>NC_053171.1:52456248-53056248 GCF_016835505.1 Polypterus senegalus
ATGAGACCAAGATAAACTTATTTGGTTCATATGGTGTCAAGTGTGTGTGGCGGCAACCAGGTGAGGAGTACAAAGACAAGTGTGTATTGCCTACAGTCAAGCATGGTGGTGGGAGTGTCACGGTTTGGGGCTGCATGAGTGCTGCCGGCACTGGGGAACTGCAGTTCATTAAGGGAACCATGAATGCCAACATATACTGCGACATACTGAAGCAGAGCATATTTTCCCTTCCCTTCGGAAACTGGGCCACAGGGCAGTATTCCAACATAATGACCCCAAACACACCTCCAAGACGACCACTGCCTTGCTAAAGAAACTGAGGGTAAAGGATTTGGACTGGCCAAGCATGTCTCCAGACCTAAACTCTATTGAGCATCTGTGGGGCAACCTCAAATGGAAGGTGGAGGAGCGCAAGGTCTCTAACATCCACCAGCTCCGTGATGTCGTCATGGAGGAGTGGAAGAGGACTCCATGCCCAAGAGAGTTAAGGCACTGCTGGAAAATAATGGTGGCCATACAAAATATTGACACTTTGGGCATAATTTGGACATTTTTCAATTAGGGGTGTACTCACTTTTGTTGCCAGCGGTTTAGACATTAATGGCTGTGTGTTTAGTTATTTTGAGGGGAGAGCAAATTTACACTGTTATACAAGCTGTACACTGACTACTTTACATTGTAACAAAGTGTCATATCTTCAGTGTTGTCCCATGAAAAGATATAATAAATGTGAGGGGTGTACTCACATATATTGTCACTCACGCGTGTTTAGGAGACAACTAAAGGGCTTGAGTACATGTAATTCCATGCCGGACCAGGGGGTGGCGAAGTGCACTAATTCTCTCATTCGATCTCTTACAAACCATTCTAGGGAAATCCCACCCGGCTCTGGGGCAGCCAACGAAGTCACTTCCGGTTCCGGCCCTGATTACTTCAATATCCTTACTAGCCTTTAAAGCCACCATCTTGTTTATACTAAATCAGTTCTGTTTTGGACTCAGTCGTGTGAACATGTCTGTTCTATTAAATCAATTTTGCAGCCGGGAAAAATTATACGGGTGGCTGCCCCAAACCTTCTCTATGTCTTATGGTCATTCTTGTTACAGTGGCATAGCCAGCAGGATGATAAAAGCCCAGAAGAAAACGGGACCCAACCTGAATCATGACCCGGTGGGAGAGTACTGGGGCCAAGCTTATGGGTGAGGGTTTCGTCTCGGATTTCAGAAAGAACCAGGGCAGACTCCGTTCCCTTTGACTAATTCCGGGCCACATAAAATAAATAGGGAGAGTGTCGATGGGACACACAGATGTGGGCTGGTCTCTATGGAGGAAGCGATGGGAACTTATTATGCTCTCTCAGAAGAGAGAGCTGTCCTCTCTACAGGGGCCAAGGCCCCAGAGCAAAGTGGGGATTCCCCAGACCAGCAGGTGAAGTCATTACAGGCATGGGGGCTAGATCCTGAGCGGTCTACCCAAGAGCAGGCTGATGCTCTGTGGGAAACGGTGGCGGGCTGGTTAAAGCCCTCTGAGTGCACCACCTTCCAAATAGTAAAAAAAGGTAGCCTGTTTTTCATTAATAAATAATCTTCCCGACCATTTCACCCAGCCAGTCTGGGGAGACTTTTCCAATATGAACGAGCTCATCGAAACATTTAGGACAGCCTCAAAATTTGGGAGATCAGAACGGTCCTTTAGCGGATGCTGTGGAGATTACGTCCCTCCTAATCTGCCCCTTCAGCATAAACCAGAGTGTGTACCGCAGTCCCCGATTCTGAGGGCGTGCCCCACCCTTGGGAGCAAGGTGGAATGTAAGTGGATGGGGGGGTTGGGTTGGGGATTGTGTGTGCTTTCAAATTCCACCCGGGGGAGTAAATGCGAACATTAATTTTATTTTAATTCTTTTCATTTTTATTACTATTTAATTTAATATTGTTTCTTTGTATCAGTATACTGCTGCTGGATTATGTAAATTTCCCCTTGGGATTAATAAAGTATCTATCTATCTATCTAAACCCCTTGTCAATGGCTCATACAGGAGAGGTAGTTGTTAGTGGATTTAACATGGAAGCCCTTTTTGATTCTGGCAGCAACATTTCCATTGTTGATTACCAGTATGTACTACTGCGACAGTGGATAAAAATAAAGACCAGTATAACCTGTGTACACGGGGATATGCAATTCTATAAATCCACCCGATGTTTCATCAGCCAGGGAGGATCAGTTAAAAGAATCATCGTAGCGGTCCTCCTAAATCCACCTTTCGCTGTGATTCTTGGGCGGGACTGGTCTGATAGTGAAAGTGGTGAAGTACTGACCCCTCCTAAACCTAATCTGGGCCTAGTAACAGACGGGAATCCTCCGTTGCAAGTTGTCTCCACACAGTGCACTCCGCCAGCAGAAAGAGACATGGGAGACCAAGAAGACCGTTGCGTCATCTGTCCATGTCTCAGCGGAGCAGGATGACTCCCCGCCCCTTGAAGTCAGACTGGACCCTCTTTTAGATTTAAGCTTCCAATTTAAAATAAACACTGGCCTCGTTTAACGGGGAATAATGGAATGATGATTCCCTTAATTATGCAAAGAATGCAGTTGCACTAGTCAACGGCCAAGGCACCCATCAGCCCATGCCACAGGTGCCCCACTTTGTTATTGAAAATGATTTATTATATCGGGTCAGGGAGCATGGGGGGTGGGGGTGTGGGGGATGCGTGCGGAAGCTGTTGGTAATCCCATGAACTTTCTGGGGACAGGTTTGTGATTTAGCGCATGCCTACCTCCTAGGAGGCCACCTGGGCACTAAGAAAACATTAGAGCGTATCAAGCTCCGATCTTATTGCCCGGGAATTAGCGAGAAGGTTCGCCGCTTCTGTATCTCTTGTCCAGAGTGTCAGCTGTGGCAAATTCCTAGGAGGCACTGTGCTCTTCTTGTTCCCCTTTCCTTGACTGATGTCCCGTTCGAAAGAATAGGGGTCGACATAGTGGGACCCCTGGAACCCTCGGTCCAAGGACATAAGTATACATTAGTCCTCGTGGATTACGTGACCCGGTATCCAGAAGCTGTTCTGTTGCGCTCAGCTAATTTTAAAGCTATTGCATGGGAACTGGTAGGGGTCTTTGTGCGACTTGGCATTCCTAAAGAAGTCCTTACGGACCAAGGGATACCGTTTACCTCGGAGACATTCAGGGAAACGGCTAAGTTACTTAAAATAAAGCACTTAAAGACTGTGGTGTATCATCCTCAAACCGACAGTCTAGTGGAGAGATTTAATCAGACTCTCAAACAGATGCTTCGCGAGGTGGTCAGCGGGGACGGAAGGAATTGGGATCAAATCCTCCCCCTCATACTCTTTGCCTACAGGAAAGTCCCACAAGCCTCAACGGGGTCCTCACCCTTTGAATAATTATATGGACGACAATCCTGGGGCATATTGGACATTTTAAAAGAAGGTTGGGAAGGAGAGGCCTTTCCCTCGACTAATATTTTGGAGTATATCGCACAGTTACGTGATAGTTTTAAGAAAATTCGACCCATATTAAAAAGAGGCACAAGCAGCACAGGCCTGCCATTATGACCGTGACACAACGCTTCGGGAATTCCAACCGGGGGATCAGGTTTCCCAATTTGATGCTTATCCTATGCCTCGAGTGGACGACCTCCTTGAAAGGCTTGGATAGGCAGAATATCTGACCACACTTGACATGACCAAGGGGTACCGGCAGATTCCTTTAATGGACTCCGCAAAAGTTAAGGCCGCATTTAGCACCCCTAGTGGGCACTGGCAGTATCGTGTTCTTCCATTCGGGTTACATGGGGCTCCTGCGACTTGCCAGCGTCTGGTGGACAAAGTGCTCCACCCCAATCACATATAGTGCTGCCTACCTGGATGACATCGTCATCTATTCCAGCACCTGGAAGGAACGCCTACATCACGTCCAAGCGGTATTACGGATGCTGGGTGAAGCCGGTCTTCGGATCAATCCAAAAAAATGTTTTTTTGGGTTGAAAGAAGCCAAATATTTGGATTACCTGGTGGGTCGTGGTACTGTGAAGCCACAGTGCTCTAAAATAAATGTAACTTTGAAATGACCCGTCCGCAAACCAAGCGGCATGTCCAGGCATTTCTCGGTTTAGCTGGGTACTACCGCCGGTTTGTACCACACTTTTCAGAGAGAGCTGCACCCTTGATTGTTTTAACAAAGAAGAGGGCTCCCAACATTGTGGTATGGACCGATACGGAGGAAGCTGCATTCAGTGACTTAAAAAGGGCTCTGACGTCAGTACCTGTTTTGAAAGCAGCTGACTTTTCACTTCCTTTTATCCTCCAGACGGATGTTTCGGACACAGGCCTAGGAGCAGTGCTGAGCCAAATTGTCGATGGTGCTGAACACCCCGTTATGTTCCTGAGCAGGAAACTGCTGAATCAGGAGACCAGGTATGCGGCGGTGGAAAGAGAGGCTCTTGCAATTAAGTGAGCAATTTACACAGTTGAGGTACTACCTCTTGGGTTGGGAGTTTACACTTGTCACAGACCATGCACCTTTACAATGGACGGCCCTGCATAAGGTTCAGCCCTTGAGTCACTAGGTGGTTCCTTGATCTGCAACCTTATAAGTTCTGGCTCGTTCATCGGAAGGGTTCCCTCCATACCAACGCCGGCATTCTCTCTCGCATTCACAGCCTCTCGGTGCAGGATGCCAGACATATATATATATATATGACCACCAGGAAGAAGGCGTCGCTTCTTCCCCAAGCAACCAGAGCTCCTCAACCTTTTGATGCAGACGAAACAGTCTTTATTATACAGGCCACATTAATGTGGTGGCCACAGTTTTTATTTCCTTTTTATGCCATTGAACGCTGTTTTTGTTTAGACTGCAAAGTAAATGGGGACAGTCGGTTAGGCGTCATAAAATGTATCTTTGTTTGAGCCTGTCACTGCCATAGACACCCACAATATATGAAGACATACACAAACATATATATCCTTCTATTATAAAAGGAAATCCTGAGACAAGACTTTTCAGAGAGATAATTTCAAGTCCCGCGAGACGAGACTTTTTGCCAAGAGATTTTGACAAGTCCGACCCTCCTCTCTACCATTTACAACCACGCCCACGGTCCATTCACTTCTCATTCGTGTGAATGTTATTGTCAGACACAATTCCTGTGCTCTCCGCTCTTATAAATTTATACATTTTCCTCATTTTAATACAAGACATACAATTCATTTATGTTAGGTAGAATGCCCAGAGGGGACTGGGCGGTCTCATGGTCTGGAATCCCTGCAGATTTTATTTTTTTCTCCAGCCGTCTGGAGTTTTTTTTTTTTGTTTTTTCTGTCCACCCTGGCCATCGGACCTTACTCTTAATTTATGTTAATTAATGTTGACTTATTTTATTTTCTTACTGTGTGTTTTATTTTTCTATTCTTCATTATGTAAAGCACTTTGAGCTACATTTTTTTGTATGAAAATGTGCTATATAAATAAATGTTGTTGTTGTTGTTATTCATTTCCATCGATGCAGACCTTTACTGGACAATAATTTTATATGTTGTAGATGAAATGTCAATGACTAAGCAAAGAAGAAAGGGCAGCCCATTGAAAAGAGGCCCAAAAGTGTTGGAGAGAAAAGAACTCAAAAAAGAACAATAATAATCTAAGTGCAAATTTGGAAAATAAGGAAAGTTATAATCAGCCTGGACCAAGTGGAATGGAAACCTAGCAGGTCAAAGCGGTGTCAGAAATAAAAGACAAAGAGTAGAAGACAAAGTAGAACATCGTAAATAGGTTAAAAAATGTTGGCACGATACACATGCAGAGCAGGTTAGAGATTATGAAAGTAGTAAAATTCGAAAGTCTCAAAAAACTGATAGTAAAGATCACATTAGCGCTAACAAATGGAAATTATTACTCGGTGAAATAACACAACAACGAAAAGAGGTTGAATATATGAACATAGGTGATATGACAGAAGTACAGTATGTAGATATTGTTCGGCTTTAAAGTTTAAGTTGGAGACTTGTAGATCGTCTAATTCGTGTTGCCATCAGGGAAAAGTAGCGTTTCTTCCCAATGAAGAGGCGTATCCGCAAGAATTAAAAGATTTGTTATTTCGTGAAAATGAAATCCATAAACACTACAGGCAAAATATCCGAATCTACAATAATCTGTTCACATTCACATCATTCAATGCTCAAAACGTAGATTTACAATTCAGGACCATACGCTATGAGAATCTGTGGTCCTGCAGTAATTAAACCTACTACAAGTTTAATTTCAAAGAAATCACAATTCAGTCAGGCTTATATTTATGATCATGGAGAAGTGATGCGACATAGAATCGAAAGAGTTAAATGGCTGGACGTATTAGAAATTCTACAGCCAATAATGGTATTCGTATAAAAACATTTACAGTTTCCCATTAGAATAGCTTTTGTTATGACAATTAACAAATCATAGAGACAAACATTCGAAAAAGTCGGTTTATTTATTAGACAGAAAGAAACAATATTCACTCAGAGTTATACATTGTATTGTCACGATGTAAATCCAAACATGGAAGCAAAATTAAATGCGATATTGACGAAAAGTTAATTCCAAATATTGCTTTTACTGAAGTGTTTACAGTAAAAAAGTGTAAAAAGTATTTGCATGTTAATTTCAAAGCCAAATAGAACAAAAACGTATAACTCAATGAATACCTCTAACGCATAATGAAACACAATTTTCTTTCAATTTATTACATTTTAATATTTTTTACTATGGTTAATTACTCTCTGTAATGAAAAATAGTTAGGTCTATTATGCATATGTAACAGTTCCCATGAAAATAACAATCTGTTTAAACTGTACATACGCATCCCCATACGGAAGAGGCTGATCTGGGAAATCACTAGCGTGTAAGGCCTGCACGGGGGTTGGAGTGCGAAGCAAGCAGGCAGCAGAACCCCCTAGTTTTATATATAAGCATATACACGTTTGTGCGCAGCCCGGAAGTGAGAGGTGGAGTCGGGGTAAGGACAGATTGCTGACTTTTGTTTAAAACAAATGCAGGGCAGCACTTCTGGCTATGTGCATGTATGTCCCTGTGAATAACAATGGCTTTGTCTTTTAAAAACATAGTATTTCATGTAGAGTGTGTTGATACCGCCTAGCAGTCTATGTGTGTCCAAGCCGTTTATAGCCCGCACAGGTCTCTGTGCTGTATAGATAACCTTACCTAAGTTTAAAGCAGGTGTCCTGGGCAGATGTCTGTGGGCTGATGCATGGACTCATTTTGAATGGATGGCTTCAACAGTTTAAGGAAGTCTGATTTCAGTTTAACTTTTTGATTTTTAGTCTTTGTTGTCTGAGTGTTTCAATTTTCTGGAGTATATGAGTGTCTTTTGTGTTTTGTTTAAGAACCGCAGTACTGCGGGAAGCATGAAGATGGAAACTGTTTTGCACCTTGGCAATTGACTGCCATATAGGAGCTCTAAGTTTACTCCAATGAGCCATTTCATTCAACTCCAATGCCTGGAGGCTACAGCCACTGCCTACAGAACTATTAATTTGCATGGATTCAGCATAGTGCTAGGCATGTGGCAAATTTAACTTTTGCTTTTAGGAACATTCTGGAATTTTTTTCTTCCAAATATTTTCAATCCGCAGTTTGTTGAATCCGTGTAGATGTGGAGCCTGAGCTACATAGTATATGTTAATTTTATACACTATATAAAAAGTCAGTTTGAATACTATTAAAGCTGAAAGTCTGCACTTCAATTTCATCTGAGCTGTTTCATTTAAAATTCATTGTGGTAATGTACAGAACCAAAATTAGAAAAAAGTTGTCTCTGTCCAAATATTTATGGACCTAACTGTATATGGCTGCTTTGATGAAGTTGATAACCCCATGGAGCTTTGGGTGCGATCATCATGGAATCTAGCAATTCGAATAAACGGAAAATGTCGGCAACCTATGAAAATACAATGGTAATGTGATATAACTCAAAAGAATTATCAACTTCTAGATTTTCTGGAGTGAAATAAATGTTTGTAAAAGATTCTACCTTAAAATAGATACCCACTTTGTCCATCCTTTATAAAAAAAACACTATTAAAGAAAACTCCCATTATCTATATATATAATTCACTAAGGCAAGACAACCATGGAAAGCGATTCACTAAGCCGCCGACAAGTGAGACACCGATGGCGCACGCAGGAAGGAGCCACGCCCACTAACTCCAAGACCATTGGATACGACAACAACTCACAGACCCACGTTGACTGTTAATAGAGGCATGTTTCTCGCGGAGGTGAATCGCCATATGGCGTGTAAAACTGTTTGCGAGGGTATCCCATGGGATCCTTAAAACGTTCCTTTACAACTGAGGTTAAAAAACAATGAAGTGAGCAGTCTTTAAAAAATGAGTTTTGATTACGACCTTGCGACCGCGTGCACTATAGCAAACTGTTTTACACGCTACATACAGAAATTCGCATCCGCGACAAACATGCGTCTTCTTAGATACTCCTGCACTTTGTACACACCCCCCTCCCACTGTGGTCGGGTGTCTTGGTAGATTATATATAGAAAGGCAGCCAAAACTGCACAGAGCAATGAAAAGTCTACGTGAGTCACAGGTGCATCTGGACTGTACAAAGACGACACATGAGCAGGCAGTGTATACTGAACAAGAAATCAGCAAACTAGCATGACGGAAGGAGCGGAGTGGATGTCCTTCTCCTCTCCTCCCGTTCCAACCTGAGCGCCGCACGGACGATTGTGTGTTGGTTCGTTCCGTGCATTGGTTAAAACCCAATGAAGGAAGCAGTCTTTAAAAACCAATAAGCCCTGTGCCTCTGTTTCATTACCGTCTCACCTGCTTCACCAATGCAGGCCCCGCAACAGGCGATCCAACCGGGTAACCAAAGTCTTTGGGTTCAGGGGAGTATGGTTACAAAGCTGAAACTTAAAGGAATTGACGGAAGGGCACCACCAGGTGTGGAGCCTTTCGCTTCATTTGACTCAACACAGGAAACCTCACCCAGCCCGGACACGGACAGGATTGACAGATTAATAGCTCTTTCTCGATTCTGTGGGTGGTGGTGCATGGCAGTTCTTAGTTGGTGGAGCGATTTGGCTGGTTATTTCCGAAAACAAATGAGACTTCCGCCTGCTAAATAGTTACATGACCCAACAGCGGTCGGCGTCCAAATTCTTAGAGGGACAAGTGGCTTTCAGCCACGTGAGATTGAGCATTAACAGGTCTGTGATGCACTTGTATGTCCGGTACTGCAAGCGCGCTACACTGAATGAATCAACGTGTGTCTACGCGGCGTGGGTAAGCCGTTGAACCCCATTCGTGATGGAGACCGTGGCTTCCAATTGTTCCCCACGAACGAGAAATTTCCAGTACGTGCGGGTCATATGCTCGCACTGATTACGTCCCTGCCCTTTGTAAAGCTCCCCGTGGTCGGGTGACTTGGTGGATTATACAAAAAAGGAGCCGGAACCGCAAAGAACAATGAAAAATCAACGTGGAAACCAACTGAGGCGGTGTTTGGAAAATTAACAGTCAACGTGACTCACAGGTGCATGTGGACTGTACACAGACGAAAGCTACTCAGGTAGGGAGTTGGGGGCGGGCACATAAGCGGGCAGTGCATACTGAACGAGCGCCGTTCAACCCGTCCCGCTTTGGAAGGAGAAAGCGCGACGGCGCTCCTCCGGTTTTCAGTCACGGACAATTGTATGTTGGTTCGTAGCGTGCATTGTTGCAATGTTACTTTTCTTGGTGGTTTATTAAATTACAGATTTTTCAAATGTTTATTTTTTACTCTGTGCTTGAAAATCATTTAAAAAGCGGCCTGATTATGCGGCGTAGGGTTGGCTAGTAACAAATACAAAGATGGCAGACTTTTCACTTTATATATAAATGAAAGCCCACTCCGGAGGAGCAATCTGAGCATTAGCAATCAGGAGTATTACTGGTAAAAAGTGACCATTTTAATGGTTTGCAGTCAGGCTACTCAAAGTCTTAGTTCTGCTATACTGTTAAATCCAAACAAATCACCAACAACCATAAGTAGAACTAACAAAATAACTGAACGAAATCACACTGAGTACGCTTTACAGCTTTCACTGCAACCTCCAGATGCAGGCCTGCTTAACATTTTCCAGAGGCTGCCTTTATCTCCAAGGCCCTCAGTCTAGCTGTCGAATTATCAGTTAAATCAAGATCAAACAGACATTATTGTAGCATTATGTACTCTTCATAAGTTTCCTACTGAAGCTCTTCATATGGGTTTTCAACAAATGACCTTCTCTTCTTAGTATCCTGTGCTGACACTTTGTGTCACTGCCAACTCTGGCCTTGCAGCACACTTTTGTCAGACCTTTGTGTTCTAATGGTGATACACTGCAGAGAGCAGGTAGTGTGGTACAAAAGATTTTCTTTTCTGTTTCCATGTAATTTGATAATTTAAGAAACGTACCCATGTTTAAAAAAATCTGTGGCTGTATGAATATTTCTGTATACATACTGCATATTCTTCTTGCGTTCTGAATTACAACTGCATTTTTTTGTGTTTAATTCTGCATTTCAATTTAATACTCTATACTTGTAATAATGTATACTGAGCATTGATTAAACACAGAGTGTACTTTTTGAAAATAACCTAAAGTGAATTGAATTTTATTGTCATCACAGACACTCAAATCTCACTATTGTTTTATTACAGAATTGATTAAGACACTAATACTCAAAAACACATTCTTCTTACCTCATAACACC
This sequence comes from Polypterus senegalus, assembly GCF_016835505.1. Lineage (NCBI taxonomy): Eukaryota > Metazoa > Chordata > Cladistia > Polypteriformes > Polypteridae > Polypterus > Polypterus senegalus. The sequence continues at coordinate 52,467,028 of NC_053171.1, forward strand.
ATCGCCCACGAAGATAGTAGCAATCTGGATCATCTTGCTTTAAACAGATTGCTTGATCAATGTGTTTCTGTAAAACAAAGTCCATAAAAGAAATAAAAATGTTATTGGTAGTAGAAGAATTAAAAAAAAAAAACAAGAAAAGGTTTATATTTCCATGTACAGCTCACTTAAGTGGTGAATATGTGATGATATATGCCTTTTACTCAGAAAAGTGACATGCATGGAGACTTTTTCATGCTCTGAATTATTCAGGATTCAACTCCAAACAGATTTATAAATGCTACCAAGTTTACACTACAACCAGATCTTCATCCACTCCGATCAAGCCCAAGAACTTAACTTTGTGCTCCCCAACAGTTCTTGTAAATATCAAATGTACCTTTACTCTAAATTCCTAAAGTGTTTCATGGAGATTACGGTGGCATCCACCTTTATGCTTTCTTTCTTTATTGTACAGAAACAGGGCAACAAAGCCTAACAACAGAAAATAAGCTTTCAAACATGAATTTAAATTGTTATATGAGAATTATTTGGCTAAAATATGGGCATATTGATCAAACTGATTGTTGTGGGGTACAAAATCTGTACATTTTGATATTTTGTTCAAGACACAACAACAGATGAACTAACTTCAGGACACATCAAAGCATATCCTCTTCCCAGTTGTACCTCACTGTTAAAACAACTGTTCCAACAAGGAAATGAAGTCATGCCGATACCTCAGGCAACATCAAAAACATTTTATTGTTTGGGAAAACAGACAGTGAATTCATTCGTCATATTGAGAGCCAGCCAATCAGAATATCTAACAATCACATCTTGCAAACCCCCCTGGTAGAATTTGATAATAAATATGCCTCATCTGAAGAGCGATATAGGAGAGAGGAAGAAAAAGGAACAAAGACATCAGGAGAAGGGAACAGAGCGAGGTCAGAAGAGGGCGCCAACAACGTGCAGCCATTTCCATCTGATAATCAGAAAAGCATCTCATGAACAACGAGTGCTCTATCACAAGCCACCTGCGACATTCATATTTGTGATCTTTACTTTTTCGTAAGCTTTTTCTGAAGACTATACAGTGAAACTTTGGTTTGCGAGCATAATTCGTTCTGGAAACGTGCTCACGATCCAAAGCACTCGTGTATCAAAGCAAATTCCCCCATAACAAATAATGGAAACTCAGATGATTTGTTCCACAACCCAAAACTATTCATATAAAAATTATTAATACGAAATATAAAGTAAAAATACATAAAACAAATTAACCTGCACTTTAACTTTGAAAAGAATCATGGCTGGTGTGAGCGAGTTTCTAAACTCTTTTGGGATTCCACCCAACGGGACAATAGGCGGAATAGCGTCCCGAAGCAACTGCAGGCTCCAAGCGCTGTAGCAGTTCGGCATAAAAGCGAAACTGAAAAGATCGCGGACATGCTATAAGCGCCTGCCGTTGATGGGTAATACAGGAACATTATAAATGCGCAGGGCACAATATTACTTGGCCCCAACCCTACCTGACTGCTGTGTCTGTGTATAGTTAGTGGCAGATCCCGCTACAATAAATAACCGTGCTGTTCCTGTTTCAAGCTGAATAAAGCTGGTGTTGCTAAAGTACTGAGACTCAGCTTTGTATTTTGGGGTGCAAGACAGAGACTCACACGTTACAACACACACACGTGGTCACCATGCTATAGTAAACATGTTGACTATATGAGTGAGGCACGCCGACTTAGACGGAGAATGGGAGACAATTACCCACAATCCCGCAGCAAGAGAGAGAAGAACCATCAGCTCAGTTGTGATCACGTGGCGCTTGGCAGACAAACCATATACATACTACTCGTATTGCAAGACATCGCTCATTTATCAAGTCAAAATTTATTAAAAATTTTAGCTCATCTTGCAAAACACTCATAAACCAAGTTACTTGCAATCCAAGGTACCACTGTATATATCCAGACTTTACTATCAGTTCTATTATTCTTTGTTCCACTGGTGGTATTATTATTTCTGTAATTACCACCATGCTGCTTTTAACTTTCTATGCTTTGTCTTAATGCCTAGAGTGATTGAAGTAATAACATAGATTTCTTTGAGCACCTGGTGCAGCGGGAGATTTGCCATTACATCTGTGTTGCGAGGTTTATTAAGGGCTGAGGGTGAGAACTCCACCCAATAGTAGGGAACAGTACATAAAGTAAGGCATTCTTGGCTCATAAATGACCTATAATCAAGGATTCTAAGCCTCTGTATGTTTAACTATATTTTTGGAGACCAAAAGTAATATTTAGGTTTGAGATATCTAAAACATTGTATGTTGTTTGTGCTGATAATAAGTAAGTCTCTTGAACTGCTGAGAGAGTGACAGGCTGTGTTATTCATAAGGCACTTGTGTGGTTTAAAGTGCCAGAGGTTAACCAGCTGTGTATGTGTGTCATTCATGGGGCACTGTTGAAGGTCTGTGTGTATGTGTATATCTATGTATGTGTGTGTTAAGCTTAAGGTGCAACAGCTGACCAACCTGGTAATGAATCTGATGAATACACTTACCCCTAGGTAAAGGGTAAGTAGAGGGATATACCACAATAATGCACTGATCATGAATTGCAATAAACTAATATATGATCAGATTACAAATGTGCACATTTACACCAGATTACTGCAACCAATTAAAATGGCCTTCAGATCAGAATTTACAGTAGAAGACAAGTAATGAAACTTAACGTAAATAGAGGATTGCAGCTGACCAATTTAGAGGAATAACTAACGGCATTTTATTATTACTTGGCTGACTCCTTTAACCTAGGCGACATACAACATCTGAGATGCAATTGGTTCTAATTCCTTTTTTTTTCTTTCCTTCTTTAGTTGAAGAACAGGCAGGTGAAGTGATTTGCTCGTGGTCACATAGTGTCAGTGGTGGGATCTGAACCCTTGATTTCTGGGTTTGAAGTCCCACCTCCTGTAGGGTACTGTGATATATTTTTGATCAATTCTTTATATCTACAATTGTTAAGACAGTTTTTGCCACTTTGGACCTAGCCAGGTAGGAAGCTGTTTGAGGCAAGCTGGTCTTGAATGAGTCTCTTCTGGGCTGGCCTGCTTTTCTGTGTCTTTTTGGTGGACTCGTAACCATATTGTGATGTTTGAGACTCCTCATCACAACAGAGAGTAGAAGCATCTTGGAAAAGAAATACACAAACTTGTACTTTTAAACATCATGTATCATGTAATTTCTTTGATGTGTCAAGAGGTACCCACTGAGGATGTTCATTAAAAAAACAGTGTCAAAAGTCTATATGGTTTGCCAGGGATTTAGGTTTTTCCATTTTCTTTTTCTTCTTTATGCTCTGTGACAACACCTTGTACCATGACAAGGAATTCTGTTATAATTGTAGCATAAAATTGTGTAGAATATTATTATGTATGTGGGGGGGACCCAAAAATAACAAGAATTTTTTTCTGGAAGGGCATTAGTTCCGACATTTGCCGTGAGGAGCATGTATTAGACTGCCCTTTGCATCATTTGGCCAAGCGGTACCCCTGAAGTGCTCAAGTGATTGCGTGATGGAATACGGAGAAAACAACCTGAATTGTGGTGATCAGGAGAGTGGCTTCTGTATCACAACAATGCTCCCAACCCACACAGCATTGAGTTGTGGCAGTTTCTCACGATAAACAGGATGACAATGGTAACACCCCCCACCACTCCCCAGACCTTGCACCCGGCGATTTTTATTTTATTTCCAAGAATGAAGAGGGAGCTTAAAGGAAAGTGTTTTCAGTATGTAGAGGAGGTCAAGAAGCAAAAGACAGAGACACTGCAAGAGATTCAGAACAGTTTTGAACAATGGCAAAAGTGGTGGGACAAGTGTATTGCATTTAAGGGTGATTTTGGAGATGTTCTGAGAAATATACAATTTTCCAAAAAAAGTTAGGTTATTTAAATGTATGACATGTGTTCTATTTAAATATATTCCATTGGTAATCAGCTTGCAGTACACTGGTCTTATAAGTAGCAGTATTGATTTTGAAGGAATAAAGTGGGTTCCTCTCATGACTTTCTTGCATATCCCAAAAATGTGCATGTTATGTTAATCATCAACCCTACACTGATGCCCCAGGACAAGTTGTTTTCTGTCTTGTGCATATTTATGAACTCACTCAACCTGGAATCATATAGAGCTGTGCTTCCCAACTGTTTCTGTGCCCCACACTCCTAGAGAATGTTTGATTTATGTTCATAGCCCCTACAAAAGTATCACATTTGAAGATAAACAAGTCAAATTTAAATTTTTTTTACTACAAATTCAACCACATAATGTACTGCAGGTGAACAAATATAACTAAAAAAATAACCTTTTAACTCGGTGCATAAAAGTTAAATATAGATTTAGCAATTTACCATTATAAATCTCAATAATCTTGTATATGTGTACCCTATGAAGTTTAGACATTTGACTGAAAAACTGGGTCTTGGGGTGTCCTGCAAAGCATTAGGCGCCTCATCATTGAAGAGTTTGGGGGATTGAAGACCCCCATGAAGCAACGGGTGATGGAGAACCACTAAGCGTTGAAACACAGTTGATGAGCTTTGCCCCCAATAACACCTGCACTGCAGCACAAAAACAGATGTTCCCTGCAGTTACAACTGCTGCACTACTGCCAAGACCGCCAGCAGGAGAGTTGAGCCGAGTGTAAGCAGCACGTGTGTGACGATGTGGGTTCTGGCTCCACGCTCCCTTTGATGTTTGGGAACCCTTGAACCCAACACCGTCGATAATGTTACCGAGTGAGCTAGTCAATGGAGGCAAATAATTCCAGCATGGGGAAGGTAAAAAGTGCAAAACAGTGCTTTTATTTAAAACAGTCAACAAAATAAACAGTGTTCATAAAGTGCAGTTCTTCAATAAATAATCCATAAAATGAAAAAAACGTGGCGGTCAAAACAATAAGAAAAAACAATCCTTTAAAACGAGAGGTTAAAATCTTCTTTAGGAAGCAGTCTTAAAACAACAAACAAATCCGGTGCTTTTCTGGTAGCGTCTCACCTGCTTATCCCGTTTGGGCCAAGCAGCAGGCAAGACGCTCTCTGAAGCTGCCCTCCTCAAACACACGCATGAGACTGGAGACCTCCCGATCCCTGGCTCCGGTATAGCACTCATCCCAGTCCCCAAGACTTGATGTCCACCAATGACCAGGACGCACACATTGGGGACTCCACCACCAAGCCTCCCGACTTCCGCTGCCTTTCCGCGGCCTTCTGCGGCTCGTCGCTTTCACCTGGTCACTCCCGCTACATGGTCGCTCAGCGGGAGCAACCTCAACTCAAACACCTGGGTGTCGGCCTAACACCCAGCTTCATCGCAGCTGCCCACGAGCGCTCGATCGCGCGCTCACCACACGCACACACCGCGTGTCTGTCTCTCTTGCACCTCCGTCCTCTTTTCTCATCTCCTTTTTTTACCTCCTTTTTCTTTACACCCCTCCACAACCGACTCGTGCTTCTTTTTAAAACGTGAGGGGCCATTACAGCTGTAGCATTAGCCACGGGAGCAATCACGAATGTGGGCAGTTCCTCACCTGTGCACACGGTGAGAAACGCCCACATCGACGACTGCCCCGCTGCTCGCTACAACGCCCCTCACGAAGCCGCCTCGGGTGCGATGATTATTTATTTAAAATGAATGGCCTTTTGCTCAATGAGCTGTGGACCCATAACACCACAACGTGTCACATCCAATTCAGACCCCTTTAACTCACCCTGCCAAAAATGTCAATCAAACCTCACAATAAGTGATGTTTTGAGATCAGGGGTTGCACAGAATTTAAACCCTAGACCTCGACCTTCTCTACGGATCACTGCGTGATATAAATTCCAATCTCTTAAAAACAGTTAGTCACCTTTATGAACCCGGAGCAAGGAAGCCACGAGTATTTCTGTGGCTCATTCACAGGTGACAACTGAGCATGTAATGCTGAAATCTTTTCATATCACAGAACAGGAAAAATAAGTAATACATGATCTACAAATGACGGCACACTGTGGGACGACAATTTCGTCACAATAATGTCAGACAGTGGATCTCACTCTATTTTGCCAAATTACAACACAACCTTCCTCTTTGTCGCACACCCTGAAATGCCACCCCAGGTTGGGAACCCCTGATCTAGAGTTATTGATTTATGTAAAATTCACACCTTTGGGATGTGGAACAAAACCAGCCTGGATGTGGGGAGGAGATGTTTGGTCAAAAATTGAAAGCAACACCAGTGTAATATCCTTCAAATGTAGCACTTAAATTATACATACACAGTATTATTTTACAGTATCCATTATATAAATGCATTTTTGTGTTATTAAATAATGTAGCTCTGTCCCCTGGTGCATTAGAGTAATTAGGTTATGACCCTGACGTGAGACACTGAATTATTCATCTTGCATTCCTTAATTTCAGAATATGACTATAGATATTTTATTTGCTTTTGTTTTCTAATGAGTTATCACTAAGGTAGAACTTTTTTTGGAGAAGTATTACACTTAAATTATATAACAAATGTATCCAGACTTTTTTAATACTATTTTTGGTAATTACTTGGCACACAAAAAAAAACAAAACAGTGCAGTATACAGAAAAATGTCCTCAGTTATGCTACATTTACAATCTTCTTTGGTATGGAAACATGCTTATTTGATCAGACATTAGGAACCTACCGGTCAGGACTTGATTTTACAGTATAATTTCTGGTATTTTACAATGTTGGTCGTATAAGTCGAATGTGGAAAACTCACGCTATTGGTACAAGAGATTATGATATGCTAATGCCCACCTGAGAGAGAAACCACGGAGCACGCAGCCTTTTTTTCTATGTGGGTGCGGCAATGCGCTGTATGAGCGTGTGCACCTAACCTCTCTGTCTCTCTCTATTGTGCCTACATGACCACATGGTAATACCCAAACTATTCCGAAGAAACTGCACTGATTTGTGTTTTTTGTATCTCGCACCCTCATACACCTTTACTGTAAGAGCATCCCTTATCTACGATGGAGTGTTGGATCAGAAGTAAACATGAAGCTGGTTTTAAATTAAACATTGTTGAAGTGGCAAAAGAAATTGGTAACTGCGCTGCTGTAACAAAATTCGATGTGTCTGAGAAACTGGTGAGAGATTGGAGGAAGCAAGTAAGATGTATATAAATAAATAAATAAAATTAAGTAAGTTGGGGTCTGATTTTATGATAGATTTTTCGGGTTTCAAGATCCGACTTAAACGCGAGTATATACGGTAATTACCACACCCCTATCTTGATTAAATATTTTATATGTTTTTAAAAATTTCTTTTTCTTTTCTAGTTTAAAACATGAAATGACATTGTTACTGTAGAAACAACCGTGCCAGAAACTGTCATTTTAATGGTTAACTTTAGCTTCTAGTAGTATGCAAAGAATGCCCAAGGACAACCGTACATGCCAAGGAAAGATTTTCTGTGGTTTTGCACACCATTGAAAAAAAACAAAAAGCAACAACATTAAAAAATAAATTCATGATAATAATAGAAAGTGCCATGGCTAAATTCTGTTTTGTGAACAAACAGAAATTAGCTCAGGTGTTAAAAACTGCTTTAATATTGGGTGTTACATGGAAAATTTATCCCACTAGTGATGAAAACAAAACCTCTGCTACAAGCAGCATGCCATCTACTTTTATTTTATGCAGTTCCAATTTTATTAGTAAGCACAGTTTCAATGGATGTAGCAAATGCAGACTTTGTACATATTGGCCTATTAAGTTTTTTACAGCTGGAGCAAAGGCAGGTTAAGTGACTCACTCAACGGTCACAAACTAAGTAAAAATCAAGGATTCAAATAACAAAGTAAAGCCAAAGGAACACTTAAGGAGCAAGAAAATCAATAAAATAAAAAAAGGAGCAGGGCATGTACTGTATGTGGTAAAATGATTTGTGGTCAGATCAGGCAAATACTAAACATTCCGGTCTCAATGAAAAGTGAATTATGTGGTGTAAACCGCATACAGTGCAGCACTCTGCTAATGCCATCCCTACACTAAAGCAGGGAGAAGGCACTATTACACTTTTGAAATGCTTTGCTGGAGTAGTGACAAAGAAACAAAGACAAGTAAAAATAATGGAGAGGACAGGAACATGCTAGAGAAATTGGTATTCTGGGTCAAAAATACCCCTTTCAATAAATTAAAAACTTTAAACGGAAAGCTAAACAATTTCCCTCAACCAAATAATAATTGAATCTCCTCAAAGGACACAATTAGAATCTCAAATAGGAATCCAATAAAATAACTATTTTAAATATTTCAATTTTATATCTTCTGACTGACTGCGTTACTCCTCTTTTACAGTTAATTACATTTTTAAAGCAAAACAACAAGAACACACTGAAAAAAGGGTCACATTTACAAGTCAGTTTTTATGTGGGTGAAAAGCTTTAAACTTATGAAATGTTTTAAACTCCTGCAGGAATTAATACATACCTTAAAAATGTATGCTCCCTTAATCTGGCCATGCATAGCTTCATACTGTGACATCAAGCCAGTGAATATAGCAAACCTAAAAGAAGTTAAAATTAAAGAAATTTATAACATATTTTTTCCCATATAGGTAGGAACAGCACTTATTATTTTCTAAGCTTAGCATTCACATTTTTATACTGCAGCACAAATATATTATTTTACTCATTTCTTTCCAGACAGCTTGGTCAACAATGTCATTCAATGAAAGGTGGCACTAAAATGTTTTACCATTTTTATATTATATTCTTCCTCCATCATAAATTGCAGTCCGAGTCTATGCTCCTGAATACACGAGCTGTGAATGAACTTTTTCTTTCATCAGTTGTCTATAGTGTGGCAGTGATAACAAACTGGCTCAAAAGTTTAAAGAAAAGCCTGCATTTGCTTCTGGGGAATTTACCAGCTGGATGAGAGGCTTAACTGCAATCTCATCCTGCTGGGACACACTTGGGATGCCTGCCACTGATAGCACCAACAGCACAACACCAGTGGATGCTGAGACAAACTAAACTAGCTTTGATTTGTCTTAATTAACTTCAAAGTCCATGAAACATTTTTCATTAGCTTGGTTAAGGCTTGTCACACACGTGCGCTTAGGAGGCAGTCGACAAGCCCGGAAGTGAGTGAAATATCACGAGACAAGGGGTTGATATACGGTACTAACGCCTTTCTCTTTCTCTCATCAGACAAAAAGAAGAAATATAAAGTACCTTCCGTACTTCTGGGTTCCCAAGAGGGCATCCAACTGTCGCATCCTCCTCTGACTCCCAAGAACCATGTCACTTCTGGTGCCCTCGCCATGACGTCACTTCCAGTTCTACCCTGATGACCTAACTTTTGGCACCACATCACTTCCGGCTTCCAAAGATGACGTCAATTCCATCTGACAGCAATGATGTCATCTCCAGCCAACTCACTTCTGTCCATCACTTTTTCTCTGTATAAAAACGCCATTTTTCTGATGTATGTTGTTGAATGACTGTAAAGTACTTTGACCACATTTCTGGCTTTTTGAATTGTCCTTTGGACATTATACGGGAACGGTCACCAACTCTTTATTGTTTGTTTTGGAGCACTATTTTTCATCACAGGCTATGTTATGCTACCAGCAAAAAATGTAAACTAGACTCTAAAACTAAACAGTACACTAAACTACTACATTAACAGCTTCTGTAAAGGCTTAAAACTGCAACAAAACAGTATGAGAATGACCAAACAAATTTGATCAAACTCTTACTAGCCACAAGCATTTTCTACTTGTTTCTTTCCCATTCATTTCAAATTTAGCATAAACACGTGTCACTAGGACATTTGAATTATATTGTTGGTTGTTACATTATTTACCAATTAAAAAAAGTGTAATAAGTTATTTATTTTACAGTAGCACAAGTGAAGCGTTGGCTGTCTACTCATCAACTTATTACAGAAGTAACCACACAGATGGGGTCAAGACATACATTTGATGAGCGGATTTTAAAGCCCAGGAAATGCTGACTACAGTCAAGTCAAGCAAAGTCATGCAAGCATTCAGACAGGAGGCTTTTCTTCTGGAATGTGCAAACACTGCTGTAAATTCTGGGAAAGAATTCCCATTCACTCGGAGGACTATGTTCAACACTTTTAAAAAAGCTTACAGTTTATATAAATACTAGCAGAATACCCGCGCTTCGCAGCGGAGAAGTAGTGTGTTACAGAAGTTATGAAAAAGAAAAGCAAACATTTTAAATATAACGTAAGATGATTGTTAATGTAATTGTTTTGTCATTGATATGAGTGTTGTTGTCATATCTATCTATATATATATATATCTATCTATATATATATATATATATATATATATAGCAAAATACCTGCGATTGGCAGCGGAAGTAAAAGAAAAGGAAAATTTTAATAATAGCGTAACATGATTGACAATGTAATTGTTTTGTAATTGTCATGAGTGTTGCTGGCATATATATATACAGTATATATATATATATATATACACACACACACAGACACATATATAAACATATATATACATATAAACATATATATAAATATATATATATATATATATATACACATCTATACACATATATATACAGTTATATATATATACATATACACACATACATATATATAGATATACACATATATATACAAATCTACATATATATCTACATATATATATTAGGGGTGGGACTCGATTAAAAAAATTAATCCAGTTAATTAGAGGCTGTGTAAGAATTAATCTTGATTAATCGTATGTAATCGCACGTAAATTTGCCCCAAATGCAAATGTTTTTTTTTTATTTAAAAGCGGTTTTAGTGGGCGACAGAATCAAATAATAGACATGGACATGAATATTGTAAACTGAAGCTGTTTTAATTTCTGAAAAAAAGCTTTTAAACTGCATTTGAATTCAAAACAGAAACAAAAATATCATCCCTGGTTAAAATTGGGCAGACTTAAAAATAAAGTGGTAGTTTAAGTACTTTAAGTACATTTTCAGAATAGTATTGTCTTTAAATAATAATAACCAAAATTTCACCATAAAGTGCAGTTTTCTTCTTAAAAAATAAGTCAGAAACATAAAAGGTAATTTGACCAGCTTACTCTTTAAACTCTGAGTAACATTAGCCAAAATTATTTTGTACATTAGGCTAAAACAGTGTGATCATTGAACATTTTGTAATTAGATGTATTTAGAATTACTAACGGTCACGGAAGTCCAATGATCCCCAGTAAGAGCCACAAAGTCCGCTTTCTGTAATGCATCTAATTTTGCTTGCTTTTCAGTGTGCACAAAACCATGCTTTTATCAAGGCTTCTCGGGTAGTCGAAATGATCAGTCGTAGGAGCGCTTTATTCCGACTCTAACATTTTTGTAGCTGTGATGTGTGCATCAGTGTAATGGATGTACCAGGAAATCATGCATTGACAAAAGTTCCGTTTGCTTGGAATTGAAAGTGTGATTAAATCGTTATTTTTAGCGCGTTATGGAGTACATGCATCGAAGCTTCTCAGCTGTGCTTGTGCTAAGAAAGGGAAAATTTTAAAAATAGCGTAACATGATTCTGCGTTAACCTAATATTTTTCATACGTCCCAAACCAAGGAGATGCGAAGGTAAAATGAATCGGGTAGCGCACGTACATAGTCAGTACATCCCCTCTCGGGAATCGAACCTCGAATGTCGGCGTTAGAGCGAAGACTCTACAATTGCGCCACAGCGTGTGGCTTTTCTATGCTAAAGTATGTATTGTAGATCGGGTATATATATACATTTATATATATATACCCGTGTATCGAGTGGAGAAGTAGAAGTTATGAAAAGAAAAGGGAACATTTTAAAAATAGCGTAACATGATTGTCAATATACAGTAATTGTTTTGTGAGTGTTATTGAATGTTGCTGTCATCAAGGATTTGATTATCATTATTTCTTTCAATCAGGCTCGTATTTGTAGGATGTGTTCAAGTTACATTCCGTGTTTGTCAATCGTTGTAAAGATAAGAGGTTTCATTCATCGATTAGTTCCTTACTGCATCAATAAACAGCTCGTCTTCCTTTTTATCTGTGATGTGACAAACTGCATGCACGTTTTTTTTACGCTGTCTTCCTTTAGCGGGACATTCACTTTTTCCACCGTGTGCTTTGTTTCGCAGTAGCTGCACTTATGAATATGATTGTATGTATAAGGCGCTTCATATTTTTGCTGCCTTCTCAATTGTGTAATTCGGTTTTGTTCAGCACTCTTTGGAACTGTTGCTTTTGTCTGTGCACTGCGTCAGTTCACGTGAGCCGCTTGGTGTTCTTGCATCGAAGGTTCCCAGCTGTACTGGTGCCATCTCGTGTAATGTCAGCTAAGACCCGGCACTTAAAACTTTCTCTCGCAGTTTCAATGAGTTTGTGCCAAACACCACCCTGACCATCTCATCTTCCTCTGCATAAGCACAGTCCTTCACCCGTGAATATTTACCGGCAGTGTTTGTATTGGATTGCGCTGATGGGCGGCCTTATATGGGCAGGCACTAAATTACAAACGCTAGTGGCAGCCTGTCTATGAACTTAATTTAATATAAACTTACGGTTCACGCCGTGCTTTGTTTCCGCATATGCATCATTTGCTTCATAATGTTTTTCTGCCTTCTCAATTGTGAAATGGCGTTTTGTGCTCATCGCTGGAGTTCTTCCTTGTTCTCTACGTACTTACGTAGGAGGCGTGATGATGTCACGAAACTCCGCCCCGCCCATCTCAACTCAAGACTCCATTACATTATATGGGAAAAATAGCTTCCAGTTATGACCCTTATGCGTAGAATTTCGAAATGAAACCTGCCCAACTTTTGTAAGTAAGCTGTAAGGAATAAGCCTGCCAAATTTCAGCCTTCTACCTACACGGGAAGTTGGAGAATTAGTGATGAGTCAGTGAGTGAGTCAGTGAGTGAGTGAGGGCTTTGCCTTTTATTAGTATAGATAAAAAAAAAAAAAAATGGAAATTATGAACCCAGGTCAAAAGCAACTTATGCCGCATTCAATAACCGGCTTCTAAGCAAGTGGCTCTAACAGCAATTGCCAAACAAAAATGCAAGTGGTCCACAGTTAATAAGTCGCATCCCCTTCCTTGATTGGCGAAAGCTTCACAAATTGCACTATTTAAGAATAGAATTTAACCCATATTAAGAATACCTTTTAGAAATGTATCTCCTGAGAATACCTTTACTAGAAGCTGGAACACTGAAACCTGCCACCGAGCACCTTGACTCAAGAAACCCATAAAATTAGAACTGAAAGATTTTTAAATTTTTTTTGTATGACAATTATGAAAATCGGGACAAAAAAATACTTCAATATATACTAAAATTTCACAGTGCAAAAACAATTAATTCACCCATTTTAGTTGAATTCATCTTTTGCATACCTGGCTGAAAGACATCAATGCACAACCCAAGCAATGTTTACTGCAAAAACAAACCTCAATTTGGAATGCCATCACCCCCAGTCTGGCAAGGACAGATCTACAAACTCATGAATTTTTTTTTCTTTCACAATATTCTGCTTCTTCTGGAGAGCCACAGTGGATGTGGGTTTTCATTCTAACCATTTATTTAATTAGTGACCAGTTTTTTGCTACTGATTAACTTAATTTAATTTATTTGCTTTTTAAGACTCTGATCCTTTAAATCAGGGCTGAGCAATATTGGACCTGATGGGCCATAGTGGCTTCAGGTTTTTGTTACAACCCAACTGCTTCATGAGAAATTATTCATTACTGATGAAGCATTCATTGTCCAAGTGACACTTTTCTGTTTCATTTTAGTTGCCCGACTTGTAAGATTTTGAACCCTTAATTGTTTATTTTAGTCTTAAACAGCTGTATTCACTGTTTTAACTGCTCCTTATTAGCAATAAGATGTAAATGACAAAGGAACCAGCAGTTCTCTATCTAGCGTGTCTCCATTTCCACCCGTGTGTATTCATCATTCACTATTTGGTTTAATACTCAGAAGGAAACTGAAGAGAAAGCGAAGAACTGAAAATTACTCATCTGTTTTAGGCTTCAAATCACTAGGTTGATATCTTTAGGGAAAAAAAATTATCTGATTTAAAAATGTACTGACATGAGAGAGTTGAAACACTAACAAGCCATTAAGTTAAATAAGATCTGTTATTGGTAAGGATCGGCTTCTAATTAAGCAACTGGGTTGGAAGAAGTCACTGTAGCTCTCCAAGATTGGAGCTGGCCACCGCTGGTATAGATTTAAATCAGAATAAACTAATGATTCATGAAACCAGGAGATGGACTTGGCTGTTACAAGGTACAAAACAATACAATTTATTTTTACAGAGCCCAAAATCACATAAGAAGTGCCGCAATGGGCTTTAACAGGCCCTGCCTTTTGACAGCCCCTCAGCCTTGACTCTCTAAGAAGATAAAGAATAACTCCCAAAAAAAAAACAAAAAAAAAACCCTAGTGGGGAAAAAATGGGAGAAACCTCAGGAAAAGCAGTTCAAAGACAGACCCCTTTCCAGGTAGGTTGGGCGTGCAGTGGGTGTCAAAATGAAGGGGGTGTAATAAGTTTATATGTTTAATATGTCACTGTGCTCTGCACAAAAAATATTTTATAAATCTGCTTCTTTTCACATGTACAGCTAACACAAGGCCAGATTTAGCACACAGGGGCTTATCATTTAGAACTGCTAGGCAAGCATTTAAAAGACAAGAAAGGGACAAGTACGAAAATGGGCACTGTACTATTTCTGTGTGATAAGAGTCAGCATGACATTGGATCTTCTTTTGCTTGTTTGGAATGGCACGATTCACCTAGGCAGGGGCCTGCACATGAAGAAAGAGTATAAAGCCTTGTAACATTGCCCTGCACACCTTTGAAGACGACGGAAAAATGGGAGATATCATCATCTGGTCCTGAAAATCCTTCCAACTCAGTGACGAAAATGGTAGACTCTACACATGGGCTTGTCATGGCTTCCTCATCTGTTATGCAGCGTAAACCGTCTTTAAAGAAAGCTAAGTTATTTCTCCTATGTGATTTCTTACCGCCGTATCGGCTTTTTATATTATATCGTTATAGCTTTGGGTTACTTAAGGCACCACAATTACAAAACAACTCATGGGGTCAATACAATACAATAAAACCTAATAGTGCAGTACAAATAGTACAGAGCAGAATTCAACAGTAGATGATATCACATAATATGATTTGGATGACTTGTGCATCCAGAGGAACATCTTTGGATGATTATTACCGTTCCCAAAATACTCTCTCTGGCCCCTGTGGAACCCACTACTGTGGTAGATTCCAACTTAGGTTTTGACTCTTGTCCATTTTGCCACTCAGTTGCACACAAGTCCTACCCGCTGGCATGAAAAAGGAATTGTACGAGTTTCAGCACTTTTTTAACACTATTTATTAAGAATTTCACAAACAAATTACATCACTGTTCTACGTAATCACCATCATTTGCAATGTAATTTTCACATCATCATGCCTACT
Source organism: Polypterus senegalus (assembly GCF_016835505.1). NCBI lineage: Eukaryota > Metazoa > Chordata > Cladistia > Polypteriformes > Polypteridae > Polypterus > Polypterus senegalus. The sequence goes on from NC_053171.1 coordinate 52,482,576, forward strand.
TTTTAATGGCCAATTACTACTCCCGCCTTTCTGAATGTCCCTCGTATATACTATACATACAATATAATACTGTCACACAGAAAATGGTAGGTTGATTATATTACACTTCCTTTTTGTCTTAGTGCCTTTTTATCTTATCCTCTCACACAAGTTAACCATGGTTTTGCATTCCTTGACCACTTTTAGTCTTCAGAAAAAAAACTGTGTGAAGATTTCATCGGAAACGTGACAAGTGATTTCAGTATATAAAATAAACTGAATGCTGATAGAGAAGTTTGAAAATAGCTATTACAATAGTATAATACAAATAAATATATTTTGAAATTTGACTGAGATAGTCTATAAAAATACCATTCAGTATCATATGGTAGCTAACACTTTAATGAAATCTTTAATAAAATTTAAAAGTTCAGATATCTACCATTCATCACATTAGATTGATAGAGATAGATAGATACTTTATTAATCCCAAGGGGAAATTCACATACTCCAGCAGCAGCATACCGATCAAAAACAATATCAAACCAAAGAGTGATAAAAATGCAGGTAAAACTGACAATAACTTTGTATAATGTTATACCGTCATTACTTTGACATGATCCATTTAATTCAAGCCATTGCACCCAGTTTTGCAAGGCACATTCTCACACTCCTGTGAATATATGCACAGCCAGACCACAGGCATCTAAATGGCACAAAATGGTAACAATAACTCTTCATACAGTTGTGAGGTAATTATAAATGAGTCCAACAGAAGCAGACTGAAGACAGGAGTCAGTGAGTCTACCCCTATTCTCTGTGCAGGGATCATATAGCAGCCCAGAACAATTATTCTGAAGCCTGTACTTTGGCTGACTCTTTATCAGAGTTGGACCTTTAGCCCTTTTTCAATTACCCCTCCCACCTACAATTGAACCTTGCCAAGATGTATGTAATATACTTCTCAATGTCCTACCACCTATAAGGTAGTTGTTGTTGAGTCTGCCAAGAAAAACAATCATTGCCCCCACTTTCCAAATTCTATTTCCCTATGAAATGTCTTTTTGAATTACTAAAGTCGTAGTCCTGCCAAAATTTAACTGCCAACAATTACTGTGTCTGAGGACAAGAGAACCTCAAGTAAAATTCAATCTCAGAAACTGCCGGGAGGCCTCTATTAATAAGAAAACATTTAAGGAGATCTGCCTGTTTCAGTTACAACTGTAAATGCCACCTTCTCCTACTCACTCACTCTGTGTGTCATCTCCCTTAGTTTCATCCACCTCATTCAGTCAGCTCTGTGTTCATTAGAGTCTAAGCCAAACACACCATAAACCTGAGTTTGGGCCATCTGCCCAGTACATGTGCACAGTGCCATGGAACTACAGGGATGAACAAGGTGGATGTTACTGGAAATTATATGGTAAAATCAAGCCCTGACTTAACTGCAAATATATATGGTATTTACATAAATTGTGTATCTCAAAAATTACTTATGCAAAAATTTTTCAAATCAATAGGCCTGGTCCTAAAACTAAGTAGAGCAACTTAAAAAATTCTAGATAACTAAATAATTTCTATGTTAGGTCAAACTGTTTAAGAAGAATATGGAGAAAAGTAGTGGACCAAACTGGACTAAACACAAGTGTAGACACAGGGCAACTTGTTTGAAAAAGTCATCTATTTTTGGAAGTTACCATGGTATGTTGGTTTTAGCATTTAGGGCATATCTCTTGGAAATTGCTCATTCTAAAATAGTCTATCTTTACTGGGGATAGTATGCAAAAAAAAAAATCACTTTAGATTTTCCACTGACGCATACACAAAATGCCATGCTAAAATCTACTTTTCTTGATGTTTTCAACATTGTACAATGAGAACCTTTGCTGAACTTCATAGAGGATATTTGACACCACTAAATGAAGGTAAAATCACAATTCTAACCTATGCAGAGTCACCAGTTTATCAATTTTATAAAATAAATTTACCCTTGTCAGGAATGAGTTTGTTTTAGTTAAACAAGTTGATCATTCCACAGGAGGGGATGTCAAAAATTCAAAGACGGGACCACATATAATTTTGAATGAAACTCACTTCATCTTCCACACATCCCCTTTTGGAACACTTTACACCATCATGGTAATCTTCGAGTTACAGTTCTGTACACTACACAGAAAGTGGTTACAATGTCTATAACTTAAAAATGATCACCAACAAAGCTTGAGCACTGTACTCTTAAATAAAAGTTAAAGTAAAGCGTTTTATTACCTGTTAATATATAGCATGCGACTTAGAGTCACCACAGACAATCAATGGGGCCATCCTGAAGGTGTCCTTTTCTGTGACATGCACATCCTCACAGAACACTTTATATAAACTATGAACAATTACAAAATAAACAGCAGTGTCACTCAACATTTAATATAATAAAAAACTAATATTTATTGTACTACAAAGGCAAAGCAAAGCTTTTTGAATCTGAGCTCACTACATGACAAAAGATCTGGCTTCATGGTTAGGTCTGCTGCACTTTTTAATGATCATGGAGTCTATATAGCCAAAACAATCAAATACTGAAAATGAACATAAAATTAGAAGTATTAAACTTAATCACCTATCACAGATGTTCAAATTTTAAACAAGACCGGCCACAATTCAGCACGCAAAGGCAAATCTCAAATGGCGATTTCACAATAGCAAGCAACTCATAAGTCAGTGATTTTCAACTCTGCTCCTGAAGGACTGCTGAGTCTAAATGTTTTCCTTCATACTTTTTTTTTTATTTTGATTACACTCTTTGGTTAATCACATTTTTGTTGACCTGTTGCTGAACTCAAGTAAATGTAAAATGACCCTGGAGTGTGTACATTGCTTTTCTAACAAAGTCTCATAAACATGTGTTGTGTTTAAGAATCTGAAAGTACGGAACAGCATTTTGTCTCTTCTACGTCCTTGCTAATCACTCTCTGTCTTAATATTTTTTAAAAGAACTCTGTCGATACTAAGAAACAGACAGCTGCAAACAACATGTCACGCAAGGCAGTCACTAATAGCCTGTTCAGTGTAAATCAAGTGCATTAGTCACTTAGAAGCAAACTGCTAACAAACAAGCCATCTACCAGCCTACTTCATCAGGGTCACATAACTGAAGCCTCAGAGTGCAATGCTTAAATGGACTGAAGATGTGATACTAATGTGCTCCAGGGCACACTCACTCCTATAGCTTTAAACCGGCCGGCATATCACCCAGGGTTGATTCCCATAATGCATCCTGTGCTGAAAGGAGAAGCACTGGCTCCCTGTGACAATGAACAGAACAAGCAGGTGAGTAAATGGATGGACACTGGACAGTATGATAACCCAGTGGTTACTACCTCTGCCTCATCGCTTAGCATATGTGGGTTCAAATCCAGGTCTGGTCAATGCCCGTGGAGTTTTGCAGATTTGCTCCCTTTTTTAAGAACTTTCTATGCCAAACATATGCATTACAAGTGTGGGTGTGTATGGGAATGTGTCCTGCATCAAATCTAAGCCCTGTCCAGAGCTGACACAGCTGGGATAAGACCCTCCTGACTCCACAATGGAATAAGACAATGAGATATGAACTATTGTGAAAAAGGCCATGTGCCCAGCACATGATATTCATTACTTAAACTTGTAATTTCACTAGTAAATATTGCAGGCACAAAGCATGTACAATTATCAAATATGCAAATGATTGCAATGCTAATAATTACCCCAAGTTTCACTCAGAGATTTATTTTCGAGTTATTACGTTCGCAGACTCTCAATCAGACATACCCTGACAGATGCGACTCCAAAAGTTGACAAGTCATGTTCAGGAACGCCTAAAAATATAAAACTACCGAAAAAAATTTCAAAATTTTAGATCTTGTCATTATACATAATTGAGCATATGTGTAAAACAGAGGAGGGATAAAACTTTTCAGGGACTTGTCATTAGCATAAACCACTTTATTTAAATTTTTTGCAGTTGATCCTTGGCCTTTCAAAATAACCTTGGCATTGTTTTGGGAAGTTAATGAACACAAAAGGGTTCCTTTCTTTTTTGTTTAGACATATTCTTACTAACATTTAGCAGTAAATATGCTTAAAAGCAGACGCCATTTTCTTTGTGATATGGACACTAGCACTGTGCATTCTGGCTGGTCTGGTTGCAAGGCTCGGGACATCACCAGGTCAGGGCTATAAAACACAGTGTCAAGCACTTCATGGTTTGTCCAAGTCTGTGGATACAACAAAGAGAAGTCTAACATTCTCACCAGTGCTTCAATCTGATTGATGGCAGTAGGTTCTTTTGTTAATGGATTACAACTTCTGTCTTTTGTCTTTGGCCCTGGTTACATAATATTATTTTCATTTTCAACTCCTCCGTGATGTTGTTTGAATTTTGATTTTCATGTTCTTGGCTTGCTTAATAGATTAATGCCTTCCTGGTTTCAATTTTGCCCATTAATAAAAGCACAACCCATCTGCTGATTCCATTCTTACTTAAATCCTGGTGCAGCCCAGTATACTTAAGCTACATCCACACTACTGCGAGAGATATTTTTCAATGAAAAAATTCTCAGTCAACACTAGTGTTTTCACAGTATTTACAGAATTATCTCCACCCACACAAAGACAACTGAAAAAACATATAACATAGTTGTTTGCCTATGCTGAGCATGCATGAAAACAGAAAGTAGAAGTGTCCTTGAATATTTAAGCTAATGGCCACGGGATTTATTACAGAACTGTAAGAACTGGTAAATGATTCATATTTTTCACATGTATGCTGCATTCACAACGAACAAAATTCAATATAGATGCATACAGGTAAGCAACACAACAAGCGCCATGAAAACTAACTCCTATACCAGGGATCTCAAACTACAGGCCTGATGGGCTGCAATGGCTGCAGGTTTTCATTCTAGCCCTTTTCTTAATGAGTGACCAGTTTTTGCTGCTGATTAACTTTTTTTGAATTCATTTTAATTGAATTGCTCTTGAAGACTCAACCCCTTGTTTATTTTTTCTTAATTAGCAGCCAAACAATAATGAGATACAAAATGAACTAAAACAATACCAGCAAACTATGTCCATCATACAATATCTGGAAATAAAAATGGTGGAGGCCTGTGAAGGATTATTGATTTGATTTTAACAGAGCTCTTAGAAAAGTAAAGAAAAAATCAACCATTTTGAAAATGTCTGCTATTGCACAATGAGAGCAGCAACAAGCCACAGCATTAAAGAACAGGTTTAATTAACAACAAGAATCGGTGCCTCATTAAGCAGCTGGTTGGAGTGAAAGTGGTTGTTGTTTGAGGCCCTGACTTAGTTGATCTCCTGTTGACTCACTCACTTCACATTTCATTTTTGTTTAAAGATATGAAGCAATTCAGAGGAACGACAAAGAAATTCAGGGGAACAAATCTTAAAAAAACAATTAAATTAAAATGAATTCACAAGAAGTTAATCAGCAGCAAAAACATGGTACAAATTAAGAAAAGGGTCAGAATGAAAACCTGAAGCCACTGCAGCCCTCCAGGACTGGAGTTTGAGACCCCTGTCCTATACGGTGTTGGAGATGGTATAAGAATGATCAAGCAGGAAATGAGACACTGCAATGAGAAGAATTCAGTGGGAAAAAGTTCACAGTTACATACAGTAGTAAGCACAAACCAATCAGAGTGCAATTAGAGTTTACATTTTAAAAGCTCTACATGATCACCCATCCACACTGAAATGCTGAGGTGACGTTTTCCAAAAACTAGTCAAAAACACCATTGTAGTGTGGACAGCATAAAAGGTGAAAGCAGAGACTAATGTTTGCCTTTATTTTTTTGCGATTTTTCTACAAATTATCTCAGTATATCATCTGTGATGTATAATTTAACAACAACTTGAACTGAACAATACAATATGAATATATGAAACATTACATTGTTTAAAAAAAATATTTTTTAATGTCCATAAGGATTTTTTTTTTCTTGAATCTGTTACTTTCATATTAATATGCGATTTACACAAAAAGGATTATAGTCTGTCAAATGCAGATAATAAAGCTGAGCTGAAATGAATCAGACGCCATATTACATGGACTTAAGTCTTTTCGTTTTTGTGAGATACTTCCATTCAAACAGCAATGCACAAATGTAATTTATTATTTGATTATTTTCAAACAAAAATAAACATGTATGCCAGATATGCAGTGTCCTCCACTCTCCTTTAGGGCAAAGACACATTTTTTTTCTTTGATTTCTCCCGCTGCTCCACAGTTTTAAAATTACAAATCACACAATTCAGACATTGCGATTGAAGTTCAAATTGCAGTTTCATTGAAGGAGATTTGCACACATTTTGGTCACACCATGTAGAAATGACAACACTTTTTCTGCATGCCAACCAATTCCAGGGCAACAATGTTTGGGCACAGCAATGGCAGGTCTATTAAAGCCATTGTTGTATTTAAGACTTAGTCACATATACCTTGCATGTATTGACTGCAGACATACCAGGTACCGAGGGTCTTCTCTGGTGATGCTCTGCCAAGCCCCTAATGCAGCCATCTTCAGCTTATGCTTGTTTCGGAGGCATGTCCCCTTAAGTTTTCTCTTCAGTTTATGCAAGGCCTGCTCAGTTAGATTTAAATTGGGTGACTGGTTTGGCCATTCAAGAATTTTCCATTTTTTAGCTTTGATAAACTTGTGTGTTACTTCAGTAGAATGTTTGGCTCATTATCTTCTTGTAGGATGAAGCGCCGTCCAATGCATTCAGAGGCCTTTACTGGAACTTCAGCAGATCAGATGTTTCTCTATACCTCAGAATTCCTTGTAGCACTGCCATCAGCGTTCACGTCTTCAATGAAGAGAAGTGTACCAGGACATGTGGCAGCCACACATGCGTAAGCCATAACACTCCCACCGCCATGTTTTACAGATGAGGTGGTCTGCTTTCGAACTCAGACAGTTCCTTCTCGTCTCCACATTGGTTTCGCCATCACTCTGATGCAGGTTCATCTTTGTCTCGTCCATCCACAAGACCTCTTCCCACAACTCTGCAGGCTCTTTGAAATCCTTTTCCACAATCTGTAATCTGGCCATCCTGTTGTTATGGCTAACTAGTAGTTTGTATCTTGCAATGTGGCCTCTGTATTTCTGTTCATGAAGTGTTCCGCTGATAGTTGTCTCTGACACATCCACATCGGCCCCCCGAAAACTGTTTCTGATCTGTCACACCGGTGTCTACGGCTTTTTCTTTACCATAGTGGGGATTCTTTTGTCATTAGCAGTGGAGGTCTTCCTTGGCCTACCAGTCCCTTTGTGATTACTGAGCTCATCTGTGTGTTCTTTCTTCTTAATGATATTCAAGACAGTTGATTTAAATAATTCTAAGGTTTTACTGATGTCTCTGATGGTTTCATTCTTATTTTGTAGCCTCATAATGGCTTCATTGACTTTCATTGGCACAGCTACTGTCCTCATGTTGAACAATGGCAACTACAGACTGCTGCTTCTTCCTCTTTCGGCTATTCCCATTAGGGGTTGCCACAGCGGATCATCTTCTTCCATATCTTTCTGTCCTCTACATTTTGTTCTGTTACACCCATCACCAGCATGTCCACTCTCACCACATCCATAAACCTTCTCTTAGGCCTTCCTCTTTTCCTCTTCCCTGGCACCTCTATTCTTAGCATCCTTCACCCAATATACCCAGCATCTCTCCTCTGCACATGTCCAAATCAAAGCAATCTCGCCTCTCTGACTTTGTCTCCCAACCGTTCAACCTTAGCTGACCCTCTAATGTCCTCATTTCTAATCCTATCCATCCTCGTCACACCCAATGCAGATCTTAGCATCTTTAACTCTGCCACCACCAGCTCTGTCTCCTGCTTTCTGGTCAGTGCCACCGTCTCCAACCCATATAACATAGCTGGTCTCAATACCGTCCTGTAGACCTTCCCTTTCACTCTTGCTGGTACCTGTCTGTAACAAATTACTCCTGACACTCTTCTACAGATTGCAAAGGGTAGAAACAAGCCAAGGTATTGTATAAAGCCATGAAACCCACCTGAGAAATCACAAACACTTGTGACGCCAAACATTATGGTGCCCTGAAATGGGAGAACATGCAGAAGAAGTGTTGTCATGTCTACATGGTGATACCAAAATATAAGCAAATCCTCTTAAATGAAAGGCTGCAATGTGCACTTTAATCACCATGTCCAAATTATTTGGTCATTTTAAACTGTGGAACAGAGGGATAAATGAAAGAAATGTGTGTCTTTGTCCCAAACATTATGGAAGGCACTGCATGCATCCTTTGTTAATTCAGTACTGTGAATGTATTAAATAGCTGCCCAAGTTTGCTATATTTCAGGCTGGAAACACAGTATCAAGTCAGAATGTTTTCAGAAGGAGTTGTAAAATCTTCTCCCATGTACATGGAAAGCAATTCTGCAAAGTGGCTAAAAAGAAAATGTCATCCAGGGGTTGTGGAAGATACATGCTGCACCACAGTGATATGTGTGCATAAACCATATTCTTTTATAAGATTTCAACTATTTTTTGCTAAGGATGAGAAAATTAATCACATTTTCTACATGAAAGTGGCCAAATCCTTTCTCTACACACAGTGAACCTTAATTTCATACCATATGTTAAAGGAAATGATTCATTACTTGCAGCCAAGCACGGGGATTTGGAAGCTTGCAATTGTGATCAGGTAGCCATTACCTAAAATTAATGCCAGATTCTTACCTGAGGCCACAACTAGAAACACTTTGAAAACAGCAGTCTCAGATGAGAGGGAGCAGGCCAGGCTCTGGGAGTCAAAGCCATGACAAGGCTCCTGAAACATGCATGAAACACCAGACTCTGGTAAGCTCTTCCTGTTTTCTCTAAACTTATGATGCCAGCCCTTGCTACTGTAACTAAAGCAAACCAATAGTATTTAAAGTCACATTAAAGTACAGTATGAAGTGCTCACACAGTGTACCACACCTTCTCCTTTCATTATTCATTTTTTTAATAATTTATACAAATGAGTTCAAGCAAAGAGCAGTGGAATCCCAGCTAGGGCTGTTAATTGTTTCCCGATGTCAGAGCATGAACTGAAAACAGCATTCACCACATGTCATTCTGATATTTTTATTATTATTACTTAATAAGCGGATTGACTGCAACCACATGTGACTACAAGGCACGCGCTGATGATGTAAACACGCAAGTATGCTTTGGTGGTATTTTTTGTTGGTTGAATTTTTAAGCAGTTATTTTATTTCCTGATTAATTCAAATGTACTGATCACATCAGTGCTAAACACAATGATTTTAAGCATGCTTCAGAAGCAAAGTGTTGACAGGAGTCAAGATACAAGGCGAATGAACACACAGTATGTGTAAAAATCAAAACTTCAAAAAAAACGACTAGAAGTGATGACAAATACTTATTGTTATCGAGAGGGGGAAAACTAGCAGTGAGTAAATAAAGGATCAGAAGAAAAAACAGAGGCAAAAATCAGTACAAATAACAGTATCAGAACCAGAAGTCAAAGGCATGAACGAAAATCTTAACCCCTTCAGCCCTGGATTTTCTGTTTTTATGGGAAAAATTATTTTGTGAGATAGTCTACCTTTAGGGTGACTAGGAAGTACAAAAAACAAAATATATTACTATTATTATGCAATAGCTGCCAGTCTTCTTGAGGAAATAAAATTTAAAGTGGAGCTACTTACTATGTGATGCGCACAGTCTGGAAGCGTCCATTTTCACTTCCGTGTTTCGCGGACTATATGCCAGTCTCTCCTGTCTACACTAATAGTAGGACGCCCGGTTCCAATGGCTGCAAATGTACCTGTGCTTTACAAAAACAGCTGCATATTTATGTACTAGTAATAGGATGTCAGGGCTGAAAGGGTTAAACCAAGAGGTCAAAATGGTGTAAAGAGGTTTGGTATATCTGTAACCTCACATAATGAAAGGTCATTGGGTGTGAACCTTTATCCCAATTACCTGATGGTAGTACTGTGGAATTACTAAGACAATGAGTAAACAAGCGGAAGTGCATCAGAAAAAATCTATAAAAAACAAGGCAATTCATTTTTAAGTAAGTCCCAAAATAAGAAAAAAACAACAACAAAGAAAACAATCTCCATTATCAAAAACTCTAAATGGGTACAAGAAATTCTAAAAAAAAATATCCCTTTGCAAGACCAGGGAAAAATTAAATATAAAACAGCATTATAACATACTAGGCAGAGATGTGAACATAAGGTCAAAAAATAAAAAGTAAATAAAAACCAAGCTAAAGACAAGGAGCTGTTGACACTTAGGTTTTCTAAATACTCGTAGCTACTTTTTTTTTTTAACTCTCGACAAGTTGTTCAGGACAACTTATTGCTTGTTTATGTGTAGCAAAGCCTTGTATGCTTATTTGTCATTACTTAACCGTCTTCCACAATATGCTTGAAGCTACTCTTCTTTTTCTTTCTGGTTATCACTTATTTTCTCAATCACCCATAAACACAGGACCTCAAGTCTTGGCCACCAGGTTGCTGCTATGTAAAATGTTGTACTTCTTTCAGTCATTGTTGAATTTTGCATCTTGCACTTGACATTCAACAGATGTTACTGTCTTTTCTTCTTCCTGTTATGGTGTCTTTTGTCACTTAAAAAGCTTCAGAAATTTGCTTGATGCTCAGCAGATGTCACTGCTTTTCTTTTTCTTTTTGCACTCTCACATGGTTTTGCTATCACCTTGTCACAATAAACACATGACCACTGGTCACTTTACCAAGGTTGCCTCTAAATATATATATATATTTTTACAGAACATAGGTCATAAGCTTTCAATTGAAACCAAGATCAATATTTTTGCCCTGGTAATTCATGAGTAATCGCATGACAGACTAACATTTATTAAGAGGAAACAGGAAATTTACAAAACAAACACCAGACAACTCCGATCCATTAGTAGCTGTAGCAGTATTAGATGTAGTTCTCCACTGATGTTGTTTGGCTCTTTTCCAGATTCATTGTTTTGTAAGTGTTCTTCATTAAATGTTTTAGTTTTTTAAAAATTCTGTTTTCTGTTATGGACTACGTTTTGTGAACTTTCTGGGTTGCCACTTGCGGACAATTTTTTTTTTTTTTACTTCTAATGCTTCTCTTTTGTACTTTGAACGTTTATAGAAAATAAGCCCTTAATATAAATAAAAGACATGTCTATGGGCTAGGGGTTAAATGGTTACCTTCTTCCTTTCTAAGGTTTACAAGCTAGCCCTGCTTTTTCAGGTGTAAGTTAGAAAGCCTGCTTATTGAGTTTTTGGGAGCCATGCCTCTCTGATATAAGGCCTGGGTTTAGTGCCTGGCCTAACTGTGGAGTTTGTGGAATCCAAATCAGTTCACATCAAGGAGTAGATTCTAACTGTATATTAGGCTCTGGCTTAGGTCATTCATAAAAACACTGATTAAAAATACCTCAGCAAGTTTCAATAACATATTAAACAGAATATTCTTTTTTCTCATCAGTGCATCATATTTACTTAGAAATTAAGTTTTTTTTTTTTTTTTAAACAAAATCTTTTTTTTTCCTTTGTTAAAACCATGTAGTTATGAAACTAACAGTTATTTCTAACCATGTTCCATTTATGCTAGAATTCAGAATGTCAAGCACCACAAGCTTAACTAATAACTGGTTACTTAACCTCTAATTGCTTCCAGATGAACACTTTAATAAATTTATCTCAACACAAATTGTGGTATCTAATGTATTTCTGGGGATATCTACAGTAATGTTCTGGAATATACTCAAAGCATATTTGAGAGGACAAATAATCCCTTATGTTGCACGTAAAACAAGATGCAAATTACAAAAGGCAATATAGATGAACTAAAAAACAAAACACAATCACACAGACACACACACACATATATATCTATTATATAAAAAATAAATCCTGTAACGAGACAAGACTTTTTTGAAAGAAAGAGCCTTTTCCCGTGAGCCCAGACTTTTGCCATGAGATTTCTTCAAGTCAGGCCCTCCTCTCAACCATTTTCAATCAAGACCACAGTACTCTCAATCATGTGAATGCTTTTGTCAGACATATTTCCAGTGCTATCAGCTCTTATAAATTTTAACGTTTTCCTCACTTTAAATTCCAATTAAAGACGTTGTATTATATCCAAATCTTATTGAAGAATTTCATCACGAAGGGTTATTAACAGAAACAACGAGGACATGGGCAGTCCTAGTGCTGAGAAACGATGAAGTAAAACTATTTAACGGCAAAAATGTCGATCGGTTGCACAGCAAATTGGTTAAATGCGTATCAATAGACTATGCTAAAATAGTTGGTGGTGGTCATGTGGAAGATGAAAACATCAACTTACAATATCACGTAAAATATCTACAACCGTTAACACGTCCACTCTTCCACCAACCAAATTACTGTTGAAAGAAGGATGTAACCAAGAAAGGTAATGTAGCAAATCTTCAAAATGCTTTTAAAAAAAATCTGTTTTGGCTAACAATAAGAGAGCAGACGTTATAAGACATTGTAATGCAGTTGGAAGGAGGAAAATCTGTTTAAAAATTGGTTCAGGGTGTTAGTTTTGTCCACATCCCCTTATAGCGCCTTAGCACTGAATTGCTTAACTCCAGTAATGATGCCCAGTCCATTCCAGACATCTCATGTTCTTCTGAATGAGTTTGGTTTCTATTTAGACTCTGTGAGCTTCCTTGCATTCACTTAGCTTCTTCTTCACCACTCACTGTACCCCTGTAAGAGCCTTTTTTGTCAGATTTCATAGCTCTCTTCTTATAATTCAGGAGACCTTTTAGTTCCTCAGAAAACCAGTGCTTGTTGTTTGGGAAGCAACACACTGTCTTTGAGGGTTACCACTGTTTCAAAACAAAAGTTAATATACAGTAGTCTGTAATGCAATGCAGTGAGCGAGTCCCACAGTATCACCCCCATTTCAATAACCATTAAGAGCTGCTTTGGCATCCAGTGTCCACTTCCTCACTATGCTGGTGGCAGCAGGTTGCCATCTAACAACAGGTCAGATCAGCCCAGTGGTGCCAAACATTTACATCTAAAGGCATCTTTGACGTGTTAATAAAGCAGGTTCAACTTTGTTATTGTCCCTTCAAACGGAGCATGGCTGCACTCACCACATTAGCACTGTCAAATTAGCCAAAAAAATAAGGTTTGAGTATTCAAATTAAAAATTAAGCAAATGTTCGAATGTATTCAGACTTAGGCTAACAAATCGGGACATTACATGTATGTTTGCATATACTTTTTTACACTTTATTATTATGGTAACAGCCACATTGGTGGCCAATGCAAGAACCAACACAAACAGAAAAAAAATAAATGATAAAAAAAAAGAATCCTATGGCACAGAGACAACTGTTATTTAAATAAAAGTCATCAAAATCCTAAGCATCCACACCATGACAGAAGGCAGCAGCTGAAATCCTTTCGCACCACACACGTGACCAGTGAACTTTACTACATAATTATTAATAATTTTACTTTGTTATACTGTGTGTCTGCAAATAATGACATGCTCATGAAACTTTTGTATGGCTGGCGGCCTATGGTGAAAACATATTGTGACAGGTCTTGCTGCCAAACAGATACAGGCAGAGTGGTTTAAGATCTAGGGAAATATGGGTTAGTTAGTACCACAGTGACAGGGTGAAGTAAAAGAGCAGGCAAGAGGCAGGCAGACCGAAGGCAGACAGGCAGGGTACAGTGAATATCATGACATTCAGATTAACATGCAGTTAGGAACCTGTGGGCTCACCTAGAAAAGCATGATTGTCATAGTATCAAGTCAGAGTATACTTTTTTTCCTATTAGAGATGCAGCAATATTTTAATAAAGGGGTCCTGAATATTTTTTAATTACATCTCATTGTTTTAGGCATTGTATTTTAAAACCAGCAGTCACGTAAAACAGAGACTAATTGTTGAACATGGCATGTTTGCTGATGAAGCTCGTAGAAACTGGTGTTTTAAAGCAGTGTAAGAAAAGAAAAATCAAAATTAGGAGTTATTTCTGATTTGATTTAATGGGAGGGCGTTATCATTACCTCTTTTTTGGGGCAGATGTCGACTTTTGTCCCGCATAGGCGCAAGTAGCATAGAGTAAACAACGTCTAGAATGGCTTCGACATTGGGCGAGAAAGCAAAGCAAATGTGCATGGCAAAATTCTCTGTATGCATTATTTATTTATTTTATGTATTATTGCTGAACCGGACTCTAACTTATCAAACTCAGATTTTGATGCAAACAATCTGGAAATCGAAAACGAAAGAAAGGCAGCTGTTTTTTTCTTTTTCTTTGTCAGAAAGTGCCTTTCAGCATATGATTGATGAGACAAACAGGAATGTAATAATTATGTAACATGTATGTGATTTTATATACTTTATAGCAGGGGTCTCCAACAACGAGAATTGGCTTCAAATTAAGAAACTGAATGAAGTGAAGTTAGTTGGTGTTTGAAGCCCCAAATCAGTTGGTCATCTGTTGGCTCACTTCACATCAAATTTATGTTTAGGTGCTGTTTAAGGAAAATAATTAATTCAGCGGTCAGAGTCTCAAGGAAAGTCAATTAAAACAAACAGAAATAGATAATTAGCAGCAAAAACTGGTTACTAATTAAGAAAAGGGTTAGAATGAAAACCTGAAGCCTTAGTAGCTCTCCAGGACTGGAGTTGGAGACCCCAGCTGTAGATATTCATGGAACATAAAATAAAGTGACATTTGTCATAAATAAATATATTACACTGATTTATGTGTGAAACCATTGCTTTTTAGAATGCTGAGTTTTTTGGAAAAATATTCAACCCTGGGAGAAAAGGAAAAAAATAGCCCTAAAAGAGTTAAACAATAGAGATGTCTAGTTTAAGAGTGAATAGGACAGAATAAAAGTGTCATTTTGCATTTGTGAGATCAAAGTGCAGAGCAATGGGACAGGAAAAGAGAAAATAGCAGCACATTGTGAATGGATCTAGCTGTTAGTTTTACTTTTATTAATGAAGATAACAAGCTAACCATTCAAAATTACAAAACAGTTGAATGTGAAGTGAAGCGCAAAAACAGATCAATAAACACAAGTCCAGTAACACAAGGAGTAACGTAATGACACAGGTAAAACAACTGCTTTTGTCAACTGAATTTCAGTTTGAGCCTTCAAAGAAGACCTCTTTTTAATATATTTGAACAACATCCGATCTGACTGCCCTACACCACATATTATTACAGTAGAGTTAGAAACATTTGTTATTGGAGTGTTAGTAACAGAGTTAATAGTTTCTGTTGCTGAGTCCAGATTTGCAGAGGCAGGAATATAAAGGTGAATAAGGGTGATGTTACATACCTCACTAAGCAGACAACAGGATAAATTCCTGCAAACTACTAGTACACTAAATGGACATAAGTATAGACACACACCTCTTAATTACTGAATTCAGGTTTTTCAGTCAGACCCATTGCCACAGGTGTATAAAATCAAGCAGCTCATCATGCAGTCCCCATTTATAAACATTTATTAAACAAAATGGGAAATGTTTAGGAACGGCAGCAACTCGGCCAAAGCGGAAGACCACGAAAAGTCATAGGGCAGGGTCAACGACTGCTAAGATGCATGGTGCTTAAAAGTCACTAATGCTTTGTCAAGTCCATAGCTGAAGAGTTCCAAACTCCCACTGGCATTAATGTAAGAACAAAAAACGTGTAGTGGGAGCTTCTTGGATTGGGTTTCCACGGCTGAGCGACTGCAAGCAAGCCTCACATCACCAAGTGCAATGCCAAGCATCAGAAGGAATGGTGCAAAGCACACTGCCACTCAACTGTGGAGCAGTGGAAACGTGTTCTATGCAGTAACAATTCATGTTTCTGTGTTTGGCAATCAAATGGGTCAGTCAGGGTTACGGATGCTGGGAGAAGCAACTGTGAAGTTTGGTTGAGAAGGGATAACGGTATGGGGTTATTTTTCAGGTTTTGAGCTGGGACCCTTACTTCCAATGAAGGGCTTCAGCATACCACGACATTTTGGACAACACTATGCTTCCAACTTTGAGAAAACAGTTTGGGGAAGGCCCTTTTCTATTCCAACATGACCGTGTCCCAGTGCACAAAGAAAGGTCCATAAAAACATGGTGGGATAAGCCTGGTGTGGAAGAACTTGACTGGCTCACACAGAGCCCTGACCTCAACCCCATCGAACACCTTTAGGATGATCTGTAATGAAGATTACGAGCCAGGTCCAACATCAGTACCTGACCTCATAAATGCTCTACAGAAGGAATGGGCACAAATTCCCACATAAACTCTCCAACATCTTGTGGAAAGCCTTACAAGAAGAGTGGGAGCTGTTATTGCTACAAAGTGGGGGGCAACTCCATTTTAAACTCTAGGTATTTGAATGCAATGTCATTAAAGTCCCTGTTGATGTAATGGTCAGACATCCCAATAGTTTTATCCATAGAGTGTATTTCCTTATCTGGATTACAAAATTTGCTTTTAATTATAATATGCTACCTTTAATAAAATTCCTCATTCTCAAAGTTGACCAGACCTCCTCTTGCATTTACTCTACTCCATTTCAGGTCTCTTTGCTCGTATCAGTAGAAATCAGTCCAGGATTAAAATATTGACCTGTCATAGAGCCCAGTAAGGTAGCAGCTGTTCTTTTTTCTGCTCTTATTTTGACATTATTTTAGTTAAACTGATAGGTTGGCTGGAGATGCCTGGCATTATTGGCCCACTTTAACCACTAGTTAATGCCAGAACAGATAGGGATTGCCAGTAACCACACAAGAAAAGTTACACTAAATGGGCTCATAGTTAGTGTATTCCAACTTACCACTTGTGACACTCTGCATTCTGGACGTTTTTCTTAGTAGCCATCTCTGCAACTTCTCTGCCTATGTAAAATAAATAAATAAATAAACAAAACTGGAAGTTGTTGTGGTGTTTAATTTGCATACAAGTTGATAAATATTTTGTATGTCTTTATTTGTAACTTAGTCAAAGCAATGTAATATTAGTGTTTCATTAGTGAGAAGTATTCATGTTTACCCCCTAGGACTAAGTCAGGAGAGTGAATTTTACGACAGGGTTGGGGGAAGTGCCTTAAACCAGTTTGGCCAGTGATTCTCTGCAGAACTCTCTCCGTCTGCCCCAACAGGAAAGCCAGACTGCCAAACTGGCAAATATCACCTCAACAAATGGTTTTGGAGTCAGGTGTGAAGGTATTTTATGCCCCGTTGGTCTGAAGTATGGCTGTTTTTATCAGAAGCCTTTAAGTACCATGACGCCCTAGAATTTGGACAGAGAATCTATAAATTTGCTTGCTTTACCCCCCCACCCCCACTCCCTTTTACAAACTGATGAAGGAGCATCTCACACACCATGAACTGAAAAGGACAAGACAATGAAAAGCACAGCTCGGCAGCCATATTGAGACAGGCATGTGGCCTGTTTTGAAGAAAGCTGACCACAAATGAGGACTTAATTAGAGACATTTTAAGTAACCAACAAGTCTGTGTGCCGCCTGAAACTGCAGGTTGTATGGTTGCCAATATTCAAATGTACTTTGCTTATTGTTATTATTTATGAATATTATCAATAACACATTGTTTAAATTGAAACTTGACTCTTGCTTGTCTTTTACTACCTTATAAACAGTGGTAAGTCTGTGAGATTTGAGGCATTCTGACAAAGGCTACACATTAATAATATAAAAGGGGAAAGTAGAGTAATGTATACTTCTGTTTTGTCTTGGTAGAGTAATATAAGGGTTATTTCAAATATTACAAAGAACTTCTATTTGCAGCATTTATCAGATAAATCCAGACTAGTAAAGTAAGGCTCTTTTTATCCTAACTAAACTAAAATTCTTTCAGCCATACATGGAGCCCAAAAATGTTTGGCCATATCATATTCCAGGTAGTAGTTTAATTTTTATTAAATTCTGATGCTACATTTTCACAAATGGCTGTAAAAGGTAGGAAACTGCAACCTATCAACATCCTGAAATATCCAGAAATTTCTAGGAGGAAACTTCACATGAGCAACCTGTGAAGTGCGACCTCCGAGACGAACGATTCAGAGAAAACAATGCTACCTGAATTCGAGGACCTGCGACAGAATGAACGAAAAAAATAACTTGGTCAAACAGAAGTGGCTTTTTTGGTTGAAAGCTCTTTATTTAATGGAAAAAAAACAGTTTATCTTTCATTGCTTTCTGTATGCAGGCTAAGTAGCAAATCGTCATCAGCCATGTGTTTCTCCCCAATAATCTGGCTAGAAATGCCCCAAAATGCAACCAAGTTAGAAGATGAACTCAAAAAGTTTTAATAAGAACATGCCTGCATCGAAAAGCAATTATTAGAATACTATACTTGACGGAATATGGCACATGAGGTAGTGAGTAACCAAAGGCTGCAATTATTAAACACGTCCAAGTGCTAATCCTCATCTGGCTACCATTTCCCACTTGTCTGCAAACTACCCCAGCAGGTGTCTAAGGTCATAGCCTGATGAAGCCAACAGAATCACAATACCCGCAAAAAAGCAGAGTTGCAATGCAGAGGCCACCCAACTGGACACCCTCCACTCCACAACTATAACAAAGAGAACCTGACACAAACAACAGACCTGGTAAGTAAGTCTGACTTACCGTCAGCACTGTGAACCAAGTTTTTGCTCCAATTGTACAGAGACTGAATAGCCAACAGCTGGCCTGGTACCCCAAACTCCCAAAGCAATCTCCACAAAACACTCTGAGGGAGGTGGTTGTATGCCCTGCCCAAGTCCATAAAACAAATGTTGACTGGTTGGTGATACTCCCATGAACCTGCCAGAATACTTGAGGGGGAAAAAGCTGGTCCAGGACTCCACACCCCGGGACGTATAACCTGCATTGTTCCTCCAGAACCTGAGGCTTGAACAACAGTCGGATCTTCCTTTCCAGAACCCTGGCATAGACCTTCCCAGTGACATCTATTTATTTGCATTTATTATTACATAAGAAAAAGTATACAGAACAGTTCACTTTTAGGATTTGTTTGCCATGATTTTTTGCTACTCAATGGATGATTTATCATAAGAATAAAAAAAAGCACAATTCTAGATACCCTGGATTGGAAGAATGGATATACTAAGAAAGAATAATATTTCATTTTTGTTTTCAAAACTCTAAAGCAGGATCACAATAAACACATTACTTTATATTTTAACCTGCTAAGCATATTCACTGAGAGTAACCTCACATTTAAGGCACGCCATTGGGTTTTTGCCTAAATCCATTGCACAGCAGATGGGTTTGTTTCTTAAGTGCCCTAAGACCACTGGTACTAAAGATACAGTTCTGAGATTAATGTTCTGCATTTATTTTATCTGCATCTGAACATCTGAAAACCGATGGGACAGCTGCTGCTGACCGCCAACTGATGAGTATATTATTATTATTTTTATGTTACTGACGCCTTTAATCCAAGGCAATATACTTGGTTCCAATTGTTTTCATAATTGGAACACAGGCAGGTCAAGAGGCTCACTCAGGGTCACACAGTGTCAGTAGCAGGATTTGAACCCACAACCTCAGGGTTTAATCCAAAACCTTAACCACTACACCACACTGCCTGCCCTATACAGTACATAAGTATACTGTCTCACACGTGAGCATGGGGAGCAGCAGGGGAGGGCCTAGCAGGAACGGGGGATAATCAAGTGGGGTAACGCCTCTTCTCCCATTCTTACAGAAGCAGTAAGACCTGATCCTCTTCTGGCTCCGGACCACACCCCTGATGACCTCACTTCTGCTTTTCCTTCAGATGACCCACCTCTTCCTTTCCCTCAGCTATAAAAATCTGCCACCTTTGCTTTGCAGTTAGTCCCTGATTGTGACTCGGTTTCAAAAGACAGCTCAGCAGAGTATCACACAGTTTTCTTGAACCCGAGATTATCAATATATGGGGTGGATCCCCCAAACCTTTCTCTTTGTCTCTCTGTATACCCACACACAATATTATGTTCTCAATACTATGTTTTTGTTGCCTAATGTATATATAGATTATTTTAATTGTAGAGCTGTTGCTTCTCTCCCTGTTTTGTTCAAAGTTTATCAAAGTGTTTGACATTCTCTGCATTCAGCTCTTCTTGCTTCATTTACTCCGACATGGAGGACTAGATGTTCGACTAATCTTGCGAGTATGTAAATTGTGGAATAAGCACCAAGGTGATTATTCAAATATTGCCCTTTAAAATCATAGTTTATGAGGTTGTTTTGGTCGCTTAGATGTTGATTTGTTTTGATGTAGTTTTTTGGGCTTTTTTTAATCTAAATTATGATGTTTAAGCCTTACTGTTTGTATGGTATCTTCTCTTTTTGCTGGGTTGTTAAAGCTCCTGCATCTTTAATAATTCTGCTGGGTTTTACTTTCAGTTTATCATATTCTTGGCTGAGTATCGTTTCTCTCTAGGAATGCTGTGGTCTTCTAGATTCTCCCTGGGAAACCCACTTTGCTCTGATTGATTAATTGGTTGGTTAAATAAATAAATAGCAGATAAATAACTGATATATGTCACCAACCCCCATGCGGACGCTACGCACTAGCCAATTTGCAACTCAGCCACTCGCGTATGGTTTAGTGGATGTACAATTTAAAGAGATAGTTAGGTCTATTATGCATATGTAACAATTCCCATGAAAATAACAATTTTACATTACAGCAAGTAATTACCATTACTAAAAAATAGTAAAATATAATAAATTGAAAGCAAATTATGTTTCTTGTTGCGTTAGAGGTATTCGTTGCGTTATACATTTTTGTTCTGTTTGGCTTTGAAATAAACAAACAAATACTTTTTAAACATGCACTTTTACTGTAAAACTTCAGTAAAAACAATATTTGGAATTAACTTTTCATCAATATCGCTTTGAATTTTGATTCTGTGTTTGGAGTTATATCGTGACAACGCAATGTATAAATGCCTGTGAGTGAATATTGTTTCTTTCTCTGTAATAAATAAACCAGCTTTTTTCGAATGTTTGTCCCTGTGATTTGTTAATTGTCATAGCAAAAGCTGTTCTAACAGGAAACTGTAAATGCTTTAATACGAATGGCATATCAAGATCTCCTTTGGTGTCTGTAATCCGCGGAAGATGTACTACATTACCTTTCTTGTCTCCTGTTAAAATTTTACATGTCAGAATTGTTCGACCAATTTTCAGTGCAACTAATCTTGTCCTATTGCACAGCCCATCACTCAGACAAAAATTAAGCAATAACATTACGATACATCCTTCTTTCAACAATAATTCAGCTGGTGGAAGACCAGACGGTGTTAACGGTTGTAAATATTCTACAGGATATTGTAAGTTGATGTTTTCATCTTCCACACCATCACCATCAACTGTTTCAGCATAGTCTATTGCTACGCATTTAACCAATTTGCCGTGTAACTGATTGACAGTTTTCGTGTAAATGTGTTTGACTTTATCGTTTCTCAGTGCTAAGATTGCCCATGTACTCATTTCTTCTGTTGATAACCCTTCGGGATGAAATTCTTCAATAAAATTTGGACATAATAAGTCTTCTTTTATTGGAAACTTAAAGTGAGGAAAATGTATAAATTCATAACAGCTGGGAGGGCAGGAACTGTGAGTGACAAAAGCATTCACACGAATGAGAGGTGTGAGGCCAGTGGGCGTGGGCCATTAACCATAAATGGTTTGAGAGGAGGGCGGGACTTGAAAAAATCTCTTGGCAATATAGTCTAGCCTCATCTCAAGATTTTATTTTATAATAGAGAGATAACACAGTAAGGATTTGTTTGTCTAGATTGAGACTAATTCACAAACAAACCCAGCACAATAAACCAGTGTGCTTCTCTATGCCGATTCCAAGCCCAGATAAATGGGGAGGGTTATATCAGGAAGGGCATCCGATGTAAAATTTTGCCAGATCAAAATGCGGACAACGATACAAATTTCCATACCAGATCAGTCGAGTCCCAGGTTAACAACGGTTACCACCAGTACTGTTAGCCAACAAGGTGCTGACAGAAATGGACTACTGTTGGCTGAAGAAGCAGAAGCAGAGGGGGAAGATGTGTCCGGAGGCAGAATGACAGGAGGAAGGTAAAGAGAGTGGAATTGTAGGTAGGACCTTTGAATGTCGGCAGTAAGGGGAGAGAGTTAGCAGATATGATGAAGAGAAGGAAGGTTGCCATATTGTGTGTGCAAGAGACTAAATGGAAGGGGAGTAAGGCCAGGTGGGTCGGAGGTGGATTCAAATTGTTCTATCATGGTCTAGATGGGAGGAGAAATGGGGTAGGAGTTATTCTAAAGGAGCAGTAAGTCAAGAGTGTTTTGGAGGTAAAAAGAGTGTCATATAGAGTAATGATTATGAAGCTGGAAATTGGAGGTGTGATGAATGTTATTACTGCATATGCCCCGCAAGTTAGGTGTTCGATGAATGAGAAAGAAGGTTTCTGGAGTGAGTTGGATGAGGTGATGCACAGTGTACCCAAGGGACAGAAAGTGGTGATTGGAGCAGATTTCAATGGACATGTTGGTGAAGGGAACAGAGGAGACGAGGAGGTGATGGGTAGGTATGTTATCAAGGAGAAGAATGAAGAAGGTCAGAGGAAAGTGGATTTTGCAAAAAGGATGGGCAGGCTGTGGTGAATATATATTTTAAGAAGAGGAAGGAACATAGGGTGACATACAAGAGTGGAGGAAGATACACACAGGTAGATTATACCCTATGCAGAAGAGTCAATCTGAAGGAGTTTAAAGACTGCAAAGTGGTGGCAGGGGAAAGTGTAGTTAGACAGCATAGAATGGTGGTCTGTAAGATGACGTTGGAGATGAAGAAGAAGAGGAGGAGAGTGAGAGGAGAGCAAAGGATCAAATGGTGGAAGTTGAAAAAAGAAGACTGCAAGGTTGAGTTTAGGGAGGAGGTAAGACAGGCACTGGGTGGCAGTGAAGAGTTGCCAGACAGCTGGGCAACTGTAGCCGATGCAGTAAGGGTGACAGCAAGAAGGGTGCTTGACGTGACATCTGGACAGAGGAAGGAGGAAAGGGAAACCTGGTGGTGGAATGGGGAAGTACAGGAGAGTATAAAGAGGAAGAGGATGGCAAAGAAGTGGGATAGTCAGAGAGATGCAGAAAGTAGACAAGAGTACAAGAAGATAAGGCGCAAGGTGAAGAGAGAGGTGGCGAAGGCTAAAGAAAAGGTGTATGATGAGTTGTATGAAAGGTTGGACGCTAAGGAGGGAGAAAAGGACTTGTACTGACTGGCTACACAGAGGGACCGAGCTGGGAAAGATGTGCAGCAGGTTAGGGTTATAAATGATAAAGACAGAAACGTACTCACAAGCAAGGAGAGTGTGTTGAGCAGATGGAAAGAGTACTTTGAGAGGCTGATGAATGAAGAGAACAAGAGAGAGAAGGCTGAATGAATTGGAGATAGTGAATCAGGAAGTGCAATGGATTAGCAAGGAAGAACTAAGGACAGTTATGAAGAGGACGAAGAATGGGAAGGCCGTTGGTCCAGATGACACACCTGTGGAAGCATGGAGGTGTTTAGGAGAAATGGAAGTGGAGATTTTAACCAGATTGTTTGATGGAATTTTGGAAAGTGAGAGGATTCCTGAGAAGTGGAGAAGAAGTGTACTGGTGCCGATATTTAAGAATAAGGGAGATGTGCAAGACTGTAGTAACTGCAGGGGGATAAAATTGATGGGCCACAGCACAAAGTTATGGGAAAGAGTAGTGGAAGCTACAGTAGGTTAAGAAGTGAGATGATTATAAGTGAGCAACAGTATGGTTTCATGCCAAGAAAGAGCACCACAGATGCAATTTTTGCTCTGAGGGTGTTGATGGAGAATTATAGAGAAGGCCAGAAAGAGTTGCATTGCGTCTTTGTGGATCTGGAGAAAGCATATGACAGGGTGCCTCGAGAGGAGTTGTGGTATTGTATGAGGAAGTCAGGAGTGGCAGAGAAGTACGTAAGAGTCGTAGAGGATATGTACGAGGAAGTGTGACAGTGGCGAGAACTGCAGTTGGAGTGATGGATACATTCGACGTGGAGGTGAGATTACATCATGGATTGGCTCTGAGCCCTTTCTTATTTGCAATGGTGATGGATTGATGGTGGAGTATGATGTTTGCTGATGACATTGTGATCTGTAGCAAGAGTAGGGAGCAGGTCAAGAAGACCCGGGAGAGTTGGAGGTTTGCTCTAGAGAGGAGAGGAATGAAGGTCAGTAGGAACAAGAAAGAATATATGTGTGTAAATGAGAGGGAGGTCAGTGGAATGGAGAGGATGTAAGGAGTAGAGTTGGTGAAGGTGGAGTGAAGTTGAAATATTTGGGATCAACAATTCAGAGTAACAGGGATTGTGGAAGAGAGGTGAAAATGAGTGTAGGCAGGGTGGAATGGGTGGAGAAGAGTGTCAGGAGTGTTTTGTGACAGACAGGTATCAGCAAGAGTGAACGGTAAGGTCTACAGAATAGTAGTGAGACCAGCTATGTTATATGGATTAGAGATAGTGGCACTGACCAGAAAGCAGAAGACAGAGCTGGAGGTGGCAGAGTTAAAGATGTTAAGATTTGCATTGGGTGTGACGAGGATGGGCAGGATTAGAAATGAGTACATTAGAGGGTCAACTCAAGTTGGACGGTTGAGAGAAAAAGCCAGAGAGGCGAGATTGCGCTGGTTTGGTCATGTGCAGAGGAGAGATGCTGAATATATTGGGAAAAGGATGTTAGGGATAGAGCTGCCAGGGAAGAGGAAAAGAGGAAGGCATAAGAGAAGGTTTATGGATGTTGAGAGAGCGGACATGCAGGTGGTGGGTGTAACAGAGCAAGATGCAGAAGACAGGATGACATAGAAGAAGATGATCTGCTGTGGCAACCCACAACAGGAGCAGCCGAAAGAAGAAAAAGAACCTAATTCACAAACATAGACAGTCATATGGTTAAAATAACTGTGATTTACCACAACACAAATCCGTTGCTACATAAAGTGCACTAAGGCGGTGGCATTCAATGTAGGCCGCCTGAACCTATACATCTCTTTATAGTGCCCTCCATGTTTATCCAATGCACAACACTATGAAAGAATATCATTTTCATAACACAGCATCAGCAGACTTGCACCCTAGTGAAAACAAGACTGAAATGATATCTATCAAGGTATGTCTATTAATATATCAATATGGAAATCAAAAATAGGTTCACATGGTTCAGAGATTTGGTGTAAAAGGCACAGAATGAACTCATGACCAAAGAAACAGTGAGAAAGCTACAGAGGGACAAAGGCCAACCAAAAGGCTGAAAATGACACAGACGTAAGAGACAGCTTGACCAACTAAACCCCTCGCAGTTGTCATTGTTCATTAATGGTTATAAGTAAGGTATTGTCTATGTATCTAAACACCTTACCATGTTCTATGTAAGATCTCATTTCCTCTTCATCCTCACTGATTTCATACATGTCTTTGTAGGCACGAGCTAATCGCCACAGAAATTCTGGATCTTCATACTGTGCAAAAACAGACATAAACAGCTGTCAGTGAAATGCAAACAGATAAAGAGATATTTTGAACCAATTTAACAAAGCTTGGATAGTTGTGATTTTCTGCTTAATGACTAATAAGTATAAATCAATCTACTTTTAATAGACAGTATGCTACACAGAAATTTTAATAAGAATTCAAACACTTTGCATTAGCTTAACAAATATGTAACATTAATTTGCTTTTGTCCATAATGAACTTCAAAACCAAACCTGTGCGCTAGTTTCATTTTCATGTACAGCCGTAGCCAAAAGTTTTCAGAAGAACGCAAGGTTTGGTTTTCACAAAGTTTGCTGCTTCAGTGTTTTTAGATCTTTTTGTCAAATGTTTCTATGGTATACTGAAGTACAATTACAATCATTTCAAAGTTTCCAAGGCTTTTATTGACAATTACATTAAGTTTATGCAAAGAGTTAATATTTGAGTGTTGGCCCTTCTTTCTTTTTCAACACCACTGCAACTCGCCCTGGCATGCCATCAATCAACGTCTGGGCCAAATCCTGACTGATGGCAGCCCATTCTTGCATCATCAGTGCTTGGAGTTTGTCAAAATTGGTGGCTTTTTTTTGTCCACCCACCTCTTGAGGATTGACCACAAGTTCTCAATGGGGTTAAGGTCTGCGGACCCAAAAGTTCGATGTTTTGTTCCCCGAGCCACATAATTCTCACTTTTGCCTTCTGGCCCTGTGCTCCATCATGCTGGATTGCTCATTGTTGGTCACCGAACTGTTCTTGGATGATTGGGAAAAGTTGCTCTCGGAGGATGTTTTGGTCCCATTCTTTATTCATTACAGTCTTTGAAACTCATGAAATGCTTGTAATTCTACTTCAGTATACCATAGAAACATCTGACAAAAAGATCTAAAAACACCATAGCAGCAAACTTTGTGAAAATTTTAATTTGTGTTATTCTCAAAACATTTAGCCACGACTGTATATGTCCCATCGTGCTTCCATTTACAAAAATTTTTTTTTTTTTAAACAATCTTAAATCCAGCCAGCAATTTCTCTGGACTTTTTGTGCTTTGTGTGATTATTTGGGCCAAAACCATATTTCTTTATTTAAATTTAATGTTTTAAGTTCTACCTTGAAATCTTCACCTGTCACTATATTTACACACACACACACACATTATATATATATATATACATATATATATATTAAATACAGAGATTAAAATAAAAATAACGCACCAAAAAACCCCAACAAGCTCATCCCATCTGTGCCATAATTTTCAGTTCTGCCACAATCAGTTACCATTGGTGAAGTTAACTTTTTTACACTTGCTTACACTTTGCAGTGATGATGTCAACATAATTGCATAACGGGCCGTCATTGTTGCTGGGTTTGTAAGGTCACGGAACATATTTCAAAGAAAATCCTAAATTCCCAATTAAAATATCTTTTGGCTCTGGTGTAGAAAGGTATAGGGAGTCAGAATTTTAGTTTGCCACTGTAATCACATGGATCACTAGTCTGATTCCTAGTATTGATCTTACCTTAATTAAGCTCATGCAGCACTAGTAATATAATCTTCCACTGAAAAAAAAAAACTTGGAATGACCTGATTTATCTATTTTTTTCCACCTATGGATAGATCTGGAAGGTCACTACAGCAGTGAGACAATGGAGATGACTACATCAAAAACCTGCCAATACAGATACAACGTTTCAGGATTAAAGTGTCTCATCCTTTCATCTTTTTTTTGTAGACACTGTCTGATGTACCTGCCAATTTCCGTAAGTATTTCACTACATTTAAAGTTTAGTGATGTAGATTCTTAATGCAAGAACATTCTCCAAGCTGGATTTAGAGTACAAATTAGAAGAAGAATGGTGTCTTAAGACTACACACAGGCATCAATGTGAGGAATGTCCTAGGATTTTAAGAAGGCTCCTGTGGGTGTTGATGGTGCAGTTTTTCATACAGTACCATTGTCCACCTTCTAAATTTATACTGCCTAAAATAGTTATTATGTGGTATTAAGCCATTTGCAATTCTTTCTCTTCCAGCTCTCCTGTTGTACGATAGAGGAGGCCGACACCTATCTCAGCTGTTTTAGAGGCAAAATAGGGTGCCAGTCCTCTGCATGAAACTCGACATACAACAAATCAACTCTGCTTTGTAATGTTGGAAGAAAAGTGGACAGCTCAGAGATAAACTTACAGACAAGAGAGATCTGAACACTGTCTCCTGTATCTGTACGGCAGCAGTGCCAACCACTGTGTCAGTATGCTACTCTACAGACAAAACCATTGTATAAAAATAATATTAAGTGAATGCTTGTGAAATATACCAAAACTAAAAAAAATTGCTTCATGAATTCATCCAACTTTTTCCTGCGGAACTGGCTCTGTTATAGTCCATCATTAGATAGATAAGATTTTTTTTATCTATCTGTCTAACGTTTTGGTTTCACTGTTCAACATAAGAACAGAAAGTTAAACATTTCTGTTACAAAACATGAAACATATGAACATGAAGTTGCATCATTTTCTGCAGTGCTCTATTACCTATCAGTTCTTGTCCTGACCAACACACTCTGGTTTTATTAGACATTCATTTAAGATGATGTGTATTCTACATTTGTCAATTAATAGTAAATCACTGGTTAAGTAGCAGCCTTTTTGCTTTAATGCTTTGGACCCCACAGATCTCTATTTTTTTAAATGTAGACATTTTTCTGATACAGGAATAAAGATCACTGTGTAAGGTGAAGTTACACAAATTCACATGTAAAACTAAATAAAAATGTTGATATGAAACATTTATACGAGAATACTGTCAATTCACAAACAAAAAAAAATTCAAGCATTTTTACATTTAAATTGCTGGAACACATTATTACAAAATAACAGTGGCCACAGTTTCTAATTTCCTTAGAGATAAAAACCTACCACGAAATCATTGCCCAGGAGCAGCTGAAAGCCTTCCATTTTGTCTTTGCTGGATCCTGAGTGCAACTCATCACTCTGACTCAGTAGGCTATGTAACACTTCCAGGTTGAGGTCTAGGTTTACATCTGCTAAAGGGTCTTCATCTTCCTCGGCACATTGTTGTATTGTTCTTATGGTGGCACAACTTGTTTCATCTTCGTCAGTCTCTCTGTCTGTCTCTCTGTCTCCTTGGTAATCAGACTCTCCGTTGTAGTCATTGGCAGTAGTGTAGCTACAACAAAATGAAAGAAAAAAAAAAAAAAAAAATCTGCCATTGTATTTACTTGTGACGTTACAGAGCGTATTAAAAGTATTCACCCCCTTGAATGTTTTCACATCTTTGACATCTAGCAACCAAAAAAAATCAAATCTCGACGTAAAAAAACAAATATCTGTGAAGTGGTCTGAACTAATTACAAATATAAAACACAAAAGACTGAGTCACATAAGTGTTCACCCCCTTTAATAATATAATAATAATAATAATACATTTTATTTATATAGCACCTTTCTCATGCTCAAGGCGCTTCACAGAGTCATAGAAAAAAACAGCAGGGTATATGTAGCATTGAATAGAGACGTTTTCCTGATTAGAACAATGAATCAGATAACAAAGCATTAAATAGAATAAAGGACAATAAACCAGAGTAAAATACTAAATTCAATACTAAAAGAAAAACCTAACAAATAACCTAATTTGTGATATAACACACACACAAATTATCCTGAGCACCTAGACAGAGAGGTAAACTGAACGAAAGGGCAGAATGCTAAGTTAAGTTAAAAGCCTTCCTAAACAGATGAGTTTTAAGTTGTTTTTTAAAAGAATGAATGGAGTCGGCTGATCTAATTAATTTCAGGATGTCATTCCAAAGTCTGGGTGCTATGGAGCTGAAGGCCCTGTTGTCACCCAAAGAGTGCAGGTTAGTGTGGGGCACAAGATTACCAGTATCAGAGGACCTTCTTGTCATAGTAAATTCGTTATTAGATACGGGGGTCTTCCCAGACTGTCTTAAGACTGCTGTAGTTAAACCCCTACTTAAGAAACATAATCTCGACCCATCTCTAACCTGCCTTTCTTAGGTAAAATTCTAGAGACGGCAGTCATTAGGCAGCTAAATGACCACCTAAATAAACCTGCTATTCTTGATAAATTTCAGTCGGGTTTTAGAACAAATCACAGCACAGAAACTGCACTCGTTAAAGTAGTAAATGACTTGCGGGTGAATGCAGACAGAGGTCATTTATCTGTTCTCATCCTCTTAGATCAGAGTGCCGCATTTGACACCATTGATCACAATATTCTTAGAAATCGCCTTAGTCAATGGGTGGGCCTCTCTGGCAGTGTCTTAAATTGGTTTGAATCCTACCTGGCAGGGAGAAAATTCTTTGTTAGTTGTGGGAATTACAACTCAAAGACACATGATATCCGATATGGTGTTCCACAAGGCTCTATCCTGGTTCCGCTGTTATTCTCAATCTACATGCTTCTGTTAGGTCAGATTATCTCAGGGCACAACGTGAGCTACCACAGCTATGCTGATGACACACAGCTGTACTTATCAATAGCACCTGATGACCCCGATTCTCTTGATTCACTAACACAATGTCTGACATGTATCTCAGAATGGATGAATAGTAACTTTCTCAAGTTAAATAAAGAGAAAACTGAAATCTTAGTGATTGGCAATAATGGATACAATGAGGTGATAAGAAATAAACTGGATACATTAGAATTAAAAGTCAAGACGGAGGTAAAAAGCTTAGGGGTAATTGTTGACTGTAATCTGAATTTTAAATCGCATATTACTCAGATCACTAGGACAGCATTTTTCACTTAAGAAACATAGCTAAAGTTAGACCTCTTATATCACTGAAAGATGCTGAGAAATTAGTTCACGCGTTTGTTTTCAGTCGACTAGATTACTGTAACGCACTCCTCTCAGGACTACCCAAAAAAGACATAAATCGTTTGCAACGAGTGCAGAATGCAACTAGGAAAAGAAAATCTGAGCACATTTCTCCAGTTTTGATGTCGCTACACTGGTTACCTGTGTCATTCAGGATTGACTTTAACATTCTGCTTATGGTTTATAAAGCCTTAAATAATCTCGCCCCATCTTATATATCGGAATGTCTGACACCTTATATTCCAAATCGTAACCTCAGATCCTCAAATGAGTGTCTCCTTAGAATTCCAAGAACAAAACTTAAAAGTGGTGAGGCGGCCTTCTGCTGTTATGCACTTAAAATCTGGAATAGCCTGCCAATAGGAAATCGCCAGGCTAATACAGTGGAGCACTTTAAAACACTGCTGAAAACACATTACTTTAACATGGCTTTCTCATAATTTCACTGTAATCAAAATCCTGATACTCTATATCTCCAACTCATTATAATAACTATTCATGGTGGCTCTAAAATCTGTACTAACCCCTACTCTCGCTTCTGTTTCCTTTTCCGGTATCCTTTTGGTGGTGGCGCAAGCTCAAAGCACTGTGATGTTCCAACAATGATGGATAGATTAAAAGCCAGAAGTCTGTATGACTATCAACATCAAGTGATTCCAGAGGGGATTGGAAGGTCTTGTGGCCTGGAACCCCTGCAGGTTTTTTGTTTTTTTTTCTCCAACTGTCTGGAGTTTTTTTTCTGTTTTTTCTGTCCACCCTGGCCATCGGACCTTACTCCTTTTCTATGTTAACTAATGTTGTCTTATTTTAATTTCTTATTTTGTCTTTTATTTTTCTTTTCTTCAGTATGTAAAGCACTTTGAGCTACTTTTTGTATGAAAATGTGCTATATAAATAAATGTTGTTGTTGTTAGTAGGTGAACAGGAGCAGAGTGATTTAGAAGGTCACTGATGTAGTCCGGTGCAAGGCCATTTAAAGCTTTGCAGGTTATTAATAGAATTTTATACTCAATTCTGTAAGACACAGGGAGCCAGTGAAGGCGAAGCAGGATGGGTGTGATGTGCTCGCTGCTGCTGGTCCATGTAAGGACTCTTGCAGCCGAGTTTTGAATAAGCTGGAGCTGTGATATAAGATTAGAAGGGGCACCTGCCAGTAGGGAATTACAACAATTGATGCGGGATGTGATAAAAGCATGGACAAGTTTCTCAACATTAGAAAAGGAGAGGAACAAGCGAACACGAAATATGTTGCGGAGGTGAAAGTAAGAAAGTTTTTTAATGTGGTTTGTGTGTGCGGAATAAGAAAGGGAGGAATCAAAATGACACCAAGATTCCATGCATCAGAAGAATGTCTGATGAGATCACAGTCAAAAGTGACTGAAAAGGAGCTCATTTTCTTAAGTAGCTCTTTAGTGCTAATTTGCAGGAGTTCAGTTTTGTTGCAATTTAATTTTAAAGAGCTCTGCTCCATCCAGGTTTTCATTTCACTGAGGCAAGTTGTGAGCTGAGAAGACTCTAATGAAGTTGCACTTTTGACATTAAAGTACAGTTGAGTATTGTCTACACAAAAATGATAACCCAGTCCAAAGCTACGAATAATATGGCCAAGGAGAAGCATATAAATACAGAAGAGAAGAAGGCTGAGGACAGAGCCTTGAGGAAATCCTTGTGTGACTGGCGCTGAGCTGGATCTGATGTTGCCAAGACTAACAAACTCTTGACTATCAGTCATATAGGACTTGAACCACTGGAGGGCAGTGCCAAAGATACCCAGCATGTCCTCCATTCTGGACAGTAGAATGTCAAGTCTGACAGTGTCAAATGCTGCATTGAGGTCAAACAGAATTAATCCGCTGGTCTGTCCAGAGTCTGCTGCCATAAGCAAATCATTGGTTACCCGAAGAAGAGTAGTTTCACAGCTGTGCTGCACCCTGAAACCAGACTGAAAAGGTTACATCAAATTATTAGAAGTAATTGGTAAGCTGGGAGGCTATAACACGCTCAAGAACTTTTGACAGAAAAGGTAGGTGGGAAATAGACCGAAAATTGTTACGATCGTTACCATCAAGACTAGACTTTTTTAACATCAGGGTTACAAAAGCGATTTTAAAAGTGGATGGCATACGCCCAGTGTCGAGGGATGTATTGATTATTGTGGTAACTATTGGGATTATGGCATGATGGCAGGATTTAAGAAGTGTGGTGGGGATGGAGTCCAGTACACAAGTAGTTGGCCTCATCTTATAAAGCAGATCATTAACAAATACCAATGTGACTGGTGAAAATTTAGAAAAGGCACTGGATGGAGTGGGAAGACAAGGAAGGATATAAATGGAGAGGGATTTATGTTAGTTGAATTATTTAGATCTTTAATGTTATTGTGGAAAAAGTGGAGGAATTTGTCACAGACTTCAATGGAAGAGGTAATTGGGTCAGATGCAGGTTGAAGTAATTTATTAACTACACAGTACAAAACCCTTGGGTTTTCATGGCCACTTTCTATTATTCTGCCAAAATGTGTGATCTTGGCTGCAGTTAGTGCATCCCTGTAAACCCTTTGATGGTCAGAAAAAGCCTGGATGTGAACAGTGAGGCCAGTCTTACGTGACATTCTCTCAAGGTGTCGGCTAGTTGCTTTCATAGATCGTAGCTCTGAATTATACCATGGAGCTGAATGCTTAAAAAAAGGAAACGACCTTATGTTTTAAAGGAGCTCTTTTATCTAATGCTGAATGAAGTGCTGTGTTATGGTGGTCACCAAGACTATCTAGTGTTGATGGAATAGGTGAAGACAGAAAAAGATCAGAAATGAATCCAGCAAGAACAGAGGGGCAGATATTTTAAAGGTTTCAGAAAGAAATTTGACGTTTACATGTAAGAGGAGGGAGAGGTAATGAGACAGTAAAAACACTGCTTTATGGTCAGAGAGTCCGAAATCACTGCTATAAGTGTTTCCGACAGATGATCCAGATGTACAGATCAGGTCCAGTATATGACCACCAGAGTGGGTGGGAAAATCAACATGCTGCACCAAGTCAAAAAACAGTCCAGTAAGGATAGGAATTAATTTCTCAGTTTACATGTAGTAATGTTAATATGGATGTTGAAATTGCCAAGAAGAATGACTCTCTGGGAAAGTGAACTTAAGTGGGTTAATAATTTAGTCAGATCAGATACAAAAGATGCATTGTATTTCGTGGGAAGATAAACAACAATAAGTGAGACAGGACCAGATTTTGTTATTAGCTTAACTGCCAGAAACTCAAAAGACAATGGACCGTCAATGGGGATTCTGTTGATGTTTAACTTCGATCTAGCAATTACTGCGACTCCTCCGCCTTGTCTTGGGCTGCCAAGCTCCATGAAGTCAATGTATCTGGGTGCAGTCACCACCGTGACAGATGTAAAGTCATTTGGTTTTTGCCAAGTTTCTGTTAAGCAAGTCAAGGTTTGAGTCTGTAATGAATTCTGATAGCACCAGTGCTTTGCCATTAACACAAGAATTACCAGAGTCTACGAGAAAACTCATAAATCCGACCCACCTTAAATCCGTTTGCACTTCTCCGGCAGTGACCTTTGTCCTGTAAATGTGCTTATAAAGACGAGCAGCAAGCAGCCGGCTATTCCATCCCACACCGTCGCGGAATTTTCACTAAGTTTTCCAAGCTCATGCCTTGTTTGATTATCTGGGAGTGAGTGAACTGCTGGAGTTTTAGAGTGGAAGTAATAGATTGTTGCTTGGAACACATGCATTTCATGTGTGTTCCATTTCTACAGTAATCTGTGTAAACACATTGTTAAAACAGAAACTTTTTCATATTTTAGTAATAAATGTTACAAAATGTAGGCATAAACTATAGAATGTGTGAAGCCTGATTTCCAAAGATCAAATAAACACTTTCACAAAAAGTTCAAGAATGATACAACAGATTCCGTGGAATAGCAGTAAGTTTTGTTGTTTCAGAGCGCCTGCTGTGCCTCAGAGACCCGAGTTCAATTCCCCACTGGGGGAAAAGTGTTATTTTTTTTTTTTTCTTTTTAACCTCAAACGGACATAAAATTTATAAATTGGTATGCACTGTCAGTTAATGAGATCGTTATATTTTCATGTGGGATGCTACTTTTAAAATATTTTTTAACAATTAAGACAGAAATTAACATGAACAAGTGTCCTTATAGCTGTTATTTTTAAGATCTGTAACACACAGACAAACGGAGCACTGCGTAATAGACAGACAGACAGACAGGCAAAGAAGTCACTAGATATATAAATAAACAGGGAAGGCACAGTATAATAGATATATAAAAAAACAGCTAAGGGGATAGATATATAGATAAGAAGGAAAGGCACTCATAGGCAGTCAGGCAGAAGCTGCTATATAATAATAACATTACAGTAATCCCTCCTCGATCACGGAGGTTGCGTTCCAGAACATCCCCGATAGGTGAAAATCCGCGAAGTAGAAACCATATGTTTGTATGGTTAAGTTTATATATTTTAAGCCCACACTATTTATAAATATTCCCTGCACAGTTATACAGCATAATCCCTTTGTATTCTCTTAGATATTAGGTAAGACTCATTGAAATTATGTATGTAAAACACACTGTTTATATACAGTAAAACCTAAATATTATTTTAAAGATATCGAGTGTCTCCGATATCACATGT
Source organism: Polypterus senegalus (assembly GCF_016835505.1). Classification (NCBI taxonomy): domain Eukaryota; kingdom Metazoa; phylum Chordata; class Cladistia; order Polypteriformes; family Polypteridae; genus Polypterus; species Polypterus senegalus. The sequence goes on from NC_053171.1 coordinate 52,517,695, forward strand.
TACAGCCATTACGATAGACAGGCCACCAGCAATAAATACGTACAATGCAAGAAAAATTGTATACAGTAAATGTGTGTATAGTGACACTAAACGTACGTACATGTACTAAGTACTGTAAGAAGAAAGTTAATTATGGTTACTCACCAACAATGACACGATGACTTGTCCGATAACAATGAGTTTAATTTTACTGCACAACAAAGGAAAGCGTTACAACTCTTTTAAAGGAGCCTCTTCAGGCGACTGTGTAGCACCGCTGTTGTTGTTCTTCCGGCAGTCTTCAATCCAGACCCCTAAAGCAGATTCCATCCAGACTACTGCCTTATTACATCCACTTACATCTCGTTTTGCACCCTGGTTAAAAGGACACTGCGGCCATAGATCTTACATTCCTTTCCTACTTTTTAAATAAAAAGAATCGTAGCCTCATTGATGCTGTAATGGCGTCCTACAGTGGTGTAGCTTTTCCCTTCCTTCAGCAAATCCAAAACGTTTACCTTTTTGGCAATCGTTAACATCTTCCGTTGGCACTTGGGCACGGCCCCTGAAGCAGTAGCAGGAGCAGATCGTTTTGGAGCCTTAATGAAGGGCTTGACTATGCACAAAAATAAAACACAAAAGAGCACAAAAGTTAACTCTTTACACAGCGAAAAACGTTGATGCTGAATAAGCGAGACGAGACTTCCTGGTTAACACCGCATTCAGCACACAGGAACTTAACTGCATGCTCTGATTGGTTAGCTTCTCAGTCATCCGCCAATAGCATCCCTTGTATGAAATCAACTGGGCAAACCAACTGAGGAAGCATGTACAGGAAGTAAAAAGACCCATTGTCTGCAGAACTTGCGAAGCAGTGAAAAATCCGTGTTATATATTTAGTTATGCTTACATATAAAATCCGCGATAGAGTGAAGCCGCGAAAGTCGATATAGCGAGGGATTACTGTACTGTTATTACTATATAGATAGACAGGGAGTTCACTGTATAAAAGACAGACAGAGAAAGCACTACTAAATGAAAAACGGTAGAGCCTTTTTATTAATCAACAGATACTTTAGGAAGGTGTTGTGATGTGAGATTTTGTCTTTATTTGTAATTTAGTGTTACTTTGGTGAGAGGCATTTGTGTTTGCCCCCCTTTACAACTGAGTCTCTTTGAATTTTACGACAGAGTTGGGGGAAGGGGGTGCTTGACACAAGTGTTTCTCTGCTAGAGTCTTTCAAGCCCCCGCAAGGAAACCAGGTTGCCTAACTGGCAAACTTTAGCTCAACAAATGGTTTTGGGGGAGGGCAGGTATTAAGATGTTCTATTTCCCCATTGGTCTGAGGCTGTTTGGAATTGGCTTGTCTCAGAGGCCTTTAAGTACTTTGACACCCTATTAGCTCTAGGGAATGGACAGAACATCTATAAATTTACTTGCTTAACCTCACACTATCTCTCTCTCTTACTAACCTCTGATGATGGAGCATCTATCTTACCAAACTCTGATGAAGAAGACAACACAATGAAAAGCACAGCTCGGCAGCCATATTGAACAGGCTTGCGGCCTTTTCTGAAGAAAGCTAAGCACCAATGATGCCTTAACTAGAGACATTTTAAATAACTAAAAAGTCTGTGTGCCGCCTGAACTACACATGACCATTTAATCAGGTTGTATGGTTGCCAGTATTCAAATGTACTTTGTATATTGTTATTATTTATGAATATTATCAATAATAGATTATTTTACGTGTAACTTAACTCCTGCTTGTCTTTTTACTACACCTAATTGCCTGAGGTTAGAGATATAGAAGGGAAGGTGGGGATAAGTTATATACAGTGATCCCTTGCTGTATCGCGCTTTGACTTTCGCGGTTTTGCTCTATCGCGGATTTTATATGTAAGCATATGTAAATGTATATTGCGGATTTTTAAGCTGATTCGCTGGATTTCTACGGACAATGGGTCTTTAATTTATGGTACACGCTTCCTCAGTTTGTTTGCCCAGTTGATTTCATACAAGGGACGCTATTGGCGGATGGCTTAGAAGCTACCCAATCAGAGCACGTATTACATATTAACTAAAACTCCTCAATGCTATAAGATATGCCTCCTGCGCGGTGCTGCTCGATTGTTTGCTTCTCTCTGCCTCTATCTCACCCTCTTTGACATTCTCTGCGCCTGACGGAGGGGCTGTGAGCAGAGGTGCTGTTTGCACAGAAGCTGTTTGCCTAGTGGATACGGACGATCCTCTAAGAAATGCCGCTTTATCGAGGTGCGTCCAAAAGCACACTTATTGATTTTTTGCTTTAATCTCGCTCTCTCTCTCTCTGACGTTCTCTGCGCTTGACAGAGGAGATGTGAGCAGAGGGGCTTTTTGCACAGAGGCTGTTTGCTTAAAAGATACAGACGCTCCTGTAAAAAATGCTGAAAGGCTACCTTCGCATTGATCCCTTCATTGCCGCTGCTTTATCGCGGTGCTTGCATACTTAAAAGCGCAACAGCCCTATTGATTTTTCATTGTTTACTTTACTCTCTCTCTGACATTCTCCGCTCCTTACGCGCACTTTGAAGAGGAAGATATGTTTGCATTCTTTTAATTGTGAGAAAGAACTGTCATCTCTGTCTTGTCATGGAGCACAGTTTAAACTTTTGACTAAAGGGTGTTACTTCATGTCTAGAGGGCTCTAATAATGTTAAAAAACGTATTTAGAAGGTCGTAAACAGGTTTTCTATGCTCTAACTGCGAAAATATTAGATTTATAAATAAAGAATCCTACTTCGTGGAAATTCATTTATCTGTCTGGAGCGGATTAGCCGCGATAAACAAGGGTTTACTGTATAACTGTGCGGAGAATATTTATAAACAGTGTGGGAGAGTTTCTAAGGGCTTAAAATATATAAAAATAATCATACAAACATATGGTTTCTACTTCGCGGATTTTCACCTATCGCGGGGGGTTCTGGAACGCAACCCCCGCGATCGAGGAGGGATTACTGTACTACAATACCTTATAAACAGAAGCAAGTCTGTGAGATTAGGCATTCTGACAAAGGCTACTTATTAATAATACAAAAGGGGAAAGTAGAGCAATATATTACTCTACCAAGATAAAACAGAAGGCAAGCAGATAGTGAGAGTACATGAAGATGTGAAAATCACTAGGCAGACAGACAGATACGGAAGGCATTGTATAACAGATACAAAACTGTCAGAAAAAAAGGGCATACAGTAAATAATATACAGGCAGAGAAGACACTAGATAGGTAGATAAATAGACAGATATGAAAGGCATTATATAAGACAGATAGGAAAGGCACGATATACTAGTCAGAAAGGGGAACCAAAAAGTAATAATACTATTATTACTACAAAGACAGATAGACAGGGAATTCACTGTAAAATAGGCAGACAGCGAAGGCACTATACCAAAACGGACAGAGAACACACTAGACAGATAGATCTCAGCATTAGCAATATATTAGTTTTATTATATATATATATATATATTTTTTTTTTAAGTTCTGTAAGACACACACTGTCAGACAGATCACTGAATAATGCACAGACAGAAGATAGATGTGAAAGGCACTATATGACAGGTGCTGCAGAAAGGCAAGCAGACAGTGAGAGTACATTCACAAGTGAAAGGCACTAGATAAATGGATAGATAGGGAAGGCACTTATATAATAGGCAGACAGAGAAGGATAGAGACAGATACATAACAGTATTAGCTATATAGTAGTTTCATTTTATATACTGTATAATGTATATGTATTTTACAACTCTGAGAATTGTCGAAAAGAAATACATTAAATCACATATCAATCAACACATGCTGCATGCAGGCAAGCGGGCAGTGAGAGTGGAGATAGATATGAAAGACGTTAGATAGATTGTATACAACAGGCAAAAAATAGTGACTATTTGATAACAGTATTAGCTATAATCAATGAAAGCATGAATTAATCAACAGAAATAACCGCGATCGACATTTTAAACTTAATGATTTACTTAAGAGAAAAAAAAAAAAAAGAAAAACGCCCCAGCACGTCTATGAAAGCAGACGCTTGCAGGCAGGCAGGCAGAGCGGTGAAGGTTAAAAAGAGAAAAAAAAATCATCACTTTCTCCCCAGTGGGGAATCGAACTCTGGTCTCTGAGGCACGGCAGGCTTGCTGCACTCTGAGTCAGCAAATCTTACTGCTATGCCATGGAAGCTGTTGTATCGTTCTTGAACCTTTTGTGAAAGTGTTTATTTGATCTTTGGACTTCAGGCCTCACACATTCTATAGTTTATGCCTACATTTTGTAACATTTATTACTAAAATATGAAAAAGTTTCTGTTTTAACAATGTGTTTACACAGATTACTGTAGAAACAGAACACACATGAAATGAGTGTGTTCCAAATAATGATCTGTTATTTCCACTCTAAAACTCCACTTCACTCCCAGATAATCAATCAAGGCATGAGCTGGGAGAAGTTCATGCACGTTCTAAGTCGGTGGGGGTATGAAATAGCCGGCCGCTCGCAGCTTGTCTTTATCAGAACATTTAGAGGACAAAATACGCTGGCAGAGAGGTGCGAACGGTTTTAAGGTGGGCCGGATCTACGAGTTTTTTCGTAGACTCTGGTAATTCTAGTGTTAAGAGATCTTGAGTTAAACAATGCAACATTAGGCAATGTGGGTTCGTTGTGCACAGATCCATGACCAGAGTTTATTTTAACATATTGCAGATTTGGCACAGTGACACTCCTATTTCCAAAGGCATGAGTAGGACGGCACATTCCTAAGCAAATGCTGCCGGTGAACTTTTCATTCGTAGCTCGGCTGTGGTGGTGACCTGACCCGCGATGTAAATATTTCGGGCGCCACACAATACCATTGTATTTCAGGACATTCCAGTCTGACCATTTGCTCTGGACAAATGGTTTAATATGAAGGAGTTTGTCTGAACAGTATTTTAGCATAGTAGAGAGCGATACTTATCTGATAGTAGCAGAAAAGCAGCACAGCATAGCGGAGAAGGTGAGACGGGAGGATGGGGTGGCGTAGATGAGCGGCAAGCAGCAGAAAAAGCATAGTAGGAGATATTATAAAATGCACATGAAGATACCAAAATTTGGAGGTTCCAACATATAGCCACACACATATAACGTTTGGTATTACTGGCGGGATCGCCCAGAGCCACATCCAGCTGGGTGTAAATCTCAGATCATTTCTTAGTCATTAAGCACGTAAAGAAGTACAGTAATCGAGAGCAATTCAGTGTATAAATTATAATCAAGAAGACAGACCATCCCCGGCTCATATATCGTCATGGTGCAAAGAAATGTCCATAAGGCTCGTCCAGTGTGCTACAGAAAGATTTGGTTGTCCCCAAGTCTGCAAACCCAGTCAAGGCAAAGTCCATAAAAGTAAATCCAAATCAACACAGTTCAAGTCAGTTGCATCCATGAACTATACATACAATAAAATAAATAAAAATAAAAAATACAATACAACAAAAAATGTTGATAACAGGGAAGAGCGGCAGCAACATGCGTGCGCCAGCATCCCCTCCACAGTTGCATTCACTCACAGGGCAGCCAATTGGCTTCAAAAGTCAAATAATTAGTTTAATGGTGATCACCTGATTGTAGTATGAATCTGGAAAGTCTAGCTCATGGTATATCAATATCAAGGCCTAACCTTCACAATGAAGGCAAAAGAACACTCCAGGAAACTCCATGTCAAACACAAGGCAGGGGAGGGAGACATGGAAATATCCAAGTCATTGAATATCCCTTGGAGTCCCGTGAAATCACTCATTAAGAAATATAAAGAGTGAGGGACAGCTGTAAATCTGCCTAGAGCAGGCCATCCACAAAAACGCGGAAGATGATGAGTGAGGAAGGCTACCAGGACACCTCTGAGAACTCTGAAATAGAGACAAGCTACAGTGAATGAAACTGAACAGACTGTGAAGACGACAACTGCGTCCAGGTACTTCACCCATCACAGCCTTATGGTATAGTAGCATATGGCATCTCTCCTAGAGTTCATAAACACCCTTTGAGAAGGTTCAATGGTCTGATGAAACCAAAATGTAGCTTTTTGGCCATTAGACTAAATGGCACGTTACACTGAATATAATCACAAACCCACCAGTCCCATCGTGAATCATGAAGCATGGTGGTGGCATCATCAGGCTGTGGGGATGCTCTCTGCAGAAAGCCCTGCAAGCCTGGTGAGGGCAGAGAAGGAATGAATGCAAGAAAATCCACTAAAATCCAGGAGGACACTCATAACTTGAGAAAAACTGTATTTTCCAGCATCACAGCCATAAAGAGAAAGGAACAAAGTAATGGCTTTAAAACAAATAATAACAATTCTTCACTACTCAAAACACTTTTCATAATTAGCTTGGAGCCACTTCTGCCACCACTAATGGGTAACATCCACCTGGATGATGCAAAGGGAGACATTTTTGCGCCAGTACCCTCACTACACATAAGGGTGAAGTATTCAGAGGAAGACAGCCAATTAGAGACAGGGGATGACTAGGGGACCAGAATGACTTGGCCATAGAGAGTCAGGACCTCTGTTTTACGTGTCTCATCTGAAGGACGGCACCATATTTACAGTACAGTGTCCCTTCACTTCATTAGGGCATTGAAGATCTTAAGGATGCTAATGACGCCGCTCTTACCTAGATACGGCAGTGGCGTGATAAGATATGATCATGAATAGGGCAATGAGATCTACATTCAAAACACAGAGTAAGTGCCCCCTGCTGGCCTCACCAACACCTCTTCCAGCAGCATCCTAAGTTTAACCTGGGTGGTCTCCAATACAAGTACTGGCCGGGACTGAGGAGGCTTAGCTGCAGGTAAATTACCTCTTCTGAAGAGCAGGTAGCATGGCTGCTGGCTAACAACAATGTTAATATTCTGGAATGGTCGAGTCAGAGTCCAAAGCTCAATTTAATTTAGCATTTGTGGCTAAATTTAAACACAGGATGTTGACCCACAATCCCCATGCAACCTGACAATGCCTGAGCAGTTTAGCAAAGGGGAAAAAGTGCAGTGTTCAGATGTACAAAGCTGAGAGAGAGACTGTCAAAGATGCTGTCAATTAATTTGCATTTTATATTTATAGATCACTTTGTAGAGATCTGTTTTTACTTTGAGATTAAAGAATCTTAGTCTGTTGATCAGTGTCAAAAAAGACGAATTACATCCACTGGGATTCAATGCTGTATAAGAATAAAATGTGAAATCTTTCTATCGGGGCAAGCACTTTCTACAGACACTGCATCTGTATTTTGCTATCCTTTCTACTATTATAAAACTTTCATGAAATTTTAGAACTAATCTACTTTATTATTTGGAATGTTTTCTATTACTGTTTGTAGTATGAAATCATACAAGATCCCTTCCTATATATCATCTTGACTAAAATTCAACCCACAAGAAACACAAACTGAACACTTTTTAATATACAAAGTGCTGCACGAGAAGCATATTACAAGACACAGCAGCAGCCCAGCATCTAATGGAGCAAAGAAGAGGTAAACTGTATTTGTTCCCATTGTATCAGCATTTAAGAGGGGGTTTCGGAGGAGCAACAGCATCTTCTAGGGGTGCGTTCAGCCTCCTCTTCACAATATATACAGACTAGGAGGCTCTGCCCCCTTCTCACTTCGCTTGCAAACCCCTGGGTGAGTGCTATGCGCCAGACACTTTGCGTCTCTATCACTCTCGTTTGTGGATTTCACTTTCACCAAACAAAAACTATTTTAATTCTCGTTAATACGCTTCATCATTGGGAAAAAAACACTACTTTTCCTTGATGGCAACACGAATTAAACGATCTACAAGTCTCCAACTTATAAAGTTTAAAGCCAAACATACTTCTGTCATATCACCTATGTCCATATATTCAATCTCTTTTCACCAAGTAATAATTTCTATTTGTTAGCGCTAATGCGATCTTTACTCAGTTTTTTGAGACTGTCGAATTTTACTACTTTCATTATCTCTAACCTGCTCTGCATGTGTATCGCACCATTTTTGAACCACTTTACGATGTTCTACTTTGTCTTCTACTCTTTGTCTTTTATTTCTGACCCCCCTTGGAACTGAGAGTGCAGGAACTGTGTCTGACAATAGTATTCACACGAATGAGAAGCATTTGGACTATGGGCATGGTTGTAAATGTCTGAGAGGAGGCTTTGATCTACGGTCTCTAACAGGTTATTCTATGCTACCAGATTTCAAGGCAAAACTGTAATTTTGAAGGCCTGTGTAACCCGAAACTTTGCTCTTTCTCGAACGGCAAACATCTTATAAACATTTTAAGTCTTTATTGCCCCCCTGTTAGCTGTTATATGTAAGCGCTATAGAGACATGAAATTATTCTGTCACCCTAACCTTCCAGAATGAGAAAATCAAGCTAAATTTCCTAGGAATAAATAACCTAACCTTCTTTAATTAAGCATCTATGTGTTCAATTACATATTTTCCAGGTAGAAATCTTACCCTCCTTCACTCTCTCCATCATACATGCTATTCGTTCCCACACTAGCCGTGAAGTAAATCGAGCTGGAGCTCATAGAATCCGTGCGCTCTCTCATAACTAGATGTCTCCTTTTCCGTGCTGCCTTCTGGTTATTCTCTATGGTAGACCTATGACAAAGCAATCCAAAATTAAAATATTACAGACCCTTTCCACATACAAAGCTAAAAAGCTTTACATTTGTAAATGATTCTTAATAAGAACACCTGTTCTGTATCGAGTGGAATAAAGCAAACAACATAAAAATTGGTTCATCTCATTAAATCCTGGAAAAGCTTAATTCAGTCAAAAAAATGCAGGACACTCTAAAGGAATGAACTGATCTTTTGTATAGGATAGTGACTAAGGTCACTGAGCATAATATGAAGTACAGTGCCATAGAAAAAAACAGCTCATTTTAGTTGCCAATGTGAGCTGCAGTTTTTCTGTAGCAGTGCAAAAACAAATGTATTAATTAAATGATTACCCCACTTGACAAGAGGAAATCACAGCCATGCATACAGATACTGTAACAAGTTTTTTTTAGTGCAAGAAAATAAAGATAAGTGAATATAAATCAAGGTACGTTGTGCTCAGACTATATAATGCACTAGTGAGACCACATCTGGAGTACTGTGTGCACTTCTGGTCACCGTAGTACAAGAAAGACAGAAAAGCATTTGAAGCTGTGCAGAGGAGAGCAACCAAGTGCATCATGGGACTGAAGGACATGTCCTACTGTGACCGACTCCGAGAATTAAACCTGTTTAGTATCGAGCAGGGGACATCATGTAGGGACCTCATCTGGGTATGTTAAATCCTCAAAGGCATTAATAAAGTAAATCCAACAGAATTCTTTCAGCTTAAGGGTGAATCACATACTCAAGGAAATCGGGGGAAATTAGGGGGAAATGCATTTAAAACTGAAGCCAGGAAGTTCTTCTTTACACAAAAAGAGTTGTGGGACCCTGAAACAAACTTCTGAGACATGAAATTGGAGCAGAAACGTCAACACCCTCGAAGAAAAATCGGGATGAGATGTTGGGACAGTTTAGCTATTAACTAAACAAACGGGCTTGATGGACTGAAGGGCCTCCTCTAGTTTGTCAAATTTCATATGTTTCTATCTCTGTAATTTCTCTCTACTGTCTTCATCTTTAACATTAGAAAGTCTACTGAGAGACAAGTTTGTGAGAATCTGTAACAAGCTACTAAGACAAGGAGCTGAAGCAGAAGACTAGAGTACATTTAAGAAAGATCTACATGACATCGTGGGACAGCTTAGCCATGAGCTAAACAAATGGGCAACAAATGGACTGAATGGCTACTTCTCGTTTGTCAAATTTCCCAAGCTCTTAACAGTGAACACATACTCGAGGACACCAGTGGAAACTAAGAGGAGGAGCATTCAGGATTAACGCCAGGAATCACTTCTTCACTCAGAGTTGTGGGAACCTGGAACAAACTACCAAGTCATGGAGATGAACCAGAAACCTTGAGAACCTTTAAGAAGAATCTGAATGAGACCACTTAGCTAAGAGATAAACAAATGAGCAACAAATGGACTGAGTGGTCTCGTTTGGTTTGTCAAATCTTGTTATGTTCTTATGAAAATAGAAAAATTAATTATGAAAACAGGGAGAGTTGTGTGCAACAGGAAAGGATGTTACAGTTACATTTATGGAATGCACAGCTTCAGTTTTGAGGAGCTGGAGACAATAACCGTTACATTAGGTAAACTTCACTTACAGTATAATCAAGAAACCACTGCAGTTATTTAAGGAACGTACAACAGTAAAAGTAAAATATAATAAAAAAGGTAAAATTGTTAAATCTGTGTAATGCGGTGTGTTTGTGCTTCTTAGTACTTCACTGATCCTTCCCGATATACGTAAGAAATATCTGTAAAATTACTAAAATACTCTTTCCAGGTTCAGCTATACACAGTTTATTATAATACTAAATAACTTCTAAGTTAAGCTTTTTGTTTTCTCTAAATGGTACAAAAAAAACGGTTCTTTTACCTCACTTCTTTGATGATCTGAGAGACAACTTCTTGGAGGTTCCTCCTTATGTCGGCTACTTCCTCCCGTAGTTCAGAAACGCACTGCAGGATCAGATCAAGGCGACACCACAGCTCCTCTTGCTCAGCAGGAGCCAACATTCGGCTGTCGACATCTCTAAGTTCATACCTCACCTGAGAGGCTGGAAAACAGAGCCACAAAAGTTCACTCTTTGAAATGCTGAAAAGTTTAACAATACTATAAAAAAAGAGAGCTCAATCATGTAGTCTGGCATTACCAGCTTCTGTGGCACCCAAACATGCTAAACCGATGGACAAGACTCAAGAAAAATGACACAAAATACGGAAAACCTGCCACTACCATCTAAACAACCTATGATTTTCTTGTTTTATTGTGCGCTTACTTGACAAACACTTTTATCGAAAGGACACTTGCAGCACGTGAGATACGATTGGTTACATTTCTTGTTGTTTTTTTTCTAAATGAAGCACAAGCAAGTGAAGTGATTTGGTCATCATCGCACAGTGCCAGTGGCGGAGTCTGAACCAACAACTTCAGGGCCTGAAGTCAAAAGCCTTAACCACTTTGTCACACTACTTGCCAATACTATTAGCACACAATAAGGTCTGAAGTCCAAAACCTGAGCCATCACCCCATGATACCTGCCTAATAAAGTATGAAAATATGAAATAAAATATTCATTTACATACACTTTCAGCTATGTTATGGAGCCATTAATGATAAGCTCAAATGAAGAAATGACTTTGATCGATCGATAGATAGATACCTTTTGGGACAAATAAAGTAGTAGGTAGTATATTTGAGTGTTACAGTTTTGCAGTATAATTTAGCAGGACTGAGTTGGTGTCTACAATGAGCAAAAGGTGGAAAAGAAATGAGAGATTTTGCTCTGCTGAAAATATAAAAGGTTCCCTGCAAGGTGTAATCATTGGCAGGTACAACACTATCCATTGTTACTTACTGTTGAAGGTCCTATATGTAGTGAGGATTGGCCGATACACATTACATTCTCAAACATGGAGGAACAACTAATGCAGCCAGCAAGAAACCCACATTTTGGAGAAGAAAACAAGGCCGAGCATAAAGCCAACGAGACACAGGAATGGCTTCAGCACAACAATGTGAATGTCCTACAGTGGATGGGTCAATTCAAATCAATCGAGTATCTGGGTACAGAATTGACAAAGGGTGTCTCACAACATCTGACAGAGCTTGATCACTTTAGCGAAGATGAATGGGGAGAATGGCAGAGCTGACAGAGAGAGACCTGTGCACTCAGACTCAAGGCTGTAATGGCATGACATCCACTAGACACTAACTAGAAGGTGATGAATACTTAGTTCTGCTATTTTGTGTTTTATACTTGTAATTATCTAGAAGAAGTGAAGAATTTGTTACACTGTTATAAGGAAGATATTGTAGGTTTTGTGAGAAAACAGCAGGGGCATTACAAGCCCCTCAGTAATAAAAGCACTAAGGTGGAGAGGATGGACAGTTTAAGATATTTCGGTGTCCACATTACAGAGACCCTGACCTGGCCCGAGCACACCGACACCATGGTGAAAAGCAATGTCATTAATATCTCAGACGCCACCCAGTGAGTAAAAAACTTCTACACACCCACCATCAGAAGTATCCTGATGGTTTCAAAACCGTAAGGCTCAGCTGAAGGTGTTGTGGTGGGCTGATTGTATCACTGGGTGAGCATTTCCTAACCTCAAATTACACAATATATATTAAACATATAAAAATATATATACACAACATTAACATATATATACAAACATAATTATATAACATATATTCATTATTATGCATAGTTCGTAAATGACAAATAAAATACAATTTAATCTGAATTTGATTAATTTAGGCCACTTGGTCACCTTGACATTAAAGAATCACTTTTAACTGATCAGTGTCAAATTCTACTGTACTCAATTCTCAGGCCTATCTAATGCAATTCAGGCGACCTGACCTGATCCTGGCAGCAGTGGGCACTGAGCGCCAGTCTACTGCACAGACCATCCAGGGAGTTGAAGCACAAACCTTGACATCTTTTCAGAAGGATCTGAATGAGATATTTGGACATCTTAACAAGCGAGCGACAGATGGACTGAAAGATATTTTCTTATGTAACGAGGCTGATTTGGAAGGATCAATCAACCAGATAAGCACGTCTTTTAAGAAGTGGAACACACACATCTGCACACACTTAATCAGCAAGCCCTCGATGCTAACGGAGTTAAACACGCAGGCAAACGTCACACAGACCACCAGTCACAGCATTCCAAAACATTGTCGCATATGCCACCGTGCTGGCATACTGAACTCCACTCACCTTGGCACGCAGGTGCCCCTCCGTCCGTACTCGCGCTGGGCCCCGTGGTCTTGTCATTGACGACTCGGCGCTGAGGTGAAGGGCTGCTGCTTCTTGTCTGCTGACGTCCCGTCGTCCTTCTCCGTGTAGAGTATATGTAGTAAACGAGAAGACCCGCACCTGCCGCCGTAATGCCCACCGTTAAACCGATGACGCTACTCAGCCGGTCGCTAGGCATTTTTTTGCCAACTGACTACCTCGGGCACACGTGCGTAGCAACCCTCGGGTTTACGTCTTCCACCAAAAGCAAGATTCACGTCAGTGGCATAGAAAGGTGAGTTTCAGAATGAGTCAGCTTTACATATCAGGAGATTACACGAGCATACAGTCCTCTCACATAGCAAACGCACCTGCTGCTTCAACGTTATTCCTGCCGAAATTCTAAAGGAACCGCTACACAGACCGTCGCCTGAGTATCGTTGTGTCGCACTTTGATGACATCACGAGCGTGCGTCTGTCCGCTTAAGTCCACTATGAGACCGCGGCTACCTTTCCCCATAGTTCGTGTTTGCTTTAAGTAAAAAATATTATTTTTAATTTAACACATGGAGATATAACGTGACATATTAAAGGTATTATATTAAGAAGAATAGAAACATCATTTTTACACTGGTGTTTTTTTACAATATATTGCATTATTCAAAAAGTCATCATTTTAAAATGCATTGCTACACATACACAAAACAACTGCATTAACAATTATTTTTGGAAAACATTTCTTCTATCAGCGTTAAATTTAGATAATACTACTTTTACTAAATATGTTTTGAGAATAACTTTGTAAGATGAGTACTTCATCTGATTTATTATGAAATACCCATATAAAATCTTCCAGAAGTACATCATCGTCATTTATATCCACATAATTAAATTGCAGGATTGTTTAAATTAGATTAAACCATTTAACTGCAAGAAAAGCATTATTAGAAGCTATTCATACAGATGTGCAGGTTTGGTGGATTGGCTCCAGTGTGAATGGGTGGGTTGTGAGTGCGCCCTGAGATAGGCTGCCATCCTGTCCAGGGATTCTTCCTGCCTTACACCTGATGCTTGCTGGAATAGGCTCAGGATTCGCCATGACCCTGCTCGCGACAAAGTGGATCTACAAGATGGATGAGCATACACTTGCAAACTCATTTCACCCAAGTCAAAGTCATGAGAGAGCTGGAGTGTAAACCCTCCCTCACCCCCAGCAATGAGGGGCAGGAAGGAAACACTGAGGTGTGAGAACCGATCTAAGACACACACACACACACACACTCACTTACTTATACAGATTCCAGTGCCAATCAGCTTAACCTATGTATTCACGGACAATAGGGGGAAGAGAAGTTACTGTTAGTGTCAGTGGAACTGCCTATCTCACCCAAGCCAGGCGTGCATGCATGACTATAAATTTACAAACTCCACAAAGAGCCATAGCAAGGTTTGTGGCAACCACTTGTATATTTGGTTTCCTGGTTGCAAATTGCAAGTAAATGACAGCACTGATGTGCACAAAACTGAGTCCAAGACAGAACTGAGGCCATAAGGAAAAGGTGGCGGCTTTTAAAGGAAAAGACAGGAAGTGAAGTCAGATGGGTCGGGCTCAGAAGAGTCTTCAGCCATAGGCTAGAGCCCGGACGTGACATCAAAGGGGCCGGAGCTGACAAGGTCTTCCTTCATAGGATCAGACCTGGAACTGACGTCAACAGGGCCAGGTGGAATCTCCCGTGGATGGTCTGCAGGAAAGTGAGAAAAAGAATCAGTGCACTCTGCCACATCCCAGTCTGACTCGGAATTGCCCTTACTCAAGCCCTTTAGCTTCCTCCCATGCGCACGTGTGTGACTATATATATATATCTATACTAATAAAAGGCAAAGCCTTCACTGACTGACTGACTCACTGACTCATCACTAATTCTCCAACTTCCCGTGTAGGTAGAAGGCTGAAATTTGGCAGGTTTATTCCTTACAGCTTACTTACAAAAGTTAAGCAGGTTTCATTTCGAAATTCTACGCGTAACGGTCATAACAGTTGACAAAGTCCGCCATGTTGAACTTTCTTATTTATGGCCATAACTTCACGAAATTTGGTAGGCGGCTTCCCTGTGATAACCAAACCTAATTTACATACTTATTTCGGTGGTATGACGCCACTGTTGGCCGCCATATTGAACTTTTCAATGGTCTTTCTTACTTATGGGCCCATCTTCAAGAAATTTGGTACGCAGGTTCCCAACACTAACTGAATCCTACTTATGTACATATATACGTCCATAGCCTGCAGCTCAGTCACCATGTGAGGCGGGGGACCCAACGCCTCCCACGTTGTTGGCTGCCTGCCTATATAAGGCCGTCCGTCGCTCCGGTCTCTACATTCCCTTCCTTGCTTCGCCACGGGATTCACATCTCCCTGCTGATAACTACAGCCTTTTTATTTAATCCACGGCTTCTCCGCTGTTTTATTGTTTGTTTATTACAATTATAGTTATTGTATAGGTATTTTACACTTACTTTACATTGTTCAGGTGCCCATTTCCTTTATCATTCCAACCGTACCCGCATTAACATGTCTATCAAGGTGATCACCATCGATCAGAGAACTGTCACTTACCGAGTGGTTTCCATGCCCGGAGATGTCACCTACCTTTTCCATTCTCTGTGTTACATATTGCACGGCCATATCAGGCTCACTCTTGATACCTGGAGGAACATTGTGTCTTATGTATTGAATGACTGGGACAGGTTCAAGGTGTGGACTGATGACGGTGCAGGAGATAATTATTCTACACAGGAGCACTAGAAGAGTGAAATGCTTAAGCCCTTCACCTATGGTTCTGCATGTGAGTTGATGGCTGCCGCTGAATTGTTCGGTTGTTGCTTTCAAGTGTACTGAAATGGCCAAATATTTTACACCTTTCGACAACCGCCAATGCCTCTTAAACATCTTAGATTCACAGGTGACGATTTCAGTAGTGGACACTTTGATGTTTATGAATGTTTAAACTCTCAAAAGCTGGATGTGAAGTTATCGATGAAACCGGTTGTATGCTTACAATGCTTGACAGATGGCGAATGTCACTTCAACACAAGTCCTGCAAATACTGTCGTAATTGAAACAAACCATGAAACTCAAACCGATTATGACAGCAGCAATCCAAGCTGTGAGATTTGAAACAAGATTACTGTTCACATGGCCAACTGTAAGTTGCATGCTCAAGAGTAAGCTCAGCGCACAGCTTGGTCATATTACAACTGGAAGGCCGTACTGACAATGTGGTATACAAAGAGATCCTTAACAAATAATTATTGGTATATTTTCCCTCAGTTTAAAAAGGTTTAATTTTCTTCTTAATAAAAATTTTAAGGCAGTACTTCGCCGGTATTTTGATAGTCTATACTAATAAAAGGCAAAGCCCTCACTGACTGACTCACTCACTCACTGACTCATCACTAATTCTCCAACTTCCCGTGTAGGCAGAAGGCTGAAATTTGGTAGGCTCATTCCTTACAGCTTACTTACAAAAGTTAGGCAGGTTTCATTTTGAAATTCTACGCATAACAGTCATAACTGGAACCTACTTATGTACATATATACCGGCCATAGCCTGCAGCTCGGTCGCCATGTGAGGCAGAGTTGCGTCCCTCATCGTCACACCTCCCATGTAATTGAGTGCCTGCCCATATAAGGCTGTCCGTCAGCAACAATCCAATAGAAACACTCTGCTGCTAAATATTCACGGGTGAAGGACTGTGCCTATGCAGACGAAGATGAGATGGTCAGGGTGGTGTTTGGCACAAACTCAGCGAAACTGCGAGAGAAACTTTTAAGTGCTGGGTCTTAGCTAACATTAAATAAAGCCGTGGACATCGCACGAGATAGCACAAGCACAGCTGAGAACCTTCAATGCATGTATTCCGAGCGGCTCACGTGAACTGATTGTGAACGCAGTACGCAGACAAAAAGCAACAGCTCCAAAGAGCACTGAACAAAAACACATTACACAATTGAGAAGGTAGCAAAAGAATATGAAGCAAGTTACGCATACAAGCATATTCATAAGTGCAGCTACTGCGAAACAAGGCACACAGTGGAAAAAGGCAATGTCCAGCTAAAGGAAGACAGTGTAAAAAAACCCGTGCATGCAGTGTGTGATGTCTCAAATAAAGAGGAAAACGAGCTGTTTATTGATGCAGTAAGAAAGGAATCAATGAATGAAACCTGTTATCTTTACAGCGGTTGACAAACATGGAATGTAACTTGAACACAACACATCCTACAAATACGAACCTGATTGAAAAAAATAATGATAATCAAATCCTTGATGACAGCAAAACTCATAACAGTCACAAAACAATTACATTGACAATCATGTTACGTTATTTTTAAAATGTTCCCTTTTCTTTTTCATAACTTCTTTAACACACTACTTTTCCGCTGCAAAGCGCAGGTATTTTGCTATACAGTATATATATCTATACTAATAAAAGGCAAAGCCCTCACTCACTGACTCACTGACTCACTGACTCATCACTAATTCTCCAAGTTCCCGTGTAGGTAGAAGGCTGAAATTTGACAGGCTCATTCCTTACAGCTTCCTTACAAAAGTTGGGCAAGTTTCATTTTGAAATTCTACGCGTAATGGTCATAACTGGAAGCTATTTTTCTCCATTTACTGTAATGGAGTTGAGCTCGAAAGCCATGGGGGGCGGAGTTTCGTGTGACATCATCACTCCTCCCACGTAATCACGTGAACTGACTGTCAACGCAGCGTGTAGAAAACCAGGAAGACCTCCAAAAAGCGCTGAAGAAAACATGCATTATATAATTGAGAAGGCAGCGAAACAATAAGAAGCGAGCGAGTGACATATACAACCATATTCATGAGTGCTGCTACTTCGGAAACAAAGCACGGTGTAAACCTAAAGTTTAAATTAAGTTCAAAGACAGGCTGCCGCTGGCGTTTGTCATGCGTTTGTAATGCGGGATACAAGTTTAATGAGAGGACGCAGGATATAAACGAGAATTTTGATCACTTTGTAACTAAGTTAAAATTGCAGGTGAAGGGCTGTGCTTATGCAAATTCCGAGAGACTGTGTTTGAGGGGGATTGACAGTTAAGGCGGGTGGGGAGTCACGTCATCATCTCCCCTCCCATTCACCTCATTTCGCTCTGAGCTGAGCTCCGCAGCTAACGCACGCAGTGTTACGGAAGCGACTTTGTGACGCTGCCACCAAATACTCACAGAAAAATCCACAAGTTAATACACACTCTGTCTCTACAGTTTCTCCATACTGAATCCTCCAGGCACTACTTACAAAAGGTTACATTGACAATCGTGTTATGTTATTTTTAAAATGTTTCCTTTTCTTAGCACAAGCACAGCTGAGAAGCTTCGATGCATGTGCTCCATAACGCATTTAAAAATCACGCATTTAATCACACTTTGCAATACAAGCAAAGGGGAGCTTTTGTCAATGTATGATTTCCTGGTACACCGATTACATTGATCAGCGCATCCCGATTCATTTTACCCTTGCACCACCTTGGTTTGAGAAGAAGTATGAAAAAATATGAGGTTAACACAGAAAAACAGATCACCAATTGAAGCTTTATGAATAATCGATTCGCCATCAATAATTGTTTTGGTAAAGCCATACTCAGTGTAATCCTCCTTCCATTTTATAATTTTTCCGCCACTAGCCATGATTAAATGAACGGTAAAAAAGTAAGAGCGAAGCGAGGGTGATTTATTCAGGCAGGCAGGCGACAGCTCAATAGCTCAAATTTGGATATAAGTAGCTTCTATTTCTAAATATCTTTGTTAGGAATGGAAGTTGAATTTAGTCTTTAAATTTCTATGGTAAAGAAAAAGTTATGCAATGATGACTACATTTAACTATATAAAGTCAAAACTTGATTATATAAAGTCACTGTCGGAATATATAAAGTCAAAACCTGAGTATATAAAGACAGCGTTGGAATATTTGAATATATAAAGTAAGCTAGAATATATAAAGTCAAAACTTAAATATATAAAGTCAGCGTTGGAATATATAAAGTCAGCGCTGGAATATATAAGCGCGGGTATTTTGCTATATATATATATATAGATATAGATATAGATATAGAGAGAGATAGAAATAGAGATATATATATATATATATAGATATAGATAGATTTATAGATATATATAGATATAGATATATAGATATACATATAGATATATATATATATTGTCAGGGATGCCAGGGGCAACGACCCAGCCGGGACGCCGTGAGGGACCGGAAGAGGGTCAGAGCCCACCCTGGATCACATGGGGGCCGCCTTCCTGGTTGCTCTGGGGGCCACGGGTACAAGGCATGGAAACTCCACCCTGTAGGGGCCCGTGGTCACCGCCAGGAGGCGCCCCAATGCCTTGGGGACCTGTTACCCCAGCACTTCCACCACACCAGGAAGTGCTGGGGGGAAGACTTAGGACGGCACCCGGAAAGCTGCCGGGAGGACAGCCGGCACTTCCGCCACGCTGGGGCGTGGCCAAGGGAGGAATGCCGGGAACACCTGGGGCTTATCCGGGGACTGTATAAAAGGGGTCGTCTCCATTCATTCAGCGCTGGAGTCGGGAGGCGGAAGGACGAAGCACAGGAGAGGTGTGGAGGCGGCCCGAAGAAAGGCATTTGTGGCCAGGACTGAGAGTGTTTGGGGTTTTGTGCACTAATAGACTGAGTCTGAGTGACCATATCTGTAAATAGTTTGTGTAAATAAAACATGTGGTGGTGAAAAACAACATGTCCGCCTGTCTGTGTCCGGGTTGGCTCCACAATATATAAATATATATATATATATATATATATATATACATAGATATGAGAACAGCACTCATATAAATGACAAAACAATTACATTAACAATCATGTTCCATTATTTTTAAAATTTTTCCTTTTCTTTTTCATAACTTCTTTAACACACTACTTCTCTGTTGCGAAGCACGGGTATTTTGCTAGTGTATATATATATATATATATATATACACTGCTCACAAAAATTAAAGGAACACTTTAAAGAAACACATTAGATACATCAGATCTCAATATGAAGTTGGATATCTATACAAATAACAACAGGGCAATGTCTTAGGAACAAAAGGATGCCAAGTCTTTTAATGGAAATAAAAGTTTTCTGCCTACAGAGGGCTCAATTGTGTAGACACCCTAAAATCAGAGTGAAATGAAGATGTGGCAGGCTAGTCCATTTTTTCAAAAACTTAATTTCTGCTACTCAAAATGCTTTTCAGTATCTTGTGTGGCCCCCACGAGCTTGTATGCATGCTTGACAACATCGGGCATGCTCCTAATGAGACGACGGATGGTGTCTTGGGGCATTTCCTCCCAGATCTGTATGAGGGCATCCCTGAGCTGTTGTACAGTCTGAGGAGCAACCTGGCGGCGCCTAATGGACCGAAACATAATGTCCCACAGATGTTCTATTGGGTTTAAGTCAGGGGATCGTGAAGGCCATTCAATTGTTTTAATTCCTTCATCCTCCAGGTACTGCCTGCATACTCTTGCCACATGAGGCCGGGCATTGTCGTGCATTAGGAGGAAACCAGGACCTACTGCACCAGCGTAGGGTCTGACAATGGGTCCAAGGATTTCATCCTGATATCTAATGGCAGTCAAGATGCCATTGTCTAGCCTGTAGAGGTCTGTGAGTCACTCCATGGATATGCCTCCAAGATCATCACTGACCCACCACCAAACCAGTCATGCTAAACGATGTTACAGGCAGCATAATATTCTCCACGGCTTCTCCTGACCCTTTCACGTCTTTCACATATACTCATGGTGAACCTGCTCTCATCTGTGAAAAGCACAGGACGCCAGTGGTGGACCTGCCAATTCTGGTATTCTATGGCAAATGCCAATTGAGCTCCCGGTGCTGTGCAGTGAGCACAGGGCGCAGTAGACATTTGGGCCCTCAGGCAACCCTAATGAAGTCTGTTTCTGATTGTTTGGTCAGAGACATTCACACCAGTGGCCTGCTGGAGGTCATTTTGTAGGGCTCTGGCAGTGCTCATCTTGTTCCTCCTTGCCCAAAGGAGCAGATACTGGTTCTGCTGATGGGTTATGGACCTTCTATGGCCCTCTCCAGCTCTCCTAGAGTAACTGCTTGTCTCCTAGAATCTCCTCCATGCCCTTGAGACTGTGCAGGGAGACACAGCAAACCTTCTGGCAATGACACATATTGATGTGCCATCCTGGAGAAGTTGGACTACCTGTGCAACCTCTGTAGGGTCCAGGTATCGCCTCATGCTACCAGTAGTGACACTGACTGTAGCCAAATGCAAAACTAGTGAAGAAACAGTCAGAAAAGATGAGGAGGAAAAAATGTCAGTGGCCTCCACCTGTTAAACCATTCCTGTTTTGGGGGTCATCTCATTGTTGCCCCTCTAGTGCATCTGTTGTTAATTTCATTAACACCACAGCAGCTGAAACTGATTAACAACCCCCTCTGCTACTTAACTGACCAGATTAATATCCCATAAGTTTCATTGACTTTATGCTATACTCTGATTAAAAAGTGTTCCTTTAATTCTTTTGAGCAGTATATATATATATAGTCATGCACGCGCGAGTAGGGGACCGCGGACGGATTCGAACGCACCTGGGGACACATTTGCCGGCAGGGAATGGCGGGGTACTAACTTTCTCCCTCTGCTTCCTCATAGGAGAAAAGACCTTTCTCCACCAAAAGCCGGGTTTTGACCGCAGTACGGTACTTCCGCCCTTCCTCCGCCATCTTGTCCTGATGTCATCAATCCCATCCTCCCTCACGGTCCTTCCCAGCATTCCTCCACTTCCGGCTCCTCCCTAATAAAATGGCCGCCGACGCCATGATACGGCGTCGCGCATATGAACTGTTTAGTTTATATTTTGAACTGCTTTCTTTTGATTTATTGTGGATTGTCTACAATATACGGGGCCGGAAAACCCCAAACCTTTATGCTGTGTGCTTCTACATCTTTTACAATATACATATATATACAGTATATATATATATATATATATATATACTCTATACAGTATCTGCCACATAATGCAAAGAGTATATATATTGTAGGAGGAGAACGGGCATCCCGATGAGGAGGATGATGGCTTTATACTAGGATGGGAGGCCGGAGTGGAATATCAGATGGATTGGCTGGTGAGACAGAAAAAGAACTTTGGGCCCAGCAGGTATGATATAGTGGATGGACAAGCAGAAGTCAAGAGTCAGAAGTATTTCCATCCCCCAAACGCCAGGTGGCAGTGGTCCTAGTATGGCAGCCCAATCTATCTATTTATATATAATAGTTTATATATATAGTTTACGTATTTGTAGCTAGAGATCCACTAAGGGAGAAAACGAGTCATGTATCTTAAAATAGTTTTGTTATTCCTAAGCTTTTGACCACCTACCAGGCGTCATCATCAGAGGAGAAATAATTAGACATAAAGACTTTATGATCAATACCTTCAGAACCCCTAGACTACAAATGATGCTACATGTCCTCTCCATGAAACACAAGTATTGAGGACTTTCAGGCAAATACATTATTCAGCAGAAGTGTGTGAAGAAACACGACTGGGGTTACTTCATACCAACAGAAATACGTCTACACAATGTCTCAATGAGATGGGGACTGGGTCTGCTCTTTTATTTTTTGTCAAGTTTTTTTCTTCTTTTTTATTATTCTGTGTGTTTGAGAAGAATGCTGAGGCATAACGTAATATTCCATGAACTTCAATCAATCTATCTATAGTTCCCCAAACTCCCATCACAAAGGCTCAGGCACAAGTTCCAAAGTGAACAACAAGGTTTTACTATGTGAAATCCATACAGGGAAGCATTTCCCACACCACAACCACAACTCTCAGCAACACTGTTGTCTCTCCTCTGCTCCTCCAGGAAGCTTCGACTTCCTCCTCTCAACTCTGGCTCCCAGTACTGAGGTGGGCAGCTCCTTTATGCAAGCCCGGGAGTACTTCCAGTGTCCTTAAATTGTGGCTCAGGAGTACTTCCAGGTTAGGCTGGATCTAGACAAAGTAGCGTTCGCTAGTCCCTTCATCACCACCTGGCGAAACCCGCGGAACCCGACAGGGCTGAGCCAACAAACTACAGTTCCCACTGTGCCCTTTGGAAATCCGTAGTGGTGCCTTAACACTGGGAGGCTGCCATCTAGACCTTCATTGGCACCATGGCCAGGTAAGGATCCTAGCAGAGCTCCAGCCAGGATGCCAGTCCCCATGTGGCATCTTTCACACTATCTATCTATCTATCATCTCAATTCTTTGATATCTCAGTTTTTGAGTTTAAACCTGTTTTTTGTTTAATTTTATCTCCCAATTCTTTAACTAAATTCTCCTCTGTTTTATTCTCCTGTAATTTGTTCTTGCTCTTACCCTTTGGTTTTGCTTGTTTCAATCCACTGACTTGCAGGTTTGGACATTGCCTCATTCCTGGTTCTCTCTCAGCTTATTCATCTTCAGCAGGTTCTAACGTCTTGCTCACAATAATCATTGTACGCCTTCTTAACATTATGGGGGTGTGTGTCTAAAGTATAATACATTTTTGTTTGGGACTTACTATGTACCATGTTTTACCGTCATGTTGTGATTTCATTTTGTGCAACAACTGGCTGTTTCATTTAAATATATATTCCTTCTGCCATGTTGTCACCCATTTTTACTTTCTCGTATACAAAGTATTGGGAAAGTATTGTAATTGCCCAAAGTTTCAATGTCAAGATTTTAATGAATCTCAGCATTTTAGACTTCCTGGAGTACGAAAATACCATTTTTGGAATTATCTGTGTGTGTGTGTGTGTGTGTAACACACGGTAACTTGAGTACGCTTTCACGTAGGTCAAATTTTGCATACAAGTATTTGGTACAAAACGTAGATTTCTATCAACTTTTCAGCTATTTCTGCTAACCTGAAGTGGTACTTTACCTTTTATTCATGCAGCTGCGGAGTCTGATTTATTCAACTTTACTTTTATAATAATTGTTCAATATATTATTAATTTGATTTGATTTGTTGTTGATGATTCTTTAATGTACATAATATAAAAATATAATGATTGTCTTGTGGTTTACTCTTTAAATATCCATCCCCATATCTGAGTATACAAGAAAGTCTACTGGAGACCACTCTTGATTTTTTCTAGTGGTTGTCCAAACACTTTTTCCCTGTTACCAGACCCAGATCAATAATTATATTAAGCTTGTACGCTTCTAAATGCAGCAGGAGACACTGAAAGTCCAAATTAGAAATTAAGACATCAGTTAGCTCCCCATAATGAGCAGGACATGGGGCCAAAACACAAACTGGAGTCAGTCTTGACAATTAAAACAAAAAAGTGGCAAGCAGGGGTCTAGGGGTTCAGTCAGAAAGTAAGACTCAAATGTGTGCTTTAGAGTCTGAGGCAGGGTGTGCACTGTGGAGTGTGAAATATGAAAAATGGAAAGTCACCATGTTTCTTACTTACAGTGGATTCAGAAAGTCTTCAGACCCCTTCACTCTTATGCTGCAGCACTTCTGCTCAAATAATTTCAGTTCACTTTTTTCCCCAAAATCTGCAAAAACCAATACCTCAGAATGACAAAGTGGAAACAGAGTTTTAGAAATTTGTGCAAATCTCTCTATTATAAAAAAAATTTAAGATGTGACGAGACTAATGCCAAGAGATTTTTTCAAGTCCCACCCTCCCCTAAAACACTTCAGATTAACAGCCCACACCCACGATCCTTTCACCTCTCATTCGTGTAAATACTTTTGTCACTCACAGTTCCTGCACTCTCAGGTATTATAAATTTTTACGTTTTCCTCACTTTAAGTTCCCAATTAAAGAAGACTTATTATGTCCAAATCTTAATGAAGAATTTCATCCTGAAGGGTTATCAACAGAAGAAATGAGTACACGGGCAATCCTAGCACCGAGAAACGACAAGGTCAAACGTATTTACGCGAAAATTTGTCGATTGGTTACACGGCAAATTGGTTAAATGCGTATCAATAGACTATGCTGAAACAGTTGGTGGTGATGATGTGGAAGATGAAAACATCAACTTACAATATCCTGTAGAATATTTACAACCGTTAACACCGTCCAGTCTTCCACCAGCCGAATTACTGTTGAAAGAAGGATGTATTGTAATGTTATTACGTAATTTATGTCTAAGCGATGGGCTATGCAATAGGACAAGATTAGTTGCACTGAAAATTGGTCGAACAATTCTGACATGTAAAATTTTAACAGGCGACAAGAAAGGTAATGTAGTACATCTTCCGTGGATAACAGACACCAAAGGAGATCTTGATATGCCATTCATATTAAAACGTTTACAGTTTCCTGTTAGAACAGCTTTTGTTATGACAATTAACAAATCACAGGGACAAACATATCGAAAAAGTCAGTTTATTTATTAGAGAGAAAGAAACGATATTCACTCACGGGCATTTATACGTTGTATTGTCACAATTTAAGTCCAAACACGGAATTAAAATTCAAAGCGATATTGATGAAAAGTTAATTCCAAATATTGTTTTTACTGAAGTTTTACAGTAAAAGTGTAAAAAGTATTTGCACATTAATTTCAAAGCCAAACAGATTGAAAACGTATAATGCAACGAATACCTCTAACGCAACATGAAACATCATTTTCTTTCAATTTATTACAGTTTACTATTTTTTATTATGGCTAATTACTTGCTGTAATGTAAAATACTTAGGTCTATTATGCATATGTAACAATTCCCATGAAAATAACAGTCTGCTTAAATTGTACATCCGCATCCCATACGTGAGCAGCAGAGCCATGAAGTGGCTAGTGCGTAGCGCCCGCATGGGAGTTGGCGAGCGAAGGAAGCAGGGCGCAGAGCCCCCTAGTTTATTAAAAATTAAAATTGAAATATCCCACTGAGCTAGGTATTCAGACCTTTGTGCTTTGGCTCCAGTGCATTTCATTGTATTCACCATCATTGTAATGTTTGGAGTCCACCTGTGGTCAATTCAGCTGACTGGACACATCGACCTATAGAACCTCCCACAGGTGGGAAGAAAACAACCTGTGAGGTCAAAGGAAATGCCAGCAGAGCAATTCAAAGTCAGCACACATTTGGGGAAGGCAACAAAAAACTTCCTATAGCATTGAAGTTTCCCAAGAGCATAGTTGCCTCTGGAATTCTGAAATGGAAAAGGTTTGGAACAATCAAGACTATTTCTAGAGTTGGCCAAAATGAGCAATTCTGGGAGAAGAACCTTGGTAAGGGAAATGACTAAGCACATGATGGTCACTCTGTTTGAGAGCCACAGAACCTGTGTGGGAATGGGAGAAACTTCCAGAACACCAATCATCACTACACCACTTTATGACATAGTGGCTTTGACAGAAGCCTCTGCTAAGTTAAAGACATGTGAAAACCCACTTGCAGTTTGCAAAAAAAAAAACATCTAAAGGAATCTCAGACTGTGAGAAATGAGATTCTTTGGTCTGATGAAACCGAGATTAGTGTCACATCTGGAGGAAACCTGGCACTGCTCATTCATGCATTCATCCATTCACTTTTCAAGCAATATGCACAAAGTACTTTACAATGACAAAGCAAAAAGGAATAAAAAAGTATAATAAAAGTAAGATAAAAAATTGCAATATTTCATATAAAATTGGATCACACAAAAATGAATAAAATTAGCGAACCATTTTAGCTAAAAACAAATAAATAGTTAAAAAATATTCCGTATATACTCGCGGATAAGTTCTCCCACTTTTACAGTATAATTGCAGAAAACTCCCGCTATTGGTACTAGGGATTATGAAATGTTAAAGCCCACCTGAGAGAGTAACCATGGAGCACACGGCATTTTTTTTCTATGTGAGTGTGGCAATGTGCTGTATCAGCGTGTGCTCCTATCATTTCTCTCTCTGTCTCTCTCTCTCTATGGTGCCTACGTGACCACACAGTGATACCCAAACTATTCCAAAGCAATGTTTGCACTGTTTTGTGTTTTTTGTATCTCACACCCTCATACACCTTTATTGTAACAGCATCCCTTATCTACGTTGGAGCGTTCGATCAAAAGAAAATATGAAACTCGTATTAAATTAAAAGTCATTGAAGTGGTGAAAGAAATTGGTAACTGCACTGCTGGAACAAAATTCGAAGCGTCTGAGAAACTGATGGGAGATTGGAGTAGGCAAGAAGATGTTAAAAAAAAAAAATTCTCATTTTTGAACGGGCATATAAGTCGGGGTCTGATTTTATGATCGATTTTTTGGGTTTCAACACCCGAATTATACATGAGTATAATATATGGTAATAGAAAGATCTAAAAACAACCTAACAAGATATAAATGCCTGTCTTAACTAATATTTTCTAATTGATATTTAAATGTAATTACAGAATTAGATGTTCTAAATCAAAGGGGAAAGAGTTCCAGAGATTGGGGGCCATAACAGAGAAGACTCTATACACATTTGCGCTTAATATAGTGCGGGGAATAACATGTAAGTACTGGTCAGATAACCTCAGAGGTCCACCAGCATGTCTTCAGCGTAAGATGGAGCTTTAGAGGTTAAAAGTAGGATCTTAAACTGGATCCTACAACTAACTGGCAGCCAATGTAATGAGGCTAAGGGAGGGGTGACACGAGCAGGGGATGGAGACCTGGCGAGGAGTCCTGAAGCAGCACTTTGCACCAGTTGCAGCCCAGACAGACTGGTTTTGCTAAGAGCTGAGAGCAAGGAGTTACAAGAATCCAGATGTGAAGTGATAAAAGCATGAATTTTTTTCTCAGTGTCCCCGAAGCCCAGAATGGGTCTGACTTTACATGATGTATCCTTACATGGTGAAAGCAAGACTGAACCAGTTTTTTAACATGAATCTCAAAGGTTAAGCCAAAGTCATAATTAGCACTTCTCTTTTATCTGAATTTAGTTGAAGGAAATTAAAAGACATCCAGTTCTTTATGTCATCACCTGTGCAATACCACTTCAATGGTGAAGATGGTGGTAGCAGCATCATGCTGTGTGTTTGCTTTTCAGTGGTAGGGACTGGACCTCACAATGGGACAAATGTTCCTCTACAGACAGGACAATGACCCTAGGCAGAAAGCAAAGACAACACAGGAGTGGCTGAGGGACAACTCTGGAAATGCCCTTGAGGTGCCCAGACAGAACCCAGACTCGGGTCTAACTGAGCATCTCTGGAGACCCCTGAAAAGAGCTGTTCATTGATGGCTTTCATCCAACTTGACAGAGCTACAGAAAAAAAAGTCATAAAAATCCCCAGATCCAAGTGTGTGTAGCTTGGCATGTCAGGCCCAAGCAGACTCCAGGCTACCTAAGAGGCTTCAACTAAGTACTTAGTCAAAGGTCTGAATACTTCTGTCAATGTTTTTTTTATTTGCAAAAGCATCTAAAATCTGGTTTCCAGTTTGTCTTTCTGAGGTATTGAGTGTTGTCAAAAAGAAGGCCCTATTAAAGCCCATTGAAGCATTCATCGAGTGATGTTGGATCAGGTCAGGTCAGGATGGGGAGCATGCACTGGCACAGTGCATTTCTGCTCCCAGCACACGACAAAACAGCTCGGGATCCTGGTGGTCAACCCACCAGGCAGACGCATAGTCCAGTCCCACTCTCTGGAAAAGACCGTCTATCTGCCACTGACAGGTGTTATGTGGGGATCCCTTTGGCCTGGTACTGACGTCGGGTCCACAGAAATGAGGGTCCAATGAGCCAGATCACCTTCAGGTAATCGCAATACATGGCCGTAGTGCCGTAACTGATGCTCCCTCGCAATGCAGGTAATGGGTCTCATTCGGGACTCCGTGAACAACACAAAGTCACACCCGCGGTACCCAAGGATTCTCCAAAGAGACATAGTACTGAAGGAGTCAAGTCTTCATCTCAGGTCACTGGACAGTGTCCATGTCTCACAACCATTTAGCAAGACAGGAAGCATCAGGACTCTAAAGACTTGGACCTTCGTCTTTTTACAGAAGATATCGGGAGTGCCACACAGTTGCTTTATGTGGGTAAAAAAATCAATGCAAGTAATTCTGGTCTGAAACATAGAAAAGTCAGAAAGTCAGAATATTTCCAAAGGCACTGAAAGTATTACAAATGCACACGTGTTTTTAGAATGGCACAGCATGATGGACATGTCCGTTCATTCAACCATCCATTTTATTTTCCCAGTTTTTCCAGTGTGGAGTTGTAGCCTCTCACAGGAGCTGGAATGAATGCTGGCCAGGACACCCCCGCCGTCTAAAGCAATGCATTTCAGATGTCAGTATCACGTTACTCATTGTGTAATTAAACTGCATGCAATGATAATGTATGCACAATCACAAAAACCTTTTTGCACTGTTACTCATTTCAGGTAAAGATGCTCTGTGGAGCAGAATATTATTAAAGATCATATCACAGAGGCATGCCTTTTTTCAGCGGATATTAAAATGATGTTATATAGTCACTTTAATAAATAATATCTGAAAATAAATCAGTGTATAACAAAACCAGTACCATTCTCTGTCATACCACTGCAGCCTGGGGAAAACAAATGTTCAAAATAAGCAGGTTCTACTAGTTGGAAAATTACAAAACCCTTTCCACTTCCAACTTGCACAGGAAAATGTGGCCACTGTAAAGAACCACCCATTGTTCCACTTCATTTGAACTACATTGGTGCTGAGGTGTCGCCCACTGCACGGCTGAACTTGCGCCCCGATTTGGGTTACTGAGGTGGGTCGTTATGTGCTGGGCGTGGCAACGTGCTGTATCAGGGCAGGCTACCAGCTTCTTTCCACTTTCAGTGCTAACACTGCCTCATAATGGACAGTACATACGTATAGGCCATCGAAACCAGCTATTCCAATCTTTCTTTTTGTTTGCCAACTTGCCATCTACCAACAAAACATCAGCATCATTTATTTCTAGAACACATTTTCATATACAGGATGGAAAAAGTCTGGACACCCCCAGAAATGTTCACGTTTTTAGTAGAAATTGATACTTTTTTGTTAGCCATTATGGATGTAATAAGAAGTCAGGCAAAATGTCACCTTTAATTGGCTCACTAAGGAGATTACAATATGCAAGGCAACTCAGGCCCCTTCTTCAGGCAAGGTGTATTAGCCAATAAAAGGTGTCATTTTGCTTGACTTCTCACTACATCCAGATACCATTCAATTGATTTAAAAACACAGCCAAGACATTCCTAGAGCTGCCGAAGGCGATTACTGCCTGAAATGACTAAAAGCCCCTTTTTCAGCAGCTATTCTTTCAGTGCCCAAATGGTTAACTCTCTTAGCTTTTCTTTAGTTAGTCATGTTTACATGCTAATTGGTTATTAGAGAAACCTTTCTGCTGCTCACTTGGGTTACAAGGTACCGGCATTCCTAAAGTTCAGCTCTGGGTTCAAAAAAATGACCAAAATGAAAAAGCTGTCTCAAGAAACATGTCAGTCTATTGTGTGTTTTGCAGTATGACAATTATACCATGTCACAGATTGTCAAGAAATGAAGCATTTCATGCAAAGGTGTCTATTACTGTCTTGAGAAAAGAGGGCAAACAGGGATAGGCAAAGAACAGGAAGGCCCAAATTGGCAACTGCATAAGTGAAGACGGATATCAGAGTGTGCAATTTGAGAAGTAAAGGCCTTTCAGGCCCTATGTTGGCTTCTTCTTGAAATAGCCATCAAATACCAGTGTCACATAAAAGACTCTATGCATAATAGTCTATGAAGAGTAAAAAAAAAAGGGCTTTTAGAAGTTGTTGTTCTCCCTTGTTTTGGAATCCCAGAGTACTTTGGTGC
Organism: Polypterus senegalus; assembly: GCF_016835505.1. Classification (NCBI taxonomy): domain Eukaryota; kingdom Metazoa; phylum Chordata; class Cladistia; order Polypteriformes; family Polypteridae; genus Polypterus; species Polypterus senegalus. The sequence goes on from NC_053171.1 coordinate 52,548,482, forward strand.
CTGACATAAAAGCCAGAATAAAAACTGCACTGCTGTCTCCAAATCCTTTTGACTGCCGGTTTTATTCTAATTACTTATCATTGGCATTCGTCCTGAATACAGGTGGATGACATCCTCTTCATTATCATAACAGAACAAAACACAAACAGTAAGGTACAGTCCAGACATAAAAACAACCAGTAAAGTACAGTAGCACCTTTAAACGTTACGCTCAGTCCCCTTGAGTACATTCCCTTTATTCACACCTTCTACTGATTATCGAAGCACTATAGCCTTTTATAAATGGCTAACTACCTCTTCCAGTTGGACACTAAACCCTCAGGAGCTGATTTGTGTATTGATGATCCCAAACCAACTTTATATAATGCTACTCTACAGTGGCTGTGTAACAAAGAACAAAAGGCTGCCCGTGCGTACAGCGGAAACACAAAGAGGCCGGTAGTGGGCTCTGACTCAGCAGCCTTGTGCTTTCCAGCCTAGTGCCTTAACAGGGCCTGTGTGACATTACAATGGTATCGGACGGAGGTACACAGGGCAGAACACTGAGGGAAGGTGGTGAATTGCCAAGAACTGAGATGTGAGAGAAGTGAACATGGAAGAGCACCAATCATCTTCACCTTCACTCATGTTCTACCCAACGGTACGCTCAAAGTGTCTTCCATTGACCTCTTGGTCCAGGATGCATTGCTTGATCTTGGCATATGAATTCCTTCCTTTTACAGAACTGTGCTTCCTAAAAGCTGTTATGTTGTTGTCCTCCTCTGTGGATAACTGACAGGTAGGAGGACTAGACACAGTAGAGGAGCCATACCCGGACTACAGTTATGGCCAAAAGTTTTGAGAATGACACAAATATTCATTTTCATAGAGTTTGCTGCTTCAGTGTTTTTAGATCTTTCTGTCAGATATTTCTATGGTATACTGAAGTTGAATTACAAGCATTACAAGACTTTTATTGACAATACCATTAAGTTTATGCAAAGAGTTAATATTTGCAGCGTTTGCCCTTCTTTCTTTTTCAAGACCTCTGCAATTCGCCCTGGCATGATGTCAGTCCATCAACTTCTGGGCCCAATCCTGACTGATGGCAGCCCATTCTTGCATAATCAATGCTTGGAGTTTGTCAGAAATTGTGGGTTTTTGTTTGTCCACCTGCCTCTTGAGGATTGACCACAAGTTCTCGGTGGGATTAAAGGTCTGGGGAGTAACTGGCCATGACACTTGACATTAACGTCAAGATGAGTATCTACTAGTATTTTCATGCACAGCTCTAGGCTTTATAGAGAATGGTCCGAAAAAGGGAAAATATCCAGTGAGTGGCAGCTGCTTGTTGATGCCAGAGGTCAGAGGAGAATGGCCAGTCTGGTTTGAGCTAACAGAAAGGCAACAGTAACTCAAATCAGCACTTGTTACAACCGAGCTAGGCAGAAGAGCATCTCTGAACACACAACACATCGAGACCTCAGCAGGTGCCAGTCCTGTCAGCTAAAAACAGGCAACTGAGGTTGCAATTCACACGGCTCGCCAAAATTGGCCAAGAGAAGATTGGAAATACGTTGCCTGGTCTGATGACTCACTTTTTATGTTGTGAGATTAGGACGGCAGGTCAGAATTTGGCATCAACAACATGAATCCATCCTGCCTTGTACCAATGGTTCATACTGGTGCTGTACTGGTGGGTGATATTCATTTTCTTGACACACGTTGGGTCCCTTAGTACCAACTGAGCATTGTTTAAATGCAACAGCCTACCTGAGTATTGTTGCTGACCACATCCATCCCTTTATGACCGCACTGTACCCATCTGTTGATGGCTCCTTCCAACAGGATAACGCGTCATGTCTCAAAGCTCAGATCATCTCAACCTGATTTCTTGAACAAGACAATGAGTTCCCTGGACTCCAATGGCCTCCACAGTCTCCAGATCTCAATCCAATAGAGCACCTTTGTGATGTGGTGGAATGGGAGATTTGCATCATGGATGTGCAGCTGACAAATCTGCAGCAACTGCGGGATGCTATCATGTCACTCTAGACCAAAATATCCCTGAGGAATGTTTGCAGCACCTTGTTGAATCTACGCCACAAAGAATTACTGCAGTTCTGAAGGCAAAAGGGAGTCCAACCTGGTTCTAGCAAAGTGTACCTAATAAAGTGCTGGTGAGTTAATATGATCATACAGTCACACTTTCATATGTTCATAAATATGTGTATAAAACAGTCAAAAAACTGCATGCCATTGTTCTATGGCTTCTAGCAGAGAAGCTCTGTTCCCAAACGAGTCATTAACATTCTGTTAATGCTGAGAAAGTTCTACTACATGTTAGCTCAGAGGGGGTAAAAGATAATACCAGTATATAGATAACTATGTGCAACTCATACTCAATTCAAATTAAGCAAACACATGTCAATTTTAATAATGATACATTTATATAGCGCCTTTACTTTAACATTAACTTTCTAAGACGGGCTCTCACAACTAAGGCTAAGTGCATACAATGGAAACGCAAATATATTATAAGTACAGGAGCTGTAAAATAGTAATGGTTGCTACTTGCGCAGTTTCTTTGAGGTACAGCTATTCAAGAAATCTGAATCATTTTAAAAATAAAACAAAATTGTGTCCTTTACTAATATTTCATGTTGTCATGAGAAAATGTACCAGGCTTTGGACTTTGTATAGAAAACATGTATATACATGCTGATATTCACTCTTTAAGGTGTTTTTAGAACATATCAAGAAATAATGAATACCTCAGTTCAGATGAAAATATTCACCTTGAATAAAGGTATCTGCTAAATAACTAAATAAAAAAATGCATTTTAAAAAAAAAATTATTAATTTATAAAATAAAAAAACACATTAATAATCATATATATATTGCCCAGCCCTACAACTGGGTACTTCTGGGAGTAATGCGATAAACACAGACCTTCTGGCATTAAGTGTTGCTGGCTAAATTATTTATTGTAGAAACTGCAATATCATCGTTCTTTTTTAAATGTTATGGGACCCAAGAGATAAGAGGAATCAACTCTGGCCTTCACACTCATGGCCTTGCTGCAGTCTGAACCAGCTAAATGAAAATGATTCTCGTGCAGTTGCAGCTTCTAAAACTGAACTGTGTTACAATATGACCACAGGAAACGTTGTAGACTCAAGTACAAGTGTTATATATACACGGTGATTTGTTTTCAATGTCTAATATTGGGGGTCTTTTACTCTTTATGATCCTGAAATGATTTAGCAACAATGATTTAGCAACAATAAACCTGAACCCTGTGAACTCAGCCTCATTTTGTCCACTTCATGCTACTTCGATTTGACTGGTGTCGGAGACGGCTGGGGAGGCGACCCGGCCAGGATGCCCAGAAGGACCAGAGGAGAGCTTGCGCCTTCCTCAGACCATGTGGGGGCGACCTCCCTGGTACCTTTGGGGGCCACCCTGTAGGGGCCCATGGTCACCACCAGGGGGCGCCCCTATGCCTTTGGAGTCCTGGACCTCAGCACTTCCGCCACACCCAGAAGTGCTGGGGGGGAAGAAGACTGGGGACACCTGGAGTGCACGGGAGTGTCAGGAAGCACCTTTGAGCTCATCCGGGCTTACATGAAAGGGGCCGCCTCCCTCCATTCGATGGCTGGAGTTGGGTGGAAGAGGACAGAGCATCTCAGATGGGACTCTCTGCCTGGTTCAAGGCAGGGACCCCTTAAAAATTATTTTGTGGGCAGTCCGGAACAGCAGGTAAGCCCACACATGCGCCGCAGGAGCGGCACATGCACAACCCTGCAAGAGCGTTTCGCCTCAAGGACTGAAACTGGTCCGCAGGAGGGCCGGTTCCCCCTGTTGCGGGTTGACAACGGGCATTGCAGGAGTGCAGCGGGCTCCTACAGGCACGCCGTCGCTTGAGGCGCCCTGAACGGTATTGTGTCTAGTGAGGCTACGCTGAGGATGTCTCCTCGGTTAGACGGGACCTGGGAGGTACCGGAACCTGTGGGGCCCGGGCGTGTTTTGTCTTTTGCAGGCAGGGGGTGCTCGGATCCGCGTCAGTGGCAGACGCATGCTGGTCTGCGGGGCAAGATGGCCACGCACTGGAAGTCCCTCCCCATGACAGGCACACAGTTGGACAGTGTGTCTTGCGTGCCCGCCGATGATTGGTTGGAGGCAGGACCAAGGAATGTCTGTCTCGTGCCGAGGAAGGACCCAATTGAGCCGGAGGAAAGGCCCCTCAGAGGGTAGCTGGCGGATGTGCCTGACTGCCAGGTAAGGCAACCGTCGACTGACCCTTTGTGCTTGCCAGCAGCTGTCTGTGAGTCGCTATTACAGGTGATACGCATCCTCCGTAAAGAATTGAAGGAGCTGGAGGTGAAAGCGGTCGTATCCGTGATAACACTGTGACAGTGGGCGGATCGGCGTGACACTGGAGTCTTCAGCCAGATTGATGCGGTGGGGAAGGTAAGTGAAGCCATCCCCGTAAAGAATAAAGGAGGTCCCACCGAAAAGGCCCAAGAACCTTGTGAATGGAACCAAGTAGGGGGATCTCTGACAGTGGACGCAACGCTGAGTGCTGTGCACATCGCGACGGGAGAGACGGCGAGGGGGTTGGCAGGACGTGGGCAGATGTGTGCCCCAGGTCCTAGCGCCCTCCGCCCCGAGCCAGCTGCAGCCTCGCGTCGTTCTACAGGGATGCAAATGAATCAGGGGCTGTGCTTTTGCCATGGGCAGACCCAGACCGTCACGGCGTCCCAGAGTAAAAGGAGGAACCGAAGGAGGAAGGATAAGGGAGAACGAGAGGCAGCCGACTCACGTCCAGTAAATGGTCGCCCCGGAGTCGGCTGAGTCTACAGGGGTGCAAGTGGCCCCATCAAGAGGGGCATGGAACCCACAGAGTGTGTGCCAAAGAGGCAAGTTGTGGGGTGCCGATTGGAGGGGGGAGTGCTGCCTGTGCGTGGCATGGGAGGACGACTGGTGGTGGTGTCCAGCACCTGTTTTTCTGTGTGATGCAGGAATGGACCCTGGACACACAGTAGGACCCGCTTTGTTGGAGACCTGCCCTTGCTTGGACGTGCTGCTCTGCCTGATGGGTCTTTGCTGGCAATGGGGCACTGTCAGAGACTGCCAGGATGCCCAGGAGGACCGGAGGAGGCTTTGTGCCTTCCCCAGACCATGTGGGGGCGGCCACCCTGGTACCTTTGGGGGCCACTGGTACAGAGCTTTGAAGCTCCACCCTGTAGGGGCCCATGGTCACCGCCAGGGGGCGCCCCAATGCCTTTGGAGTCCTGGACCTCAGCACTTCCGCCACACACGGAAGTACTGGGGGGAAGAAGACTGGGGAAACCCGGAGTGCTTGTGGGTGCACATCCGCCACTTCTGCTACACAGGGGAGTGTCCACGCGGGAGTGTCGGGAAGCACCTGGAGCCCATCCAGGCTTGAATAAAAGGGGCCGCCTCCCTCCATTCTATGGTTGGAGTCGGGTGGAAGAGGACAGAGCTCGGAGGAGAGGAGTGGAGGTGGACCAGAGAAGAGAAAGGCATTGTGAAAGGCCAGGACTTGAGGGGTGACTGGTGCTGTGCCACTGGGATTGTGCACTTTATTATACTGTACATACTGTAAATAAATGTGTGTTGGGTCAAAACATCATGTCTGTGTCCGGGCTGTGCCCCACACTGGCTGTAACATCATTATCCTTCACTCAAAATTCATGTCCTACACCTCAACGGCAGACATTTCTTTTTTAGAAAATTTACACCTGGAGATTCAGTCATATTGCACACATATGTTGCAGCAGAATACATTGCAAAACTCAGTATGCTTTTACCAAAAAATGCACTTTGAACTTCCAAACACTATAAAAGTGTAAATGAATGTTTCAGGAACAACCAGAAAAAATTGCTATTAAAATTTACAAGTAATATTTCCAGTTTTTCTTTTTTGAAGTACTGCAGGGTTCTTTTTTCTGCTTTTACTACTTTCAAGTATCCAAAGCATATGAATCCATTATTGAAGACTCGTGACCTACTGTTATGGTGTATAAAATCTGCACATTTTGGTTTAATTTTCTATTATATTTTGGTCAAGATAAGACAACAGGTGAACTACATTCATAACAAATCAAAGCATGTCATCTTCCCTTACACCTCACTTTTATAACAGTTCTTCACAGCATAGTGTTAAAATGGTATTACAGCCTGGGAAAGGAAGACTGAGCCATGCCTCAGGCTATTGATTACTTTATGGATAGACATCTGGGACAACAATTTGGTTTACAGCATGGGAAAGGAGAACATGAGGCAATATCAAAGAACTTTATTATCTGGGAAGAGTTTGAGCAAAATTCATCCATCATATTGACAGCCAGCAAAACAGGTGCATATGTTGTGAATCCACGGCATGACATTTCATAATAAATATGCCTCATTTTGAAAGCAACGTTGGAAGAAGAAAATAAGGACGTAAGGAAGGAGGGAGGAAGAAGAACGGACGAAGAGGTCACTAGTCATCAGAAAAGCATCATGAACATTGATTGCTAAAAATCAAACGCCTTCCTGGGACATTCATCCTTGTCATCTCTACCTTTCTCGTAAGCTTTTCCTAAAGACTACATATATACAGACTTTCCTATCAGTACCTATTTTCTATTAGTCTTTGTTCCAGTGGTATTATTATTCTTGTAATAAATACTATGCTGCTTTTAACTTTCTATGCTTTGTCTTAATGTCTATAGAGTGATTGAAGTAATAAGTTAGATTTCTTTGAGCACCTGGTGCAGCCGGATTTTTACCATTATTTCTGTGCTGCGAGGTTTATTTTGGCTGTGAGTGAGGAGCTCAACTCAATAGTTGGAACAGCACAATAAAGAAGGTATTCTTGGCTGATAAATGGCCTATAGTCGAGTGCTGAGTCTTTGTATGTTTAAATGTATTCTTGTACACCAAGAGTAATATTTAGGTCTGAGATATCACTAAAACATCGTATGTTGTTCATGCCGATAATAAGTAAGTCTCTTAAAGTGCTGAGTGACAGGCTGTGCTATACCTAAAGCACTCGTGTGGTTTAAAGTGCTAAAGCAGTGCTTCCCAAACTCGGTCCTGGGGACCCACTGTGGCTGCAGGTTTTTGTTCCAACCAGCTTCTGTTTTTAATTGGACTCCTGGGCTAATTAAGTGAGCTGTTATTTCCGAAGTTCTGTGTTTTGGGAACAATATAACTTTGGTAATATATATATATATATATATATATATATATATATAAAAATGTACGGTACTTGTGTACTAAACGGCACGGACGGCAGTTCCAACCCATTCTAGTTGCTTAATTTTTGGAGTTTAAATTACTATACTGACCTACACCAACCACAAATACTAACCTTAAAGTTAGTGGGGGTGGAGAATAGTTGCTTATAGGTCCCTAATGTTAATGTCCCCTTTGGGTGCCTAATGTTAATGAAAATCCGATTTGCGTCACGATAATAGAAAAGGGTGCTAGCCGTCCGTTTAGTACACAAGTACCAAATGTGCCAAGCAGTAATATGGGAATAATGTATTTTTTTTTATTATTCACAATATTTTCATCTTGATTTTCATTCTACTTTTCCAGATGTTCTAATTGTTTAATCCATTGTTTACTAATTAGTGGGCCTGACACTAAAATAGTTTTCAGCCTTTGATTATTCAGTGTTGTTTCCCTGGATGTCTGCTCTGCTCATTTTTAATTGTCATTAATAAGATACAATGAAGGGGGAAAACTGCACAGAGAAAGGGCAAAATATAATGAAATTGACAAAAGGGTTAAGCATTTAAATCTTTAGCAAAAGCAGAAATATTTCTACATGTCTTATAAATGTAAAGATCATGCTGCTGTGCTTTTCTGAATGTAGAATGAGAGAAAACAATACCAGCTAATTAAATGAGATCAGTGCTATCAGGTGTTGTCACTAATTAGGAATCTGGTTGGAACAAAAACCTGCAGCCACAGGGGGTCCCAGGACCAAGTCTGGGAAGCACTGTTCTAGAGCGGGTGGGGGGGTTCTGAAACTCAGTCCTGAGGGACCCCGTGGCTGCAGGTTTTTAATCTCATTTAATTAGCTGGTTTTATTTATCTTTTATTCTACATTCAGAAAAGCACTGCAGCATGATTTTTACATTTATAAGAAATATTTCTCATAAATATTTCTGTTTTTGCTATGGATGTAAATGCTTAACTCTCTTTTTAAAATATTTCACCCCTTCTCTGTGCAGTTTGCTCCCTTCTTTGAATCTTAATAATGACAATTAAAAACAAGCAGAGCAGAAACCCAAGCAAACAACACTCAATCACAAGGTAGTAAATAACAGATTATACAATTAGAACAACTAGAAAAGTAGAATGACAATCAAGATGAAAAAAATGTTAAAAAGAAAAAATACATATAACTGCTTAGTACATTTTACTACTTTTTTTTTACCAAAGTTAATTTTCTAATTTGTATAATTTTCCCAAAACAGGGAATCTGGGAAACAACAGTTCACTTAATTAGCACACGAGTCCAATTAGGAAACAGGCTGGTTGGAACAAAAACCTGCAGCCACAGTGGGCCCCCAGGACCGAGTTTCAGAACCCCAATGCTAAAGTGTAATCAGTGTGTGTGTGTGTGTGTGTGTGTGTGTGTGTGTGTGTGTGTGTGTGTGTGTGTGTGGCATTCATGGGGCACTGTTGCGGTTAGGGTCTGTGAGACTGTGTGTATTCGTATAGCTGTGTATGTGTGTGTTCATCTTAAAATGCAACAGTAGACCAACCCGATAATGAACTTGACAAGAACACTTACCCTTGAGAAAACAGGTAAAGGGTAAGTAGAGGAAAATACTACGGTAATACACCTACCAATCATTGTGAATGGCAGATTATATACTTGGTAAAGAATTTATACTGTGTGTCCAAAATGCCAGTAGTTGCAGGGTTCAAAAACAAATTTGCAAACAAAAAACTGAAATACAGAAAGTGGAAAATATAGAAAGGAGAATGTGGTGTCAGCTGAAAGTTGAAACACCTCATTAATTTTGTAGGAGTAGTCTGTCTGTCAAATTGTAACAACTGAATCAGGACGCTCACAAAAGCCAATGGAGGTGCGATTTGGGGGCAGGTGTTGCTGTGATATGGTAATTCTACCATCATTGAGGAAAAAAGAGAAAAACATCGTAAGGTGTTATTGGGGTACGTAATACAGCATTATAGCTGCAAAACATCGTTCTTTCATTATAGCAATGAGCACATGAATGATTTTAAGCAGTTTTTAAAAATCTTGCAATATTGTTCAGTCCCACCAGCAGATCCAAAACAATGGGGAAGTTTAAACAGTTAGGAATAATTAGAGTTTGCACATATTTGTTGTTAATTTTCGCCGCTTGCTATGGTTTCTTCTCACAGTTCAAAGACAAGCAGGTTAGGTGCAGCTCCTTTTAAACATAACACAAAGCATCATAATATATGTTAATGACGGAAATGGTTTCCATTAAATAATGCAAAGGAAACAAACAATCACGGCATTTAAGATAAGCACCACTATTTTGCCTTTGATATGAAATAAACCAACTATGACTTTAACCACATTTAATAAAAACAACAGCATCACCTATTCTAGCACAACAGCACACAACGTGTTCTTCCTGTTTATTAAGTCTCACGGATGGGTCTGTTCGAACCAATGGTGAGCTTACTGATGATTGGTCACCTGCGAGAGGCGTGACTACATATTTGCCAATACTGGTGAGTTTTGCAATGTTTCTTGTTTTGATTGGACAAGAGGAGTGGGGGGTATCGTCCAGGAGCTTTTCCAGCAGATGTCATTGGTCGTTGGGCAGTTTTTTTTTTTTTTCCTCTTTCTCTCTTGGGTGTCACAGGGCGAAAGGCCGCTCGCCGCGTCTTAAGTCTGGAGATTTCGCATCTCCCTTGGAGACAACCGGAGCCACTAGCAAATTCCAAAGCGGAGCTGCGATGCCTTACGTTCTTATCAGCACACAGATACGCCTGGTTCGTTGCAACTCCTTCTTGTTAATGTCTCTTTTGGTCGTTTGTGTTTCCGCGATTGTGGGAAAGGAAACATTATTTATCAGGGATTTGGCAGCTGTCATTACTGTCTTGTCAGGACCTTTTTTTGGTTCAGACGTCCAGCTCTTCTTGTGCGCCGAAGGTTTATATTCGTAGTTCAAGTTCTATTTAAGTAGTTCACCTAAAAATGTTATGAACTGGCATTAGCTGCCCTAATTCGCCGCGTTCGTAAGAAAAGTAATGATTTAACTCACGAACATAATAAACAAAACAATTGCGTCACATATTTGAAATGCAGCTGAAATGTTCCAAGTCTAAATATGCTCGGTTGTAATAGAATTTTGCAGTTTTTCACCTTCTCGTTGAGATCTTTACAGGGCTAGATAGATCCCTAGACTTTTAAAAAATGTATACTGTACTTGTTTTACATGCAGGTTTAGTTGATGACAAGCTAAGGTGATGCAGAACGCATTTGCTGGTATACAGTTTACATCTTTTAATTGTTTTACCTTTTTTTATTACAGTGTTGCATATAGCAGGTATAAGACATGGACAGTATCACAATTCCATCTCAGGGCAATTACACATATCCAGTCCTAGACAGACGTATATGAGGATAATTCAGAAGTGTCCATTCAACAAACGTGAAAGAGTTTCCAGTATGGGATCAAGCTGGTGCAGACACTGGGGGCAGTGCGTACACCATGGACTCGCTTGGTTTCTGGGAGCTGTGAGGCAGCAGCGTTAACCACTGTGCAACCCTATTCATCATGAAATAAACGAATTAAAATCTTGATAAAGTAATCCATAACTAAATCATAATATAGATCAAGGGTGGGCAAAGTCAGTCCTGGAGGGCCGCAGTGGCTGCAGGTTTTTGTTCCAACCTAATTGTTTAATTTGAAAACAATTGCTGCCAATAATTTAATTCCATGGCTTGTTAGTGTTTTAACCCTGCTATGTCAGGTCATTCTCATCCTCCAGATTTTTTTTTTTCCTTTCTAAGGATATCATCCAAATGATTTTAAGTCTAAAGCAGATGAGTAATTCTCAGTCCTTTTTTCTCTTCCTTTTCCTTCCAAGTATTTAATTAAACCCAATAGTGCACAGTAAATACTCGCAGGTGTAAATGGAAACAAGCTAAATGGAGAAGTGCTGGTTTCTTTTGTCATTTGCATCTTAATGCTAATAAGGAGCAATTAAAAACCGAGACTACAGCTGTTTAAGACTAAAATAGGCATTAAGGGTTCAAAATCTTAATGAGTGAGACAATGAAAATGAAGCAGGAGTGTTACTCGGGTAATAAGTGCTTCTTATGAAGCAATTGGGTTGGAACAAAAACCTGCAGCCCTCCAGGAACGACTTTGTCCACCCCGATATAGACATAGCACTTTTTTCCTGGGGGAAGTTAGCTTTTTACAGAAGCTCAATAGAATCTGTCTGTCTGTCTGTATTAAGTGCAAAGTTGACTGACTCGCGCACTCCACAACAAAACCCCTTTTTTCTCTATTTAGTTAAAAAGCTGAAATTTGCCAGCTTCCATCAACAGTATGGAAGTAGGAATCCACCAAGAACAGACATTTTGATAAATTAATATTTAGACTTGAAGCCTTCCCCTCACAGTAGAATAAATACCCCAAAATCTAAAAAGATGCTTTGATAGATTTGCAATTTGGTGACATTATAGAAAAAAAGAAGTGTAGGGCTTTCATTTAGATAGACTGGAAAAAATCCTAGTGTCAGTGAGTCCAGTGGTGTCCTACACAATCCAAAGGCCATTGGAAACTGGAAGAAACTCTAACAAGAGATCTGGCAGAGCCAATCAGATCATTAGTTTCTGAGGGTCACTAGCTTGCATGATCACAGGTGCCTCACAGCACAAGAGCTTCAAGCACTGCTTAAAAAAAAAAAACAAGTGTCAATTTGTACTGTGAAGAAGAGACTTTGTGCTGCAGGTCTGACACGCCGAATGGCAGGAAGAAAGCCATTCATTGAAGGACAACACAGGGCCTTGAAATACCAGCTGTGGACGACTGCAGACTGGAAGAAAGTCTTATGGGTCGATGAATCCAAATTTGAAATCTCGTCGCACAGGGTGTTGAGTTGGTGACAGGATGGTCCCTCAGTGTGTGACACCAACTGTCAGTCATAGAGAAGGCAGTGTGACAGTCTGGGGGTCTTTTGCAGAGGTAGAGTTGGGAGCTTGCACAGAGTGACTGGCATTCTGAATCAAAAGGGGTACCACAGTTTGAGAGATATAGCACCAAAAGGTGCAGGCTAGTCTGATGAATCAAAAATTGGAATAACATTTTGTACAATTAATGATTCTTTCGCTAATTTTTTTACTTGCTACTCTATTTGTTCTATGCCTTGATTTCATGAAACATTAAGACATTAAACTGTGTGTATTTCCATAAAAATGGAGGTGTTCTAAAACTTTTGACCAGTAGTGTATTTTTCATCGCAGTTGTTTATATGGTAAATGTCATTAATGTTTTGTGATGAATTGTTTATTAAAAGGTAGAACAACCAAATACAAAGTTTAAACAGAAGAGAGTGAACAAATATATTGTACAGTGAATTTGCCACATTGCTTGGCACTCGCCTGCCATCACACTTAGCAGTATCACTTTCTGTGTATTTCTATAACTGTTTGTTTTCATGTGAACCTCTCCTGACTCTTCCTTAGGAAACTGGTCCCACAACAGTTGGGGATGAATATTCAGATCCAGGACTCATGAGCTATTTGGGAGCCAGAAAAACGACAATGCTAGGAAACAATTTGTAAGTAGAAAGTTGTCATTGTTTAATGTCAGCCAGCTGTTGCAGCTCAAAATCTTCAAAGGAAGATAAAATAATATTTGTTCAGCTGCTTGTTAAACCAGAATAAGGAAAAATAATTTTAAGCTTCCAAATATCATAGTTGGTTTTTCTCACTGTATTACTCTTCTGGTAAAGGAAAATCAACAACGTATTTAACCAGTAATTTACAATTAAATCTTTGGTTAGCTGTGTGACAAAAAGCTTTGTCCTGAAACCTGACTGTGTAGTGGGATGTAGAGTTTATCATTGCATTGTTACACAGAGCTAGACTGGGTTCCTGGGCATCACTCATGTACACCTATATTCACATACGCAAGTGAAGTGTTAACTTCACATGGTTATCATGTGCATACTTAGATCTGTTTATTATCTAAACTTGTTTTAGTGTTGCTGGCGCTAATATATCACACATGGTGGTACTTGGCCAGTTCAGAGTCATGAATTACCTTAATAAGCTAACCTGGGTGTAAATAAGGCATGGTAATCAAAGAAACGTCCTGACAAATAGTGAGTGTCCCACCTAGAGCTGTGAGGAGGCAATGCATACCATACCTTCAGTTTACCACAGTTTTATCAAGGGGAAAAAATAATCTAAGAATTTTAAACATAGCTACCCTGATGTACCAAAGAGTAAATTTGGTTTTCCTTCCTCACAAATTTAATATTCAGGTAATTTGTCTCCGTTAAAGTGACACTGTCTTATTCTACAGAGCACTCAAGAGTGCTTACAGCTCAAATTAGTTGTATTTTAGGTGACATTCAGTTCCATTTTTTTCCAATTTACATTTTATCTATTTAGTTTTTTATTCTTAAACAGAATACCAGTGTTGATCCATATTATGTGTCTCTATTTACCACAAACATGATCAACTTTTTAATATTATAAAAGAAAAGATTTTAATTGGCATGTGGCTTATATTTTATTATGCACTGTTTTACTCTCAAATTGTATTAAAGCCACCAGTAATAAACACAGAAAAGTAGTCTATAGGCTGCTGTCCAAACTGATGCTCCACATACCAAATGTAATGGATTAGAGGGAATTCTTTCATGAGACCTCATATAAAAAGTAACCCAGGTATGAACTGTATCATTCTGTCCTTCAGTTTTTTTTTTGTTTGTTTGCTTAGAGCTAATGTGACCCAAAATCTCGTCCATCTGGTCCTTAAATGCTTACAGAAAGTTCATGTCAGCTCCATGACTTAGTAGTGAATTAAGATTGGAATGAATAGCTGCTTCCTGGTCCTTTCTTGAATGTGCTTGAAGATGATGAATTATGCCACTGTTTTAGAAGTAAAAATATCGTAAAACTTCAGAGTAAACAAATTAGTGCCTAGGCTACAGTGTTAACTGATTTGGAACATATGTTGCACAAAAAATCAGGATATAGGAGTGAACATTAAGACTATAAATTATTGAAGTTGCAGTTTGCTCAGTCTGACCCACTCCAAGTATATTGTGGTCACAGTGCATACTGCATACAAATATTATGACACTAACAACTGACACAGGAAACCTGAAATATTCCAGCTAGAAGGCAACATGAATAAAGGCTTTGTTGTAGCATAGCACTGCTTAAAATACATTAGTCAGCTTCCATATCTGCCCCTACACTCCAAAAGAAAATAAAGAAACAAATGTTGTTTGTTCTAAGACTGTACATTTAATATGTTGGTACTTCATTTTCAGCAGGTGATAGATGGGTAATATATTACTGTACCAAAATGTGAAAAAAGCAGCTTTGAGCCACTTCAGGATTTCTTGATTCTCTGCATGTTTATGACATTGAATCTTATTGGAACATCATCCAAATTCCGTTAATAGATAATAGCCCTCAGAGCGAACAAATAACAGTTTATTTTGTACCCATTTTTTCAGACATAGTCATTCAACTTTCTGATTGCCTTTGAAAAAGTAATTTTCCCTCCAGCTCCATTTAGTTTTATTAAAAGGGTATTTCTTGCCAAATATACGCGTACTGACTTTGGCCAGCTCAACTAGTTACTTATCCAACAACCTGAATCATATCACGGTGAAGCTCTTACTGCACAGATTCTGGTGGCATGCCATGTGGAATCAGAAGATTTTGTTTTGAAGACCTTTACCGAAAGTCGCTTATGCCTCTAGCACTCTGAAAATACTCCTAAAATGGAAGGGCTTTTCAACAAACATAAATCTCATGAAAGTGGACGTTCTGCCAGAATTGCTCAGGAATGAAACATAAAATTATTCAAAGAATGGACAATATCCAGAAATCTGGAGGCCTCTCTTACTTTGGCTGAAATCAGTGTTTATAACTAAACTATCACAAAAAACAATGTGTTGATGGCATTTATGGCAGCATAAGAAAGTGGATAAGATTACTCAGTAAGAGACATCAATGTGTGTCTCTTTTTTGATGCGTTGCATTATAACATTTTTTTGAACTTTTGGTTCTATTGGATCCTGTTTGATCTACTTCAATACATACTGTGCATTTCACACCAATAATGTCATTCAAATTAGTATGTATAGTGGAGTGTTTCAGTGTGGGAATGCCCTCCTTCTTTAGGATACGTATTTCTAAAATTGACTTCAGTTTAAACAGTTTCAAAAAGGTGAAGAATTCTGTCTCAGCAGCGAGAGAGAGACTGATCTACAGTTACAACAACTGCTGGGATATTGTGATGGATGGCAGGCATGGGCTGGCATTGTGACCGGGTTAGTACATGATTCATCACCTGGCTGGGACGCCGCCATATTGAATGGCCAAGAAAAAAAGCACGTTATTTCCTGCCTTTGCCTGGAAGTTGGCAGGAGGTGGCAACCTCTGATTGAATATGCTGGTGTCCCGGCAGGGATGCATCAAAGTTTCTCACCTAGCCAGGAGGCCAGTGTAATTGAGGGATGGGGGAGATACGATGTATTCAGATCAGTGGCTCCCCCACTGATGAGGGGATTTTAAATTTGTAACACTGGTAATGTTTAGAATAGATGTTTACAATGGATTAACGTAAAAGTGTAAGAATTTACCGGTCCCCCATTACTAATGGTAAAGTAACTCCTGGCGCTAGAAAATAAGTGGCTGGCTTGCCATTCAAAGGACAGACTTGCCTTTAGTGTCTATTTGCCAATACTTAAATACAGGGTGGGCCGAAATGAAGTACCACATTTCTCAAGGTCATTGAGTGAGGTAGAGGCAGCTGAGTGGGTGGGGGTCCTTTGATAGGCGATCCCTTGTAGTTTTCAGTTGGCAACATGCCTTGGTCCAGTGCACACCCTGCTTTCGCTGTCCAAGAGGTTTTGAAAAACAATGAATCCATCATCACTATGCAAGGCCTTCCAAATGCACTTCAGCATTCCTCCTAATGGTGATGTCCCAAATCGGAATACAGTTCTTCAGGTAGTGTCTAAATTTATACAGACGGTGCAACATTGAACAGAAAATCTACAAGCTGTACAAATCTCCTCGGACTGTACGAACACCTGAAAACATCCAAGTTGTAAGGGCATTCATTTTGCAGTCTCCTACATGTGCTTCTGCTTTAGGAATTTCCAACACGTCTTTGAGGAGGATTGTGCTTGAGGAAGTTTAATTTCCATCCATACAAAATGATGGTAGTGCAGGAACTCGCTGAGAGAGACTGGCAGAGCTGTAGAGAGTTGTGCGCCAACATTCTGCAAACCATTCATAAAGATGCCATCGTCATGTGCAGCGATGAAGCACATTTCCATTTGAATGCTGGCATAAATAAGCAAAACTTTTGTTCTTGGGCTGAAACCAAACCTTGTGGACTTCATCAGAGACCCCAGTACAGTTAGTGTGTTACAGTTTAGTGCGCCATTGCAGAATTTACCATTGTAGGCCCTTACTTTTTGGAGGAGTGGGGAGCAACGGAAACCGTCACTTCAGACTTTTACTTACTGAAACGCTAGAGAAGTGGAAGAAATGGATGTGGTGGATGCCTAGTGTCAACAGGGTGGAGCAACAGCTCATACGGTGCGGAGAGCCATGCAAGTTTTGAGGGGAAGCTGATCTCCCTGCACGGCGATATCGGGTGGCCTTCACGTTCGCCTGATCTCGCTCCGTGCAATTTCTTCTCAAGTTGAAGGTCTACACACACCAATCTCAAAACCTTGAATCCTTCAAAGACGCTATTTGCCACAAAATTGCTGCTATTCCACTTGAAATGGCCGAATGAGTCATAAAAGCAGAGAGATGTTGTGTAGTTCTGTTTTATGTGCTCTGGTAAAAAGATGATGTCAGGAGCCAGAGGACATTGTGATACATGTATATAACCTAAGACTAAAGGTTGGGATGATAAAGCAATGAAGGTCAAATTTACTAGACTACAAGAATACAGAAACAGGGGAATCGAATATGCAAATCCAAAATAAAATGTAATAGATTCCCACCAACAAGGTTGCCACATGTGCAGTTTTCATGCCAAATTCTGCAATTTTTCAAAGCACTGTATGTTCAAAATAATTGATTTGGCTGTGTATAGGTTTTTGGGCTGCATTTAAAGTTAATGTGTGGCTGCCCAAACAGCAAAACTGCACCCTTCCCACCACTTACCTTGTTGATATTTGCAAAACTTTGAAGTGGAAAGGTGTTGACAGCCCAAACACTTCCCTTGGTCTTCAGCAGTGCCATTAGGTGGGTTTTCAGCTGTCACTGGACTGGAAATATTTTCAGGATCTGGCAACCCTGCCCACAAGGAGAAACAAAATAAGGCAGGAACACATGGGTTTCTGAGAAAACAAAATATTATTACAAAACATAAAAAGAAAAAAAACTGTCCTTTACACATCCACTATTCTGATCAGGTGACATTCTAATATACTAGTAGCAGGCAGTGTGGCATCATGGTTAATGCTTTAGACTTCAAATCCTGAGGCTGAGGGTTCAAATCTTGCTATTGACCCTGTGTGACCACAAGCAAGTCACCGCACCTGCTTGTACTCAAACTAGAAAAAACTAAAGAGATGTGACCTGCGGTGTCTCAAATGCTGTACATCACCTTGGATGAAAGGTTCCAGCCAAGCAATCACAATAGTACCTGAAGGACGGAGTGCATGGTTAGCAGCTGCCAGGGTCTAGACTGTGAACTCTGCATTTACTTGTAATTTACATATATACATATACTTTACATTTAATTTGCCTTCAAGAGATGCACATCGATATTTCTCAAGGCTGTGTGTGTTGTAAAAAGTGGGGCACTAGTCCAATGCAGTTGAAAAACTGTCCGAGACCGTAAACCGTAGTTTATTTTAAATTTCAGATGAAAGTGTGAAATGAGAGGACTCTGCTTTTTAGGCACACAGAGGCTAAGTGTCATACTGCACATATAAAAGTATCGGAAGGTATCTGTGTGGAGGGAGTTTGGGACATCTCTGAAGAAGGCCTCTCTAAACAGATTAGATAATAATACTGGTCATTAACACGTTTGGCCAGCTGACAATTCTGTTATATTTTTCTTCTAACAGACTCATTTTTGCACATGTGCTACACATGTGCTTTTGGGCAACATAGTATGGGCTATATTGGTACCATGCCCAGTGCTGACTAGTTCAAAAAACGTAATAGATTGTTATTTTAAAAGTTCGGTTAAAACAAAACCCGAGGACTGGGTTTGAGAGGTACTGTTGTAGGATTATATTCTTTTTTTACCTTAACACCTGTTTTACTGAACAGGCTGGTCTTTGGTTATTAATTAAAAGCGAGTCAAGAATAAAGATAACTTAGCACTGTGACTCTCCGATGACTGAGGTTGGTATCACTGGTGGGTGGTGGTCTGATACCACTTGGACCCCTAACTTTGATTGTCAGAGTAGATTCAGAAACTAATGGACAGATATGATGCTGCGTTTTAACAAATATTTTAAGCATTAAAAAGTCTTTGTACCTTGCAGATTGTTTGTCAAATTTTGCTCATTTATAAGTAGGTCTTGCTGTAAATTAATATTTTTTTGTTATGACTTTCTGCATTTACTAGTTCTCTGTATTTATTGATTGTTCTTTTCTTTTTTAGCTCGGAGTACAATGTGGACGAACCTCCTCGAATTATTCTGGATAAACTTGAGAAGATTGGTTTTAGAGTTGTGAACATGACAGGAGTGGGTCAGACTCTGGTTTGGTGTCTCCATAAAGAAGACTTCATGCCTGCGTAGTGGTTAGTGATGCGAGACTGGCATTAGTGACATGCAGTAGGTTGAAGATATCATGCGAACAATTAAGACTATACAATAAGAAGTACACATGTACAGTATATTGTGATGTGTTAGAGTAGACTCGATCATTCATTTCTACACCTTTAAACACTCTGTCATGGTCAAAGTAATTGGGGAGAGTGCTGAATGGGTACAAAGAAGGTGAAATCAGTCAGTCTAGTATACCATTTTCAGAACATTTTACAGCAGTTAAAGAAAGCAGGAGACATGATTTTGAGTAGACAGACAGCATTAAAAGACATAATTTAATTAGAGTAACTGAATACAAGATACCAACAGCACAAGTTCAGCATTTCTTGCCAAGAATAGTCAATGGTTTAACACTTGTGTTGAAATTTGGGACATTCCATACAGTTCAGCTCAAGACTGCAAATCTTCATTGTGCCAGATGTTGACTGTGTCTGAAGCCCAGAATATTGTGTTTTGTTTTTGTTTTTAATCCTAGTCTGTTGGTGTTGATTGTACTGTGCTGTCAGTTCTTACTATCAATAAACTGTTTGTGTGTTCATTGTTTTTATTGAGGGTATTTCCTGGCTTTCCCCTTGAGTTTGAGTCATTATGTGTTGATTCATATTATGCTGTCTAATTTACTGAATTCTTGAGAAGTTGTCGTAATGGTGCTTGTTGTGAAAGGCACTCTGTAAAATAAAGATTTATTTCTAACAGTAATAATGTAAAACTTGAATATGATTTATATCACCATTTTTAAGGCTGAATTAGGAACAAAATATATTTGAAATAAGTTGTGAATGTTAATATTTATGCTGTGCGTAAAGCAAAGGGAAATGAGTTATTGGGATTAATTGACACCTCTCCAATAATGTTTCATTATAAACATCAAAAACAAGTTTTAGTGTATAGTTCTAGCACTGTAAATAATCTAACTTTTTTCACCATTGGTAAATGACCCAGAATATTTTTTATGTTACTTAACCCATAGAGTTTGTAGTGATAGCAGAACAAATATTTTATTCCTACATTTTCATGCAGAAATGTGATAACACAGTTTCTGATATAATAGAGGTCTGTGGTGACCAATGGTGGCCAACAGCAATCAATATCAAAAATGACCAGCCTGCTACTCCACATCAAATCATCCAGTTATATGTCCACAACCTCCACCACACCAACTCTTTGGCTAACATTCCACTTCATGTGACATTGAGTGCACAGAGAGACGAGTACATCTACATTTTTAACAGCTAAGAAAAGCGAATGAAAACTCTACCAAGAAGAGAATTTGCCTCAAACTTGTGGTTCTCTGAGATGCTTCATCAAGCAGGAGGTCAGTTCACCTGTGCGATTTCACAAGGTACTCCTGTTGTGGATATGAATATAAAAGTAACTGAAGGAGGCACATCTTTAGTTCAAATGCTCGCTCACGTCTGAGTGCGTTCCATTTTCATTTGTGAGAGGGTCTTCCTGGGGTAGTCTATTAACAATAATTTAGTAAACTGTGTACATGTTTGAAATGTTGAGAGTATGCGACTGGATGACTTGCCGCATGGATTGTGTGTCACCAGTTATGTTAGACATCTTAATGGGCGTTTTGATCATTTGTTTGCTGTTGGTCCCCAAAGACACCATTCTGTCAGAAGCTCTGTTAGCTCTGTTTTATACGGAAATTAGATTTTTTTTTTTCTCTCAGCCAACACTAGAAACTACATTGGGTAAGGAACCTGTAAAAAAAAAAAAAATCATTTTCGGTGGAATGTTTCTTTAAAATAGACAGACAAGACAAAGAGTGTTCTGAATTATTTACTGGGTGAACCCAACAGCTCAAACATTTATAGAAAACTCCTAACCTGTTTTTGTTCTAGCATTTGTATTGTAAAGCGATTACAGGAGTGGACAGTTTAGCGGGAATAGAGATTCCTGTTGAGAAAGTGTAGGATTCATCTGACAAAACCATCACAGTACCTTATTTATTCACTACAGAAGAAACAGAGAGATGGAAAGGTTGCTTGGAGAAAGTGCAGTGTGGTAAGTAAGCCCAGTGAGCAATTGTAGTCTTGTGCAATTCCCACTAATGTAATTTTCATTTGTATTTTACATGTGTTTACTACAACTATACTGGTTTTGCACATAATACAGTTATGTCATTATATTGCATCCTAACTTGAAAGGCTTGGAGTAAAAATGTAGAGTATAAAACAAAATTCTATGTGCAGCTCTTTGCTGCGCCTTACCTCTAGCAACATATCCAGCTGTAATCTCCATTGTGTATCCCCTTCATCCATCTATTTTCTAACCAGGGAATACATTAATTGATTTATAATGTCTTCTGAGGTTACGTCCATACTATTGCGTTTTAAATTTAAAAAAAAATTGTATTTTAAAACAAGCGCTATCTGTGTCAACACTGGCATTTTCAAGACATTTACAAAAGTCTCCTCCATTCATAACTAAAATGACTGAAGACGCATATGAATATAGCTGTACACTTACACTGGAAATGTATGCTTCAGTGGAAAAACCCCTGAAGGGATGGAAACGTCACTGGTCTTGAAATTTGTTGCAAAACTGTAGTGACTGATAAATTATTTGTCATTTGTGCGTGCCAGCAGCATTCATATTGTACAAAGTGCAAATCAGATGCATACAGGTGAGCAACACAACAAGCGCCTTGGAAAACAACTTATCAATGTCCAAAATGTTGAAATATGGTTTTCTTCCATGAGGGGTGAACAGTCAGGAAATAAGACATTGTAATGTTCAGGGTCCAATCAGGGAAGGGCTATGTAATAAGCAGAAAGCAATCAGAGCACGAATAGAGTCTGCAATTTTTAAAACTCTCACCCATCAACACTGCAACGCCAAGCTGCCATTTTCAGTATACGGCTCTGCAGAGAATTCTTAAAGGTTCCCTTTTGGTGGAGTTTAAAAACACAGTGGGCAAAAGACAAAGACAAAAAATGAAAATTAAACATGATAATGTAGTTGTGTGGATGTAGCCTTATCCAAGCTATCATCGTTCAGTTCAAAGTTTTATTGTCACGTGCACAGTAAGGAAACATGTTTCCCTGTACAATGAAATTTTTTCTTTGCTGTGCACATCAAATGCCAATGGTTAACAAACCAACGTATAAATATAAACACAAATAATAAGTAGCAAATAAATAATAAGTAACAAAGGCAGTATAAAGTATAAAAACAGAAGTATAAAGTGTAATTGTGCAGGTAAGTGTGTGATGAACAAGTCAAACACAAACAACAACAACATTTATTTATATAGCACATTTTCATACAAACAGTAGCTCAAAGTGCTTTACATATTAAAGAATAGAAAAATGAAAGACATAATTATAAAAAATAAATCAACATTAACATCGAATAAGAGTAAGGTTCAATGGCCAGGGGGGACAGAAAAAACAAAAAACTCCAGACGGCTGGAGAAAAAATAAAATCTGTAGGGATTCCAGACCATGATACCGCCCAGTCCCCTCTGGGCATTCTACCTAACATAAATGAAACAGTTCTCTTTGGATTTAGGGTTCTCACGGAAGGGCTTGATGATGATGACGGTCACGTAGACTTCTTCCTTTTAATCCGTCCATCATTGTTGGAGCATCATGAAGCTTTGAGTAGGTGGAGGTGGCGCAGGCCACCACCACAAAGAAACTGGAAAAAGAAACAGAAAAGAGAGTAGGGGTCAGTACCGATTTTAGAGCCACCATGAATAGTTGTTATGATGAATTGAACATACAGAGTATCAGGATTAAGTTAAATTACGATTAAAATGAAGTTATAAAAAGGCCATGTTAAAGTAATGTGTTTTCAGCAGTGTTTTAAAGTGCTCTACTGTATCAGCCTGGCGAATTCCTATTGGCAGGCTATTCCAGATTTTAGGTGCATAGCAGCAGAAGGCCGCCTCACCACTTCTTTTAAGTTTTGTTCTTGGAATTCTAAGGAGATACTCATTTGAGGATCTGAGGTTACGATTTGGAATATAAGGTGTCAGACATTCCGATATATAAGATGGAGCAAGATTATTTAAGGCTTTATAAACCATAAGCAGAATTTTAAAGTCAATTCTGAATGACACAGGTAACCAGTGTAGTGACATTAAAACTGGAGAAATGTGTTCGGATTTTCTTTTCCTAGTTAGGATTCTAGCAGCTGCATTCTGCACTAGTTGCAAACGATTTATATATTTTTTGGGTAGTCCTGAGAGGAGTGCGTTACAGTAATCTAGTCGACTGAAAACAAATGCGTGAACTAATTTCTCAGCATCTTTCAGTGATAAAAGAGGTCTAACTTTACTTATGTTTCTTAAGTGAAAAAATGCTGTCCTAATGATCTGATTAATATGTGATTTAAAATTCAGATTACAGTCAACAATCACCCCTAAGCTTTTTACCTCCGTCTTGACTTTTAATCCTAATGTATCCAGTTTATTTCTAATAGCCTCATTGGAAAAAAAAAAAAATTCTTTTTCCGGTTTCTTTGTGGTGGCGGCCTGCGCCACCACCACCTACTCAAAGCATCATGATGCTCCAACAATGATGGACTGAAAGCCAGAAGTCTACGTGACCATCATCATCAGGTCCTTCCATGAAAATATGATGATTTATGTTAGGTAGAATGCCCAGAGGGGACTGGGCGGTCTCTTGGTCTGGAACCCCTACAGATTTTATTTTTTCTCCAGCTTTTGGAGTTTTTTTTTTTTCTGTCCACCCTGGCCATCGGACCTTACTCTTATTCTATGTTAATTAATGTTGACTTATGTTTATTTTTTATTGTGTCTTCTATTTTTCTATTCATTTTGTAAAGCACTTTGAGCTACATTTTTTTGTATGAATATGTGCTATATAAATAAATGTTGATTGATTGATTGATTGATTGTATCCATTATTGCTGATCACTAAAATTTCAGTTTTCTCTTTATTTAACTTGAGAAAATTACTATTCATCCATTCTAAAATACTAGTCAGACATTGTGTTAGTGAATCAATAGAATCGGGGTCATCAGGTGCTATTGATAAGTACAGCTGTGTGTCATCAGCATAGCTGTGGTAGCTCACGTTGTGCCCTGAGATAATCTGACCTAATGGAAGCATGTAGATTGAGAATAACAGCGGACCCAGGATAGAGCCTTGTGGAACACCATATAGAATATCATGTGTCTTCGAGTTGTAATTCCCACAACCAACAAAATATTTTCTCCCTGTCAGGTAGGATTCAAACCAATTTAAGACACTGCCAGAGAGGCCCACCCATTGACTAAGGCGATTTCTAAGAATATTGTGATCAATGGTGTCAAATGCGGCACTCAGATCTAAGAGGATGAGAACAGATAAATGGCCTCTGTCTGCATTCACCCAAGTCATTTACTACTTTAACGAGTGCAGTTTCTGTGCTGTGATTTGTTCTAAAACCTGACTGAAATTTATCAAGAATAGCAGGTTTATTTAGGTGGTCATTTAACTGCATAATGACTGCCTTCTCTAGAACTTTACTTAAGAAGGGCAAGTTAGAGATGGGTCTAAAATTTTCAAGAGCCGAGGGGTCAAGATTATGTTTATTAAGTAGGGGTTTAACTACAGCAGTCTTAAGACAGTCTGGGAAGACCCCAGTATCTAGTGACGAATTTACTATGTCAAGAACATTATCAATTAGCACGCCTGATACTTCTTTGAAAAACCTTGTTGGTATCGGGTCAAGGGCGCAGGTGGAAGGTTTTAATTGAGAGATTATTTTTTGTAAATCAGGTAAATCTATCCTAGTGAAAGAGTTTAATTTGTTTATAACAGGATGTTGGGGTTTAGGGGGATCCTTAGTGTTGGGGAGATATACTATGTTATTTCTAATATCATTAATTTTTTGATTGAAGAATACAGCGACAGCCTCACAGGTTTCACTGGAAGCACTTAGGAGGCATTCCTTTGAGCTACCTGGGTTTAGTAGGTGATCAATTGTTGAAAATAAGACTCTAGGATTATTAGCATTGTTATTTATAATCTTGGAGAAATAGCAGCGTCTCTCAGGACGGACAGTGTGATTGTATTCTGTTATTTTGACTTTTAATATTTCGTGGTGGATAGTAAGTTTAGTCTTCCTCCATTGACGCTCAGCTCTACGGCATGTTCTCTTTAAATCAGACACTCTTTGGGTCTTCCATGGTATACCAATGCTAGAAGATTTTTTCACTGTCTTTTCAGGTGCAACTATGTCAACAACAGCTCACACAGTTGTGTGAGGTAGATACAGTGCATCTAGAAAGTATTCACATCACTTTTTCCACATTTTGTTATGTTACAGCCTTATTCCAAAATGGATTGAATTCATTTTTTTCCCTCAGAATTCTACACACAACACCCCATAATGACAACGTGAAAAAAGTTTACTTGAGGTTTTTGCAAATGTATTAAAAATAAAAAAACTGAGAAATCACATGTACATAGGTATTCACAGCCTTAGTGATCTTGACCCTCCTCAGTTTGCATTTTGAGCAAATAGATCTATGGACGATGTCATCAACATTGGCCTTCACTTTGTGCTGGAGCATCTGGACTATAAAGGAACTTATGCCAGAATCCTGTTTGTAGACTTCAGCTTAGCTTTTAACACCATTGTCCCTGAGCTGTTGTTAACTAAACTTCTACAGACTGAACTGAATCCTTCCATCTGTAAATGGATTTACAGTTTTCTGACAAACTGGAAACAAAACATTTATGTGGGCTGACACCTCTCAGGCTGTCTCCATATTAGTACAGGTGCCCCTCAAGGCTATGTTCTTTCTCCACTACTTTATTCCTTGTACACCATTGACAGGAGGTCCACTGATCCTTCAGTAGAAATTAAGTTCACTGACACCACCATTATTGGTCTAATTACTAATGGCAACAAAACACATTATAGAAAAGAGGGTCTTGTGCTTTGTGTGCTACAGATAACCTAGTCGTCAATACCACCAAGACAGTGGAAATGGTCATTGACTTTTGCAAACAGTAGTTGCAACATTTCACATTAGAAATTAATGATTCTGCACTCAATACGGTGGAATCCTTCAAATATTTGGGCATAACTATCACAAACACTCTCATCTGGGGCATTAATACTACATCCATTACTAAGAAGGCTCAACTGCAGTTGTACTTTTTACCAACTAGAGAAATTAAAAATTTCCCAGCCAATCCTAGTTCAATTTTACAAAGTCATAATTAAAAGTGTAATCACATTCTCCATTGTTGTCTAGTTTAGTTCAGCAACAGCACTCTCCAAAAATAAATGACAGCATGTGGTGAGAAGATAATTGGCTGTGCTCTTCCATTTGTTGCAGACGTATATACATCTCATGTCACTAACCGTGTCATAAGGATCACCCCAGACTCATCTCACCGTGCTCATCACTTATTCCATAAACTCCCCTCTACACTTCTGGTCAAGTCAAACTAAAACTAACAGACCAACAGTTTCTTTCACAGAGCCATAGCCCTCTCAAACCAGTAACTTTGCCTGACTTCTGTGTATATTACTTGTGTGTACAGGATATATACATGCACTGTAGAATGAGGTGGCCCATGGTTATAAACTCCAGTCAGTTTTTTAGGAGTCTAATGGCCTTGGGGAAGAAAGAGTTTTTGAGCCTGGAAGTCCTGCCTGAGGGTAGAAGTGTGAACAGTTCGTGTTGGGGGTGGGTGGGGTCCCTGAGGATCGTTCTGAGTTCTGCGGACTCTGCAGTTGTAGATGCTCTGCAGAGAGGACAGTGGAGTGGAGATGATCTTGGCAGTCCACCACTTTCTGCAGGTGTTTGCGGTCCATAGTAGTAGTATTGCCGTACCACACGGCTGTTTTGTGTTTTTCTTCCCCATCTACTTCTCTAAATCAAAAGGTGCCACAGATGGCATACCACAATCTCTAACCAAAGCCTGTGAAAGTCGAAACAATGAGATTCACAGTTTGCTGCATATAAACCTCAGTGACAAACAGCTCTTGTGCAAATCACTGATTTGGAGAGTTTCATCATGGTAGTGGCTCAGTCAAAAGTTGGGAGTTTGCACCACGAAACTTTGGTGCTCAGAAGTAGTCAGTCAATGTTTTGTGTGGCAAGCTAAGGACTTTTTTTTGCATTTGAGTGTTTAATTTTATATATCTTGGAGCTTTACCTCTTTTGCATATGTATTAAGCCCGTTATTAAAAATCAGAGTTTCTGGCTGAAAAGGTCACAAATCAAATCTTGAAAGGAAAGACTGAGAAGAAATGGAGAACTTTTGCACGTTTTGAATTAATTGTTGCCACTGTCTTCTAGTTGAACTTTGTGATCTATCCTGCAGAAAGGGTTTTCTTTTTGAATATTGTACATGTTTAAATGAATTAGACCCCATTGTTGAACTTGGCGAGGCTTACATCCCAAAGGAGCCAGAATGTTCAGGGAGTTACAGTTAGAAAACGTTAAGAAACATGCAATCAGATGAAAATATGGAATGTGGTTCTTTTTTGTGCCAGTCCTCATGTTTACCACAGTGGCAAATGTGACAACCCAGGGTAACAAATTTTAAAAGAGTGTTCAGTTTCAAACAGTTCCATGAAACCTTTGTCCATCTGTCCATTAATCTAGTGTAAGACCACAAAGAGCCAGTGGATCCTATCAAGGAAAGAAGTAAATATGAATGAGGCACCAGGTCATAGCCAGGGCACATGCACTATCACCACCCAGCATGTCCCCAGAACCAGAAAAGCCACTGTGCAGTCCTTAAAATCCTTTCTTTTGCTGCAAATTGAAAACTATGCAAAGAGATGACATTTTGTGTCTTTTCCTGAGAAGTGCATCTTTTTGTTCAAGCGTTCACCATACAAAATACAGCTTACATTTTCTGCATGTTTCTCTAAGTTCTCTGCGGCTTCTTCTTGGGCATGTGACAGGAGGGTTACTTAGCTTTGTCATACAGCCAGGCAGTGTGTCTCTGCCAGCAGTCTACTCCTGCCAAAATCTTACATTTAAGCGCTGCCATTCATCACACACAGCATGAATGATATTGTGAGAGTGCCAATTGGAAGACTCGGCGATGTAGCTTTAGCCACACTTGGATCACTTGGATTTGTTGTTTTCTGCTCACAGCTCTAACTTAGTGCAAACACCATCCTCCTTAGTCATCTAGCCTGAGGCCTCAATAGCCGACTCTTACTAAGTAATTGACTTCTTTCTGTAGCTGATTTTGATTCATCAGTCCATAAGACTTTCTTCCAGTCTGCAGTCACCTACAGCTGGTATTGCAAGGCCCTGTGTTGTCCTTCAATGAATGGCTTTCTTCCTGCCACTCGCCCTGTCAGACCTGCAGCACAAAGTCTCCTCTTCACAGTAGACACTGACACTTGGTGTTTTCATGACCTGCACTGCTAAGCTGTACTTTAAGCTGTTGTGCTGTGAGGCACCTGTGATCACACAAGCTTGTGACCCTGAGAAACTTGTCTTCTGATTGGCTGGTGACTTTGGCTCTGCCAGATCTCTTCCTATCAGAGTTTCTTCTAAGGGTAATAATGCTCTGTCTCATTACATTTGTTAATTGCAGTTTTATGGCCATTATCACTGTAATGTTGTCCAAGTCGTACTTCAGAGATTGTAGTAACACAGTCCTTTTTATGACATACTGAAGGTTTTTAAGTAATCGACAGAAGTTGGGACACATGTGCAAATTGTTTGTTTCAACTTGCTAGGCTCCATTTACTTTAATTATTGCTGAACATCTGTAGGTTGTAACCTATTAGTTGTTTCTTGAAGAAAGCCCATTTGTAATATTCTTCTTAGAGAGTCGAGGCTGGGGGGCTGTCAAAAGGTGGCGGCACTTCTGTGATTTTGGGCTATACAAAAATAAATTGTATTGTACTGTATTCTGGCATTTCCTTTTTTTCAGTTTTTGCTAACCTAAAACCTCTCTAGGTTACTGCTTACCTTTTCACCATTTTAGGTCATTCATTGCATTTCATCTCATCTGATTATATTTGAAGAAAAACTGGAAAAACTTTTGAGCAGTAGTATACATGCTTTAAATATATAAAATGTGTGCTGTTGTCATAATATATTCGTTTTTTTACGTATGTTTTTAAATTTTTCCAGGGACTGGGTGCAGTAGGAAGCAAGTTTTGGTGACTGTCCTGTTTTCTTTGGTCACATGACCATGATAGCTGAAATCATTATAATACTAAAACTGATGGTTATAAATATGACTGCATGGACATTGTTTCTTCTTCCTCAGTGGATAAATGTTTTGCTAGCCTCTCTTTGTAGACAGATTATTTTCAGTTAAGTACAGCAGGCCTAGAACTAGTTATGATCGTTTTTTTTGGTTTGTGACTAATGTTAGTTTTTGACTCACATATTTTGGTACTAAGCCCATGGATTCCTCCCTACCTGTTTTGACTTTGGTTTTCAACTCCTGTGCTGCGTTTCTCAGCGCCTGGTTCTCTTGTTCTCACACTAATCCTTGGATACCTCAGATGGTCCATAAGAACTGTACATTCAGCTTTACATGAATGTGACACTTTCTTGAGGATGTCCTACTGCAAGTACTCTAATTAACAGTTTATAATAGTGTATAAACCCTCCATAATTTTCATGGCTTTGAACTTCACAGATTAATTTTGTACCATTATTTTGTTGATGTTACTTGTCTACAAATTAGTTTTTATATTGCTGTTTATTGCAATTCCATTTTATTTTGTTTTAGGACTCCTGCGTCACAATACTGGAAGTAACATGTTGTGTTATCACTGACAACATCTATGTAGTATCATCCAAAATTGGGGATACACTAAACATTAAGTTACGTTCACGCGCTATTGGGGTATTTGGAGCAGTGACACTTCACCTTCCCAATTTAGTGCGTTCAGATGACTTCCTGATCGCTTTTGATTTATTACTTGGTCTTAAGATAAAATGACATTTTCTCCATAAAAACAAATACCAAACTGAACATGTTAAATGAGCATCACTTTGCTTCAAATGCAGTTTGACCACAAACACTGCATTTCTGCCTTGCCAGGATGTCCAAAACACACGTTTATTTCTGTAATAGCATCACAATGGCTTATCCCAACAACTCTTCTTTCTCTCTCTCTCTCTCTCTCTCTCTCTCTCTCTCTCTTGGACCTCCACTGCCCTCCTCACAAGCTCTGTCTCCTTCCTCCCAACTCCAGCCCGTCTACTGGAGGGAGGCGGCCCCTTTTATAATGACCCGGAAGGGCTCCAGGTCCTCCGTCTGACGACACTTCCTGGTGTGGCAGAAGTGTCAGGAGAGCACCTGGAAGCACTCTGGGTGCCCCGGGATTTCTTCCGGCAGCAGTTCCTGGTGTGTTGAAAGTGCTGCCATCCAGGGTTCCATAACCGTCCAGGCACCCCCTGGCAGTGGCCACGTCCTCCCATAGGGATAAGCTTCCCAGCTTCGTTCCAGTGGCCCCCAAGCAGACTCAGGCGGCTGCCCTCTTGTGGCCCAGGGGAGGTATCATCCCTCTTTTGGACCGTCCAGGTGTCCTGGCTGGGTAGGGTCCCCAGCTGTCTTGCACACTGTCCCATCACCAGCTGAAGCCTGTACAGCAAAGTGGCCCTTTCCCGCGAGGGCTGGGTGTCTCTCACAGCGGGGTGCCGATATACCATTGTCCACGGTCCGGTCCTGTAAAATAAGACACATAAGGCGCAGAGACGCCTACTGGCATCTTCCATCATAGCATACAGACGTTGTCTCCATAGATGACCAGCCCCATGGCACTTGAAACATCGACAGACCCCCTGCCTTTCCGGTGCCCTCTGGACCTTAAAACAGGACGGGAACGCCCATGCCTGTGTCTCCTCAGCCAGGTTTGGGGCTGCTCTCCATCTCCGTTTCCTTCTATCCGGGCCCCACGCTCCCTCCACCCTATTAGAGGACTCGATCGGGGAAGAGTCTTCCAGGTGGTTTCCACCCTGCGACCCGTCTACGGTCAGTAGCGACTCCTCATTTTCTCCCGTTGTCGTCTCGCCATCACTCCATGGGTCGGCGTGCTTCGGCCACAGACGTGGATTCGGGCAGTCCCCTGCTAAAAAGTAAGACCGGGGACAGCAGTGTAAGCCTCGCCAAGTGTATCGCCATCATTCACGAGACTTACCTCCCGGATCCAGTCTTCTCGAGCGTGCTGTGGCCGGGTGGCCTTTTCCGCTGCTCCGTCGACCCGTGCGTCCGCAAAGACGATGCTTGGTGCAGGCATCGCTACCTTCAGGGCACGTTTGCCCTTCTTCTTCCCCATGGAGCTGACTGTCCGTTAGGCGTGGACCTCGGTGAGCGTCTTATCGAGGTGTTGGCTCAGGTAAGCGTGCTGCGGTGGATGTGCTCCTTTGTCAGCTGTGCGGTCTGCCTCCACAAAATTATTTTTAACACGGGTTCCCCACCTTTAAGCAGGTAGAGAGTCCCATCTGGAATGCCATTGTGGAAAGACAGCTCCCAGAATGTCCAAAACACACGTTTATTTCCGTTATAGCACCATAATGCCTTATCCCAACAGCTCTTCTTTCTCTCTTTCTCTTCCTCCTCGGACCTCCACTCCCCTCCTCACAAGCTCTGTTTCCTTCCTCCCAGCTCCAGCCCATCTACTGGAGGGAGGTGGCCCCTTTTATAATGACCCGGATGGACTCCAGGTGCTCCGTTTGACGACACTTCCTGGTGTGACGGAAGTGCTGCCATCCAGGGTTCCATAACCGTCTGGGCGCCCCATGGCGGTGGTCACGTCCTCCCATAGGGATGAGCTTCCCAGCTTCGTTCCAGTGGCCCCCAAAGAGACCCGGGCGGGTGCCCTCTCATGGCTCAGGGGAGGTATTGTCCCTCTCGTGGACTGTCCAGACGTCCCGGCTGTATAAGTGTTTGTATCGTGCATACAGAAGCAGGTGTAGGGTGCTTTGCGGACACTCTTTTTCTGTGAAGGAGCTCTTGGCCCAGAATCCTTTATAAAATAAAGAGCAGTTCAGTATGCAGTTGAAGTCAGATGTTTCCATACACCTCGGGTCAATTCTTTAAAACTCACCTTTATAAGCCCTCCACAGATTTTATATGAACAAGCTATAAATTTAAATTAAATTTAAAGCTAAAAATATCACTTAAGACATTTACTTTGTGCAGGATAAAAGTACTTTCTTCCAACAACATTCACAGACAGATTACTTCACTTTTAATCGTACTATATCACAATTCCAGTGGGTGACAAGTTGACAGTACATACACTTTGTTAACTGTGCCTTTAAATAGGTTGGAAAATTCCAGAAAATGATGTCAAGCCTGTAGGCAATTAAACAGTTAGCTTCTGATAGCTAAGTAGCCTAACTGAAGTCAACATGTGGATGGATGTTAAGGCCTACCATCAAACTCACTGCCTCTTTGCTTGGCATGGTGGGAAAAATCAAAAGAATTTAGCCAAGAGCCCAGAAAAAAAATGGTGGACCTCCACAAATCTGGTTAATCCTTGGGAACAATTTCCTACATCTGAAGGACTCATGTTCATCTGTACAAGCAATAACACACAAATATAAACACCAGGGAAGCAGACAGTCGCCATACCGCTCCAGAAGGAGACGCATTGCGTCTCCTAGAGAAGAATGTACTTTGGCACAAAAAGTGCAGATCAGTCCCAGAACAGCAACAAAGGCCCCTGTGAAGATGGTGGAGGAAACGGGTAGACAAGTCTCTAAATCCACAGTAAAACGAGTCCGGTATTGACATAACCTGAAAGGCTATTCAGAAAGGAAGGCGGCACTGCTCCAAAGCCACCATAAAAAAACTCAGACTGTGGATTGGAATGACACACAAGAACAAAGATCTGACCTTCTAGAGCTTCTGGAGAAATTTCCTCTGGTCTAATGAATGCAAGATTGAACTTTTTGGCCATAATGACCATGGTTATATTAGAAAGAAAAAGGGTGGGGCTTGCAAGCCAAAGAATAATATCCCAACAGTCAAGCATGGGGATGGGAGCATCATGTGGAGGTGCTTTGATGCAGGAGGGAATGTTGCCCTTCACACAATAGATGGCATCATGAGGAAGGACCATGATGTAGATACCATGAACATGATCTATGGCAGCAAAGTCACAAAAGCTCAGCTAGGAAGTTGAAGCTCAGTCGCAAATGGGTCTTCCAAATTGACAAGGACCCCAGGCAGACCTCCTAAGTGGTGGCAAAATGGCTTAAGGACAAGGTCATGGTATTGGGGTGGCCATCACAAAGCTCTGACCTCAATCCAATTGAAAATTTCTGTGCAGAACTGTAAAAGCGTGTGTGAGCAAGGAGACCTACAGACCTGTCCCAGTTAAACCAGTTCTGTCAGCAAGAATGGGCCAAAATTCCGGCAAGTTATTGTGAGAAGCTTGTTGTAGGCGACCCAAAAACGTTTGGCTTAAGTTAAATAATTTTAAAAGCAATGCAGCCAAATAACAACAAAGTGTACAGTGGTATGAAAAACTATTTGCCCCCTTCCTGATTTCTTATTCTTTTGCATGTTTGTCACACAAAATGTTTCTGATTATCAAACACATTTAACCATTAGTCAAATATAACACAAGTAAACACAAAATGCAGTTTTTAAATGATGGTTTTTATTATTTAGGGAGAAAAAAAAATCTAAACCTACATGGCCCTGTGTGAAAAAGTAATTGCCCCCTGAACCTAATAACTGGTTGGGCCACCCTTGCCAGCAATAAATGCAATCAAGCGTTTGCGATAACTTGCAATGAGTCTTTTACAGCGCTCTGGAGGAATTTTGGCCCACTCATCTTTGCGGAATTGTTGTAATTCAGCTTTATTTGAGGGTTTTCTAGCATGAACCGCCTTTTTAAGGTCATGCCATAGCATCTCAATTGGATTCAGGTCAGGACTTTGACTAGACCACTCCAAAGTCTTCATTTTGTTTTTCTTCAGCCATTCAGAGGTGGATTTGCTGGTGTGTTTTGGGTCATTGTCCTGTTGCAGCAGCCAAGATCGCTTCAGCTTGAGTTGACGAACAGATGGCCGGACATTCTCCTTCAGGATTTTTGGTAGACAGTAGAATTCATGGTTCCATCTATCACAGCAAGCCTTCCAGGTCCTGAAGCAGCAAAACAACCCCAGACCATCACACTACCACCACCATATTTTACTGTTGGTATGATGTTCTTTTCTGAAATGCTGTGTTCCTTTTACGCCAGATGTAACGGGACATTTGCCTTCCAAAAGGTTCAACTTTTGTCTCATCAGTCCACAAGGTATTTTCCCAAAAGTCTTGGAAATCATTGAGATGTTTCTTAGCAAAATTGAGACGAGCCCTAATGTTCTTTTTGCTTAACAGTGGTTTGCGTCTTGGAAATCTGCCATGCAGGCCGTTTTTGCCCAGTCTCTTTCTTATGGTGGAGTCGTGAACACTGACCTTAATTGAGGCAAGTGAAGCCTGCAGTTCTTTAGATAATTCTTTTGTGACCTCTCGGATGAGTCGTCTCTGCGCTCTTGGGGTAATTTTGGTCGGCCGGCCACTCCTGGGAAGGTTCATCACTGTTCCATGTTTTTGCCATTTGTGGATAATGGCTCTCACTGTGGTTCACTGGAGTCCCAAAGCTTTAGAAATGGCTTTATAACCTTTACCAGACTGATAGATCTCAATTACTTCTGTTCTCATTTGTTCCTAAATTTCTTTGGATCTTGGCATGATGTCTAGCTTTTGAGGTGCTTTTGGTCTACTTCTCTGTGTCAGGCAGCTCCTATTTAAGTGATTTCTTGATTGAAACAGGTGTGGCAGTAATCAGGCCTGGGGGTGGCTACGGAAATTGAACTCAGGTATGATACACCACAGTTAGGTTATTTTTTAACAAGGGGGCAATTACTTTTCACACAGGGCCATGTAGGTTTGGATTTTTTCTCCTAAATAATAAAAACCATCATTTAAAAACTGCATTTTGTGTTTACTTGTGTTATATTTGACTAATGGTTAAATGTGTTTGATGATCAGAAACATTTTGTGTGACAAATATGCAAAAGAATAAGAAATCAGGAAGGGGGCAAATAGTTTTTCACACCACTGTAGGTAAACTTGTGACCTACTGGAATTGTGATATGGTTAATTAAAAGGGAATTACTCCTAGGTCTGTGACATTGTGGGAAAAAATTACTTTTGCCCATCACAAAGTAGATATTTTAAACGATAGACCAAATTGAGTACAAAATTTGTGGGGGGCTTATAAAGTGAGTTTGGAAGAATCCACCCTAAGTGGATGTAGACTTCTGACTTCAACTGCATACTGAACTGCTCTTTATTTTATGAAAGACGCTGAGCCCAGAGCTCCTTAACAATATGCATTACAGACTTTGATCTGAATGGATGCACTGTTTGATTTCCATTATGATGATAATTGCCATTCATTGCCTGCCTAATACAATTTGGGATCACCAAAACTGGAACCTGTCCTGGCTTCACATTGATACTATGAAACAGTGCGTAAGGTGCTGTATATTGAAGAACATTGCTACGACGTGCTCTGTATGCCATCCGCCGCGAAACACATTTACTGTGTAAATTAGAGCGCAGGGTAATCAGTTATAGTCATTGCCAGCATTTCTGAATCAACTTCTTTCATTACAAGACCTTACGAGGGAACGGGACTGTGTGGAGAGCAGTAGGAGCACAGCATTAATAAACCTTAGATGGGACATCTCAGGCTGTTACAGAGCCCACTTGGCGACTAGAGGAACACACAGCTTTGAGATTATTGGATTGTGCTGCCTTGTCATATTGTCTGCTTTGAAAGGTGCTATATAGAATAAAACTTCACTGAAAAAGGTGATTCCTTTAAGTGTTTCTTATCAGTGCCTTGTGCTTGTTTTGCACTGTTGTAGGAAAATGTGGTTGGTGATTAAAAAAAAATATCATGTAAAGTAAAACAAATTCTGTTATATACATTGCATAATCTAAAGGCTGAGCCACACTTAGTCAATAATTTAGCAAAAGAAGACAAGGAAAGGAATTGATCCTCAAATAAAAAAAAAAAGTCCACTGTCTAACCAAGCTCAACCGTCTGCAACACGGGCAGAAGCACAAACTTCTCAAATGTGCATAGCAATCGTGGCGCCACATTCATCAAAATAGAGGAATATTGAAAATCCCTGAGGACAGCCTCAGAGATGTCATTCCAAAATTTCAAATGGTGCGAGGAGAAAGCAACGCTGCTGGCTTTTGGTGTCTTATCCTCTAGTGCATCACATCTGCTTGCTGAGCCAGCCAGCTGGAAAACGTACAAAAGGAGCAGTCTGGGAATAGTTCATGTGGAAAGAGCTGGGTTTAACAAAAAAAAAAAAAAAAGAAAGAAATGAAAATATAGTGCATTTGCTTTTGGAATATACTGTACCATTTTGCCAAAGCCCAGTGGATAGAAATGAGTTGGTATAGCAAAATGATGAGAGATCTGATCAGATGCAAATACAAAGTGATTGGGATTGAAGCGGCCGAGTGACGAGGTCCATAAAACGACACAAACTGCTCGCATGTGGCATGCTGTTCTGTCTCTTGGTCTGGCCACTTACTCCTCTTCTGATTTGTGAGGGTGCCAGTTAGAAAGTCTTCCACGATACATTGTTGTGGTTCAATTGCTTGGGTGAGCCTTCAGTGTATGCTGTTTCCTGCCATTTGTGCCACTTTCAGTGACGGTACTTCTAGATGATCTCGGCTTGATGCACATGTGCCTCAGTATCAGCTAGCTGATGTCTAATGTGCACACTTTCCTGGTATTTGTGACTGATTTGGCAAACACAGGCATTAAGAGCAAACAAGGGGGGGAAAAAGTGAGGACACACAAAAGGCAATCATTGTTTTTTACTGAGACAAGAAGTATAAACTAGGAACCACAATCTGAACGTCTTATTTTCAAGTGACAACTCTAAAGACCACCTCTGTAATCACATCAGACTGTGGACGAAAGGCAAAAAAGGAGACAATGTCTGTATTTTTAAAAGTTGCATTCATTACCATATTTTCACTTTTAAATGACGTCAATCTCTGTCCACATTAGCATTTTCACATTGTCTCTGAAAGTAACTCCGGCTACACTAAAATGACCAAAAACACGTGATGGATTTCTTTTTCTATACTTCACATGAGTGCAATGGCAAAAAAACAGGAGGAAGAAGAAGTGTCCTCCATGCTAGACATTTATTAGCAGTGTGATTTTACAAATGGATAACAGCAATAGCAAATATGAAAAACAGACTGTGCTGTTTGGGCCGACAGTGAGGTGAAATTGTTATGGAATATAACACATGAGTATAAGGCACGCAAAAGAACTGAGAAAATGTAATAAATAGGAACTAGTCAGGGATGGGCATGTAATAAGCATGAACCAATCAGAATGAGATTAGAGCCTGCATTTACAAACATCTCTGTTTTCACCCATTCACACTGACTGTGTTCAGAAATACACAGCTTTGGCAATCGTTTCTAAAAGTCTCTATTTTCATTTTTATCTGTATAGGTCAAATACCAAAGCAACTACATTTTCAAAATAATGCATACTTCTTGTTGGCCCAAATAAACATTCATACAACATCAATCATATTTAACAGATTTCGTTTTAACAAAATGTAAATTTCAGTATAACGAATTTTCTTTGACCAAAAATGGCCACTGAAGATAATAGTGCACTGCAAAAAAATATTTAATGCCACACATATACTTTTGCTGAGTCGTCTCTCTCTTGTTAGACCAAAAGAAACTGACAGTCTGCTTAGAAATATCTGGTGTCAGGCAGTCTCAGTGAGGATCAACGGCATCATACATAGAGCTGAATTCTGAGTCAGTGCTCCACTGAGCATCAGCGGGTAGTTGAGTCGTCTGTGGATACTGCACTGTTCCAGATTCATATCCCTTCTCAAAGTTTTCTTTGCAATGAACAAAAAAAAAAGTGAGAAACGGCATCTGTTTATGCTGAAAACAAATGCTACATCTAATGTCTCATTTTCAAATAAAATATTTTTTGAGTTTAAGAAGCACTTTTTTTACACAGGTATTGTCAAGCTTGGTGACAAAGGTTTCCAATGAAAATACAGGTACTTTATTACTGTATAGAGAAGGCAGGTACAGCCTCAAGACTTCATTCAAAATTAGAGCCATTACTTCAGCACGAAGCACAAGAGACCTGAGGGCAATTGTCCTGCTTTAGCTTTCACCTTCAGATTAGAAGAACATCAGCGGCTCAGAATCATCTCTGTGTCTGACCAGGAGAGCGTGAAGAAGAGCAGGTCAAAGCCCAGTTGTAAGAGCCAATCTTAGAAAGTTAAAGTTTTGAGTTAAACTCATATTAGTGTTTGCTTAATTTGAACAGAATATAAATTTCTTTGTATGGTCATAACTTATGGCATTGTCCTTTCCCCCTAGAAGTTAGTAAGAGATAGAACCTTCTTACTATAACTGAGAAACCGTGTATTAATAAGCTTAGTTGTGGTAAGAACAGGTCCCAGTAAAGAGGGACTTGAAAGACCCATTCTCTACTCAGAGATGGGATAAGCATACAGTTTTCTGACCGTTTTGAAATGGTTCAGAAATGTTAAGTAAATAGTAACGATTTGAGATGTAACAAGATTTAAGCTTTGAACTGAACTTTTCTTAACAGTAATTTTTTCTTTTTTTTGCTATTTTAATTTTCTCTTTTATGTGAACTGTTTTACTTTGAAACTTAACTAATATGATATTTTGTCTGCGTGTCAAGGCTTTTGTTGAATCCCATTTTTTGAGTTGAAGCCGCTGAACTTTGGTAATTTTGGGAAAACGCAGCTACACCAGTGTTAAATGTTCTAAACATCGTGCGACAAGCACGGTATGCGATAAGCTTGATACTGCAGAGGACAACCAATTACTTGGTTTACTGTGCACCAGATGTAGAAGAGCAACTACGGAGCTGTCCTTACACCTTAGCCGTTGGAGATGGTGAATCGCCAGTCACAATAGTTTATGTATTTTCCCCATATTCGTTATAGAGAAATAATTAAATGAATTTTGGTATAATGGGATTCTAAGCAAATGTATTAGTTTGGACATAGCCTTAAATAACAGAGTATGTGTTCACTTGACAATGTGCTACACAAGCTGCCCTGCACTGGTCTTTGCTCTTTCAGTTGTCTTTGTTTGTCTCCCATGCCCCTTTCCACTGGTCTTTTCATCAGCACATTTGCCACCTTAGTGCCTTTGAAATCTGGACACCTCATTGATGACCAAAAGTAAATGTTGATAATCATAAAACAGTTTAAACACAACTTTTGACGATATAGGCCATGTTTGTTCTTGTTTTTAGTAACTATAGAAACTCCAGCATTTTAATGCTTCTTCAATTTTGTGTTGATCCAACATATCATTTACTAAATCTATGAATGCAGCCACGCAGGTGTGTGACGTCTATTTGAATCTACTGTTTCCCAGCTGCTGGTCTGCGAGAATCAGACAAGGCATACAAATGATCAATAATTATTGCAGTCATACCTACTGCTGGTTGTCTGTGTTCTCCACTATATTGTTAGTGAATCTGGACACTCAAAATTTACAGGGCTGGCTGCTCTCTGATGTAGTTCTGATCTAGTGGGAATTATTCTAGCCGCTCAAAACTCCAATGGATCCCCCCAATATGCGATTCTCCCAACATTGTTTATGAATAATTTCTCATACTTCAACCAGTTTGAAAACCACTGATGTGATAAAATCCATGATTTATTTGATGAAAGAATGGTCCAAAACTCAAAACACAGAAACCAGAATCCTTAAAACAGTAGCAGAAATCACAAAAACCAATAAATACAATTGTAATGCTTGTTTTAATATAGTTTGCCCCTCTGGTCGCCATTAAAGCCATTTGTTTATGTAAACTTAATTATCTCCTTGATCCAAGAAAAAATAATTATTTTCTTGGTGATGTCCTTAAAGTAATAGGGGATAAGTAACAGATTTAAAAATGAATGTCTTTGGGTGGAGTATTCCTTTAAATACACAGGCCACTGTGACACATTAAATACAGACTGAGCTTCAGTGGATTAGATTTTGTGCATTTCCTTTCAGATACTTCTCCTCCCTTTCTTAGATGAAGTCTGAAAGTAATATTCCAACCCAAAATAATAATTTTTTCTTATATTTTACTTACCCAATGTTCTTTGTAGAGGCAGCCAAGAAGAAATTGGGAATTGCTTTCCTGCAGAATGGAGTAGCGTTGTTTGATATACTGGTACTGGAAAACTACCAAAAAACACAAATTTTAAAATGGTGCAGTACCAGCATTTTGGGTTTTTTTGGTACAAGAACTAATTGTCAACTCTTCTTTAATTCCCCCAACCTTTCCCCATTCCCTTCCCTCTCAACACTCAACATATAAATGTCCGTCTCGTACATCACATCAAATGAAACAACATGCTTCAGCATGATCGGGGCTTCACAGGGGACTGTCCTGCCTTCTCCATATTGCTTTGTTGGTTTGACGCAATTTTGACTTTGGGACATCAGACGAGCAATTGTGTGGTGGTATGGCAGATGTTTGTTGGTTATCTGTTATTTGCTTTGAATCTATTTTGGTACCAGTATTGAGGTGTGAGAGCTGGTATTAAATTTAAAATTGTAGTACCAATCCATCACCAGAAGGGAGAGAAAAAATGTTAATGACACAATAGAAGCCAAAAAGTATCCATTGCTGAACAATGACCAATAATGTAATGAACATCCATAGGGGGAAAAAAATGTCACATCACTTGTGTTGCATAATCCACATCACTTCTTCAGTAGTCTGCACAAAATGGGTAAAACGCATGCTTTTTTGATTAAATATTCTAAATGTTTGGTCACTACTGAATTCTATTATATCATAAACTTTTTTTTAATCTTTGTTCTTCATGAAAACATAGGATTAAAATGTTTCTTGGCCACCACTACATACTAGGGGTAAATTATATGCTCTTTAAAAAAAAAAACAGACTGTTTTTAGGTGGAATATTTCTTTAACTTTCTAAAAAAATCACAATTGTGAGTTTCCCTATTATTTCTTTAATAATGGTTCGTGTTCATGTAATGAAGTGTTTATTTGTTTTTGATGGTGGTGGTGGTGAGACGACACCCTCAATTCCATCCCTTGGCCGAGGGGCTGTGACTGGGTGAGAGCAGGTCACAGGAAGGCCATGCAGCTGGTAAGTTTCAGCTAAACAAATGGGATCTTGTACTTGAGGGCAGGTGTGAAAAGGCATTGTGTGCACCCATTGGTCTGAAATATGGCTGTTTGGGATTGGTTTTGAATCAGAGACCAGTCTGTACCACGACACCCTATTGGCCTAAGGATTTGGACAAAGAATGTATAAAGTTGGTCGCTTAGCCCCTCCATCTCTGTCTCACACCATGGCCATGAAGAGAAAACAATGAGGAGCACAACTCAGCAGCCATACTGAGACAGGCATGTGGCCTGTCCTGAAGAAAGCTGACTAGAAATGATGACTTGACCAGAGACATTTGAGTAAGCACAAGTCTGTGCGTTACACACCGAAACTACACATTTAGCGTTTATCAGGTTTTATGTTTGCCAATATTCACATGTACTTTGCTTATTATTAGTATTTTATGAGTATTATCAATAATACACTATTTAAAGATGTCACTTAACTCCTGCTTGTCTTTTACTCTATGTAATTGTCTGAGGTTACAGATGTAGAAGGGAAGGTGGGGAGAAGTGCTAAAGTACAATGCCTTATAAACAGGCAAGTCTGTCAGATTTGAAGTCAATACAATAAAGAGATGGATATGTAAAGACACCTGACCGGGTGTTCTCACTGCCTGAATGAGTGTTGATGCATCGCAAGCCACAACCACCAAAGTATACGCAGTAGGGCACGGACTATAAAGTCTCCAGAAGTTTGCACTCATAAACACATTGGAGGCTTTGCTAACCCCAAAGCTATGTCATACATCAGTGCTTTCTTTTCAGTCTGGAACAGCACGTTCTACAATTTATTGGGGGACTGCACATCAGGTCCAGATTTGTATTCTTGTAAACAAATTTCCAAATGACTGCTTAACATCGACTTGGAACGGTGATTTGGATTGGAGTCTGCCCTAGAGGATCAGTAAGATGCGAGCAGAAATAAAAAATTTCAATTGTCTGATTTTTACAGAAATCCTTCATTACTATGCCGCTCCAGTGTGCACATTAGCAACTCTCTGGGTGCTTACTCTGATAAGACTGGCTGGAACAGAGCCCACCCCACCAGCCCCCCTCTTAAACAGATATTAGGTTTTCACACACCACTTGGTACCAGTTGTGCACAGAGAGCTCTTTTTGGCCAATTTTACTCCTAGTAATGAGGAACTTGCAGATGGGCATTTCTACAAATCTGCCATGTGTCCATCTAAGCTGTCTTGGCATCAACAACTGGCGCAGCACGTACAGCAAGCAAAGGGAGGTGTTTGCTTCTCACTAAATTGTACTAGATTGAAGCGTATTTATTGTACTTTTTGGTTGTCCACATTGCAGGCTCATATTCAAAATCTCCCAACTCACGTCCCCTCCTGTCTTTACTCACATTCCATTTTCCATTTCCCTCATAACTTTCTAAATACCTATAAGCCTGGACCGTCTGTGTTGTGAAGTAAAGAGTTCCTAAGCAAAAGACTCCCAGAAATACTCAAAAAAATTTGGGGCGACACTGCCAAACCTCAGCTAGTCACACAACGGGCCAACACAGAATGTTTATAAAAAAAAAAAATGTACTTAAACAAAACTGCTCTGCAATAAAGAATAATAATCTCAGAGGAGCACAGAAGCAAACAAAAGCCCCAGTTCACTAACAAAGCATGGGCGAAAAAAAATGGAGCGCAAAAATCCAGTAATCACAATTAATTGAAAAGAGCAATAAACACAACACGTGCATTCACAATGAACCACAAAAGACTGGGGATGTCCCTGCCTTTATAGGACCGAGGACAGTCCC
Organism: Polypterus senegalus; assembly: GCF_016835505.1. Taxonomy (NCBI): domain Eukaryota; kingdom Metazoa; phylum Chordata; class Cladistia; order Polypteriformes; family Polypteridae; genus Polypterus; species Polypterus senegalus. The sequence continues at coordinate 52,591,459 of NC_053171.1, forward strand.
TTGACGGTCATTTGGAGGTCTTGGGGGACCACCTTCAAAACACCAGGTACATAAAAGGGAAGGTAGACGTAAAGGAATAATCAACCAATTTAAAGTAAAAAGCAGATATAAAAGAAACATCTGAACCCCAGCCTCTAGGGTGGGCAGAACTGTGGCTGAAATCTGATCAACCACAACACTAACCAGTGCCTAAATACTGTATGATGACTGGGTAGACAGGGAAAACTCTGTACAATTGATTAATTAATTAATTTAATGATCAACAGATATATAGGCAGATATGAAACACGATAGATAGATAGATAGATAGATAGATAGATCTACAAAGAAAGAAAACCTCAGAATTGACAGTCCTGGTCACAGTGAGGCACTATACAGGTGTATTGCCATTGATGTAAAGGACCCCCATTCGCTGAATAATTCAATGGCTGAAAGGCCTCATTTTACAGAGAAGATGTGCAGCATTGTTCATAATGGCACTCAGTTTTGTCTTCTTTTTCTCCTTTGCTATGACCTCCAAGGGGTCCAGAGTGCATCCCATAACTGAGCCTGCCCTTTTAAGTCAGCACTTTGATTTGATGGGCCTTTCTTGAAGTGATGTCACTGGCCCAGCACACCATACTGGTTATCACGGAGTTGTAGAAGATTTAAAGGATGTCACTTCCAACCTTAGAGTATCCCAAGAAAAAATGCCTGCTCTGCCCTTTCTTCTCTAGTTGCTTTGTGTTATGAGCCCAGTCCAACCTGTCATTGATGCGGACCCCTCAAATACCTGCAGTATTTCACCTCCTGCACATCAGGGAGTGAACATGGAGTCTCAAGTAACCAGTTTCTTGATTTTGTTGATGTTAAGATGCAGACAATTGTCTTTTCACTAAGAAATAAAGTTCTCCACTTCTCTCCTCTGTCTCATCCCTTTTTATCAACACACCCAATAAGGGCAGAATCATTGGACAGTTTCTGCAAATGACATGTCCTGCTGTTATATCTATAGTCTGAGGTGGACAGAGAGAATGAGATAGGCCTGTTCATTGTGGTGCTCCATTGTTGCTCACACAGTCCTTGAGACTCGCACACTGAAGTCTGCCCCACAGATGATCCAATTTACATTCATCCGCCTGCATATCTCTGAGTTTACCCCTTAACAGGGATGGCTGGATTATATTGAAGGCACTGGAGAAATCAAAAAACATCTTCACCACAGTACTGCCAGCTTAGCCTAGCCTTGTGGAGCAGGTAAATAATTGCATCCTCCACTCTACTAATCGAGGGGGTCCAAGTGGTCTTTTCACAATAGGACTCGCATATTAAAGGACCAGCCTCTCTCAAATATCCTCATGACGTGAGACATGAGAGCCAGTGCTTTGTAGCCATGAGATGAACAGTCGCCTGCCTTCTTTGGAAGTGGACTACGACTGTACGATTTAACCTTTGTAAAAAGCATGAAAACTCTGCAAACAGAAAACTGGCCATAGGATCAATAACTTGGAATTTTGTTAGTGACACAGGAGAGCTGCACAATGGTTATCACTGCCAGCTGAGAGCACACAAGACCAGAGTTGGGTTTTTAGACCTGCCACTATCTTTGCATGTTCCCACCATATTCATTAGGGCTTCTTTAGCCTCTTCAGTTCCAATCAGACAAGTCTTGTATTAACTGGTGACTCGAATTGTGCTCACTGTAAATGTATGTTGCCAGTGTCCTACAATGGTCTAACACCCCGTGCAGTGCTCTCCCCTGTCTCATGCCATTAAGATATGGTTAGCCACCTTGCAAACCTTATGTTGGGCCAAGACAATCACTGGATCATTCATTTTCTTATAAACTTTTACTTGATGCCTTATTAAACATTTTCCTAGTACAGCTAATTTATAGACCCATATGATGGCTGGTCTGTAAGGAGAAAACACAAGTTTCTAATTGTCCATCGTGTAATAAGTTGCTATAATAGAAAGAAAGAGAGGCTGAAAATGAGTCTTTTATATTTTATCCAGAACCATAAATGTGCCAAAACCTTCAACAATGAATACCACAGAAACCAAATGCTGAAATGTTTAACAGGGCTTTTGGCCCAAACTGCAACCCTGTTCATAAATTATTTCAGTGCAAAATGTAAACAGCCAGAATAAAATAAAATGCATGGTAAGTTTGATAGCACAGTTGGGAATTAGACTTTACACACATCACAACACTTGGAAGGACATGATTCATGTAAGGAAGCAGATGACACTTTGGCATTATCATCGGTAACAGCCAATGCTAGCTTCATAAAGTAACTCTGGACATTTCATAGGCCTATCTAAGATGTGTGCATGAAGCATCACAACCATACGACACATTCTGTATTTATGTGAATCTGACTCTAAATCAGGCCTTAAAGAGGGACAGTGAGCGCGCCCTGGGATGGACTTGTGTTCTTGTCCATGGTTGGCTTTTAGGCCAGTGCCTCTTTGCTAGGATAGGCTCAAGCAGGTACAGAAAACAGAGGAGTGATTAATTAATTTAACTCCAACATGTTCATATTCTGATCTAACCTGCACAGCACTCCATCAGAAATGTGGTGCATCCTCTACTAACTGTATGCTGTTTAGCAGGTGTGACAGATAGGGGGCACCACCAAGCCCCAAACACTGGACACAATCAACACAAATACAGTCACAGATTTTTATTATCAAACTACCTCACAGAGGTTTCCTCTAAGGTTGCAGAAGTTCAATTGCAATCCAATTCTTCTTCCTTCCTTCTCTTTCCTCTCCGTCCACCTCCCTCCCGACTTTGACTCCCCTAGAGGATGCTGGACAGCTTCCTTTAATGTTGGACCCGGGAGTGCTTCATAGCCCAATGGAAGCACTTTTAGATGAAGCGGAAGGTCCAAAAAACGGGGATCATGAATCTCCCCAGCAACCCCTGGCAGCACCCACTGGACCCAGCAGGACTGACTCATGGCACTACAACTCCCATCATGCTCTGCAGGTGTCCACATGGTTACTGAGGTCCTGGGGTGCTGCCATCTAGCAGATGAGGGATAAACATATTCCCAATTTGGAGCATCCGCTACTGCTCCTTTGCTTTGTCATTCCCATTTTAGATAATCCTGCCCAGTAGTTACACTGGCTATTAATGTATGCATTGATGATTGTTATTTTATTTGTTTAAGACACAATTGTCACACCACTTAACCAACAATGGTGTTGATCTCTTAATCTGATTCCAACTTTTTATTAATATTTGAAGACCCCTTTAACTGCAAGTTCTGAGTCAATTCTAAGTTACTGTAATATTTGAGTTCACACTGACTTACAAGTTATATAGCCTTGGAATGAAACTCAAAAGTGGCTGACTTATCTGTAACCAAAGAGATTAAGCGCCATTGAACTAGCATGTGCGTTATAATGGAACCTCAGGGGCTAAGTAGCTTTCTTAGCGTGGGTTACATGAATAACAGTTCACATACAACTTCAGAAGCTGTGTGCTACACCTTAGTGTGTGTCTCAGAATAAATAAAAATAAAAAAAAAATAAAAAATTCAGAGACTAGGTGGCTTAATGCAAGGTGTGTCACATTTAATTCAGAGTTTATCCATAAAATGAATACTCGCCAAATAGGAATATTCAATCTGTGCACCTCCGAGGCTGGGTCTCCTGCGTATGCTCACAGGAAAAACGGGTTATACCTTTTGAGCGTTAATACTCTTGATGGCAGAGACACAGACCAGACATGGTTTACAGTAATTAAAAATATTAACCAGCAAACTCAAATTTATATACAGTAACAAAAGTAATATAATTACAAAAATACAGTATGTGGTGACTAATGGCTGGGAACATAGACTTGTGTTTTGGGAGACTTCCCAAGAATCAAAAATTGAAGTTGCCCTCGGGTCCCAGCCTTCCTGTATTTTGTGCAGGCTAAGGCAAGTCACCACTGAAAACATTGCGATACAATCACGTAAACCTTTGCCGTTCAATAGTTATTAGACGGAATGAGGCAAGACTCTCCGACTTCCATTAAGAGTAGCCGACAGTAATAATGTGAAGTCTGACGTCAGATTGTTGTGCAATCAGACAATTGTTGTCCCCGAGGGAAGGCCAAAGGCTAGAGTGAAATTTGGCTTATCTTGCAAGAAAAAGCTTGCTCTCTTAAGAGACTTTCAGGGGATGATTACTTAATCATCCAGACCCCATGCTGGTTGATCTTAAGCTTTACGCAGTTGGTTTTTCCATCAGATGGAAACCAATTCTCTTACTTTTTGATGCAAAGACATTTAGTAATTATGCTTCATTTTTCCAGCGTGATGATGCATAAGATGTGCAACACACAGAGCCATCTTAACATTATCATAGACCCCCAGGCAAAATGTTACACTGGGTCCCCTTGTTTTGATAGCAGAACCATACACAGGCATTAGAAACATTGTGGGCCCCTATGCTCCTGGGGTCCCTGGCCAGTGCCCATACATTAAGAGAGCCCTAGTTACACATCTGGCTTAAGAGTTTTTCACTAACACAGAAACCCAATTCAACTCCTGTGGATACTCCATGATTTACTGATGGTGGAAGATCTCTCCCAGGTTTAATCATTCAATTCTTTCCTTGTGCCCACTGGTTAGCCTTCTTCATTGGACTCCCTAAGGATTCCAATGACTCTGCGTGTCCACAGTGTATTAGGCCTTGGGAAGACCCTTGACTCAGCTGTACCATTTCTGACTGAAACTCCAACGTGCCTGAACCTTAAATCTTTATGTAGTTCACGGCTCCTTTGATATACACAAATGCATCAATCAGCCCAGTGTGCACCTGCACGTTGTGGTTCTTTTATTATTCATAAATGGTCTCCTAGCCTAATTAACCATTTCTACCTGGGGGGCATCGCCATATTTCACAGCTGTTTGCATGTGTACACATAAAAGCTAATCACAAGCACTAATGGTGTTTTTACATACCCCTGGGTGTCTTCTTGCCCTCTCTCTTTTATTACTAAGACATATGATTTGCAAGCGTATGCCCCGAGTTGAGCAGCGCATCACAACTGAGTGAATCTGCTTTTATCAAAGATGCCACCTACGTCGAGCCACATACAGTGAAATACTTACTACCATTGGATAGCAGAGGTTCAGTCCATTGTATTGATGTGTAGTTGTCTGTGATTGGTCATTCATATTACGTCACAGCTGTGCATAGAAGACAGGAAATAAATGGCCTCTGCGACAGCTCATCCTTATGCATCGTTACGCCCAAAGTTTGAGTCAGATTCTGATCACAGTTTTGACTCTACTGACGACGACATGTTTGATGAAGGACTCGAGGCTACGCTTCATTAGTGCATTCTGCTTTTACTGTAACTTTGAGGTGTCGTAGCATGCAGTTTACAGTTCAAGCATCATACCTGGAAGCTGTCGGATTGACGTTCTCTCTATGTGACTGTTCTGAGCAGTGCTCTTCCGGTTTCATCTTATTGCTTACCCGCTCAATGTTTTTTCACGTGTGTGAATATTAAAGTGTGTAGAGCAGCTCAGTTAAGTAATTGAGTAGTTAATGTGGTAACTTTCATTCACGCAGTGGAAGCATAAGGAGTCCCCGTCCCCAAGAAAATTTGTGTGCAGTGGTCTGCCGGAAGATTTGCTAGGTTAAGCTTTGTAAAGTGTAAAGATGAGCGGTCACAGAAGCGATTTGTCTCCTGTCTTTTACACACAGCTGTGACACGTGATATGAATGACTAAGCTGCAAACATGGAGTGAGTCGCTAACATGGAGTGAGTTGCTGGGCATGTCACATTACATTGGGAGACCTGCTGCCACAGGGGGGACCCGAGGACCAAGTGCAACAAGCACTGCTGAGCCTGCCCAATGCAAATTGAGAGCTTTAAGAAGATGGAGCTGCTCCAACTGTAATTAGACACAAGATAGGAAGCAATCCTGTAAGAGGTACCTGCCCATCTTGTCAAAACACAATTCTTACTTGTGATCCTCCTCTAGAGGGAACTGCAACTGTGACCCGCCATCTTTACAGACGTACACTGGGCCATGACATGAGCCGACTCTGTCTTGCTTGTTTTTTTTTTTTACACGCATTATGTTGGACTACAATGCCAGGTGTCCCAGGTCAAAGATGCAGTAGAAAAGAAAAAGTATGGAACTGGTCGACAGAATATTCTGGAATTTGGATTTTTTATTGCAAATATTTTTTTTTTCCTAACAAATTCCATCATACAGTACATGCATACTACAGTCATGGCCAAAATTACTATTCCTGCACGCCTCCCAGAAAATTGTTGCAATTTCTGATGCTTTGGTCTTCACCTGTTTATTTGTTTTGTTTGCACATTGCTTAGATTATTCAGTGGTTGCTCCCCATCCATCTCTCATATTGTATTTCTACTGTAAATCATATTCCTTTTGCCCACATGTAAACCTTTTCACTTTTCTACATTAAACTGTATTTTCCAAGTACTGATCCTGTTCTGAAGCTTGTTCAGGTCTTTCTGCATTCTTCTAAAGCTTTAAATGGCCACTGCCCTGATTCCTTATCTGAACCTACTACTACCTGTAGATGAGGGCATGCATCATCATCTCCAGATACTGATCATTTAAAGAGGTACTCCATCCAAAAATGTTATTTATTTTTTATCTGTTACTAATCTCATGTGTTTTGTAGTTACAAACAAGAAAAAGATTTTAATCTCAAGTTTTCATGGAAAACAAAGATAAAAAAAGTTTATGCTGTTGAACTACTAGCCAAATGTGACCAATGCTCTGCAACAGTAAACAATATGAAAAACACTTATAATGCAAAAAAATAAATAAATCTCACACTTTTTTGTATTGCATAGTCCAAGTGTCAGTTATCCAGTTAACAGCTCCCAACAGATAAATCACATGAATTTTCAGCTAGACTATTGTTAAAGAAATATTGCAGGAAAAATCAGCACACATAAACAGGAAACGCAAGTTCACATGGGATTGAGTTTTTGAATTGAAGATAGGACCCCTGACCAACAAATGAGGGGGAGAGACGAATCTTCAATTCAAAAACTCACTGTAATGGTAATACGTTTTCCTGTTTATGACGTGTGCTTATTTTTCTGGAAGTATGAGGAGTGCTCAGTAATTTCTGTACTTGATTATGAAAAAAAATCTGACTCACCTCGTTAGTTTTCAATGTAACCCCTCTTGACTTCGACACATTTGGTCCACTTTGCCTCCGGTTATTCAATCCCATCAGTAATAGAAGGATTTATGTCTTGTTCCTCCAGCCAACACCCTGTGACCAGGTCATAATTATCAGGAAATCGCCATCCACTTGGGAGTTTTTTCAGGTTTCGAAAGAGAAAATAATCACTGGGGGCCCTTTCTGGACTGTGCGGTGGATGGTTATGCTCAATGAAGCCGCATTTCTTGATAGCAGCCTTCAGTTTTTGGGATTTGTGGAATGGTGCTTTGCTGTGAAGCAGCAACACACCCGATGACAGTTTCTGACTAATTCTGTTTAATGGCCACATGTAATGACTTCATTGTGGAAACGTAGGTTTCTCAAGTGTTTCACTGCTGTGGCATAATTTCCAACTGCAGAGCACCATGTGTACCCCAGAAAACTGTAGCCATGACTTTTCTTGCTGACAGCTGAAGACAAAATTTCTTGGGGTTCACAGACTCCTTATGATTCTACTCAAGGACTCTTGTTTCATTTCTGGGGTCAGGGTGGTGAACCCACATTCCATCTTCCATAACAAACCATGAGAAAAAGTCAGTGGGATTTTCTTTAAGGTGGCCCAAGTTCTTTTGACTGAATTCCTGGTGACACGCTTCCTGATCCAGTGTCAGCATTCAGTGAGGTTATGAGGTTATCAGAAATAAACTTGATGCATTAGGATTAAAAGTCAAGACGGAAGTAAAAAACTTAGGGGTAACTGTTGACTAACCTGAATTTTATATCGCATATTCATTAGACCACTAGGACAGCATTTTTTTCACTTAAGAAATATAGCAAAAGTTAGACCTCTTATATCATTGAAAGATGCTGAGAATTTAGTTCACGCGTTTGTTTTCAGTCGACTAGATTACTGTAACGCACTCCTCTCAGGACTACCCAAAAAAGACATAAATCGTTTGCAACAAGTGCAGAATGCAGCTGCTAGAATTCTAACTAGGAAAAGAAAATCCGAACACATTTCTCCAGTTTTGATGTCACTACACTGGTTACCTGTGTTATTCAGAATTAAATTCTGCTTATGGTTTATAAAGCCTTAAATAATCTCACTCCATCTTATATATCGGAATGTCTGACGCCCTATATTCCAAATCGTAACCTTAGATCCTCAAATGAGTGTCTCCTTAGAATTCCAAAAGCGAAACTTAAAAGTATTGGTGAGGCGGCCTTCTGCTGTTATGCACCTAAAATTTGGAATAGCCTGCCAATAGGAATTCGCCAGGCTAATACAGTGGAGCACTTTAAAACACTGCTGAAAACATATTACTTTAATATGGCCTTCTCATAACTTCACTTTAATTTAATCCTAATACTCTGTATGTTCAATTCATTATAATAACTATTCATGGTGGCTCTAAAATCCATACTAACCCCACTCTCTCTTCTGTTTCTTTTTCCGGTTTCTTTATGGTGGCGGCCTGCGCCACCACCATCTACTCAAAGCATCATGATGCTCCAACATTGATGGACTAAAAGCCAGAAGTCTACATGACCATCATCATCAAGTCCTTCTGTGAGAACCCTAAATACAAAGAGGACTGTTTCATTTATGTGAGGTAGAATGCCCAGAGGGGACTGGGCGATCTCATGGTCTGGAATCCCTGCAGATTATTTTTTTCTCCAGCCGTCTGGAGTTTTTTTGTTTTTTCTGTCCTCCCTGGCCATCGGACCTTACTCTTATTCTACGTTAATTAATGTTGACTTATTTTATTTTCTTACTGTGTCTTCTATTTTTCTATTCTTCATTATGTAAAGCACTTTGCGCTACATTTTTTGTATCAAAATGTGCTATATAAATAAATGTTGTTGTTGTTGTTCAGGGAACTGACCTTTGACATCCCCAAATGGGTATGGGTGACTCTGCCAGCTGAAATACTTAGTTCATGGACTATAACATTAACTTTATCAAGACAATCTTCCATAATCATGGCCTCTGCCTTTTTGGCACATTACCTGTGAAGATTCTTCCACAGTATGTTCCGTGTGGGGTGTCATCTTCAGTGGACTCCTGACCCCATTTAAACAGCTTGGTCCAAAATATCATCTTTATAGCATGAAGGTACATCATCACCATACACAACATTCAACCTCTCCTGGACTGCTGATGACTTCTTCTCTTCCTTTGAAAGGAGTTTAATGATGGAGCAATGCTCCCAGTCTGTTGTGACTCTCAAGTAGATGCGTCTGCCATCCTCTCTATCTTGGAGTGCTTGATGTAAAATGATCTCAATCCTCACGTGTGGAATGCCAAGAGATCTCTAGTGACAAGTTCAGATCTCTCACAAAAATACACGATACTATGCTAGATAAATTACTTAACACCCCTTGTTATCTATTTAACAATATTTTAGCAAAAAATGCATGTGCCAGGAAAGCAGTAGGTCCAGATGGAATATTGCCACGACTGCTGAAGGCCTGTGCACTGGAGCTGGGGAGTCCTTTACAGCGCATCTTCAACCTGAGCCTGGAACAGGGGAGAGTCCCAAGACTTTGGAAAACATCTTGCATCACCCCAGTCCCAAAGGTATCATATCCCAGTGAGCTGAATGACTTCCGGCCTGTCGCCCTGACGTCACATGTGATGAAGACCATGGAGCGGCTGCTGCTTCACCACCTGAGGCCACAGGTCTGCCATGCCCTCAGCAGTTCACATACCAGGAGAAGGTGGGAGCGGAGGATGTCATCATCTACATGCTACTCCGATCCCTCTCCCACTTGGACAGAGGCAGTGGTGTTGTAAGAATTATGTTTCTGGACTTCTCTAGCGCCTTCAACACCATCCAACCTCTGCTCCTTAGGGACAAGCTGACAGAGACGGGTGTAGATTCATACCTGGTAGCATGGATCGTGGACTGTCTTACAGACAGACCTCAGATGTGAGTCTCGGGAACTGCAGGTCTGACATTGTGGTCAGCAACACAGGAGCGCCGCAGGGGACTGTACTTTCTTTGGTCCTGTTCAGTCTATATACATCGAACTTCCAATACAACACGGAGTCCTGCCATGTGCAAAAGTTCGTTGACGACACTGCTATCGTGGGCTGCAACAGGCATGGGCAGGATGAGGAGTATAGGAACCTAATCAAGGACTTTGTTAAATGGTGCAACTCAAACCACTTAAACCTGAACACCAGCAAAACCGAGGAGCTGGTGGTGGATTTTAGGAGACCCAGACCCCTCCTGGACCCTGTGATCATCAGAGGAGACTGTGTGCAGAGGGTACAGACCTATAAATACTTGGGAGTGCAGCTGGATGATAAATTGGACTGGACTGCCAATACTGATGCTTGTGCAAGAGAGGACAGAGCCGACTATACTTCCTTAGAAGACTGGCGTCCTTCAACATCTGCAATAAGATGCTGCAGATGTTCTATCAGACGGTTGTGGTGAGTGCCCTCTTCTACGTGGTGGTGTGCTGAGGAGGCAGCATAAAGAAGGACGTCTCACGCCTGGACAAACTTGTTAAGAAGGTAGGGTCTGTTGTAGGAATAAAGCTGGACAGTTTAACATCTGTAGTAGAGCGACGGGAACTAAGCAAACTCCTGTCAATCATGTAGAATCCACTGCATCCACTAAACAGTATCGTCTCCAGACAGAGGAGCAGCCTCTGCGACAGACTGCTGTCACTTTCCTGCTCCACTGACAGACTGAGGAGATCGTTCTTCCCCCACACTATGCGACTCATCAATTCCACCCCAGGAGGTGGTCAGCTGGGGTTTGGAGGGTAAACGTTAACATTATACAAAGTTATTGTCTGTTTTAACCAGCATTTTTATGACTCTTTAATTTACTATTGTTTCTTATCAGTATGCTGCTACTGGAGTATGTGAATTTCCACCTTGGGATTAATAAAGTATCTATCTATCTTGCATGTTGTCAGCAAAGACTGGATAACAGACATGTGAATTATGTGACACAAGTAAGGTACAATTAAAAATGGACTTTCTTTTATATCATTTGTTGTTGTGGATTATGAGACACAAGCAATGTGCGACTTTTTCCTCCTCACGGACAGGTTTTATATTATTAGCATTGGTTAGCATTCAGGGATAGTGCTACTATCTGCCCATGGATGGATGGATTATTCATTTAAGGGTTACAAGGAGTCGCTTAACAATAGTGGGAGATCAAGCTCCTAGCTACAGTGCCCTAAAGCTGCATAAGAGAGCCTTTCTTAGGTATGAGCTTTGACTTCCAGGCTGAAGTCTCATAATGTTACCTTACCATAGCCTGATTGCAGGTGCTGATTAGCCTGTCACATTGCATTTGTTTTTTTTTAAAGTGACAAATCTCCATGAATGGTTACTTACCTGTCTGGTTTATCTTCTCTGTATACCGCTGTGGCATTTCGTACCACTGCTTTATTGACAAGCTTTTACTAGCATTCATGGGAAAAGGCAACAGAGAAACTGGGAGTACTGGAATTCAAGGATGAAAGGATTTCATTTTCTTATTAGACTGCCCAGCACTAACTCATACAATGTTATAAATTCACATGGGGCAGTGAGAAGCCATTCATCCTACAGAAGGCCATTAGTACTGCAATTTTGTCTGCAATAACTGACCCTGGACACTACATGGTTTTCTTGTCTTTTATTGTTAATAGGTTATTTCACAACTGTGATGTTAATGATCATGTGCTGTAATGATTGCTCCATGTTTAACCTAATTTGTAGGTTATGTTTGTAAATGATGACCTTTGCACTACAGCTGTAAACAAGTTACAGCACTCAGAGCCTGTACTTAGTGAAGAGGTCAATACAAAAATGAATTACATTTAATCAACGACGGTGTCATTTTCTATTGAAAACTGCCTGGCATGGTGGTACAGAGAAACCTCTCTGGCCTCGTGTTGGTGGCTCCTTTGCTTGTCTCCTCTGTGGTATATGTTTATGCTGCTTTATTGTAGGGACTGACCAATGCTGATCAGCGACTCTAACTTAGTCTGATGTAAATAACTATGCCATCTATTACTCATTTTGTTAACACAGAAGCAGGCTCCAGTTCTCCAATTTGGAGAATATAAACTCCGGCTACATGGCAAAGAACAAGTAAAGTCGCATTTAACAGAAACCTAATTAATAATGTATAAAATTCTTAATGAAATATGTAACTTTGGCAAGTCATGCTAAGCCTAGTCTATCTGTTGTATGAACACAATGCTTTGGCTGCAAGGCAGGTGCCAAGTTATGGCACTGGGCACTCCTGCACACTCCACATCACAACAAGGCAACTGCCAGTTGGTAATCAACATGTCCTACACATCTTTGGGTTGGGGAAAACCTTGAGTACTTACTTAAAAAGAATCCACACACAAACACAATTAGGATATGAACACAGGATTGTAAACCAGCAAATGTTCGGCACAGTGCTATTACTTAAATAAGCATCTGAATGTGGTCATAAAATGTAAGGTTATACTAGGAAAAAACAAACCAAAGGTCATTCTCCTCCAACTCTCTAACATACTCATGAGAATAAGGTGTGAAATTCTGGAAGAAAGCCTAAAAAAAAAAAAAAAAAAAAAAGAGGAAAAAGACACAGCAACACAACACAATGTCACGTGTGTGTGCACATGAGACTCAGCTGAAGGGCTCTAGTTATGATAGCTACTTACCAAACCAGGGGCTATAATGCCTTCTTCTCTTCTTACCCCTGGGGAACTTCAGTTTGATAGCCTTACTGCCATGGATGTCAATTCCATTATCCACCCTCCTGCGCTCATCTTTTCCTGCCTGGCCATTTTGATTAAATTAGTTCTATACTAAGTTTTTGGGTTAAAAGACGCATTCGCAAATTGTTGTGTGTATTTCGTATTTCTAAATACCCTTAATCATACGAGGTCACCTCTTTACAGGAAAAAAACTATCAAGTATAATCTCCAGACTCTGGCTACATCTGCACTTCTACGCTTTTGTTTAAAAATGCAGACATTAGTGTCAGTTTTTGCCCTTTTGTCCACACTACCCCAGCATTTTTAATCCTTGAAAACAGAGACTTTTTAAAGTGCTCTCCAGAACCATACATTTCTGAAAACGTCGGCACAGCATTGCATTGTGGAGGGGTTAAGCGGACATTTTTGAATCATGCTGTAGTTGTTTTGTAAAACGTCACTGTAAAACGTCACTGTACTTGCTGACTTGACTCCTAGTCTATAATCTCAGCCAATTTGCTTGCCTTATACTCATATGTTACTCTCAATAACAATTCCAAAAACAAAACAATCATTTTTTGTTTGGTTTTCATATTCGCCACTGCTGCTCTCTGTCTGTAAATCCAAGCTGTAAATGACGGCCTAGTGTGGAGGCCACTTCCTCTTTAATTTCTACCAATGCATGAATGCCCAGTATATATGAATATCTATGTCGTATGTGTTTTCAGTAGTTTTAGTATGGGCTGGAATACTTTCATTAAAACAATATGAAAAACACTAGTGTTGACAGAGATCGTTTTAAGTTAAACATGACATTTATAAATGAGAACACAGTTGTGTAGATGTGACCTGAAAGTCATGCCCTGCTCTCAATGATTGAAGCAGCTGATCCTCTTTTCTGTTGAAAAGAGAAGACATCCAGTTATCCATTAATCCAATTTAGCAGAATTCATCAGTCTAAACAATGAATAAATGTACTCAGGTACAGTTGGTGGGTAAAAACCAGGAAACATTTCTTTAACCTTCATCCTACCAACATATTTTACATACAAATCTTACCAACTGGGGTCCGAACGGACCCCATGAGATTTCTGTGATTGTTGATGAAAGTTATCGTCACTGAACCGATGTTAATGCGTGAGACGTACTGTTTATTGTTTAGAAAACAAAACTGAACTTAACAGAATATTTTTTTAAGCATTTTTACTCAAGAATTATAAAGAAATCCAACAAATGTACCTTCGCAACGACATTATGTCCAGTGTTCGTGTTACATATGAGCTAGAGATACTGTGTACGTAAAAAGCTAATGGTAGACAATGTTTGCAATGAGTTTCAAAATTCCGACACTGGAAGAAATGCACTCATTTAGTTTTTTGTGCATTCATCACAAAAGATCTCTTGTCTACTATGGCTGAGACATACAGGTCTTCTACAACTTCCACATGCCTGACGAACTTTCTTGTCAACATCTCTTGGACAAAAAGCACACCTCTTTCTTTTCCCTTCAACAATGTCCCTTTTGTTCAATTTTCGAGCATGAGGTTCGACTCCCATCATCTTCATGGCTATCCGGATTGGGGCCTGAAGCGTTGCATTTGATCTACGCTCGATTAGAGGCATAACGAGTTGCTGTCCGAGTTCTAAAAGAAATATTCTTCGCTTTCGCTTGTCTTCAGATAATTTCCAATCACCAACATCAACACAATTGCCAAAGAGTACAACAGGCCAACGATTCACTTTTCTTCTTGATGTGAACATTGTACACAAGTGGTCAAGATTATCGACGCCACTTTTAGTTGCATTGTAATGGAGGATGACTTGTGGTTTTTTCTTCTCACCCTCTACAGTTGAATCATGATGCATGCTTGACAACACGATAATTGATTTGTTTTGCTTCGGTACATATGATACTAGGGTCAGCTGATCCTTGAAACCAAAGAGTGAACTGTGATCCTCCCTGTTCTTTGCTGCTTTCATTTCATTTGGAATATCGGGTTTATTGGATCGAATTGTACCAACGAACGTCAAACCATCCTTCAAAAGTTCTTCTACTAGATGAACAGAGGTAAAGAAGTTGTCAGCAGTTACATTCCTGCCACTTCCACACCATGGTGCAACTAACTCTTTCACAACACGAGCACTTTGTCCTACATCGCGTTGTTGATCTGGTTGGCGTCCCAGATATACTTCACCCTTCAAAGGATAGCTGGTTTCTGCATCACAGCGCCACCAAATCTTGATCCCATATTTGGCTGGTTTAGAAGGAATGTACTGACGAAATGAACATCTGCCCCGGAAACCAACTAATTGTTCATCCACACATAGGTCTGTTCCAGGGATGTAGAATTTCGGCAGCTGTGCCTGAAACAACAACGGAATCACGAAATGGTGCCAATTTGTCGGTGGCTACTCTGTCTGCACGAGATGCTCTGTCATCAAATCGAATATATTTCAGGATGTCAGTGAATCTGTTTCTAGACATTGTTGCAGTGAAGACAGCTCTTCCTTCCTTTTCTGACCAGAGAGATGCAACAGGCTCATGGCGAGATTTATCCACTCCTGCTAGCAGACAAAGACCCACAAACGCTTTCATCTCCAGTCTGTCAACCTTTCTCCACTCTTTTGCCTGATCAGGATTGGTGTGGTTCCAGTCTGCGATCTTACGTCTAGCTTCCCGATTTGTTTCCAGAACTATAAGATCGAACATTTCAGGTGTAATGACAGACATAAAAGCTTCTTCAAGTGAAGAACAGGTGACAGCACTAGTTATTCCAGGCTGCTGTCTGAGTATGTCCTGAACCCTGCGTCTCCCTATATTTGGTGCATCTTTCCGCCAGACTGTACCATTTCTTCCAATTAGCACATCTGGTGCAGGGCCTGGCTCGCCTTGATCCATTCCACGTTTGATGCCGCGTGACCTTGCCGCGTTCCCGTCCATGTACTCGGCCACGGCCACGTGCACCACAAGTTCCACTCGCCTGTAAAGGACTTTCTCCTGATATAGGGATATCACTGGTTAGAACCTCGGTAGTTGGTTGACAAGATTCTGTGTCACTATGATCGGACTGTTCAGAGATGTGGTCATTTTCAAGACTAGAGTTCTCCGAATATTCCAAATCTGAGTCATCGTCATCATTGAAAATTGCCTTCAGGACATCTGCAGCACTGTATTTAGCATATATCCCACGGTTTGACATTGTAACACCTAAAATGCAGAAAAACTAGCAGTTATACAATCAGTGACTAATCCCAGAAAATGCCAAATATTTTGGGGTCCGTTCGGACCCCAGCAACAAAATAATTGCGGGCGACCCAGTAATATTCACAATATTAAAATAATATTTGATTTCGACTTACCGTTGGCGAAGCAACAAATTCCTAAAATGGCGGCTCTCAATAACGCTCCGTGTTTTTATAGCGCTAGCACAATCATGCTCGGGGTCCAATCGAACCCCAGTCGGTAGGATTAGGGTTAAACTCCTAGGTGTTAACCACAAGTGTGAATCAGACTCTAGATTCTATGCAGTCACGGTTACACCTGAGACGTGTGTTAAGTCCGAATAACACTACGGACAGTATTCTGCTGCCATCTGGTGGATGAATTAACATCATACTGCAAAAAAAAAATAAATATCATGAATATTTCTATGATTTCTGCCACTTTAAGGTAACTCATCAATATTCATGAGTGGGTGGGGCCTCCAATGAAAAACAAAGTGGCAAATTAAAAGCTGCAAAATCAGTTTTAGAGTCATCCAAAACTGAACCACTGCTCAAATCGAATGATAGTGATGGCGAGGTGAAACTGGTCATCAGACATTGGCATGGAACATATGACAAAACCTCTATGATATGCCTGGTCATATGAAGTTTCACTGTGGTGGCAAAAGGACAAAATGAATGCAGTCAAGTGCAAGGCCAAGCAAGACGTTAGCCCCCTAAGCACTGCTCACAATACGGCAACCGTCAATGGGGATTGTTACCACATTAGAGGAGAAGAGAAAGGCACAAAAAAATGAAATTCTGAGATAGGTACATTTGGACTGACAGAGCCAAACGCCTACTCTCTTTTTGCTGAGTATTTCTGATTCTTGAAAAAGCAGAATGCATGCATTTCCCGTTCAAGTGTTTTAAGAGTGTAAAAGAAGGAAAGAAAAAAAAAACCAAAAAAAAAAAAAACAGCCCAATAAATAGAAAACAAAGCATTTATTCCAAAGCTAAAACCAACTCTAGTGAGGTGACTTGCTGCAGGCTAAGTGTCAGGCTCATCTTCATCTTCCTTCTGCATCTGCTCAATAAGCTTCTTTCTCTCTTCAGCCTGTCGCATTTTCATCATCACCACACTCTCGTAATCCCGTTCACTGTACAACGAGCCCTACAAAGAACAGAGACAACAAAAATATTTACAAAATAGGCTGAAAGAATCCAGACAAAAAGAGCACGTCCATCTATACAAATAGACGGCTGAGGCTTCCAGTGTAGGTACAGGGCAGAAGACACTGGGTATGAAACTGTCTATTTACTTCCTCTTGTGGGGAAACAAAAAGGACAAAGATAGAGTTGGGGATCCTCCTCAGAGAAAACCCTTTTAATAACGTAAAACAAAAAGAAAATAAGAATATGTAACTCAAGTCACAATCAGATGGTGTCAGTAATTGTCAAGACATCGGTCTGAGCAAGAGGTCTCCATCAGTTGTGGGTGGACATCCACTTTGATCTTTGGCAGTGTTATATAATGACTATCTCAAGGGGTGAAGCTTAGCATGCTCAGAAGGAAGTGATGGTAGTGAGCTTCCTGGTGGTCTTTAAGACTGCAGGTAAACTAGAGGAGGAGTTACCGACCATGCCTTCTCTTGGAGTTAGCTTTGTTGATGTCCTGAAGGCCACCCTCATAAGTGCTTGTGTCTGACTCTTTATTCTGGGTTTCTTTTTCCCATTCATCAGTGAACATGGTGAACTTAGCACTTCTATAATTGTCCCTGCATATTTATGTTTATTGAAGTGAAAAATGAAGTGAACTGGAAACTTAGTCTTCAAGTTCTCAGGTTTGTTCTTCTCTCTCCATCCAATTAGTTTTTTGGCCCTTCTCTTTCCTTTACGCCTTTGATCTACTAAGATTCTGTTTATATCATTACTGACTATCATCTACATTTCCAAAGATAATTATTTGTGTTGAAGCACAAGGCTGTGGCTCAACCTGCAGTCTAGCATGGAAGTTGAACAGGAATGTCGAGATCTAGTGTGCAGAATTTCAACAGCCTGAAATGCAGGCAGATGGCCGGCAGTAAAACGATGTCAAGGAGATTGATTCCAGTGTACTTCATTGAAGCCTACTGTCGTGAGAATTCTGCGTTTTTATTTTTGTAACTGCATGGATAAATAGTACAAATACAGTACAATGTCAAAACTTGACCTTTTTCTGTAAAAGCTGGCAGACTTTCCCTGACATGTCTTCTGTACAAATTCCCAAAAGCTATAAAAGACTAAGATATTCACCAGAAGGAACGAGTCACTTCACACGTTTGAGTCTGTAAAGAAAAGGAAGCAATTTATTTTGTATTTCCTTTTAAGAAAAGAAAGGGATAAGCTTGCAAAGAGCTGCAATGTCAAATGGAAAAAAAAAATTCAAGGAGATACAAAATCCAGAGCTTCACTAGTTGCTGATAATTTTCATCTTTCCATAATGTGATGCCTAATTGTAGACAGAAATAGGCTTTTTTTCTTTTATTTTAAACAATATAATGACAAGCTTACAATTTTACTAAAATGAAGTACTCATCACCTGTGTGAGCAGTACAAGAGAGCAGCAAAATGCCATTCATCAACATTCATGATTGAGGAGGAGCCTCCAACAAAAAACACAATGATAAACAAAAAGCCATTAAGGCAGAACAAAAAGAAACTCAACCACTGCTCAAACTGAATGATAGTAATGACGGTGTGATCAGACATTGACATGGAAAGTGAAGCTGATGCATACAGCATTGTATGACAGAACCACCATGACATGACCGGTGAATTCTGTCATAGGAAAGAATAAGCCAGACAACTAGCCCCCTAAGCTCTGAATAAATACTGGGGTAAGAGCTTTTGTTTTGTTTTTCTCACTCCATCTTTATTTCTCTTTTTTGTTTTTTTCCTTCATTCTCTCAATAAGAATTGTTTTAACTCCGGATTGCATTTTGCTGCTGTTATTTTGTGTATCATACACTTTTCCCCTTAAATATTTACACTTGCAAACTAGGAGTTTGGGTACATCTGCTTCTCTTGTGCCTTTTTTATTATATCCTCAGTCCTGGTTGGCCCCGAATTTCTAGTAGGCCTTCAAAAAGGATCAAAAATCAAAAACAACATATTCATAATCACTGACCTTGAGTTGGTCTAAAACAATACCCCCACTTGCTTATGATTTCATTTGTCATTTTTAACTTCCTGTGGGTGGCTCTTAGAGGGCTAGGATCATCAGTAAAAAATCAAATGTGAAAAATACGATCATATTTGTGATCAGCAGCCTTAAAATAGCATAAAACGATACTCCTCATGACTATATTACAGATCCTCATTTTTTTAAAGTTTCATGAAACAGAGCTACTTTGTCCCCTCATGTTCCATTAGGTAATGATGTGGCAGACAACTTCACATCGTTCTAATCGTGTTTGCTGAAGACCTATGTTTACAGTATGGATGTTATTTAGTGCACAAACTCTGGTCAAAAAATAGCCTAAAATGTAGTGTATGTTTGGGTTTAGTGGGCCAAAAAAATATGTGTGTGTGTAGGTAGGGGATAGAACCCCAAAAAAAGCCATATCTTGCATAACTAGACATCAAGACAAGTTAAATGGTTTATCACATTTGGGGGCTTTGCATCATCATGCTCCCACAATCTCCTGGATCATGTACTACCTGACCAACATACAGCAGTTTGTAAAGCTGACGAACTGTGCATCAGAAATGGTGGTGTGTAACACTGGAGCACCTCGGGGAATTGTCCTGTCTCCCTTCCTATTTACCATTCTACACAATGAACTGCCTACACAATAGCAGCACTTGCCATCTACAGACTATTTTCAGATGACTTCTCTACCATAGACTGCATTAATAATGGAGAGGAGTCAGAGTACAGCAAAGTCATGGAGGACTTCATCTTGTGGTGCTGGGACAAGAACCTGCAACTCACCATCAGCAAGGCAAAAAAGGTGGTGGTGGTGGACATTCAGCTTGTTAAGAAGCCTCTAACACCAGCCACCATCCATGGGTAGGATGTGAAAGTAGTGCAGAACTACAAGGACCTGGGGGTTCACATAAAAAACAAACTGGACTAATCTGACAACACAGTGGCGCTGGACAAGCAGGGCCAGAGCACAGTGGACTTTCTAAGGAGACTTATGTCTTTTGATGTGTGCAGCAAACCTCTGGTCCATAGTAGCCAGTGTGGTGTTCTATGCTGCAGTTTCCCTGGGAAGCAACTGGAGCACCAAGGAAGCACAATGCCTGAACAAACTTACCAGGAAAGTTTGCTCCATCAGAGGGCAAACCTTGGGCACACCAGAAGATGCTGTGGAAAGGAGAACAGTAGCAACATTGGATGTCATCATGGAAAATACCCTCCAAGGGCACTCTCCTGAAGCACTTTTAACAACATGTTTCATTCCACCATAGTGAGCTAACAAGCACTGCTTGAAGTCGTTTCTGTATACTGCTATCAGGAAATTCAGTCTCTCCAACCAATGTACTCATTAAGTTCATTTTGAAATATCTCCTAGTATACATTTATTGATTGGCTGCATTATTTGCTCTGCAAGCCTGTTTCCTTTTTTTAAATTTCTGC
Organism: Polypterus senegalus; assembly: GCF_016835505.1. Classification (NCBI taxonomy): domain Eukaryota; kingdom Metazoa; phylum Chordata; class Cladistia; order Polypteriformes; family Polypteridae; genus Polypterus; species Polypterus senegalus. The sequence goes on from NC_053171.1 coordinate 52,612,148, forward strand.
TAATGTATTGCTTGGCTATGCATGCTTTTGTTGATAACTGCTACCATAATGCATGTATCATTTCAAAAATTTTTTCAAGTTATATAGAGAGTCTTTGCCGTTGGTTCCCACTTATGATGTCAAAAGTAAGAGATAAAGCAGCCGCTTTTAGAAGTTTTATGAACTTTGGATAATGGAATGGCACAAGAGTGCTTCTTACAGGCCCAGTTACTAGTTACACAAAAATGCTTTACATAGTCTCATCACTCTAATGGCAGAAGTATTTGAGCACTAAAAGCATTTTTGGAGACAAGAAATTAAAAAAAAACCAAACAGTTGTCATGTAGACAGGTGGTCCATACCATACAACCCCAATACCAAAAAAAGTTGGGACGCTGTGTAAAATGTAAATAAAAACAGAATGCAGTGATTTGCAAATCTCATAAACCCATATTTTAGTTACAATAGCAAACAGAAAACACATCAAATGTTGAAATTTGACTATCCTTCTATATAAAAGCGGTCGGGATTGTCCTTCCGTCCCGTGAGTGCTACGCAGGCGCGGAGTTTCACACGCCCGTCCATTTTGCAATGCACGATGGGATTTGTAGTTTCGTTTTTCCAGGTAAAAGATGATTTTCTACTTCAGACTGTGCAATATCTTCTTCTTCTTTCTTACTATATAAAAGCGGTCGGGATTGTCCTTCCGGCCCGCGAGTGGAAAGCGTAGCGGTATTCCGCTTATCACAGACTTACTACTTGCAGCTTGCGGTATGAAGTGACATGATGTGAGCAGAGTTCTGATGCTCACATTGTTCCCTTGCTTTTGTGCGCGATGCGCTGGAAAAATAGACAAAATTATGTCTCTGGAAATAATTAATGTTGATGGAGTACAAATGCCTCACCGCGTAGTAAATATCAGGGGGGTTCAAAAGGGCGACCTTAATATAGAAAAAAAGTTTAAATTTCATCACAAAAATAAACGAGTATTAAAGTAATACCACTCAAATGCAATATAACTAAATTAATGAGTTTGTATAAAATATCAAATTGATCTACACATTGAATTACCTTTAGAAGTGGTCAACTTAAAAGTCGGTCGCCTTAAAAGGCAGGTCAGTCTAGTTTCATGATAAATATGAGCTCATTTTGAATTTGATGGCAATAACTATGTCTAAAGAAAAGTTGGGACAGGAGCAACATGATGCTGAAAAAGTAAGTGCTACTAAAAAAAAAAGAGCTGGAGTAACATTTTGGTTAGGCTAATTTAATTAGTTTAATTGGCAAAAGGTCAGTAACATGACTGGGTATAAAATGAGCATTTTAGTGAGGCAGAGTCTCTCAGAAGTAAAGATGGGCAGAGGTTCACCGATCTACAAAATACTACATCTTCAAATTGTGGAACCATTTCAGAATAATATTCCACAATGTAAAATTGGGAAGACTTTGAATATCTCATCATCTACAGTACATATCATCATCAAAAAATTTGAGAATCTGGAGAAATCTCTGTGTGCATAGGACAAGACTGAGCATAGATATTGGATGCCGGATATTTTCAGGCCCTCAGGCAGCACTACACTGAAAACAGGCCTGATTCTGTCACTGAAGTCACAGCCTGGGCTCAGCAACACTTTCAAAAATCACTGTCTGTGAACACAGTTGGCCGTGCTATCCACAAATGCAGGTTAATCCTCCACACTAAAGAGGAGAGGGACCATCCAGCTTGTTATTAGCATTCAGTTCAAAAGTCTGCATCTCTGATGGTATGGGGGAGCATTACTGCCTATGGAATGGGCAGCTTGCACATCTGGAAAGGCACCATCAGGGCTGATAGGTTTTAGAGCAACATATGCTCCCATCCAGACAACATCTTTTTCAGGGAAGGTCTTTCATATTTCAGCAAGATAATGCTAAACTGCATACTGCATCTGTTACGACAGCATGGCTTTGTAGAAGAGGAGTTCGGGTGCTGAACTGGTCTGCCTGTAGTCCAGACCTTTCACCAGTTGAAAACATGAAACAGACAATATGACAAAGAAGAACCAGAACTGTTGAGCAACTAGAATCCTATATTGGACAAGAACGGGACAAGATTCCTCTCCCCAAATTCCAGCAGATGGTCTCCGCAATTCCCATATGTTTATGGACTGTTGCTAAAAGAAGAGGGGTTGCTAAACAGTGGTAAAAATGGTCCTGTCCCAACTTTATTGAGATGTGTTGCTGCCATCAAATTCAAAATGGCCTCACTCCTTTCTTTTATTTTTATTTCCTCACGTTCAACATTTGGTATGTTTTAGATATTCTGTTGTGAATAAAATATGGGTTTACAAGTTTTGCAAATCATGGCACTCAGTGTTTATTTACATTTTACACAGCATCCCAACTTTTTTGGAATTGGGGTAGTACTTACCTAAGCTTTAAAGACCAGTAAAAATGCTGATCAGTGGGAGGAAAGGAAGTGCGAAAGGTCATATCAGGAATCCTCTAACTTGATGTTGACACTGGCAAGCATTTACATTTTACATATTTTATCCACGGTGACTTACAACATTTATGATACAATATGTTATATTTCTTTTGTTTTTCCAATGGAGTACAGGCAGGTCAAGTGACTTGCTAGTGGTTGCACAGTGTCAGCAGCGGGATTTGAACCCACAACCTCTGTGTTGGAAGCCCTAAGTCTTAACCACTACACCACACTGCCTTCCAAGCAATGCAATAAATGAGTCATCCGGAAAGACTAAACATTTAGCAGTACCAAGTTGTTTTGGTGTTTACTGCCACGTTAGTGACATTTTCTGTACTTTCTATTTCAATAGTGATTAAGGATGTATTAAGATGTATTAAGGCCAGCTTTTCAGCCTTCATGTTTGCTTGATTATACCACCAAGGACAAATATTCAAGTCCATTTTAGTTAGCTCAATCAGGGTTAGGGACAGTAAACACTCCAAGAGAAGTCTGAAGGACCTACTGACAGAAGGTAGTGGACTGTAGTCCTGGGTGCAAGTGCACTGCAACTGTGGCCTATATATCCCCAAAGGCTGGACAAATGAGAGGTGAAATAGAGGAGTGGGTCATATAACTGTGGGTCCACATTAAAAAGAATCTGTACATTTAAAAAGGGGTTTATATGTTTTAGGAAGGGATGTTCCTAAAAACCTTTCCAAGATAAAACAACTGCTTAACGTTGTGTAGATTTTATTCAATATATACAAGTGCAGAGCCAAAGCTGTTTTGAAAGCCAGTTCGTTTGAAGCATTTTTATTCTTTTTTTTCTTTTTAAACTCTAGTGCCATTTCCTCAAAAGTCCAGTTTGTTTAAGTAGATGTAAACATGGTAATTGTACTCTGGCGTGGACCAAAACAATCATACTGAGACCCTTTTAAAAAGTGGTCTCAGTGTGGTACCATGTGAACCCTGGAGTGGTTCACATGAGGTCTGGATGTGATCCAACAAAGGACTGATCTAATTACAGGAAATACTGAGCATTAGGGGTGAAATTGTGCGTGCTCTGGCAGTCACGCAGAGTGTCTGCTGCTGGTAATTAAGGAATCTCATTCATAGCATGAGTCGAGGGTTAACATGAAGTATTACAAACAATAAAAAGGTAAAATAAATACACAAATATGTACAAATGTAACACAATCCCCATAAAATAACTCACACAACTACTAGTCAATCAGAACAAGCCTCTTGATTCAGGCTCACATCCTCTCATGTACATGATCAGACAGTAGTTGATAGAATGAAAAAAAAAAAAAAGTGCAAATTCACTTGTGAGATGTCCAGAAATGAATAGCATGTGAGTGCATGTGAGACCGATGATCAAACTCCCTAAATTTACACCATGTAAGTGACGTATGCTAGTGGGGTGTCCTGTTACTGCAATCGTAGATACTAAGCCACTAACTCTGACATATGTAGTAAATGTTAATCAAACATTCCCAAATAAACGTCATTAAGATATTTTTTCAAGAGTTAAGATAGTAGATTTAAGACTAACTAAACTAAATTGAGGTAACATTCATATTGGCTACTGGAGAGTAAATATGCAACTAGCCAAACACATCTACTGTCATTAAAGCTGAAACACATCAGTCAGTGTAGGCCCTCAACAGGGCTTGACTTCTTTTGTACACTTATCTATTTAAATGGGATGTTTTGCTCATATTTCTGTGTTTGGTATAAAAAAAAATTATGGAAAATGTGATGGTATGCAAACACAGCTGTTACTGACCATTCATGAAAAACAATGTTTCTACACAATGAAGCAAGTCCATGACATGTTCATGGGATGTTTGACATATTTGGTTTGCTTTGATCCACTAAATGGATGAACCTGCACTCCAAGATTCTGAGAGAATACTTGAACATCATGTCTTTATAACTGATGGCATATGGGGTGGGTACAGAGCTATCTAAATGACTAAAGTGGAATCGCATGAAAATGGTAATACTTCTTAATGACCACTGTCACACAAGTGAACATGGGAGACAGCTTGAGGGATTTTGTGATGGTAATTACCTGCCGGACCAGGCTGGCACCGTGTACGAATGCCTTCTCTTCTCCTTCCTTTCCAGCCACCCCATCCCTGATGTCACTTCTGTGTTTGTCCCCCTTTGACCTGCCTCTTCCTGCCACTTGAAATCAGCCACCTTATTTTAGTTCCTGTTTAGAATTCCAGCCTATTCCACATTTGCTGTGTGTTTTTGTTGTTTTGGCAAACCCAGTTACACAGGGTCACAAGGTGGTGTCCCAATTCTGTATCTTTGTTTGTGTTCTATTTTACACTGTTTAAACATTTAATGGTAGTACATACCTTTCCAAAAATGCTAATTTTGAGTCACTTTTAAATTGGCAGCATAGAAACCAAAGAGTCAACTACTTAATTACAGAGCCTGTTATGGTTTATTTGTAAAGTTCTCTTTAGCTATTGAGACACAGTTAACAAGTATCAGATACTGGGATAATGGAAGTGATTTTCCATCAACCTTAATATAGAAGACAGACAGGCCTATTTTCGTCTTATGGGCCCACAGTTTTAGTATAAATGTGATTTAGGCTCCACTGGCAGAACAAACTGCAAATCGGGGTACAATAACCAAAAAACATAAACACTTACAATCTCATTATTAGAAATAGTGTTGATGCACCCTCCTTGTTTTCAGGATTTTTCTTAGGTTGTGTCAAGTTACCTGATAAGGGGTAAACTTTGGGATGTGCAGGTGAATGAACCTGTGGTGTCCTGGGTAATGGACTGTTGGGCAGACTGCAATTTATTAGACTTGATGACTGAGTGAGCAACACTGGAGCACCACAAGGTACAGTCCAGACTGCTTTTCTCTTCACAGTTTACCTCCAACTATAAATATAACACCAGGCCATGTCACCTGCAGAAACTCTTCGATGAGTCAGCACTAATAGGGTGTATTCAGTGGCGGTTTTAGGCATGGGCGAATGGGGCGCCGGGCGCATTTTTCATGACACGTGGGGGGCGGCACACGAACTTGGAGGGAAAAAAAAAATCATCTGTGCCGCCAAGCGGTTTTCTATTATCTATGATACCTGCGCCGCCCCTGCTGCTGAAGGAGCCGCACAGAAGCTGAGCGAGCGGAGAGGAGAGGGGATGAGGTGCGGTGGGGGGTTGGGGGGGAGGAGGCGCAGAGTACAGTTCACCTCTCCCAAATGAAGCGGACAAGGAGGGGCTAAACTATGTCAGTGACACCTGACTTTCTTACAAATAACGCACATTTCATTCAAAATATTTTAAACACAGACCAATAATTGGCACATTTTTATTTATTTATTTAATGGTGTGAAATGGCTAATAAAAATAGGTAATGAAAAACGATTATGATGTGGAGGTGAATTGGCTTAGTCTTGACTTCTGGTCGTGAGTGACAGCGTTGGGGGATGATGGGAAATCTGTTGATTGCCGATTACTTAGTAAACACAGCGATGGAGAGAAAAGGCCAAAGCTGTCAGGTGCCCAATTTAGGAAAAAAAGAAAAGATGATGAGGAGAAACGGGTAAAAGATAAAGGTATGCAACAATATTCTCTCTGTATGATTAAGGTATTCATGTCATTGTGTTAATTAGTGGTATAACGTTAACTCTTACTTTGTTAGCCTTCTTGCTTATGATGCATGCTATGCTTACCTTGCTAAAAAAAAAACCACAGTAAAAGCCTAATATACAAACCATCACAGAAATTCTAATGGTTTCTATTAAATACCATTGTGAACCATTAATTTTTATCCAGTGAAACTATTACAAAATTCCTTATTGTAGTGTGTTTTGGGCACTTTTCCAATAGGATTTACCATCCCACCCATAGAATCCATCATATACCAGCAGACACTGTTATACTTACCATTAAAACCAATACAATTCCCATTATAACCATTAAATCCATTACATTTTCTGTTATTTTTGGGCAGGGTTCTATTGTTTTTTCAGCAGTGTATACAACATGAGATCTAATTAAATTTAACCACAAAATTATGCTTTGCAACAAAACTGTTGCAAGTACAGTTATTATTTATTTCCATTGTTTGTGTTGGCTACTGTAAATAGCCAGTGTAATTTACATATGTGTAGATAGTGTAAAAGACAAACATTTTCTATTTGCTATAACTCTGTTATGTGACAAAGCATATAATTTGAGGCAGTAAATTAACCAAGGAGCTAATTATTCCTCCCTTAGATTAGATTATATTGTATACATGTTAGGGCATGTTTATTTAAATTTGCAATTTTAAGAGTAATATTGTAGCCAACAGTCTTTTGATGTCAATTTCAACTGCGTCCTGTTTTAGGGGCACTTCTAAAATATTTTGGAGCATCCTCTGCCACTTGTCAGGATGAGCCACCTACTAATGAATGTGGAAGCTGTTTTGAAACAAAAAAGGCTGAGGTCCACAAAGCGCCACTTCTCATATGAATCACATGATGAGCCTTTCAGTGATGCCCTTAGGAAGTTGGAGATTGGATTCTTCAATGTTGTTCTTGATGCAGCCCTGTAAGCCATCGCGGAGAGATTTACCACATTGGAAAATGTGGAAAACAAATTTGGGGTTTTGACAAATTTCCCTAGTCTTGCAGATGAGGAGCTGGCAGAGCAGTGCAATGCACTAGGTACCACACTGCACTTCGAAGGGCATTCTGATTTGGACAGTAGAGAGCTTTTCCAGGAAATCAAGAACTTCCCTTACCTGCCATCAAAAACCATGAGCCTCCTTGAGCATATCACTTTCATGCACGATAAGGATCTATCTGAGATCTACCCCAACTTTTGGACTGCTCTCAGGATTGCACTTACCCTGCCAGTGAATGTGGCTCAAGCAGAGAGGAGCTTTTCCAAACTGAAGTTAATCAAGACATACCTGAGGTCAACCATGTCTCAGGAACGGCTCACTGGCCTTGCTGTCATAAGCATTAATCATTCAGTAGGGGAGCATATCTCATATGATGCCATTATTGATGACTTTGCATCTAGAAAGGCCAGAAATGTCAGATTTTAGTTTCAGTTTGTGTTTTCTCTTCTGCAGTGAAATAATTAAATTTTCTTTAGTGTGATTTATTCTATATTTTATTTGTATATTATTCTTAATTTAAAATATTTTTTCTTAAATAATATTGGTTTGTACAGAGTATAATTAAGTCATGAGCAGTTTATTTATTTATTTTTGCAAAAATTGGTCTGTTACGGAATGACGGAATTACTACAATAAAATGTGTGGTGTGTACAAAATGTGTAGTTTTGTCATGTTATTTTTTTGGGGGGGAATGGGGGGGCGCCGGGAGGGATTCTCGCCTGGGGAGCAATTTAATGTAGAACCGCCACTGGGTGTATTGATAAGGGGATGACACAGAGGAAAGGAGTCAGGTGGAGAACTTTGAGAACTGTCTGCAACTCACCATCCGCAAAACCAAGGAACTGCTGCACCAAAAAGACTCTATGCCTGGTCACTATTCAGGGAGTGGATGAAGAGGTGGTGCACTCCTACAGGTACTTCGGGGTCCACACCAAGGACAGATTGGACTGGTCTCAGAACTCAAAGGAACTACAGAAGAAAGGGCAGAGTAGGCTCTGTTTTCTTTGGAGACTGCAGTCCTTTAATGTGGGAAGTGCCACCCTTCACATCTTCTACAGCTCCGCGTTGGCCATTGTGGTGTGCTGGGCTAGTAACATCACTTCAAGAGAGGCCCACCGAATTAGCAAGCTAATTAAAAGGCACACTTATGTGTAGTAGTGGATAAAAGTGAAGACCAAACTGAGTGTCATTAGTAACAATGCTGCATATCCTCTCTCTGACACACTAACACAAAGGACTTTCGGCAATGAATCATTCAGCAAACGCGTGTCAAGAAACGTGACAGGGGCTCCTTTATACCAACAGGAATACTCCTCTATAATGCCTCACTGGGAGTGCGACTGCTACAGTTTTCTTTAACTCAGTCAGAAATTTTCTTTCTTTCTATATTTACTCTTTTTATTCATTCTGGTGTGTATATGAGAGGAGGTTTGTTGAATTTTACTATATATTATATTTATAAAAAAAAGTCAAAGTAAGTAAACTGATTGTTCATTCTTTCTAATCAAATTGAAAGAGTGATACCTAAACAGAATAATGACAAAAATAATGTACGAAGGTTTTTTCTGCTTATCTGACCTCAAGTACTATGGCTGTGCCAAATTTCGTATCTGTAGCCTGTCTCTGAAGTTACTACATATACAGAAGATGGATGTGACAAGGATATAGCAGGTGCTAAAAATGTGAAGCGAAGCAGCTTTTCTGAAATGTTATTACAACAACTGCATGTAATTACTCACTGCTAAAACTGTCAAAATAATGAAAAGCCCACCAAGCAAAAGTTATTGTTTTTTTTTTGTAGGAAACAAAACAACTACCTGCTTAACTAGCACATCGGAGCTGTACTCAAAAACAAAGGTCAGCAAATGGCTAATATCCTGTAACTGAAAAGGAGCAATTCCAATTCAAAGACCATGCACTCTAATAAATCTTTTCAACAGATGCATATCATGACTAGTGAGGCTAAAATCCAATTGAAGATTACACAACTGTTCCACTATCAATTTTACATAACCATGAGATTTTCACTTCTGCTAAAGTCTCTTTTTGTTTTCAGTGGGCCTCAAATACGAGGTGTGTGCGCAGTTTCCAGCATTTGTAACAGTGCTAGATTAAGGAGCTCAAACATGTTCAGACTCAAGGCCAATGTAATCTCCCGCTGAAGCTCCCTCATGGGTAATAAAAACAAACTACTGCCACATACAAAGTAATCATTCACATCTTTAAATGATTACAGCAGGAGGACAGAAAGGGTTTAACTTTACAACTAAGTGAGCTGCTTAGTGTCTAGACCTGAAAGTATATTTATAAGCACAAATCCATGCACTGATTTTCTTGAAGCTAATTGCAACAGGTTTAGGGTTTAGCCACAAAAAAAGTGGTACAATGCTGGATGCCACATGTATTATCCTAATTTCTATATTATTACTCACAGTCTCTGACAAATATGCATTAGAATTAAAAAAAAGAAGAAGTATTGCACCTAAATGGCCCAATTTAACTTTCAGCAAACATATATGCACAGACAATTACATAAAGTTTTTTCTCTCTGGGAGTTTACACATTGCCTTACTATCACCAAAGTATAAAGACCATAAAGATCTGAATCTAAACAATACGCATACAGGTGTGATTGTCCTAGGATGTGGTGTGCTAGAATACAGGTTGAGTCAAAATCATGTTAACATTTGAATGGCAAAAACAACTTATTCATAAAACATACTTCATATGTGCAAGATGATTTACAGGAATGTCTCAATCTGTTCGCCATCATGTTCAACACACAAAAAACAACCATTTCGCGGGGAATAGAGGATACCACAGTCCATATTCTGTCCTTCTAGACATTGATATCACAAACTTTCCTGCTATACATGTGCTCCTTGACATTACTCCATAACCAAAAATCACAGGGTGTCAAATCCGGGTAGTATGGAGGCTATGGCAATAAAAATAATCCATTAGTGTTAACATAATTTGGACTCACCCTGTACTCGATTTTCAAATGACAATTGCTTCACAAATATTCAAAACGGACAGTACGTTTCATATGAATTTCTGCAGCCATGCTACCTTTTAGTGTTTGCCATCGATGTTCTTGCGCAAAGTGTTCTCAGGTTATTTCCATTCTCACAAGACAGAGTTTGACATGCCATCTGAAATATTCGAGAAGCAATGCATTTATTTATTGAAATACCAAAATATATAAAGAAAATACCTGGATAATTGTCTTTGGTGTATGTTTGATACAACACAAAAATAATGGATGAGTGTATTTCCTCCCCTCAGTCGCAACCTACGGCTCAAATACTACAGGCAATAATGCATTAGACTTTTTTTCTGTCAAACATTCAACTTCTAAATACACAAATCAAAAATTAAAATTCATGGCAATGAGTGAATATATTTTGTTAGATCAGGGGTGGGCAATGTCGGTCCTGGAGAGCCACAGTGGTTGCAGGTTTTTGTTCCAACCCAGTTTCTTAATGAGAAGTCAATTATTGCTGATGGGACACTTATTGAACAAGTGACATTTTGATGCTTCATTTTAATGGTCTCACTTGTTAAGGTTCCCCACCCTTAATTGCTTATTTCAGTCTTAAACAGCTGCATTCATTGTTTTGATGGCTCCATTTTAGCAATAAGATATAAAAGACAAAGTAGCCAGCAGTTCTCAATCTAGCTTGTTTCCATTTACATTGTGTGTTCACAGTGTGTGTACACTGTGTGATTTAATAAAACACGTAATAGAAAATGTGACAGACTGAAAATGATCTGTTTTAGGCTTCAAATCTTTTGGGTGATATTCTTGGAAAGGAAAAAAATCTACAATACAAGAACCTTACATTGCAGACTAACAAGCCGTAAAATTACATAAGGTCAGGGATTGGCAAGGATTGGTTTCTAATTAAGCAATTGATTTGGAATGAAAACTTGTAGCCACTGTGGCTTTCCAGGACTGACATTGCCTACCTCTGTGTTAGACAATGCTCAAAGATTCCATTGTTAGATGGAAAAGAAATGTACCAGGTCTCCTACCCAAAAGTGGAGCAGTAAAACTGATTCGACCACAGTTGTCAAGTACTATTCTGGACAGTTTGTTTGATGACCTAGCATACAAAATCAGTTTCACAACGGGATATGCAGTATGTGTGCTTTACTTTAAAGTAACATGGCTAAAACCAAGCTTCACCGATGCAGCGATTCAGTCAACTGCTGCATCCTTTTTTTTAAATCATTAAAATCTAGCCTTAAATATCCAGAGGTATGTTAACCTTACTATCCAACAAAGAAAGTCAATCTTCAAAGAGTTAACAACACTGCCTTTCAAATCACACATCCATTTTTTTTAATCTGCTTATTCTTCTTAGGTTCTATAAAGTTTACTGTTAAGTGGTAACTCAAGGGATGTGGCAGGTGGGTGAGCCTATGGTGTCCTGCATAGTGAAATATCTGGTCGGGCAGACCACAGTTTGTGAGACTCAAGGACTGTGTGGTCAACACTGGCAATACAGGGCTTTTAGGGTGCTACAGCCTGAAAGCATCTGTTGCAAGATTTTAACCAACCTTGGACAAAAGGGTGGTCCATCAAAGTGCCCATTCGTACACACCCATGCACCTTTAATTATACTGTGGTGAATCAGAAACTACTCTTTTGAGAATTTATATGAATTCAGAGTACCTGAACACATTCAATCACAGTGAAAATGTGCAGACTCCACATTAAACAGGACACTGGCCAGGAATTAAAACCCAAGTACCCAAAACTGTAAGGCAGCCACAAGTTAGTCATGCTAGTTACGGTTATGTGAGGTCTGGGACATTCATGAATCCAGTTTCATATTTGGATTACTTTTTTTAGAATTTATAAAGGGTGAGTTTCACAATACATGAATACTGTTTAAAAAAGAGGTACACTATTATAAATTAGCAGCAGGATATGTGTGACAGTAACAATTTTCTTAAGACAATATTTACCCTGTGCTTTACAAAACATAAAACCATGAACAAAAGTAATACAATACATTTCAAAATTCAAAATAAATGAGGAATACATTAACGCAGTAGGTCAAGCCTACAATATAAAACTGAACCTCTGTCCGTCTGTTACTGCATCACGTGAAAACCCCATATCAATTTCTATAAAACTTTGCAGTTATTTCTGGTGCAGTCAAACTTAAAATGCAAGCTAATAAAAATGTAGATAAATACTTAGAAAAAATAAAAACTAAGACAAACTCACAGGAGGGTGTCATCAGATGAAATAATACAAAATGAATAGCATTTAAGTGTGTTGAAAAAGAATATGAGTTTTACATTTGCCTCTCAATAACAGTTCAGCACATCAAAAATCCAGTTACTCTTTTCTGAGTGGTCATTTCATAATAAACACAAATTGTCCTTTCCAGTTTTTGTCTAAGGCAAAAAATAATGCCAGAAATTGACCTATTTGTGATGAGAGAGATATACAGTATAGATGATGCACTGCCACAAGTACTTGGGGATCCACATTAATAACAGATTGGACTGGTTTTACACAGAAACTATATAAGAAAGGGCATTGCAGGTTTTTTTTCTTTTTTCTTAGGAGACTACGTTCTTTCAATGTAGGTAGTTACATCCTTCACATCTTTTACAACTCTCTTGGCCAGTGTGGTGTGTCTTTCCGCTGCTCCAGTTAGGGGTCGCCACAGCGGATCATCTTCTTCCATATCTTTCTGTCCTCTGCATCTTGTTCTGTTACACCCATCACATGCATGTCCCCTCTCACCACATCCATAAACCTTCTCTTAGGCCTTCCTCTGTTCCTCTTGCCTGGTAGCTCTATCCTTAGCACGCTTTTCCCATATACCAAGCATCTCTCTTCTGCACATGTCCAAACCAACGCAATCTCACTTCTCTGACTTTGTTTCCCAACCGTCTAACCTGAGCTGACCCTCTAATGCAAGGATTTTAAACCTGTGAGGCGTGGACATATGTCAAATAGGGCACAAAGTTTGATTGAAAATTCAGTGTGAAATCTTATTTATCTTTCAAAGTCACTAATTCATTATTCGACTTCAAGGGGGCAAATTCACAACAATAACCGTATCTGTTTTGCGATCTCTGGTGACCATTTGTTTGTGCGTACTGCTTCTAGCAAAGGACAAATCTGAAGAAGGCTAACAAGTTCATGGTTGAAAATGAAACAGTGGCTGACCACAATAAAAAGTAGGCAATGGAAATACTACTAATGTAACTGCAGCAACAAATATGTCAGGGTAGTGGCAACCGAATCCATCAATGAACTTGATGATGATGAGCCATCAGCATCACATGTAGCGCTAGCATAAGAACAGAGAAAGCACGCTGTCAAAAGTGCAAGCAAGCGAAGGTACATAAAACATGGATTTGCTTGTATCATAGTAACATTGTGGACGAGGTACTTGTAAATGTCAGTCTGAAACCCGTTAAATTAACATGACACTTGACAACAAAGCACCCAAACCTCAAAGATAAACCCGCTGACTTTTTTCGCTGTAAAGAATCAGGGTTGGCACGCCAAAAACAAACTATGCTCAGCCAAACCACCACACCAGTTAAAGCACAGATGGCTGCATTTGAAGTAGCATATTTGATCGCTAAAGCGAAAAAGCCATATATGATTGCAGGGACTCTAATTTGTCCAGCAGCAATGGAAATTTCTAGAACTTTGCACAAAGATAAGTTTGCCAAGTGATACTGAAAAAATTCTACTATCCGATAACACAATTAGACATTTTCTATCCTATCGTACATCAAAAGCAAGTACTGATCACGTTTACTAACAGTGGAGGACAATTTAAGACTAGCTGTGTCCAGCAAGGAACACCAAATTCATAAGATGTTGTGTCAGAAACAAGCCCAACCATACCACTGAATAAAGCAAGTGATTGGCTTAAATCACATGATAAATGTAAAGAACCTGCATTATAACGTGTATGTAGTGGATAGCCTATATTATTATGATGTGTGCATGCTGATGCATTTTTTGTGTGGTTGAGGAGACGTGGGGCTTGAGTCCAAAGTATGCATGGAGGGGGCGCATTTTCAAAAATGTTGAAAACCCCTGCTCTAATGTCTGCATTTCTAATCCTGTCCATCCTCGTCACACCCAATGCAAATCTTAGCATCTTTAACTCTTCCCCCTCCAACTCAGTCTCCAGCTTTCTGGTCAGTGCCACCATCTCCAACCCATACAAAATAGCTGGTCTCAATACCGTCCTGTCCCTTTCACTCTTGCTGATAACCGTCTGTCACAACTTACTCTCACCCTGCCTGTACTCTCTTTTTCACCTCTCTTCCACAACCCCTGTTACTCTATACTGTTGATCCCAACGATTTAAACTCATCCATCTACACCAGCTCTACTCCCTGCATCCTAACCATTTCACTGACCTCCCTCTCTTTAACTATTTGTACACATGGCCCACTGAATTAACAAGCTCATTAAAAGGGCACGCTCAGCTACGGGATACAATCTGGGCACACTGGTGGTAGTAGTGGAGGAAAGAATGAAGACAAAACTGAGTACCATTATAAACAATGCTGCAAGACCTCTCTCTGACACACTAACACTGAGGACTTTCATCTAACGAATCATTCATCAGAACAACAAGAATTTATTTCTTGTTTAGCCCAAAATCACAAAAAGAGTGCCGCAATGGGAAAGGAAATTCAGAGAGAGACCCCTTTGCCGGTTGTTTGGCTGTGCAATGGGTGTAAAAAATGGGGTAAATACAACACACAAAACAGAACACAAGTAAACCTCTTCACAGAGCTAAATCTATCATTGCCACCTCAGAAATACAATACAAAAGAACAAACTACAAAATAAAATGCAAGAATAGATTATATAATTTACAGCTGAAGTGTGTCAAGAAATGCTCTACAGGGGCTCCTTTATACCAAAAGTAATAAGAATGTATAATGCCTCACTGGGACTGCCATGTCAAAAGTCTTCTTTCTTTTGGTTTTCTGCCTTTTAAGTCACTCTGGTGTGTGTTCAGACTATAATGTGTATATGGGGATATAAATGTATTTATTTAAAGATAAAAAGATTTTCAAGGCAAAGATATTTCTTGCCACACAAAATTATGTTCTAAAGTTAGCATTTTTCTATACATTTTTAAAAATACATAGCCAGTCTGGGCATTTCATAAAGGAAGCAATGAGGCATGTGATACTTGGAAAACAAAAGCCTAAAAACTATGAGAATGCATATTTTCAAACCAAGAAAGTAATGGAGCACACTCTCGACTTGTTAGAAGTAGTAGTGGAGATTTAAAACAAAACTTGGGTGCCATTATGCACAATGCTGCATGTCCTCTCTGTGACACAATAACACTGAGGACTTTCAACCAATGAATTATTCAAAAGAAGCGTGTGAAGAAATGTGACTGGGGCTCCTTCATACTCACAGCAATAAGCCTTTATCATGCCTCGTTTTCTAGCTTCTTTTATGCAGTTTGAACTACTGGAGACTGAAGCCATTTCTAGCAGCACTGAGTGTAATGTAGGATGCAAACCTGGAGAGACATCAGACCATCGTAGTACAAAAATATGCAACAGACAAATTCTGAACGGAAATCCGCAGAGTAGTACCCAGTGTTCTCAATTTAGTGGGCCACCTAAAATGAGAAAGGTGGTCAGAGTAGGTCAACAGAGTAAGCTTATATTTAGAACTGTGCTTTTTGTAATCATGTGAAAACCATAATGAGATCATTTCAAGAGTCTAACAGTTTTAGAATGGAGTAAGCTGTGATGGCAAGTTTTTTCACAGAGGAAGTGACATTTAAAGTACTTTAAGTGAGTAATCACAGCTCAGGAGTTTTGTGGGTCTTGCAGCATTTCACAAACATCATGCAGTTAAACTATATATGTGTAATTGTAATTGTGAAGGATTTACAACTGAAAAGCTTCTAAAGGTGCTAAATAAGTTGTTTTATTACAGCAAAAAATGTAGGAAAGGAATAAAATCTAATCAACAAGAGAAAGCTGTAGCAAGCTAAGCAGCCTATATGACCCCATGACTGAACATCTGGATTGCATTTAGTGGCTGTGGTATAAGCACTCGGGATGGAACTCACCCACAGAAAGATAAAGAAAGTACTCTGCTTTGTAGCTTCAGAAGGCATGAGGTCATGGGTCTAGACGCAACTACAGCACACTGTTTGAACTGCTTATGGCTTTGGTCCAAATCCTGTACTTAGTAACAAGATAAAAGGAAGAGCATGCATTCTTATTTTGTTAAAGCATAAACTTCAGCACTATCTGTGTATTTGCTATTGTGATGCATAAATATACAGAAGTATATTAAATTACGATTCCTAAGTGATGGCTCGAAAACGAACAAGGGTTTGTTTTTTAAAATATGAAATTGCTTAACCTTTCGCTAAACAATTTACAGTTAAGAGTTTTGGTTTTAAATGCTGAATATGGCCTTTTAATTGATGCCTCCTTCAGCTTAGGGGGCACAGTTTTAGGACACGAAGTTTGGATCCTGGCCTGGTCACTGTCTACTGTAGGTAATTTTTGCACATTTCTCTTTACCCGTTTAGAATTTAACGTACTCCGGTGTTCTGACACCCAAACAGATGTAGGTTAAATTTACTGGTCATTCTAAACTGTCTCAGTGCGAATCAGTGTGGATGTCCAAACAAACGTGCCATTTAATGGACTATAGTCCTCTATAGAAGAGAGGGCTGTGTTGTGCCTGAATACTGACAGGATAATCTCTGGCTCCTGTAACTGAGTACAGGAATGACTTGATTAGGAAAATGGGCAGATAGGGTTTTGAGGTACTGTCAAATTTTATATCATCTGAAAAAGCTAAAGTTATAATAATTCATTGATTTTTCCTTACCCAGTTTTTATTTTTGAAGCTTCTGGGAAGAATGCTACAAGGCAGAAATCAGTGTTGGATGGAATGTTATTGACCCACGTAAACACGCCAAGTGACAGAACAGGAGCTGTGTGTACTTGGGAGAGTAAAGCCAAGCAACTACACAGAAAGAATACCCAATTCCACACACTCTAATGAGGGTAAGTGCCCAATATTTTTTACTGCCCATATTTATCTATTGTGTTCTTAAGAATTACTTGAATGCTTTAAAATTACCTCAGTTAACTTTTCCTTTGCCTCCTGACTCACCAGTTAAGAGAAAACCCCCAGATACAATATACCATTCATCTAACTTTGAAGTCTAACTATGCAAGACAACAAGCTTTTTGGGGTTCCCAGCTATATTTGACTTTCTAGACACAAAGATCACCATTTTTAGGCCACTTTAAAACTGTAAATAGTATGGAAGAAATGACACCTATATAATAAAGAGTAAAGCAATAGGAAAATTTAAAAAGAAAATGATCAGAAGGACTTGAAATTGTGTTAGCGACATCAACTGACCCCAGGGGTTCCCCCCTTATATGTATGGTCACAAAACTTTGAAAAAAATGTGAATATGTTATATAGACATATGGAGTGTTGTTCTGTGCTATTTTGTGCTTGCAGATCACAAATATGACAATATTTTTAATATTTGATTTTTTTATTTACCGGCACTTCTAGCTCTCTAAAAGCCAATCCACAATTTCAAAAACAAATCCTTATTGCATCTATTTTCCAAGTTTTACAGTAATTTATTTAATTTGTTTACACAAAGCATTACTTGAGAAAGGTCACATGTTGTCTTGCTGTTGGAACATCCTGTAAAGAGAAGCAGCCTTCCAGACTTTAGGGGAAAGTGAAGAGCAGAATATTGGCTTTTACATTAAAGGAAGTGGAGTCATAAATGAAGAATAGGCTACCTGAGGAGTTGTCTTGTGCATAGAGAGAATTGGTAGATGTATACATTGTCCAGATGGATTTATTATATTAATTATTATTACATTTATTGATATTGAAAGCATTACAACAAAATTAGTGTGTCTCTTCGAAGCAGTCTCACAAAGCCCAAGAACACTAAAGATTAAAAAGGCAGCTTCCTTGGAAAAGCAAGGAAAAAGGATGGCTTTATATGTCGTTCGTTTATAAAACAGTGGAGAAGCTGTGTAAAGGCTGCTTCACAAAAAAACAGCGGAGCACCTTATATGAGCAGGCAGTCAGCTAAAGAAGGGAATCAATAAATATCTATAATCGTAATAAACAAACAAAAAATAGCGTACAAGCCGCGGATTAAATAAAGGAAATGGGTACCTGAACAGTAAAGTAAGTCTTGAATAGCTACACAATAACTATAAGAATCGTAATAAACGAACAATAAAACAGTATAGAACCGTGAAGCAAGGAGAAACGACGGCCTTGTATGGCGTTCGTTTATAAAGCGGAGAAGCTGTGTGAAGGCAGCTACACAAAAAACCAGCAGAGCGCCACACTCTGAATGTATTCCTCGCATCACCGTTATACCCTCTGATCTCCCATTTTAATTCAAATGCCTCAAATTTCCAGTAAGGCTCTGCTTCGTGATGACAATTAATAAGTCTCAGGAACACACCCTACAAAACGTTGCCATTGATTTGGGGCAACATTACTTTCCTCCTGGACAAAACTATACGTTGCATTCTCAAAAGCAATCTCAGTGCACAGCTTTGTCATATTACAACCGGACTGCTGAACTGACAATGTGGTATACAAAGAGATCCTTAACAGATAGTTATTGGTATATTTTCCCTCAGTTTAAAAAGGTTTTCTTTTCTTCTTAATAAAAATTTAAAAGCAGTTCTTCGTCGCTGCAAAGCACAGGGATTTTGCTATATACAGTGTATATATATATATGTGTGTGTGTATGTATGTATGTATGTATGTATGTATGTATGTATGTATGTATGTATGTATGTATGTATGTGTATATATATATGTATATATATATATATATGTGTATATATATATATATAGATAGATATGTATACTGCTCAAAAGAATTAAAGGAACACTTTTTAATCAGAGTATAGCATAAAGTCAATGAAACTTATGGGATATTAATCTGGTCAGTTAAGTAGCAGAGGGGTTGTTAATCAGTTTCAGCTGCTGTGGTGTTAATGAAATTAACAACAGATGCACTAGAGGGGCAACAATGAAATGACCCCCAAAACAGGAATGGTTTAACAGGTGGAGGCCACTGACATTTTTCCCTCCTCATCTTTTCTGACTGTTTCTTCACTAGTTTTGCATTTGGCTACAGTCAGTGTCACTACTGGTAGCATGAGGCGATACCTGGACCCTACAGAGGTTGCACAGGTAGTCCAACTTCTCCAGGATGGCACATCAATACGTGTCATTGCCAGAAGGTTTGCTGCGTCTCCTGCACAGTCTCAAGGGCATGGAGGAGATTCTAGGAGACAAGCAGTTACTCTAGGAGAGCTGGAGAGGGCCATAGAAGGTCCATAACCCATCAGCAGGACCAGTATCTGCTCCTTTGGGCAAGGAGGAACAGGATGAGCACTGCCAGAGCCCTACAAAATGACCTCCAGCAGGCCACTGGTGTGAATGTCTCTGACCAAACAACCAGAAAGACTTCATGAGGGTGACCCAAGGGCCCCATGTCCTCTAATGGGCCCTGAGCTCACTGCCCAGCCGCATGCAGCTCGATTAGCATTAGCCATAGAATACCAGAATTGGCAGATGCACCACTGGTGCCCTGTGCTTTTTACAGATGAGAGCAGGTTCACCCTGAGCACGTGACAGAAGTGAAAGGGTCTGGAGAAGCCAGGGAGAACATTTTGCTGCCTGTAACATCATTCAGCATGAGCAGTTTGGTGGTGGGTTAATGATTGTCTGGGGAGGCATATCCATGGAGGGAGTATGCAAGCAGTTCCTGGAGGATGAAGGAATTGATACCATTGACTGGCCACCACACTTTCCTGACCTAAATCCAATAGAACACCTCTGGGACATTATGTTTTGGTCCATCCAATGCCACCAGGTTGCACCTCAGACTGTCCAGGAGCTCAGTGATGCCCTGGTCCAGATCTGGGAGGAGATCCCCCACAACACCATCTGTCATCTCATTAGAAGCATGCACCGATGTTGTCAGGCATGTATACAAGAACACAGGGGCCATACAAAGTGCTGCGTACAATTTTGAGTTGCTGCAATTAAATTTTGGCAAAATGGACTAGCCTGCCACATAATTTTTTCACTCTGATTTTTGGGGCGTCTTTGAATTCAGGGCTCCGTAGGTTGATCATTTTCATTTCCATCAAACGATGTGGCATCCTTTCGTTCCTAACACATTACCCAGTCTATATCAGTATAGATATCCAGGAGGATTTCTTTTTTCCCATTGAGATCTGATGTGTTTTCAAAGTGTTCCTTTAATTTTTTTGAGCAGTTTATATACAGTATATGTGGATATGTATATATATATATATGTGTGTGTGTATATATATATATATATGTGTGTGTGTGTGTGTGTGTGTGTATGTATGTATGTATGTGCATATATAGTGGGTACGGAAAGTATTCAGACCCCCTTCAATTTTTCACTCTTTGTTATATTGCAGCCATTTGCTAAAATCATTTAAATTATTTTTTTTTCCTCATTAATGTACACACAACACCCCATATTGACAGACAAAAAAAATAATTTTTGCAATTGTTGCAGATTTATTAAAAAAGAAAAACTGAAATATCACATGGTCCTGAGTATTCAGACCCTTTGCTCAGTATTTAGTAGAAGCACCCTTTTGAGCTAATACAGCCATGAGTCTTCTTAGGAAAGATGCAACAAGTTTTTCACACCTGGATTTGGGGATCCTCTGCCATTCCTCCTCGCAGATCCTCTCCAGTTCTGTCAGGTTGGATGGTAAACGTTGGTGGACAGCCATTTTTAGGTCTGTCCAGAGATGCTCAATTGGGTTTAAGTCAGGGCTCTGGCTGGGCCATTCAAGAACAGTCACAGAGTTGTTGTGAAGCCACTCCTTCGTTATTTTAGCTGTGTGCTTAGGGTCATTGTCTTGTTGGAAGGTAAACCTTTGGCCCAGTCGGAGGTCTTTAGCACTCTGGAGAAGGTTTTTGTCCAGGATATCCCTGTACTTGGCCGCATTCATCTTTCCCTCGATTGCAACCAGTTGTCCTGTCTCTGCAGCTGAAAAACACCCCCACAGCATGATGCTGCCACCGCCATGCTTCACTGTGGAGACTGTATTGGACAAGTGATGAGCAGTGCCTGGTTATACACACACACATATATATATATATATATACACACACACACACACATATATATCTATATATATAATTCACTAAGGCAAGACAACCATGAAAAGCACGCCGGAAGGGGCGTGGATTCACTAAGCCACCGACAAGTGAGACACCTATGACGCACTCTGGAAGGAGCCACGCCCACCAACTCCAAGACCATTGGATACGACGACAACTCGCAGGGCCATGTCCACCAACTCGGACGCGAGGACACAGAAAAAATGCCGTCATTTATATTCGTCTGTCGTAGAGGCCACATGTAGTGCAGGTCAGGTTAATGTCATGTGCATGTCATGCACCTCCGAGCTACGTTGACTGTTCATAGAGGCATGTTTCTCGCGGAGGTGAATCACCATATGCAGCGTGTGAAACGGTTTGAGAGGGGTATCCCATGAGATCCTTAAAACAATCCTTTACAACTGAGGTTAAAGCACAATGAAGTAAGCAGTCTTTAAAAGCCGACTTTTCGGTTACGACGCACGACCACGTGCACCATAGCAAACTGTTTTACACGCTACATACAGCAATTCGCATCCGTGACAAACATGCGTCTTCTTAGATGCTCCTGCACTTTGTACACACCCCCCTCCCACCTCGCTACTACCGCGGTCGGGTGTCTTGGTGGATTATATATAGAAAGGCAGCCAAAACCGCACAGAGCAATGAAAAGTCTAGAGTTCCATCTTTTCATTCACTTTCTGTTGTATCCTCAAACCGTCCCTTTTAAGACAACTGTGTCTTTCCAGAAGTGGTCAACCATCAATAAATAATTATGCGGCGTTTGTTATGCCGCGGGTTCACTATTGTGTTGTATTTTGCTCTCTTCAGAGTTCCATCTTTTCATTCGCTTACTGTTACATTCTCACACTAACCCGTTTTAGACAACCGTGTCTTTCCAGAAGTGTTTAGCATTAAATAAATAATTATGCATGACATTGAGCGTGTGTCTACCCTGCGCATATGGAGGAATATTTTGGACAAAATTAAATAAATAAATGCGCAAATAAAAGTACTGTGAAATGTGAGCATAAATAAAAAGATGTGTCATGAAATGAGTGCCTAAATAAATAAATATGTCATGAAATGAGAGCATAAATAAATAAATGTGTCACGAAATATGTTTTTTGTTACTTGTTTATTTATTTAATTTTGTCCGTAACATTCCTCCAAACCATCATGAAATACGACTTGAAATAAAACTGTTAAGAAAATATATCTGATGCAAAGGAAAACAAGAACCATTTGAGTCCAGTACAGCAAACATCCATAAAGTTCATTATTATGCTTATTACAACCCCAATCCTTTTGCAGTTGTTCGGGCAGTATACCACACAAGGTGCACTGGCCTTGAGAATAAATAAACCAGCTGAAGACAGCAATTTGACCTAGCTTATTTTCTTAAAATAACAGGGGTTGCATTTTTCTTTGAACTTAATAGGTTGACATGTTCTAAATTCATTTATTTGATAATATAAATATTTTCATACATCCTGATGAGTTTTTAAATGTTACCTTCTGGACAAAAAACATCAATCTGTCTCTGTAAAACTTTAAGCAAACTTAACCAAAAACAGAAATCATAAGTTACTTATCTTAGCTCTGGTTTTCACAAGGAAAATGCAGGTCTTAAAAACCATCTGAAAGATTCATCTCTCAAGCCATTAGGACAGAAAATAAAAGCATATTCTGGCTGGCGTCCTTTGCAGTAAATCACTTAACTATCATACATAAAACTTTAGGGGCAGCACAGTGGCAGCACTGCTGCCTTGCAATAAGGAGACCGAGGTTTGTGTCCTGGGTTCTCCCTGCGTGGTGTTTGCATGTTCTCCCCGTGCCTGCGTGGGTTTCCTCTCTCTGTCTAAAGGCATGCAGGTTAGGTGAGGTGATGACACCAAATTGGTCCTACTATATGCTTGGTGTGTGAGTGTGCGTGTGTTCACCTTGCAATGGATTGGTGACCCAGCCTTGTGCCCTATGCTAGCTTGGATGGGCTCCAGCATCTCCAAACCATGACCCATGTCTGGATTAAGCGGGTTAGATGTGTGTTTCCACTGCAGTAAGCAGTGGTAAGGGCAGCAAAGTAAAACAGCTGAAGTATCTCCAACTCACAGTGCTTGAATTCTATATTGTTTAACCCATTACAAGGTATCTGTATGTTCTCTCCTTGTTCGTTTTGCATTTCTTATTCCCACTCACAGTCCAAAGTCATACAATTAGAAATAGGCAGACAGATGCTGTTGCTGCCTGCTCTAAATGGGCATTCTCTTGTCAGTGTCATAACTGCATTAAGAAAACAAATTTGAAATTAAGTACGATAAGGATGAGTGACTGTACCATGAATATTATTTAGTAAGAGTAACAGCATCACAGCCATAAGAAACCTAGATTTTCAGTGAATTCTTTCTTAAGACCTAAACTAGTGGCACAAATATTTAACAACTGTTAAATTAAGGGTCCATTTTCATGTTAGCACAAAGGAAGTCAATCCTTTGACAGTGATTAACAAGAAATGCTAAAATACTGGACCTACTTGAAAGTAAAATTCAATAGTACTACAACAGACAAAACATAACAGGTCATTTTTCAAAATGGTGAAGGCACAGCCGGTCTGGATTACACTCCAAGGCTTACTATGAAGTATGATTATTAATCACTGATATGGGAATAAAAAGTGTCAGACAAATAGAGGCAAATCTAATCAGCATTGAACAGGAATGAAATCAGTCATGATGAGCTGTCACAATGGTTCACATACCACCCAAGTGCATTTTTTGTTGTTGTACCAAATTCAGAAATCTCCGAGTCTTGAATAAAACTGAATTTGAACCATTTTTTATGGAATAAAACGGAATAAAAAAAAAACAACTTTCAAATGACATGTTGATGTGAGTGTCTGTGTGTAAGGAAAGTAAAATCCACCATAGACACTGCAGCGTCTGTATGCTCAACAAGACACCAAGAAGAAATGATTGAGCTGGTTTGTATGTCTGCTTTTACCCCTTCAGCGCTAACTTTTACAAGTACCATAAATTTACATAGGATGTTACAGACACACAGGAAATGTATGTTTTTATTATATTATAATCTCTATGTATAATCTTCATTTGGATCTTGATCTTTGTTTGTCCACGAATGAATTAGAAGAAGAAGCACTAGATGGCAGTAGAGAGACAGCTAAAACATAGGCATTGCATTAAGAATCTCCTCCAGGCTTATACTACTGAACACTGTAGTACGCCAGTCACACCTCAAAACACAGTCATTCAAACTAAACAAATTGTTGTGCTTTAAATTAACTAAAGAGATCTTCATTTAGATCTTGATCTTTGTTTGTCCGCGAATTCCACACATGCGTAGACCACCTTCCAGTTTAGTATACGTTGTTGTTACTCACGGATGTCAACAGGCCTGGTTAGAGAATGAGATTGCCGAAGATAAAAGGTACGTGCCTACGTAACATATGAATGAAAGAAAGACAGTTGGTAAAACGAATGACAACGTAACAGTACGTTCCGGAAATTATTATTATTACGTTGTAGCCGGCGAGTGCTGCGCGTCTCACAGTTGTACCGTTGCTTGCTCACATGTCAGTGAAGTGATCCCTATTTATGCTTTAAAGAGCCTGGATACCTATGTGTCCCCCTTTTATATTCATTGCTCCGTGTATATTGCCTTACTCTTTGGATTGCCACAAAGCAACCTGCGAGATTGGAGAAAGGTTGAGAAGAAATCGTGAGAGGAAACGACAGCGTCGTGAAAACGAGACGGACTGTGAACGGACAGAAGCAGAAATGCTCCTACACCACCACATAATCACGATTCGGACAGTGATTCCGAGTAGGCCGTTACTATCGAATCAATATCCAATTGTTTTCTTTTGTAATTTTGTTTCCCTTATAAAAAATCATAATGCTGTGCGACGAAGGGCCCAGTTCACGACTGGCAGCCGCGTTTAAACAGGGAGCCCTTCACAGACAACTTTAACACGCGCAATGTAGTTGGGCGCACATGGCTAGTAATAATAATAATAGCAGCTCACTATTCAAAGCACTAAATGCACGGATGACGCAAGATTTAAACCCATTATCTTCAGATTGCTAAGTCGTAGCTTTTCCACTGCGCCATTGGCGCAGATACGAGACGGAACAGCATTACCATTGTGACAACTGGTTGAAGAAAAAAAAAAATATGCACAGACACACATGTATGCGAACATCTTTTATTTTGTACCGACTGAGTGCTGGGCTTCAGCAACATGTCAATTGAGCAATTTCTTTTTCTTTGGTTTTATTCTTGAATAAAAGCATATTTATTTTACTGCACCTTTTGTTAAAGTGTTTATTGGATATTTGGGCTTCAATCTTCACACATCCCACACTTCATGTCAACATTAATATATAAAAACATTTTCTGTCATTATTAGTATAACATGAAAACATGTTCCATTTTAGCAATGTGTTCAGCATTTCTTGCCTTGCATTTCCTCTCTCATTCTATATTTACACAGATCGTTGTAGAAACGGAACACACATGAAGTGTATGTATTTCAAATCACGGTATTTCATAACCTACGTATTTCCAATACATCATCTGATAAACACTCCAACACAGACTTCAGTTGTGAGTATGGGAGCAAGGTGATGCCTTCATCTGACTAAATGGGGGTGGGGGATGTAGCAGGCTATGTTCTGCTAATCCACACATTTGCAAAAAAAAAAAAAAAAAAAAAAAGGGATCTATTAACACAGTTATAAGGAGTTACAAGCTTCTTGGCATATGTCAGGAAAATTGGAGGAGGTAAGGGGCAATTAAAAAAGCATAAGTTTCAGGGACTCTTAATTCCCTGCACAATCAATCTGTTGGTACCAGCAGGATATGCCCTCGAACTAAAAAATATATGCGCATACCATTATGAAGTGAATCAGTAATGGAAGGTGTCACATGTGTTTGCATGAGAAAAAGCTTAAGGGCTCTGGTAATGGAAATTGCCCACTGAATCAGGAATTGGCACTGTGGTCTGATGCCTTCTCTCTTCTTCCCTCTGCAGAATGGAAGACTGACGGACACACTACCGCTGACATTACTTCCATTGTCTGCCCTCCTCAACCTGCCTTTTTCTCCCAAGTGGCAATATAACTGAAAACCGGCCATCTTTTTCACAATTCCTTTCTGAACTTGCCAAGCTAATTAAAAGGTTCAGCTCAGCTACAGGACACACTCTCTGCCAGCTGGAGGTCATAGCAAAGGAGAGGATTAAAACAAAACTGAGTGTCATTATGAACAGGGCTGCACATCCTCTCTCTGACACACTAACATTAAGGAATTTCAGGATGTGAATTATTCAGCAGAAGTGAGGCACAAAATGCTACAGGGGCTCTTTTATACCAAACAATTAAGCCTGGATAAGGCCCCGCTGGGACTGTGACAGCCAAGTCAGAAGTTTTCCTTTTCTTTCTTTTTAAAATTTTCTTCCTTTAATGTCATTCTGGTGTGAGTGGGTGTACATATATTTATTTATGTACCTATGTATGTATGTATTTATTTAAAGAACTACTGTAAAAAAAACTAAACATCCCTCAGGAACAAATAATGTTCTATCTATTTACTTATCTATTAGGAAAGACGGCTTTGAAATTCATTGCATGCTGCATTATTATGCTTTACTTCAAATATTATGGGGTCAACACTCTTTCACATTGTTTTGTCTCCCTTTTTACAAGGGTCATATAAACCTGATAAGTGAGTGCAAAGAGGAAATGTGGCCTAGTAGCTGGAGTTTCAACTTGAAACCACAAACTAAATGATTTAGTCTTTCCCTGTGACTGACAGTGAGGCCCTTGACTCGGTATTAGTGATTTTCAATGTGTACATGTAAAATAAGAGTTACATTTTTGAACCAAAACTGTAAAAAACAATTAAAAGTATAAACTTTAACACCTAATTAACTAAATGGGCAGAATAAAAAAAAAAACCTCATTTGCTCATTAAAGTGTCATGACTCATCATAATACATACTTGTTTATCATGGTGGCAGAGAGTGGCAATGTGTTACGGATTGATTGAACATGTAAGAAAGAATTTCACTGTACTTTGTCCATGTGACAATACTATTATTATTGCCACTAACATAGGTTATGAATGGATGCATGGCTAGTCCAAGCAAATTTTAATCCAAGTATCATATTCAAGTGAAAGACACCAATTTTTTGCTTTCAATTTTTATTCTACATAAACAAATTACTAAACACAGGAGGTCAAAAGCTAGGGGAAATAATATAGAAGTCATATTGTCTCAGGACCCTTGAATGTTTATCCAGATATCCTGCTGACAAGACTCTCAATTCCCACAAACAAACTTAAAAGATATTTGATCAATGTTTACTTTAAACATTAAACTTTATGTGTTGCCAAGAAAGGAATATAAAACGAATAATCTAGTCAACTGCTTTTTTGTTACTTAACTAAAACTGCAAAAATACATATGCATTACCACTGACAAAAATATAATGTTGCATCTGGATATAAGAAAGAATTTGATTTAAAGTAAAGCCTTTCAAATGGATTAAACTATTTATGTTGTTGTTAATTACTTAACATTTTACTTATAATCAGAAAGAAAACATGCCAGCATCAATCACTGACTTGTGTGCATCAACTCTTTGAAAATGAAAGCAAAGTAGAAGTTTAGTGAAATCTTCTCTGAGCCATCGGCAGTAGCAAACCATAACTGACTTAAAGAATCACAATTTTAAAAATTAAACTAAAAGATTTATGTCCGGCTTAAACAAAAATAGAGAAAGGAATAAGAGACTCTGCTGTGCAACTGTAGAACAAACCTTGTGTTTTGAATTCAGTCTGGTTATTAGGTGGTCAAATGCAGACTTTGTGTCAAACTAATTGTGATTTATGGTACTATGATGCTACTCATATTGTCACAAAGGCTTCCATTTGATAATCATGCTGAAGTTCAGCTCCAATTCTCTTAAAGTGAAGATTTTACTCTACCCTAATCTGGTATATTTTTTCTATAAAATGTATGCCACTCTTTTAAAAATCACAATTCTATCAGACTAGTAGAATTTTACACTTATACATTTTAACCCTTCCCGCCCATCTTTAATTCAAACAATTATGACCCTCACTAAGCTTCCACACAGCTATGGGTGAAGTTGGTTTGCTAGCAGTTAACATACAGAGGTTAGCGAACTTGTTTCCAAACTGATAACTTAATCACTAGATTGTACATGGAAATATTAACAACACATTTCTTTACAGAGAATCTCTGGAAATATGAAATGCTAAGATCTGTCTGACTGTTACATGAATTTCTCAGTAACAATTGTGGCTAGAACCTTGATCTTGGCCATAATCAACAGCTTATGACTTCATATGTTCTAGAAATTGATAACATTTTATAAGGGCAACCTTAGCAAAATGACATGGCGGTAAGAAAATGAAGAGCAGCATCATTTACTGTGTGTCACGTACATCAAAGAGGCCAATCACGCAACAAAAAAAATACAATCACAAGAATAAGAAAAATAAGAGCAGTGACATCCGCTGAGCATCAACTGCGGGATAAAAAAATGCAATAATGACAAAGACATGCCAACAATTGCGCAGAGAATTAACTGTTGTTTAGGTCTAGCCTTTCGATGGATCACACAACCCATTCCCATTCCCATTGAACAACACAGACAAGCAAGAAGTACTCTGGAATATAGACCAATTAAGCAAGAGTACAAACTGACTCATAGCCATGCAAGACAAATTCCAGGATACGCAATGAAAGAACGCTGCAGTGACACATTAAGAATACTGTTAATTAGTCAGAACTTCTGACCATATGAAAGAATTGCTTTTACATCCTTACATTCACATTTCTTTGAAGACCTCTACGGAGGAAAATTACATCAGTTATGTGATCAGTTTCAAGCTGTATTTTCTAATGTGCAAAACAAAAGAATGTGTTGCCCCAACCAGAAAAATTCAGCTTGCTCTAGAGCCACCAGAAGTAATAAAAAAACATCTATTGTAGAGAAGCTGAAGGAGCCAACTATTCAGAACACATAAGAAGTATCAACAGCTCCTTATCTTTTACTTTTTTTTCCCTCCTAGGATCATGGGTCTGTGTATTTCACCAATTTATAATGCAGTGTTAAATATACCAGGTGGTAGTACTTGTGCCTCATAGTACGGAGACCTGGGTTTGCTTCCTGGGTCTTCCCTGCGTGGAGTTTGCATGTTCTCCCCGTGCCTGCGTGGGTTTCCTTAGTGTGCTCCAATTTCCTCCCACAGTCCAAAGACATGCAGGTTAGGTGTATTGGCGGTTCTAAATTGTACCTAGTGTGTGCGTGCTCTGCCCAGGGATTTGTTTCTGTCTTGCACCCTGTGCTGGCTGGGATTGGCTTCAGCAGACCACCGTGACCCTGTGTTAGGATAAAGCGGGTTGGGTAATGACTGACTGACTAAATATAACAGGGCCTGAACTTTAGTTTATTTTACATTATATTGGGGCAATGTAACACAATATAGTAAAAGCAATTAATTTCTTTATAATTTATACCTCACTCATTATAATGCATGATGCAAGTAAAATGTTTTGCCAACTAACAGCTTATTAGTAATGTCATCTCTGTCTCGGGGCATAAATAGATCATGTTATTTATTTCTCAGCTAATATCATAATGTAATAAAATTAACAAAGGCCTTTTTGCTTTGAAAGAGAAGTAGGTTTGTCCAGTTTTACTAAATTAAATTAGACAAGACAGAGTGGTGGCTCTGTGGTTAAGGATCTGAGCTAGTGTCTGGAAGGTTACTGGTTCAAATCTCACTACTGCCAGATGGGATCCTACTCCATTGGGCCTTAGAGCAAGGGTCTTTCCCTGAAAACTGTTCCAGGGGTCCTGTACATTGGCTGACCCTGCAGTCTGGACCCCAAAGGTCATGTGAAAAGACCATTATCTCCCCGGAAATCAATGCCGTGTTCCAAATACCAAAAAATATAGAGAAGCTCATTTTGTCACTTCTGTAACTAGCCACCGCAATAAGAAAATGGATGGAAAGGTGAACAGACAGCTACAGCCACATCCATTACACTCAGAAGATCAATGTGAGGCCGCCATTCTTCTATTGGAAGCAGCATGTTGCAATGTAGTAAAAGTGATCAAATTCATTATAATTCCTAACTCATTTAAACAAATGCATGATGCAAATAAAAACGTTTGCCAACTCACAGCTTATTGGTCGTGCCACATCTGTCTCACAACATGTATCACGTATATAGCGACAATAATAAGAAATGTCTTTTTGCTTTGAAAGAGCAGTGGGATTTAACTAAGTTAAAGTATACCAGGAACTTTTAAGCAGGCGTGATACACACAATTAAGGGCTGAAAATTAAGCCATGTATTATTAAATAATTTTCCATGTAAGTAGTAATTAAAAAAAAAACAACATTTAGTGTGGTACAATATGATCATTAAGAAATTAAAAATAATTATTTTATAATGGAAATAATAAGAAGGAAAGTAAATGAAATGCTTCATATTGGTGTAGTGGTTTGGTGCCCTCTGCACATTTACCTTGTTTCTGCATAGCTCACTCCAGCATTCCTTCTGCAGCTCAATCATGTGCATATGTTAGGCTGGTGATTTTAACTTTATCTTCTTTGGAACAGTTCTGTATTTGAGGGTGTCTATAACTTATGACACTCAACACAGGGAGGGACCTGACGCTGCTAGTAACACATTTACATATTCATATTATTATTTTTTTTAACCTTTTTAATTTCCTTGGCATTAACCCTGAGTACGACTCAGGCTCAAAATTCTATGTTATTGCAGTAAAGGCAGAGTCAGATTCAGGGTGAAATGTAATGATCTGCTTTTTAATGCTAAGCCTGCTTTTCATACTGTTCATGGGTGGTAAGAAACTCCCCTCATGCTGGAAAACCTTTTGACTTTAAATCTAATTCTATTACTATATTAAGATATAGTAGTTAACATGTCTTTACATGGTTTACACATCTACTGAAATTCAAAATATCCCTACAATTACTCCTGTAGCTTACTAATAAGTGTACCGACTATACTTCCTTAGAAGGTTGGCGTCCTTCAACATCTGCAATAAAATGCTGTAGATGTTCTACCAGATGGTTGTGGCGAGTGCCCTCTTCTACGCAGTGGTGTGCTGAAGAGGCAGCATAAAGAAGAAGGACGCCTCACACCTGGACAAACTTGTGAGGAAGGCAGGCTCTATTGTAGGAATGAAGCTGGACAGTTTAACATCTGTGGCACAGCAACGGGCGCTGAACAGGCTCCTGTCAATCATGGAGAATCCACTGCATCCAATGAACAGGATCATCTCCAGACAGAGGAGCAGCTTCCGCGACAAACTGCTGTCACTGTCCTGCTCCACTGACAGACTGAGGAGATCGTTCCTCCCCCACACTATGCGACTCTTCAATTCCACCCCTTGGGGGTAAACGCTAACATTATTCAAAGTTATTGTCTGTTTTTACCTGCATTTTTATTTCTCTTTCATTTAATATTGTTTTACGTATCAGTATGCTGCTTCTGGATTATGTGAATTTCCCCTTGGGATTAATAAACTATCGATCTATCTATCTAATCGTCTCTTCTAAAGAGGCTGCATAGCAAGGTAATAGACTGAATAAGAGTGAAGAAAATGAAATAGATCCAGAATAATGATTACATGCTTCAGTTTACTGTATATTAAAAAATATCAACAAAATGTGCAAAACAGTGCACCAAAAATTACTCTACTGTCTCAAATATTACACTATCCAGCAGATTGAGACATACCCCTGATTTCAAGCTTATTTCAATATGTTGGTATTTAAAAGTATACTACAAGGGGTGTCTCATGAGAAGTGAGCCTACCTGGGAAAGAAGTGGTGCAGCACAATGTCATTTTAGGATTTTTCAGTGCAGTCTCCTTGATGGTGAACTCACTTCTCCCACCAGATTTCTAAAATCTGAATCCCCTTGGGGAAAAAAAATGAAACTTCTTGAATGTCACACAACAGCACCACCTCATCAATCACAGTATCATTTGTGTCAAAATGGCGGGTTTCTTCATATCAGGAAAAAAAAGTGCCATATCTTGCAAATAAGAAGGGTGGGGAAACAGTTTAAAGTTGCGTCTTTGTAAAATTTCCACTGTCATGTACACATTGTGTGGTGGACATTGTCATGATGAAAGGAGACTCAGAAGGACAACTTTCACATTGTTTTTCAGCTTTGGCAAGCTGCAGAAACATTTGCGGGGTTAAAGGTTGGCAAGAATTGCAAAGTCTGGTCTACTTTAAAAAAAATAAATAAATAAATAAATAAAATTAAGCACCTGACGTTACTCCTTCATAGGTAGTCTCACCTCCCATTAGAGACCCCTCATATTTTATGAAATATTTATTGCCTTGCTACATTAAATGAAATGTGCCACAAAGTTTGTCATAGTCAAGGCCCCCTATTGCAGATTTGTATTCAGCTTATGTACATTTAAAGTTGTAATAATGTAAAAGGGAGGTTAAAAACCAAAAACAAACTAATGAAAATACATAATTTTGCTCTTTTGGGGAAGCACCTGGCAGTGAACATGCGAGTTCAGCCACACAACAGGACAGAACAGTGGGGAATATCTAAGAGTCAGCAGAATTCTCAGAAAACAAAGTCCACAGCTGAAGAAACCGTAGTCTCATCTGCAGCTGCTTCATAATACAACATGGACATATTTTCATCTAGATTGTCACATGCAACCATTCCACTAGCAAAGGAGCATGACTTGTGTTAAGCTTGTTCCAATTTTGAATCTAATATTTTAAAGTCTCCCAAGAGACTGGAGGTTCATATAATACTTTTATTTACTATTGAAGAAATAGCTGAAACATCTGCTGTGAAATTACATTCCAAAGACAGCATTTAACTCATCTACAGACCTCCCAGGTTAGCTTCTCTACTTGATAAGTTGCTTACAATACATATAAATTACACAATTCATTCGTGAATATTTGAGGAGGAGTCATAAAGATGGCCTGTTGTAAAGTTCATGTGCTTCAAGAGCCACTTCCATATGGTTAACATGGCACAATAAATAAACATTATTTACATGAAAAGCTTTAATGCTTCTACTCAAATCATAAATTCATAATAACAGAGTTAAAGTGCCTTGAGAAAGTATTCAGACACCTTCAGTTTTTACACATTTTGTTATGCTGCAGCCTTATGCTAAAACAGTTTAAATATGATTTTTTCCATCATCAAGCAACACGTAATACCCCATAATGTCAAAGTGAAAACAGGATTTTAAGAATTTTTGCACATTGTTTAAACAAAAAATATAACTCTCACATTTACACATGTATTCAGAACCTTTGCTACAACACTTGAAATTTGACTCAGGTGAATTTCATTCTATTCATCATTATTAAGATGATTATACATGTTGTCCAACTATGGTCAATTCAATTGATTTGACTGATTCAGGAATGCACACACCTCCCTTTAACACTAGAATTACCAGAGCCTACGAAAAAACCTATAAATTCAGCCCACCTTAAATCACTTCACACCTCTCCGTCAGCGTCTTTTGTCTTCTAAATGTGTCGATAAGCCCAAGCAGAAAGCAGCTTTGCATACCACTTCCCCCCTAACTCCCCCACCTCAGAACGGGCAAGAAGTTCTCCCAGTTCCTGCCTTGATTGATCATCTGGGAGTGAGCTACCCAGAATTTTAAGGGGAAATAATTTGATGTGCGTTTTGTGTCTACAACAATCTATGTAAACACATCGTTAAAACAGAAACATTTTTCATGTTTTAGTAATAAACTAGCAAAATACCCACGCTTCGCAGCGGAGAAGTAGTGTGTTAAAGAAGTAAAGAAAAAGAAAAGGAAACATTTTGAAAATAACGTAACATGATTGTCAATGTAATTGTTTTGTCACTGTTATGAGTGTTGCTGTCATATATATATATATATATATATATATATATATATATATATGTTTTTCACACCACTGTAAATATATATTTGCCTCCTTCCTGATTTCTTATTCTTTTGCATGTTTGTCACACAAAATGTTTCTGATCATCAAACACATTTAACCATTAGTCAAATATAACACAAGTAAACACAAAATGCAGTTTTTAAATGATGGTTTTTGTTATTTAGGGAGAACAAAAATCCAAACCCTGTGTGAAAAAGTAATTGCCCCCTTGTTAAAAAATAACCTAACTGTGGTGTATCACACCTGAGTTCAATTTCCATAGCCACCCCAGGCCTGATTACTGCCACACCTGTTTCAATCAAGAAATCACTTAAATAGAAGCTGCCTGACACAGAGAAGTAGACCAAAAGCACCTCAAAAGCTAGACATCATGCCAAGATCCAAAGAAATTCAGGAACAAATGAGAACAGAAGTAATTGAGATCTATCAGTCTGGTAAAGGTTATAAAGCCAATTCTAAAGCTTTGGGACTCCAGTGAACCACAGTGACAGCCATTATCCACAAATGGCAAAAACATGGAACAGTGGTGAACCTTCCCAGGAGTGGCCGGCCGACCAAAATTACCCCAAGAGCGCAGAGACGACTCATCCGAGAGGTCACAAAGACCCCAAGACAACGTCTAAAGAACTGCAGGCCTCACTTGCCTCAATTAAGGTCAGTGTTCACGACTCCACCATAAGAAAGAGACTGGGCAAAAACGGCCTGCATGGCAGATTTCCAAGGCGCAAACCACTGTTAAGCAAAAGAACATTAGGGCTCGTCTCAATTTTGCTAAGAAACATCTCAATGATTGCCAAGACTTTTGGGAAAATACCTTGTGGACTGATGAGACAAAAGTTGAACTTTTGGAAGGCAAATGTCCGTTACATCTGGCGTAAAAGGAACACAGCATTTCAGAAAAAGAACATCATACCAACAGTAAAATATGGTGGTGGTAGTGTGATGGGGTTGTTTTGCTACTTCAGGACCTGGAAGGCTTGCTGTGATAGATGGAACCATGAATTCTACTTTCTACCAAAAAATCCTGAAGGAGAATGTCCGGCCATCTATTCGTCAACTCAAGCTGAAGCGATCTTGGGTGCTGCAACAGGACAATGACCCAAAACACACCAGCAAATCCACCTCTGAATGGCTGAAGAAAAACAAAATGAAGACTTTGGAGTGGCCTAGTCAAAATCCTGACCTGAATCCAATTGAGATGCTATGGCATGACCTTAAAAAGGCGGTTCATGCTAGAAAACCCTCAAATAAAGCTGAATCACAACAATTCTGCAAAGATGAGTGGGCCAAAATTCCTCCAGAGCTGTAAAAGACTCATTGCAAGTTATCGCAAACGCTTGATTGCAGTTATAGGTGCTAAGGGTGGCCCAACCAGTTATTAGGTTCAGGGGGCAATTACTTTTTCACACAGGGCCATGTAGGTTTGGATTTTTTTTCTCCTAAATAATAAAAACATGATTTAAAAACTGCATTTTGTGTTTACTTGTGTTATATTTGACTAATGGTTAAATGTGTTTGATGATCAGAAACATTTTGTGTGACAAACATGCAAAAGAATAAGAAATCAGGAAGGGGGCAAGTAGTTTTTCACACCACTGTGTATGTATGTATATATATATAGCAAAATACCCGCACTTCGCAGCGAAGTCATGCGTTAAAGAAGTTATGAAAAAGAAAAGGAAACATTTTAAAAATAACGTAACATGATTGTCAAAGTAATTGTTTTGTGTATTTGGCGGCAGCGTCACGAAGTTGTTTTCGTCTAGCTGCATCAGAAAATGTACCATGACGTCTGACACACCTCTTTTTTAGTGTTTTCTCACAGCTTGGATTGCTGCTGTCATAATCGGTTTGAGTTTATATATATATATATATATATATATATATATATATATACTGTATACTGTCAGGCGCCCCTTCAATGTAATAGGAACCACAGCATAGAGAGAAATGTGTGCATTACAACAGGTACACATGTCGTAAATGTAGGAAGGATGGTCCTTGGATATGTGGGAACTGTTCATATTTGAATCTGATGATTGCAAATAGCACGGAACGGAACTCTCTGTACTATTCTTTCCTCTGCATGTCTTGGACTACAAAAGAAACAGAACCATGCACCGAAAAGAGGACACTGGCAAGATCAAAAAAACGAGGCCACTGATTACAAGCGCAAGAAGGTGTGCGAATGAATATGAATAATATGTATAATGTTGCATCAGTGCCACAATGTTTTCTGAAATGTACTATACAGGTCATAAAATGAGTTATTCCAAATATCATATATACCTATGTCTGTTTTTTTTTTTGTCAGTGCGGCTTTGACATCATGGACCATAAGGTGCATACTAATTCAGCGTAAGCAGGAACACTCAATAAAACTGAAACAAAAAATCATGTGACGGTGGGATACGAAGGATGCAGATTCACCAGCATTTGTGTGTCAGCTTTTATCCCTCCAGATCAGAGAATTTCCAGTTCCATTGTCTCAAAACACCACTCACAGCTACAGTTATTTCCAGTTTCAGATAAAAAGTAACCGGTTTCGAACTCACAACCTCTGGATTGTCGGCAGTTCTAACCACAGCACCACGTAAGCTGTCGTATTGTACTTGCACCTTTTGTGAAAGTGTTTATTTGATATTTGGCCATCAGCCTTCACACATTATACAAGTAATGTTTATATTTTGTTATTTATTATTAAAACATTAAAAAGTTTATGTTTTAACAATGTGTTTACATAGATTGTTGTAGACGCAAAACACACATCAAATTATTTCCCCTTACAATTCTTGGTAGTTCACTCCCAGATAATCAATCAAGTCAGGAACTGGGAGAACTTCTTGCCCGTTCTGAGGCGGTGGGGGGATGGTATGGCAGGCTGCTTGCTGCTTGGGCTTATCAACACATTTAGAAAGACAAAAGACACTGATAGAGAGGTGCAAAGGCATTTAAGGTGGGAAGGATTTACAGGTTTTTTCGTAGGCTCTGGTAATTCTAGTGTTAAAAGGTCCCAGTTAAACAAAACCAAGCCTTGAGTCCAAAGGAATTTCCTGCAGAATTTAGATACAGGATTGTGTTGAGGTATAGATCTGGGGATGTCTTATTTGTATATAAAAAAAAAAAAAATCTCTATAGCACAGAAGGTTCCCAAGAGCAGAGTGGCTTCCATACTTCTCAAATTGAAGACTACAGTACTCATAGAGTTGGCCACCCAGCCAAACTGAACAATCAGGAGAGAAGGACCTTAGTAAGAGTGGTGACCAAGAACACAGTGGTCACTCCAGCTGAGCTCTATAGAGCCTGTACGGAGATGGGTGAATCTTGCAGGAGGACAACCACCATAATCCATAATCTGAAATTTATGGCAGAAGGGCCAAACAACACATGAAAGCCCACTTTCAGATTACAAAAAGACACTGAAGGGACTCTCCGACTAGAAAAAAGACTCTTTGGTCTGATAAAACCCAAGACTGAACTGTTTGTCTTTTTTTTAATATTATTATTATTACTGGTTTATATAGTGCCTTTCCTATGCTTAATGCGCTAGTAAGTGTCAAATTTGGAGGATACCAGGCACCGTTGGAATAGTATTACTCAGGTGGTCCCAGTATTATGCTGTGGAATTGTTTTTTTCGTGACAGGGACTAGGAGACAAAAAAGGGTTGGCAGAAAAGAGCAAAATACAGAGAAAGCCTTAATGAGAAACCTGCTCAGAGTACCATGGACCTAAGAAGTTTACCATGCAACATGACAAGGACCCTAAGCACTGTCACACACGTGCAACTAGGAAGGAGCTGAGT
This sequence comes from Polypterus senegalus, assembly GCF_016835505.1. Lineage (NCBI taxonomy): Eukaryota > Metazoa > Chordata > Cladistia > Polypteriformes > Polypteridae > Polypterus > Polypterus senegalus. The sequence continues at coordinate 52,650,279 of NC_053171.1, forward strand.
GGACCAAGTGGAGGTAATTACCCACCAGGCCAGGGGGTGGTGGGGTGCACTAAACCTACCTCTGTTATTTGTACAGACCAAATACGGGGAAACCTGCCTGATTTAACATCACTTCCTGTTCCGGCGCCCAGACTGATGTCACTTCTGGCCCCCAGGCTAATGTCACTTCTGGTTCATTGCTTATAAAGCCGCCATTTTTCAAAGCCTCGTCAGTTCAATCCTGGAACTCAACCTGACATTAACTTGTTTTTGTTAAACCTTTTTGCAGCTAGGGACAATATACGGGTGGCTACCCCAAACCTTTTCAGTGTATTGAGGCTTAGGGACAACTCTGGGAAATGTACCAGAGTGGCTAACTCAGATACCATACTTGGACCCAGTTGAACATTTCTGGAGAGACCTGAAAATAGCTGTTCATTGATGGTCTCCACCCAACCTGACAAAGCAGAGAAGAATGACAGAAAATCCACAAAACCAGGTGTGTGAAACCTGTTACATTAAACCCAAGACCACCTCAGGATAGAAAGGCTGCCAAAGCAGTTTCAACTAAGTACTAAAATGTAGGAATACTTGAATTAAAGGGTTATTTTATTTTTAATAAAAATGCAAAAATGTTTAAAATACTGCTTTCATATTTGTCATTTTGAAGCAATGAGTGTAGCTTGATGAGGGAAAAAATAATTTAAAACATTTTAGTACAAGACTGCAACAAAGCAAAATGTGAAAAGTGAAGGGGTCTTACGAGTTTCTGAGGGAACATGGCTGAAATTATACCATTATGTCAACAGTGTTTTAATAAGAATCTTAATGGTCTTCTAAACAAATTCAGTTTGTGCATTTGCCTTACAACTCCTCAAGTACCTCCGCTTTCCCATGTGCACATGGGTTTTTTTCTAACATCACAAAGATATGTAGATTAGGTTAGATGGTGACTTTAATCTAGCTTGATAAGAGAGAGATCATATTGTTAAAAGCCCATGTCCTGTGACTGACTCGCTTCCACTGTGGTTTAAAGTCAAACTTTAGCTCCCTGAGACACTGAATTTGGGTTAGATCAGATCAGTAAATGAATGGATACATCAACACATTCAATCTGTAACTGATGAATGAAAACTCGAAAACTACAGTCTTGTTGCTGAGATAGAAAATTTATTTGTTCCAACATTCTCAACTGTCCTGCACCACTGAAAGGTCAATTATGTCTTTGTCCATTTTGTTATGAAATATTGTCACATTTAGATTGGGGCACTGCCTTACAGTTATGGAATACTCCAGCTGTAACTTGACTTAAACTAAAGTAAGCAGTTGTCATAAATGGATGAATGGCCAATACTAAAACATTTTATATTATTATCTGCACATTTATTTACTGCACATAAAATTAATATAAAAGGTGCGCAGATATTATTTCAAAATTTTATGTGTGCACTTATTAAATATGTAGATGGTAGATCTCTAACTGTCGTACCAGCTCAAGCTTCTCAACTTACAGAGAGATCACATTCTAAGTCCCTGGAGTTAGTTTCAGCATCTGGCGATCATTTCAATGAGGCAATTGCCTTTGACAGCTGCTCAAATGACATTATACAAGACCCTTATGGCTCTTCCTACAAGTGGCTGAGCCACTGAAGGAATTTAAGTAATTTCAGGGTCTTGCTCACGAGTGAGGGAAGAAGTGAGAGATCGACAGGTGGATCACAGCAGAGTCTATAGTTGTGTGGACGTTGTACTGGTCAGTTGTGCTGAGGAAGGAGGCAAAGCTTTTGACTCATCGGTGGATTCACATTCCTACCTTCACCTTTGGCCATGCGCTTTGGGCAGTGTCTGCAAATACTAGATCATGGACTGCAGGGTATGTAGGTTTAACCTTAGAGATATGTTGAGGAGTTCAGACATTTGGGAGTAGCTCAATGCAGAGCTGGTGCTCCTCTGCATTGAAAGGAGGCAGCTGATTAGGATACCTTTGGAATGCCTACCTACGGAGGTGTTGGCATGTCCAAATGGGAGGAGACCTCAGAGTAGACACAGTACCTACTGGAGACATTATATGTCCCAGTTGGTCAGGGAATGTTTTTGTACCTGGGCACATTTGATTAGACTACTGAAATGAAAACAAATAAAAATTGCTTGTTGCAGTTCTTGGAGTGACAGTAATGTGCATCTTTGGTCCTTACTATTTCCACGTATGTTGGGGAGAGTAGCTATGACAAGCTTTCTTGGGATGTCACAAAAATCTTAGTTGAGCTCACTGTGGGCATTTTTCATTTGAGAATAAGTATGCCCTTCATCTTCTCCATGATTAAGTATTTTACTTAACTGCTCTGGCAGGCAAACGTATTCCAAACTTTTGAAAATGGCTACGATATTTTCTAATTTCAGATGTAAATAATTAATTTCATACGTAGCATAAAGCTTGGAGAGTGGCAAATAGGACTTCTCAAACTGTGTCATCTCCCATCTTAGAGGACTTAGGTTTCCATTAGACTATAAATGACCAGAGTTCTGTAAATAAGTATCATGATAAACTTGATATATCTTGTTAGACACTCTTTGATATGTTGTGAAATTAAATTTTGGCTTTAGATAGGCAGTTGTCAAAGTTTTTTTCAAATGTCAGCATTGATGGAGATAATAATGCCAAGGAGAAATAGTCTAAATATAGTTCTTGTAAATGTCTTCAAAGCTGAACTGCTGGGAGAAGTTGTAAACATTCTCTTTTTAGGAGGCCAAAGTAAATGCTCAATGTATTTATATTATAGACACGTACACACAGGATGTCTCTTTAGGCTGATTTTATTTTTTTTTTTAATATGTAAATTTGTATAAATGTCTATGTGTTGTGGAACATGGCCCGGACACAGACAGGTACACATGGTTAAATCACCCAGCACACGTGTATTAAACAACTAATGTTTACAACAGTGCACACACAACCCCCAAACTCTTTAAAAGTCCAGGCCTTACAATGCCTCTCTCTTCTCTTCAGGCCGCCTCCACTCCTCTCCACCTAGACCTTGTCTCTCGTCCTCCCGACTCCAGCCATTGAATGGAGGGAGGCGGCCCCTTTTATACACACCCGGACATGCTCCAGATGCTTCCCATTTAGCTTCCGCCAGCACTCCCCAGTGTGGCGGAAGTACCGGCTGCGCACCCAGAAGCACTCTGGGTGTCCCTGGTCTTCTTCCCCCCAGCACTTCCAGGTGTGGCAGAAGTGCTGAGGGCCAGGGCTCCTCAGGCATTGGGGCACCCCCTGGCGGTGACCACGGGCCCCTATAGGGTTGAGCTTCCAAGCTCAGTTCCTGTGGTCACCAAAGCAACCAGGGCAGTTGCCCCCATGTGGTCTGGAGGAGGCATAAGCCCTCCTCCGGTCCTCCTGGGCGTCCAGGCTGGGTACCACCCCCAGCCACATGTCACAGTGTATATATATTATACTGTACACGCAGGAGATGAATTTCACCACTCAAATAAACAGCAGATGTTTGGAGGGGGAAAAAGTTAACATTCTACCAAAGTGAAGAAGTAGATGACATGTAATGTAACAAACTGCTCAAACTTACACCAATTTAGGTTCTATGGATATACCTTTTCATTTTCTTGCTAGTTTCATATTTTCCTTAATTAACGCAATGTCTTCACCTCATTCGTTACGCTATTGCTTTTGCAAATCAACCATATTAAACCTCAACTGCCAACAGTAATGCATCGCATATGATGGGATCTAGGTAAAGAAACATCTCTTTCAAGTACTAAATAGGCAAAGGGCTAAGGGCTAAGGGCACTTTATTACGCAAAACCACGTAATGCTTATTTTGCTGTTTTTTTCAGTTCCCTTTGATTTTATGCTCATGTTGCATTTGGGAACTTCCATAAGATTTTAATTTAACACATTGTGATCAGAGTTGGGTGAACTGTTCTTTGGTAATATTACAAATTGAGAAACTCTGCTAAGATTTCTCACAGCATTAACCACAAATGAGAATTAAAAACAAAGATATACTATACTTGTTGAGGTACTGTATTACCTGAAAACTAAAATCAAAAATATGTATTTACTTTCTTCAGAATTAACATAAATGTAGTGCTGACCTCCTATAGTAATTCATTAATTGGTCATTTACTCAGTCAAAACAGAATGTAGTCAATGTGTGGTCTTGAATTGAAAGGTAATTCACTCCAAGCAGCTGCTCAGTAAAATGCAGCACATTTGCTTTGCTTTAAGTTATGACATGTAATCTATAGACATAAATTAAAAAGCAGTACATTTTTGTATTGCATTTTAAATTAGCATGAAAATTGTGTGAAGCAGTAAAAACAATCTATAATTTGGTTTTAATTATGACACAATAAAATCATGCCACAATTAAACACACCACTTGTATATGTATTGTACTCTAATGTGGTTAACATGGTGGATTGCATTTAATAATCTTCAATATATTACAACCAAATTACAACCAACACTGCATGATCATTTTTACAGGATTTTTCAGATTCAAATTTGTGCTGTGAGTTTTTATTACCAAAACAAAATAAAATAAAAAAAGACTCTTTGAAAGGAAACAAACAACACTATTTTCTGATGTGACAACAGGACTCACTAACACGTTGCAATGCTGGGACTACAAGGCACTAACCTTCAAAAAATATTCTGCAACCTGCATTTTCAGGAGAGAGAGTCGGGAGTTATTTTTTCAGCAGTGGGGCACAAGGTCAGTATCCAGTGCTAGGTGATGTAAGCAAAAAGGCACACTTGTACTGAGCCAACAAAGAAACAAAAGTCAAACTAACACACGTTTTTGGGATGACAAAAGGATTTTAACTCAGAAAAAGGCACAAAAACTGTGATCTGTCATTCACTGAAAACAGTTTTACTTTAATATGCCTTCACTGCTTTAATATGAGCAGATTTAACAAGAAGAAATGCTGAGCCGATAAGATGGAGAAAAGGATACATTCTGTGCAAACTACACGTGTACCTAAAAATGAACATGGTCTGGCATAATCTAAATCAATTTTGCACATTCATTTTTTTTTTTTAACAAATGCCCCAACTAGGTTAAACGCATGCTCTCCTTCACACGGATGTAATTTTCAATTTTAATAATGTAAATTCATCCCATTCCAAGTTCATTTCATGCCAAAACCCGACTATTTTGTGTCAATCTGGTATAACTAAGGAACTCTGAAGTTAAAAAGTAACAGAAGCATAGGTGCCTATAAATATTGTCAAGCACATGTGCATCTTCAAGGCTTTCGCAAGATAAGCAATATCACTCACTCCAAGGAGAAAAAGATCTCTCTTTTCCCCTGCAGTACTGGAGGACGATCCAATCCAGGAAACCCCAGGAAGTCCCAATCCTTCGGAATGCCTCTGTCTAAGCTATCTGTTAGTTAGCTTATGTTATACTGATCAATGTATTTTCCTAGTTACAGTATGTTAAAACCTATGCCTGTAAATTAATGCATAGTCAATGGGAGGTTCGTGTATAACACATACAAGCTAAAATGTACATGGAATAGTCTAAATACTTCTTGTCATTCTGACTAGAGACTAGTTCAGCTTATGGTCTGCCCTGCAGTTGGTAAGGCATAGAGGGTAAACAGTTTCAAACTGTACTGAACGTGCTAAAGTTTGCCTTAGAAAAGTAACACAATTTTTAGTTACAGAAAGTGAGGTGTAAAATGAAAAAGCTAAGATTGTAATGAAACAGAGAAGAAACTTTTTTCCCTTTTATTATGTGTGTGTAACAAGTTTTTTTTTGAAGTTTTACGATTTGCTCATTTAAAAATTTTCCCTAAAGCTTTTTAAAATGAACTTTATTGCATTGAGGAATTCCTCTTGTTACTTGTTTGACTCATGCTGGATCCTACCTTAACAAATCCGCAGCTAATTGATTTTAGGAACCCAGAAAAGATGTAGCTACAGCCACTACTGTATATAAGCAAGCCACCCATGGGGAGTAGATGTATATTTTTGAACCCATGTCTGAGGGTAAAGAGGCGGTTCTAAATAAGCCCTACTGTCACAAGGCAACAGCCGCCATTTTGATTTACTCATTCTCTTTATTTCCTTGTCAGTCAAAATGGGGTTTACAATGGTGTTACCCACAATTCTGCTTTGTCTGTAGTTATTACAATATGAACAATGTAATAATATTTTTAAGAAGTCTGAATAATTTCTGACATTTAAAACCAAATCAAAATAAAAATGCCACAATTATATGTTTTCATCTTATGAATTCTTTCTGGTTTGATAAATCCATTTTTTTTAATCCATTTTCAATTTATGAACAACATTGGAGAGTGAAAATCAAAGACAAAAGCAAGCAAGCCACAAGGAACATTAGCAAGAAACTTGGTTTTGCAGGAGAATGCTATTTTTTATTGAAACAAACCAATAAAAAAAAAAAAAAATAAATGTCAATAAACATGTTTAATGGAATGCAAGGTAAAAACCTCAGCTCGTTAGCCCTAGTGAGCTGAAGTTAACTGCCTCAATAAGTGAGATTTGAAACTGACAGTTAATGAGCTTTATGAATAAATGAGTTAATAAATAGTTTTCATACTTTCAAAATGTGTGTATCATAATGGAGGAATTATTAAAAGCATAAGATTACGTTTGAATAATTCAATATATATAGTAAGAGACTTAAATAAAAAATAGCAAGGGAGGAAATGATAATCGAGACAGATGCAAAGTAACAGAGTCAACACAAGCATACATAAACAAAATTACAAATAAAACATGAAGATAAACAGATGTATGCGGTATTCCAACACAAATACTAGAGATTCAAATTGATCCTTTTTAAGTCCATTGTGTATTCAAATCTCAAGTTTTTACTTTCTATATGTAATACATTATATTTACTTAACATTAAATTTTATCTGCCCAAGCTTGTATGTTGTCTAGGAACCTCTGAAACAATTTAGCTTATTCTTCATTATACACAATTCCACCTGGTTGGGAATCATCTGCAAACTTAATCAGTTAACTGATTAAATTTTTGTCAAATTGTTTATGTACATCAAAAAGAGCAGTGGCCCCAACACTGACCCCTGCTGGACACCACTTTTAACATCACTTGATTATATTATCCTCTGCTTCCTGTGTTTGAGCCCATTTTTTACCACCTAAACACCCCACCCTTAACGCCCAATTCTTTTTAGTTTGATCACTAACATTTGTTGCAGTAACTTATCAAAAGCCTTCTGAAAATCAAGAGTAACATTAAATGGTGTGTTATGTTAATAAATTCATGATTTAGCCTTTTAAGTGATGAAGTGTTGAATTTTAGAACTTCGATAAATCTTCACTGACCAATACTGAGTGACTGGATGGGCAGGGTCAACAGTATCATCAGAACTCTGCAAATGAAAGTTTCTAATTCATCTGATTTATTTATTTTTTTTTAATTCAAGTTTTTACTACTGGCATCATTATTTTGACATGAAATATCAGAGCCACATTACATGAAGAGCAAACATCTATTTTGACAATGTGGAATATGATTGCATTTATGTCCAATAAGGAGATAAACTACCTTTTTATGTTAAAATCAAGAACATTCAAGTAGTATAGAAAAACAGACCAGTTGCATGAAAACAGTTCAAGTAGCAAGGTTACGAAATGTGAAGGATATATTTCAAATTCATCTCATCTGATAAATAAAACCTTATCAGAAGGAATGATATTCAAAAAATAAATTTTAACATTGATAATGAATTGCATGATGGTACTTCTTGCAAACAAGCATTATGAAAATTAGGGTGAGAAAATACAAGAAGGGTTGAAATTATGATAACTTTTTTATGGTGTAGAAATGTGTAAACTATGTCTGAAAATTTGGAAAATGTAGGTTATTTTTATTTAAAACTAACATTAACACTTTTGACAGACTTGAATAACTGGTGCAGTGGCCGGGGGTTAAAGGGTAATCTTCTGAATAATTGTCCAATTGCTTTTTCATGCCAACACCACTAGACCAGACAAAGGTAAAGCAGAATTTCAGGTCAGAGCTACAGTAAATGCAAATGTTATAATTACTGAAAACAGGCCCTACCTTAATTGATTTTCTTCTTGTTTTACTGTATGTTAAGTACAGTTTAGAACAAGCACAACTAAAATGACAGCTCAATTCTAAGTTTAAATCTAAAGAGCAGTTGAATATACAGATTCTAAGAAGAAAAACCTTAAAAGGTTTACTGAGCTTAGACGTTGAATTTCAGCAAGTAAAGCACAAAATGTGATCGGTACATTTATTTCAAATATAAAAATTCAGTTAAATCATAATTAAGAATGAAGAGGTTGGACTGGTCTCATAACACAAATGAACTACAGTATATAAGGAAGGGTAGGGTAGACTCAGTTATGGAATACATTCGTGACCCACAGAGGTAGCAGCAAAGGAGAGAGTTAAAACAAAACACAACACCATTATGAAACAATGCTACACATTGTTCAGTGACACACTAACACAGAGGACTTTCAGTCAATAAATCATTAAGTAGAAGTCTGTCAAGAATCGTTATTGGGGCTCCTTCATACCAACAGCTATATGCCTGTATGGTGCCTCACTGGGATTGGGACTGTCAAGTCAGAAGTTTTCTTTCTTTTTAAATTTTCTTCCTTTTTAGTCATTCTGGAGTGTGTTCAAACCATAGAGTGCACATGTGTTTGTACTTATCTATCTACTTTTAACTATTAACACTAATAACACCACCTTACCTGGTTGGTTCCATGTATGAACTGTCCAGACTTTGTTGAAATAGCTTCTTCTGAAGTCACCTGTCCTTCCAGCCAAGAGATCTTTAATGGGTTATCCACTAAGCCTCTTTCATTCTTGAATGCAAGTGTCTGTTAGATAAAATTATAATGTTATTTGTTATGGTACATATCAAATATACAATCAATATAACAAGGTGGAGGGTACAAGCATGGAATCATGGTTTATCCGGTTTAAGCATTTTTTTCCTTTGTCATTTTTCCTGTTGTCCATCATGTATGTGCCCATTTTGCATTCATGAAAGTCATAGTATCAACTAGTTCTTTGGGCTGCCTATTATATCCCAGTAGCTATATGCTATAAATGAGGAATTTCTGTATCATGTTCACCAAACCAGCCCTAAGGCTGTTGTCATGTGTCAGTTAGTCTGAAATGCAAGTCTAATGGATTATGTTTGTACCATTGCCAGGATGTGGAAATCAAGACGCTTTGTGGTGGGGTCCCAGTGTGCCTCTCATTCTATTCTGCTTTCTGCTTGTCTTTCAATACATTTGGGGTATTGAAAGAAAACAAACATTTGTATGAATTAGGTGGTAATCCCTCAACCAAGTAGTCATTTCATTCATAGCCTTTCATAGTTCCTATGTCATTGAGGTATCAGATACACATTGCTATGCAGTTCAACGGGTATTGGTATATGGATTAGATTGGCATTCAAGTCACTTCTAAATGATCTTTATCACAAAAATGAGAGTGACCAAATTGTGGTTTTCTACAAGATGGCTCATAAGTTTATCTTGCTTGCACTATCTTTGGTAGTGGTAGTTTTCTGTACTTTGCCTCAGATGCCATTCATAAGGACAACATTTAGTCAATTTTGCAAACTAGAACAAAGTACAAGGTGAGACACAAAAATAACCAGACTGGGCTTGGGGCTTTCCTGGAAAACTGTCTGGAGATTGTTCAGACATGAATCATAGAACTATATCCCCTCCTACAAACCCTCTCAAACTACCTATCAGCTAGGTACATCTCTGGAGGAGAATTGAAGGAAACCAGATGTACCTGAGCACACTTTGGATTTCCAGGGCAAAGGGTCTGAATACTTATATAATTAACTGATTTCAATTTTTGATTTTTAATAAATGAACCAAACTTTCTGAAAACATGTTTTCATTTTGATGGGTATTGAATGCAGATTGAAGGGCAAAAATGGCAAATTTATCCATTTCAAACTAAGTCTACAACACAATAAAGTGTGCAGAAAGTGAAGGGGCCCTGAATACTTTCTAAATCTACTGTAATCAAGCAAAGGAACATGAAGTGACTTACTGCTGCTTTCAGTGTGGCAAACTCCACTATAGCACTGCCATTCTTCTTATTTGAGATTATAACATTGAGAACATCACCATACTAGAACAGACAGACAAACAATAGCAGGATTAACAGATCAAGAAGTAACAGTCAACTATTTACTACAGATCTCGTCATTTTCCAGAGGTAAAAAATGTTCAGTGCTATTCAATCACTGACTACAGACACGAAGAACAACGGGCCCATTTATGATTTCTAAGCTCTGCTCCTACTAACTATGAAAACATTAATTTCCCTCACAAACAGTGCCACACACCCAACATTGAACTGTCACTAATAAAGACAAAAATTGACTTTTTCTTCTTTGAAGTGCACTTCATATTCAGAGCAAAATAAATCTATCACTTGCATTATACTGGAACTATAAGCGGAGGCGAACAGCAAAATATTACATTATTGAGAACCGTGGGGTTTCCTCAATATTTCAAACACTAGAAAACAAGACCTGAAAAACTAATGATGCCTGTTAATACATTTCACAGCTTGCCAAAAATTCTAGTTTACATTGAAACAAATTGACAGCACACCAAATATATTAAAATAGGACTAATCATTCATTTGACTGTAATGGATGATCTACTACTGTTACCCTAAAATATTAAATAAATTCATCAGTGGCAACAATCTGCAGACATTTGTTACATACCTTATGTAGAAGATTAACTAGAAGGCTATAAGAATAACCACCATTGGTCTTATCATGTTTTGTACTCTTCCATTTTAGCTTTGGGGAAAAGAAATAAAGGTACATTAGCAACTACACAGTTTTACTATACACAAAATAATTGTGTTTTAATAAAACACATTTTTCAGTATGAAAACATGATAGAAAAAAAAACAAGAAAAAAGGTATGTCTTACTTGATTATTATGGTAAATAGTATTATACCGCTTTAGAAACTGACTTAATCATTGTCCTTCATAATATATCTATTGCAAAGTAAACTCTTACAGCAACATGAAGTTAAGCTTTTAAAAGTTAGTAAAATATTTACATAGATAAAACAATTATTAAAAATAAATCTTTCTTGAGCTCCAAGTACCTGCCTTCCTTCCATTTTCTAACTGCTTAATCCAGTTATGGGTCAAAAGTTACAGTAGATTACGTTATTCGTTAGATACTGTTAGCTTTTACAGTAATTCACTTAATGCTTTAAAAACATTTTTCACTGATCCATATGATGATTAGAATAAAGAAAAAACAACACATACATTCCACTTTTTTCTGCCTAGAAGAAAAAGACATTTTTTTCCACTTATTCAGAAAGGCCTTTACTAATTTAACAGGCTCATTATTTACTGATCATCATCAAGAGAGTTTTCTACACCTTCTTTGAAGCCCACCTGTGGTAACTTAAATAGACATGGACATATCTGTCCAAAGAATGTCTCATGGGAGAAAATATGTATCACAGAAAAAACCGAGTCATGAGGTTGAAGGAACGGTTGGCAGAGCTTAGCAACAGTACTGTGTCAAGGCACAAATCTGGGGAAGGGTACAAACAAATTTCTGCAGCACTGAATGTTTCCAAGAACACAGTGGCCTCCAAAAATCTTACATGGAAGAAGTTTGAAACAAACACAACTCTTCTTAGAGCTGGCCAAACCGATCAATCAGGGTAGAATGACCATAGCAAGAACCTGATGGTCACTGCTGGCTGAGTGCCGTAAAACCTGTGGGGAGATGGGAGAAACTGCCAGTAGGACAACCTCCATTGCAACACTCCTCTAATTTTGGACTTTATGGCTGAGCGAACAGATGACAAAAAGGCTCCCAAAGGACTCTCAGGCTATGAGCAATGAGATTATCTGGTCTGATGAAACAAATATTTAACTGTTTGGCCTCAGTTCTAAGCATCACATCTGGAGGGAGCCAGGTAACTCATTACCTTGGCAATACCATTCCAATAATGAAATATGGTCACTGCATCAGAGACTGACAGACCAGTCAGGCTTAAGTGAAAGCTGAATAAAGCAAAATCCAGGTCTCATAAGAACTCAATCTGGTCTGAAAGTGCACCTTCCAACAATGCAATGACCAAAAGATCAAAGCAAAGCAAAGACAACTTAAGTGCAGCTTAGAGATAACTCTGTGAATGTCCTTGAGCTGCCTAGCCAGAGCCCAGATTTGAACCCAATTAAACATTTCGGGAGTCCACCCAAGTACTGAGAAAGGGGTTTGAATACTTGTATCAATGTGATACTTCAGTTTTTTTTATTTTTAATAAAAATTGCAAAAATTGTATAAAATTTTGTTTTTGCTTTGTCGTTCCAGGATACTGAGTGTTGCTTGATAAGGGGGAAAATGAACTTAAATGACTTTAGCAGAAGGCTATAGAAAAGAAAAAACAAAACAACGTGCCAAAAATGAAAGGGTCTGAATACTTTCTGAAGGCACTGTACATGTAACATATGCTTTTTTTTTTTTTTTTTTATTAACTGTGATTTCTTACTTTCAATTTTGGCGTCACACTGCTGTCAGCTCCCATTTTGCCATGACTGCCTGAAGAAAAAAAAAAGCAAAAAAAAAAAAAGAGAGAGAGAGAATATATTACTAAAATTAAGAGAGGAATATAAATGGTGTCATTTCCTAGTTATTAATAAAATGAGATGAGGGGTTTTTTGAACAGTTGTTAGCAGTTGTCTAATAATTTTTTAAAATATTTTCTAGCACTCCAGTGTTAAGCTGTTGACCTAACCCATGATTCTGGAATTAAAAAAGCAACTCTGTTTCCAAGAAATGGGGAAAAAAGTACCTCTTGCGTGCAAACACTGAAAATTTATATGGCAATTGGTTCATTGGGGACACACTGGAATTCAAAAAGAGTCGCTATGTATTTTTTATTTTTTAAACTCAAATTAGACTTGACTGTATTATTATTAAGCTGAGTGACAAGGAACGGTATGTAGTATCATAATATTTATAGTTGGACCAAACTATAGCAAACTGAATTTTTTAGGTTAAAACCAGCTGCATTAGTCAAAATTCTAATACATTACAAAATATTGTAGTCATTAATACTAAGACTTCTATGCAGGAGGTAGTATAAAATGACATGAGAGCATTGTATATCTCGTTTTTTAAAGTATGGCACTGTGGAAGGAACAACAAAAGGACAATTAAGCAATGCTAACAACTGACATTTAGCTCACCTTTCCTCTTACAAGTAAAAGCAATTTACAATCTTGGCTAAATCAGAAAAACAGAAACTATACCAAGTTAAATTTAAGGCTAATATAGTGAGTAATGTAGTAAAGTTAGTCTTTCTGTAGATGTAATGGCCATTTTCTGGGTTGCAACATGCTTTTTAACACCATTTATTTCTAACAATGTAAAACAACATATTAACAATCAAAATACAGTGGTGTGAAAAACTATTTGCCCCCTTCCTGATTTCTTATTCTTTTGCATATTTGTCACACAAAATGTTTCTGATCATCAAACACATTTAACCATTAGTCAAATATAACACAAGTAAACACAAAATGCAGTTTTAAATGATGGTTTTATTATTTAGGGAGAAAAAATCCAAACCTACATGGCCCTGTGTGAAAAAGTAATTGCCCCCTTGTTAAAAAATAACCTAACTGTGGAGTATCACACCTGAGTTCAATTTCCATAGCCACCCCCAGGCCTGATTACTGCCACACCTGTTTCAATCAAGAAATCACTTAAATAGGAGCTGCCTGACACAGAGAAGTAGACCAAAAGCACCTCAAACGCTAGACATCATGCCAAGATCCAAAGAAATTCAGGAACAAATGAGAACAGAAGTAATTGAGATCTATCAGTCTGGTAAAGGTTATAAAACCATTTCTAAAGCTTTGGGACTCCAGCGAACCACAGTGAGAGCCATTATCCACAAATGGCAAAAACATGGAACAGTGGTGAACCTTCCCAGGAGTGGCCGGCCGACCAAAATTACCCCAAGAGCGCAGAGACGACTCATCTGAGAGGTCACAAAAGACCCCAGAACAACGTCTAAAGAACTGCAGGCCTCACTTGCCTCAATTAAGGTCAGTGTTCACGACTCCACCATAAGAAAGAGACTGGGCAAAACGGCCTGCATGGCAGATTTCCAAGACGCAAACCACTGTTAAGCAAAAAGAACATTAGGGCTCGTCTCAATTTTGCTAAGAAACATCTCAATGATTGCCAAGACTTTTGGGAAAATACCTTGTGGACTGAGGAGACAAAAGTTGAACTTTTTGGAAGGCAAATGTCCCGTTACATCTGGCGTAAAAGGAACACAGCATTTCAGAAAAAGATCATCATACCAACAGTAAAATATGGTGGTGGTAGTGTGATTGTCTGGGGTTGTTTTGCTGCTTCAGGACCAGAAAGGCTTGCTGTGATAGATGGAACCATGAATTCTACTGTCTACCAAAAAATCCTGAAGGAGAATGTCCGGCCATCTGTTCGTCAACTCAAGCTGAAGCGATCTTGGGTGCTGCAACAGGACAATGACCCAAAACACACCAGCAAATCCACCTCTGAATGGCTGAAGAAAAGCAAAATGAAGACTTTGGAGTGGCCTAGTCAAAGTCCTGACCTGAATCCAATTGAGATGCTATGGCATGACCTTAAAAAGGCGGTTCATGCTAGAAAACCCTCAAATAAAGCTGAATTACAACAATTCTGCAAAGATGAGTGGGCCAAAATTCCTCCAGAGCGCTGTAAAAGACTCATTGCAAGTTATCGCAAACGCTTGATTGCAGTTATTGCTGCTAAGGGTGGCCCAACCAGTTATTAGGTTCAGGGGGCAATTACTTTTTCACACAGGGCCATGTAGGTTTGGATTTTTTTCTCCCTAAATAATAAAAACCATCATTTAAAAACTGCATTTTGTGTTTACTTGTGTTATATTTGACTAATGGTTAAATGTGTTTGATGATCAGAAACATTTTATGTGACAAACATGCAAAAGAATAAGAAATCAGGAAGGGGGCAAATAGTTTTTCACACCACTGTAAATGTGTAGAGATCATTATGAAATACAGACAACCACTGAAATGAGAAGTGTGGTCTGCTAGCCAAGGGAGAACAACAACGTTCAGTGGAAGCTTTAACAACTATTCTATACTTCTACTGTACCCTCCACAATTACCGGCAACCTTGAGTAAGAGGAGTATAAAGGGTTACAAAAATTCACCTTTAGGTGGATTACCTAAAATCACACACTGAAAAAATGAGTGAAATCCAAACCTTAAATGGAAGCAAATTTAGTTATGAGAGGAATAAAAAAAAACTAATTTCTCATTAAGAAACCACATATGCCACAACTATTGGCACCCCTAGAAATACGAACAATGTGTAACTGAAGCATTTTTTCCATCGACATTTTATTTTTTTAAGTTGATCAGAGCGTGTAGGAAGTTCCAAGCAGTAATTGACTTCCCGAGTCACTGGGGTATAAATGTGAGGTGGCACAAAGGCCACAATTCCTTATTCAGTTATCAACTGTGAAAGATAAAAAAAAAAACCACACAAGTCAAACAAGGGAAAAGTGTGTTGTTACCTTCACATGTCAGGGAACTCACCTGAAAATGCTCATATCTATAGTCAGGGCAAGAAATAAAACTCGTCTGTAAAAGAACCCAGTTTTATTTTGCCCCAGCGCACAGTGAGGTGGATGGCAAGATAGGCTTAAAAAATAAATAAATAAAATCCACAAGGTAAATGCTAAACGGTACTGGAACTTTGTTCAATGGTGTGAAGAATGCTATACAAAAAAATACGTTGTATTGTATTGTGATCAGACAAAGACAAAACTTTTCAGGATGGTTATACTGAAAAGAATCTGATCCCAACTGTCGGGTATAGTGGAGCCTCTGTGATGTTGTGAGGATGCTTTTCCTCTAAAGGCCCTGTAAAAACCTGTTAGGGTATATGACATCATGTAATACAAGAAATACCAGAATACCATAAATTTAAATAGAGCTGCCTTGGCCAAGAAACTAAAACTGGGTCATTGTTGGATCTTCTGGCAGGACAATGATCCAAAAATATTTCTAAATCAACATAATAATGATTAAACCAACACAAAATCAATATTCTGCCATGGCCATCTCATCTCATTGAAAACCTGTGCAGGGGGCTGAAGGAGAAGAGGGCACAAAAGAGGACTTTTAAGACCCTGGATGATGTGGAGAGATTCAATAAAGAGGAATGGTCTCAAACACCTTGCTTTATATTTTATAATCTTATAACATGTTATAGGAGAAGACTCAGGGCTGTTTTACTGGAAATAATTTTTTCTCAGAGTAAATTTATTTAGTTAAATGATGAATACCTTTCATTTTTCCAGTGAGATACTAAAGTAATTCACCAAGAGGTTAATTTTTTTATAACCCTTTTAACTCATCTTTGCCATGGATGCTAATAACTGTATATAAATTTGCTTTCTGCCAAGTTTTACTCTACAAAGTACGTAAACAGGTGAAATACCATGCAGAATTTGGCAACATCAAAAATTGATGAAAGGGACCAAGATAACGAAGTCACAAGCGTGATGGGTTCTCTTATGCAATACTATAATAAAACACAGAACCTTACCGAGTGGAAAATAAAGTATCGCCCATTTGGAATTAGTAATAAAAGGAAACCATTAGCTGGTAGCAGAATGTCATACCCATTAAAATGCAGGAGAAACTGCAAAATGAACTTTAATTTTCAGAGTCAGACTGAAACATTTATCTTTTTAAACAGACACATAAATACTTGTATAGGAGGATGTTATTATACAACTGAAATAGGGAATGGAAATAAAGCCATATCTGAATTACCTATAAAAAAAAGGTGTAGTATATAAATTAAACCAGACTTGCATTCAAAGGGCTTCCTTAAATGCCAAAGCTTCATAGTACATCAGAAGCAGGAAATGGTGATTTGAATATCAAAGCAATTCTTGGTATTTTACAGATGCATACCTCTCAGGAGGTAGTAATTTGCACATCACAGATATTCACAATGTACTCTGGCTAAGTAACTGTTTAAAATACCCAAAAGCAGAAAAACTGAACACATAAATATTAATATAAAGTTTAATCCCATCATGAGTCATGAATTTACAGAAGAATCAGTTAAGGTTTTAATTACTCTGATTTGGATTAGGTGAACCAAATAATGGAATGGAAAGATGGACCCCAACTATCTCTTCTGTTTCTTTTTCCGGTTTCTTTGTGGTGGTGGCCTGCGCCACCACCACCTACTCAAAGCATCATGATGCTCCAACATTGATGGACTGAAAGCCAGAATTCTACGTGACCATCATCATCGATTCCTTCCATGAGAACCCTAACTACAAAGAGGACTGTTTGATTTATGTTAGGTAGATTGCCCAGAGGGGACTGTCCACCCTGGCCATCGGACCTTACTTATTCTATGTTAATTAATGTTGACTTATTTTTATTTTTTATTGTGTCTTCTATTTTTCTATTCTTCATTTTGTAAAGCACTTTGAGCTAAATTATTTTTGTATGAAAATGTGCTATATAAATAAATGTTGTTGTTGTTGTTATTAGTTGCTCAAATGCACGGTCATTTTATAAAATTAAAAGTAATATATATAACTGTAATAAGAGGTCTGTGATGAAGTATTTTTAAATAAATAATTGCAGCCCGGAGCGTGCAGGCTCTGATCAGCTGCAGGTTGATCGGGGTGCTTGGCTGATCGTCCACTCACATACAAATACCTCATTCACACCTCAGAGGAAGCAGAGTACCAGGGCTCCCTTGCAAGCCTGAGTAATGGCACTGGGAGTCGGAGGAGCAAGGCTTGGCGCGGCACCTTTCCCTGAAACCTGTGACAGCAGCCTGGGCCTGAGCCAGTCAAAGGGTTAACTGTACCTGTCGGTAGAATGTCTCCTCTAGCTGCAGGATTTCATTGGGGTAGGCAGAGGAGAAGTCAGTTTTAGGAAGAATGCACCAGGGCGTGTGTCTGTTTTTTTGTAGAAATGCTTCCTGCATGTGATCTTAGCCTCATTTTTAATAGAATATTTATAGGACATTTTAACCTCCCAAGTCTGTCTGATTTTATGGATTACTTATTGATGGGCGATTTGTTTTTGCACTGCACTGTTGGATACTTTGTTTTTGTTTGGTTTTAATAAAAGCACTGAACTACTTTTGCATCAAACTCTTGCTGAATGTATGTGTCCTCATGTGCCCAGATCATCTTGGTTTATGACTGTCAACGATTACGGGTTGAAGAGGTTCCTGGAAGCAAACCAGACCGTCACAATGACCTAATACAGAAAACACTTGGTCTTTTCTGCAGTGGTTGTACAGTACACCAAGAGCCACAGTGAACATGATGAAACATTAAAAAAAAAATAAATAAGGTGTGGCTTTCAAGTATTACAGCAACACACATAATGTACCTAGCCTTGCTTCTTGCTCTCTTTGTATCTGTTCCCGTATTAGTCTCTGTTGCTCCTCAAGCTGTCTTGACCCTTCCTCTTGTAACCGGGCTATCTGAGAAAGAGTGAAAGAGAAAAACAAAATTACAAAAGAAAAGAAAATTATGTTAAAGAACAGCAAATATGTCCTTTGGACAAAGTTCAAGTATAAATTCATTGTTTTGTTCACTTGACTTTCTCGTATATGTAGAGATTATATAGTAATTTTAAGAATATGTCAACTTGTGAAACAAAACATGTACCTAAATGTCGAAATATGATAACTTGTTTAACAGATAAACCTGCTTCAACAATATTACAGAATCAACTGTCAAGAAAGCATATTGAAATGTTGTCAGTAAATCCAAGATGAGGGGTAAATTCTTGAAAATCCCTAGTTCTGGGTAAAAAAAGGTACACACAAATATGACTCCCATAAAAATGTCAATCGTACGAGGCAAAAAACTTTTATTATACCAGATATGTCACAATGATCCATTTGAAATGTCGGAAGTATACTTCTGTATACTAACCATAGTTAGTTATTTGGTTAAGGGCATTGATAAATGGCAATTTGACCATCTTTTGTAAATTACCACACGTAAAGCATAAAAAAATCTGGATTGTTTCCTACTCAACTTTACTTATACCTGTTCAAGTAAAGTAGATACCACTTCCAGTTGTCCAATTATTATGAAACTTCATATTTGTGTGTTTCTTACAAAATTTCAATCATTTATCTTTTTTTATAATGCAAGTGTATAAGGCACAGAACTACATCCGGTGATCTGATTAAACTGAAATGCCAAATCTGATTGTTTCTTGTGGTCAGTAATATACCACTTCCAGTCACCTGTTCAAGGTCAAATTTAAGATCTTGCGATAAGTAATCTTCTTCTTTCAACTGCTCCCGGTTAGGGATTGCCACAGTGGATCAGAACATATGTATGGATCATATGTAATGATCATACAAATTTTAAATTCTGATGGTATGGGTTCTGCAATGGTGGCATGGGCAGCTTGCTGATCGGAAGGCAGCATCAATGCAGAAAAATATATTCAGGTTTCTAAACATATGCTCCCATGTCTGGAGTCATCTTGCAGGGAAGACTGTTTCAGATCTGAGCACATCTGCAAATATCAGCTCCATCCAGCGCTCTCTTTCGGGCCGCATTTCAACAAGATATGCAGACCACATTCGATCAATCACAACATCGGCTGCGGGAAGGATCGGTACTAAATGCCAGTCTGCAGTCCAGATCTTTCACCTATAGAGAACATTTGGCATCATAAAGAGGAAGGTCGACAAGAAGGCCCAAGACGATTGAACAGTTAGAGGCCTGTATTAGACAAGAATGGGAGAGCAATAGAACACCTCTGGGACATTATGTTTTGGTCCATCCAATGCCACCAGGTTGCACCTCAGAATGTCCAGGAGCTCAGTGATGCCCTGGTCCAGATCTGGGAGAGATCTCCCACAACACCATCTGTCATCTCATTAGAAGCATGCACCGATGTTGTCAGGCATGTATACAAGAACACAGGGGCCATACAAAGTGCTGCGTACAATTCTGAGTTGCTGCAATTAAATTTTGGCAAAATGGACTAGCCTGCCACATAATTTTTCACTCTGATTTTTGGGGCGTCTTTGAATTCAGGGCTCTGTAGGTTGATCATTTTCATTTCCATCAACGATGTGGCATCCTTTCGTTCCTAACACATTACCCAGTCTATATCAGTATAGATATCCAGGAGGATTTCTTTTTCCCCATTGAGATCTGATGTGTTTTTAAAGTGTTCCTTTAATTTTTTTGAGCAGTTTATATATATATATATATATATATATATATATATATATATATATATATATATATATATATATATATATATATATATATATATAAAATATAATATATTATATTATATAATTTTTAATGTAGGTAGATCATTTTGACCTGGTCATTTTAAAAGTAGCTCACAAAAGTGTGGGCACCCCTCACGCAGAACAAGAAACTAGAACATCAGAAGCCCAAGCCAGGATTACTCCTTCAGATTTACAATCCATTTAAGCGGTGATGCACTGACTAAAGCAACAAGAT
This sequence comes from Polypterus senegalus, assembly GCF_016835505.1. NCBI lineage: Eukaryota > Metazoa > Chordata > Cladistia > Polypteriformes > Polypteridae > Polypterus > Polypterus senegalus. The sequence goes on from NC_053171.1 coordinate 52,670,877, forward strand.
ATATTGCTGGTTTTGCAGTTACTCATCTGCTTATTTAAACAAATAAACAACTTAATAAGGAAAGAAAAACTCTTGGTCCTGAAACTCTAGACAGGGATGGAGTTAGGTGGTTGTTAACTTTGGACTAGGTGCAATTATACTAAACCTTCTCCGTTATCTCTGCAGACCAGCCACAGGAAAACCTGTCTGACTCACTGCTGAAGATGTTATTTCTGGTTCTGGCGCCACTTCTGGTTCTATCACTGATGATGAGGCCAAAAGAAGGTCGCTTTCGGTTCCCCTATGTCACTTCCGGTGTTATCAGTTAAAACCACCATCTTTCCAAACCTCGAACAGTTCATGTCTGGACTCTAACAGAGACACTTTTGTCTAAAACTAAACCCATTGCAGCCAGGGATAATATATGGATGGCTGTCCCAAACCTTTTAAGTGTGTGAAGTGTGATCTTTTCACAGCATCTATGAAACAACCAACGTTATCCTTAATCATCATAAAAATAACACCACCAGTGAACCATTTGGAAGATAGCTAAAGTGTGCTGTAGTTATTTTAGGTCATTCAGTATTATTGACAGAGTGGGAAATTATGTACAAGTCACACAAGGATGATATCCAAGAACACCATCCTATCATCACAGACTATATTAACTTCTGTGTCAACACAGACCTTCGAGAGAATGGTCCTGGACTATATTAGACTTCCTGCCAAAAACCACTTGTACCTACTTAAGTTTCCTTTTGGAGCAAGATTAGATTGGAAGATGCAATTGTCCGTCTACTCCACAAGGCTGGGAAAAGCTGGCAGCACTGTGAGGATTATATTTTTGATTTCTCTAGTGCCTTCAGTACCATTCAGCCATTTCAGATAAGGGGTAGGTCTATGGAGACCTAGATAACAAAAAGCTGTCAGGCACACCACAGTTTGTGAGCCTTTAACACTTTGTTTCTGATGTGGATCTAAGCAACACTGGAGCACTACAAAGAAAAGTCCTTCCTCCTTTTCTTTTCACCCTATATCCCTTTGGACTATAAACAGAACACCAGGACATGTCACTTGCAGATGATTCTACACTAATGGAATATATTGAGAGATATGGTAGGAGTCAGGTGGAGAACTTTGAGAATTATCTGGAACTCTAATCAAAAATAAACTGCTTTTGCTTACATCAGTGACAGGCTAGACTGGTCTAGTTACACATAGAACCTACAGCGAAGGGCAGAGTGGACTCTTTTTTCTAAGGAGACTACACTTCTTCAATGTGGGTAGCAACATCCTTGACATGTTCTAAAACTCTGTGATGGCCAGTGTGTTGTGCTGTCCCATTAACATGAGTTCAAGAAAGACCCACTAATTTAACAAGTTAATTAAGAAGGCAGGCTCAGTCATGGGACACCCTCTAGATCTGTTGGCAGTAGTAGTTAAGGAAAGAATGAAGACAAAAACTGCACATTCCCCATGACACACCCACATGGTGGACTTTTAGTAAACAAATTATTCAGCAAAAGTGTGTCAAGAAACACTATCGGGGCTCCTTCACACATACTACAGGGTGGCCCACAAAAAAGTAGCCCACCTTCCTGGCGAAAAAAGGCGCCCTTCCATAAAGAAAGAAACTTGAAATGCAAAAATCTTTACTCACTCTTTACAGAAAGTGCTGAAAATGATTCTTTGTGGAATGGAATACATGTCGCTCAGCTCGTACTCACCGCTTTGCACTACGTCTAAACAGCTTTCGTGATGAGGGTAGTCAATCGGCGCGCCACTCTGGCAGGAAGGCGGGCTACTTTTTCGTGAGCCACCCTGTAGTTAAATACTCATTTGCTTATCAAAATGATATATTTGAAACACACTTACTGAATGCATCCACTGAAATATGGAACAAAAAGAAAAAAATTGGAAATGTTTTCCTTGGTTTGTGTTATTAACTCAGCTTCTGTAAAAAGCAAAATTTCTCTTCTGGGAAAATAAAGTACTGTCTATCTACAACCCCAAATCAAAAACGTTGTTACAATATGGAAAATGCAACTAAAAACAAAGTGATTCTTAAATTTACCTTGTCTCTTATTTCACTGCAGACAGTATGAACCAAAGATATTTCATATTTTGGTCAACTTCATTTCATTTGTTAATTTACATTCATTTCTGCATTTCAGGCCTGTGACACATTCCAAAAAAAGCTGGGATGTGGTAAATCAGGGCCAGTAATGGGGTAAAATAATGAAACAACAATGATTTCAAACAAGTGATGTCAACAGGCAATTGTAGTCTGATTCGATACAAAAGCGGTATCCACGAAGGCTGAATCAAAGATCTCCAGTTAGTCAACCAATGCATGAGAAAATTATTGCAATGTTTAAAAACAATGTTCCTCAAAAAAAGACTGAAAGGGATTTGCATATTTCTTTTTCTACAGTGAATAAGATCATTAACGATTCAAGGAAACTTGAGAAATTTCAGTGTGTAAAGGCAGGGTGCAAGCTAAGCGGATACCTGTGATCTACGATCCCTCAGATGGCACGGCATCAAAAACCATCACTCATCAATAGGTGATATAACCACAGGGGTGTGGAGGTTGGCAAACCTTTGTCAGGCACTACAATATGGAGTTACACTCAAAATGCAACTTCAAACTTTACTGTGGAAAAAGAAGCCCTATGTTAATTGTGTCCTGAAGCAGCATTGACTTCTCTGAGCTCCTAGGCATCTGGGATAGGCCATTACACAGTGAAAATAAGTATTGTGGTCAGATTAATCTTTTTTGGAAGAAATGCACACTGTGCGCTCTGGACCAAACTGAGGGGTATTGGGGAGGCGTATGAGTAGGCTAGTCGAGAGCTGTTTATAATAGGGAATGGGGGGCAGGGAGTTTAGGACAGGCCAGATTTAGAATTATATGTGGAGGAACAAACAATGGTGTAGAAATAAAAATGCGTAGTAATGTAAATTGTAACCCAACATTTAAATATAGAAGAAGTAACACATTAAAATGTCTTGCCTTAATGCTAGAAGTACAAAAAATGAGGCGAGTTGGAGCTGTAGGTAGCTGAACATAATTATGATATTTAAATGCTAGTCCTCTTCAGTTGATAGATTAGATCCATCTTAGTGAGGACATGTGGCTTCGCCTGGAAAGCATTAGGGAAAGAGGTCTTATTTTAGGAGTGTGTTATAAACCGTCCAATGTAGACAGTAATTTCAACACATCTTTTAGTTATAGTAAAAGGCAAGTTTACAAGGGATATTATAGTCATGGGGACTTTAATTATCCAAATATTAACTGGGATAACCTTGCAAATGGAGCAGCACAACAGCAGGAGTTTGTAGAAGTAATCAGTGACCGTTTATTAATGCAGTATGTTAAAGCACCAATACAGGGTGAAGCCTGGCTGGATTTAGTATTTTCTAATAATGAAAATAGAATTAAGGTTGTAGAACTGATTGAACTGCTAGGGTCAGGTGACCATAATTAATACAACTCTCAGTGTTATTTTTATTTATTTATTTTTAAAAAAGAGTGCAGATGTAAAGACTAAAATTGTTAAGATGAACTTTGGCAGGGCAAATTTTGAGCAGATGTAGCCAAGTCTTAGCAGAATAGACTCAGATAAGCTTTTAAGTATGGAGACAGTCGAGGAGCAGTGGAACAGGTTTTAAAATGTTTTACATGTAATGCAGGATAGGTACATACCTAAATTTGGAATTAATAGGAAATTTTTAAAAATCCACAGTGGGTTAATAAAGATTTTAAAAAGAAGCTGCAAATGAAAAAACTGCTTTATAAAGGTATATAAATCTAATACTGTAACTCTAAAGTAAATCGTAGGGCGTATGAGAACTTGAGAGTAACCATTGAATATTAGGGAGGCTAAAAGACAGTTGGAGAGGAATATAGCAGATAAGGTGAAAGATGACCCTAACAGATTCTTTCAGTATTTTAGTAGTAAAAGAACAGTTAAGGAGGAGGTGAAGTGCATCAGAAACAGTCAAAAATGGAATTAAAAGATACAAACAGTGAAAAACCGGATGCCCTAAACGTACATTTTTCTGAGGTCTTAACAAATAAAAGTGGATAACCTCCCAGCGGTAAATGGGACTACTAATGAGGTACTATTAGATTTGGAAATTGTAGAGGGAGAAGTACTGCTCAGATTAAATAGGATGAAATTAAACAAATCATCAGGAACAGATAATATTTACCCTTGAGTTCTTAAGGAATTAAGTTAGTACATATATAAACCCTTGACACATATTTTTAGGAAGTCACTGCACACTGGGGAGATTCCAAAGGACTGGAAAATGGCAAATATTATCCAGTTATATAAAAAAGTGACCGGGCAGATCCAAGCAACTGTAATCCAGTAAGCCTAATATGCATCACAGGAAATTTAATGGAAGGAATTAATAAAGATAAGATTGAGCAGCACAAGGCAAGGGACGGGAGTTATTCTGAAAAGTCAGCATGGGTTTAGAAGAGGGAGGTCATGTTTTAATAGCATGCTGGAGTTGTATAAGGAAGTAATAAAATGATATGATTAAAGTGGAGCTTAAGATATTATTTATCTAGATTTTCAGAAAGCATTTGATAAGATGCCACATGAGAGGTTGGGCATCAAACTAAAAGAAGTGGCAGTTCAGGGTGAGGTTTTCAGATGGGTGCAGAATTGGCTCAGACACAGTAAGCAGAGGGTGATGGTGTGAGGAACCTTATTAGAATTGGCTAATGTTAAGAGTGGTGTCCAGCAGGGGTCAGTGCTGGGGCGTTGCTATTTTTAATATATAAAATGATTTGGATAGGAATATAAGTAACAAGATGGTTAAGTTCGCAGATGATACCAAGATAGGTGGACTGGCGGATAATTTGGAATCCACTATATCTTTACAGAAGGACTTGGAGAACATAAAGGCTTAGAAAGATTTATGTCAGATTACATTTAATGTCAGTAAATATAAAGTATTACATGTAGGAAGTAAAAATGTTAGGTTTGAATACACAATGGGAGGTCTGAAAATCAAGAGTACACACCTTATGAGAAGGATTTAGGAGTAGTAGTGGACTCACGCTATAACTTCAGACAGTGTTCAGAAGCCATTAGAAGGCTAACAGAATGTCAGGTTATATAGCGCCTTGATGTGTGGAGTACAAGTCACTAGAGGTTCTGCTCAAGCTTTATAACACACTGGGAGGCCACATCTCTGTGTGCAGTTTTGGTCTCAGGCTTCAAAAGGACATGACATAGCAGCAGAAAAGGTCAGAGAAGGTGACTAGGCTCATTCCACAGCTACAGGGAATGAATTACAAAGAGAGATTAAAAGAGCGAAGCCTTTACAGTTTAAGCAAAAGGAGATTAAGAGGAGATATAACTGAAGTGTTCAAAATTATTATTAACAGAGACAGTTGTTTTAAAAAGAGATCTTCAAGAGCAAGAGGACACAGTTGGAAACTTGTTAAGAGTAAATTCTGCACAAACATTAGGAAGCTTTTGTTTGCACAGAGAGCCACAGACATATTGAATATGTGGCCAAGTAGTGTGGTTAACACCAGGACTTTGGGGACTTTCAAAACTAGACTCAATGTTATTTTGGAAGAATTGAGTAGATAGGACTGGCGAGCTCTGTTGGGCTGAAGGACCTGTTCTCGTTGAGAATATTCTAAAGAGTGTATGCTCAGTGGGAGTAGTGTTAATCACTCTCCCTAGTTACTTCTGCAGAAAGACTGTCATGCCAAACTGTGATGAAAAAGGCAAAACACTTTAATATTACCTTAAGTAGAAACTATTCATTGTTTTTTTATGGTACTCGTAACTTCTTAAAGTTCTTGAACTGGTGTATGACAGGGTCATCTCAATGCTTCAATGGTATATCAAGTTGTAGTGAGAAAAACGTATAGACTGTGGCTTGAATTTATTAATTTAAAATTATCATAACATTTGTCTGCAGTGCTCAAAAAATACAATACCTAATACTACAGTTCAGCTTGAAGATTTCAGTGCTTAAATGGGAATTAAGAATATGTCTGTTGTGATTAGAAAGAGTGGTCTTGCTGATGTTAAGAAAAGCAATGGATTTTTATTGTGATAATCATGGACTTTCCATAACTAATCCTATATTTAATAATATTTGACACCATTAACTAGACACTTGCTTAAAATAAACAGGTGGTGAGCTAGCTCAGGTAAATGAAATGACAGCTGAACAGACCCAAGAAGTGCATTGTGCTTGGTACCTTTCATGACAAGTTTCCACACCCACCAGCAGACACCAAACATGAGCGAAACTGCCAGATTTAAGGCTATGCACAAACAACTAAGTTATCATTTAAAATGGTACACATTAGTCTTTGTTTTTGTCTTTCTTTCACACTACCCCTGACATTTTAAACTTCCAAACAAAGAGACTTTTGAAAATGCTCTCCAGAGCTGAATATTTCTAAAAACACCAGGTCAGCATGGCAGTATGGATAAGTAAAAACAGAGATTCTTGCATACTCATGCCATTACAGTAATCCCTCCTCGATCGTGGGGTTGTGTTCCAGAACCCCCCGCGATAGATGAAAATCCGCGAAGTAGAAACCATGTTTGTATGGTTATTTTTATATATTTTAAGCCCTTATAAACTCTCCCACACTGTTAACATTATTAGAGCCCTCTAGACATGAAATAACACCCTTTAGTCAAAAGTTTAAACTGTGCTCCATGACAAGACAGAGATGACAGTTCTTTCTCACAATTAAAAGAATGCAAAATATCTTCCTCTTCAAAGAATGTGTGTCAGGAGCAGAGAATGTCAGAGAGAGAGAGAGAGAGAGAGCGCAAGAGTAAAGCAAACAATCAAAAAATCAATACGTGCTTTTGGGCTTTTAAGTATGCCGAAGCACCGCGATAAAGCAGCATTTTTATAGGGCGTCCGTATCCTCTAGGCAAACAGCCCCTCTGCTCCACCCCCTCCGTCAGGCGAGAGAATGTCTGAGAGACAGAGAAAAGCAAACAAAGCACCGAGCGGGAAGCATATCGTATATCATTGAGGAGTTTTATTTAATACGTAATACATGCTCTGATTAGGTAGTTTCTAAGCCATCTGCCAATAGCGTCCCTTGTATGAAATCAACTGGGCAAACAAACTGAGGAAGAATGTACCATAAATTAAAAGACCCATTGTCCTGAGAAATCCACGAACCAGCAAAAATCCATGATATATATTTAGATATGCTTTCATTTAAAATCCGCATGGAGTGAAGCATGAAGTCGAGCTTGATATAGCGAGGGATCACTGTATCTAACTCTGATCTTGTTCTTGCTTGTTATGTGGTTCTCCTCTGATTAGAAGGTGATGGATAGTGCTCCTTGTAGCCCTGTATAATGTCACTATAGTGGCATTAACAAGACTTCCAGTCCGTTTCCTTGTTTTCTGTTACTCTCCATATCAATTCCACCTCATAATACATCTTAATAAAACATCCTTTTATATTCGTCACAGGGTATAAATGCAAGCTGCAAATAAATGTCCAGGGTAAAGGATACTTATTCCTCCTTTTCCACTGATGCATACATGCCCTGCGTAGGCAAATGGCTATATCATGTGCATTTTCTGTTTTATTTTAGCGTGAGTGGAGACAATTTTGCAAACAATGTAAAAACTGAAGTGTGGAATGAGACTGTGTTTATTTAAAACTCTATTTTATTAGTGAGGAGAAAGCTAAAAAAAATATGGTTTCTGTGCATTAGTAGTGAAAGGGTCTCTGAATCGGACTACAAGGTAAGGGCAGACTCTGGTTCATGTTATAATCTCCCAGATAGGATTACAACAAACAATGCATTTTATGTGGAGGTGTCCAATGTGAAGGACCAATGTATTTATTAAATGTAACCTAAAACCTTTGCGAAATCCTTTCCACTACAAGTTTTTACCGTATCTTTACTAATGAATTTGTTTAGAAAAACAGTTTTCTGTTTTTTATGTTAACTATATTCTAAGATTTACTGTCCACATTATGTCTCTTTAATCACTTCAAAGAGATATCTTTTGTTTCCTATCAAGTTATGCTTTATTCGTAATTTACACCAACACTCCATTAAACTTGTAACATTTAACAAATGTAAAGCACCTTTACTTACCAGCTTTGGGGTTATCTGGGTTCTTGTCTGGATGGCATGTCAAAGCCTTTAGTCTGTATGCTCTTTTAATCTTTAGGAAGGGTTATAGTTAAGAGGGAGTGAAAGAGAGAGAAAGACAGTAAAAAGTAAGTAAAAAACATTTTAATAAAGCACAATAAAAATTAAACAATTTATCATGTAGTCAGTATATAAGAATTGTCACAACAATGTTTAACAGTGTTTGCTTTCTTGTTGAAGTATTATTTGCTGCAATACTGGAAAGAACAAGGGTTATTTTTTGGTAGCCATTTTTGTCCCCAACCTCTGAAAGTTAACAATTACCATCAAAGAGTACTATTATTAAATTAAACAAAAAAGGTAATCCTTTCCTTCATTGACCCTGCACATTCTAATTCAGAGTTGCAGTTAACAACTAGACAGAAGGCAGGTACCAACTCTGGATACTTCTTCACAGGAACAATTATGTACAGTATATACATCTAGGTCCATATGTATTTGAACAAGTTATTGTTATTTTAAAATTTTACTAAACAAATATTGGAACTGAACCTATATAATGAATGTGGACTGAAAGTGCAGGCTGGCAGCTTTAATTGAGGGTATTAACATTCAAATAGGGTTTACGAATTATAGCACTTTCTATACTACAGTGGGGGAAAAGAAGTATTTGATCCCCTGCTGAATTTGTAAGTTTGCACACTTATAAAGAAATGACCAGTCTCTAATTTTTACGGTAGTTTGACTTTAATGGAGAGAGACAGAATATCCACCAACAATCCTGAAAAAAAACACATTACATAAAAGTTATAAATTGATTTGCATGTCATTGCGTGAGATAAGTATTTGATCCCCTACAATCCAGCCAGAATTCTGGCTCCCACAGATTTGTTGTATGCATGTGGTACACAGATTACAATCAATCATTTCAATTACAGATACTCCTCATCTCAACTCGTTGGGTGTATAAAGCACACCTGTCCACAGAATAAATCTCTTCCATTCCAACCTCTCCGCCCCCATGGGCAAGACCAAAGAGCTGTCAAGGACAATCAGGGACAAGATTGTTGACCTGTACAAGGCTGGAATGGCTACAAGACCATCAGAGAAGCTTAGTGAGAAGGATTGGAAGTTGACCTGTACATAGGTGGAATGGAGCTTACAAGACATCAGAATGCTGCATGAGACAGCACAAAATACTAAAAAAACAAAAAATTTAATTTTGCCCTATTATACCAGAAAATCATAAACATTTAATACCATACCTTAATACAGCATCATGTGAACACTTCACTTTCAGCTTTAAAGCAGAGGAAATGAGTAGTCAGGCAGCAGGATGTCTGCTTCCCCCCCTTTAGGAAACAAGACCCTAGCCTGTAATTGGGTTAAAAATTATGTTTCTTTAAAATAGTTAAAGAGGACCCAAAGTCTACGGCTGAACAGGACCCCAAGGCTCCACTCTAAGAAAATATATTTGGTGAGATGCATAAACACTGCTTTTAAAGTTATATAAATAATACTTCATTCCACCAGCACCACAAATCACCATAGCAGTAAAGTCAATATTAGCACGAAGCAGGGGCCGCAGCGGACAGCAGTCTAAATAAATGTATCAGGTTAAATGAGGAGTCAGACTAAAACAAGTACACTGGGGCACTGTAAATCCGCCTTTATTAAAGGGTGCCAATTTTTCTCAAGCAATGTACTGTATATGTATAGACTGATAATCTTAAATCAAATATACTGTACAAGATCATAAAATCATAAAGAGAACACTTAAAAGTCTAAAAGCTTTGGTTTCAGGAAAGCCAGAAATGCACTTATTTTAGAAAAGGAAAATATCGCTTCTTAAAAAACTCTCTTATTCAAGTTTCAATTGTATTTATTCATTTCTGTTTCTTTTTGCTGAATCTTTGGAATCAACAAATGGTGAATTAACATCTTAATTTTATTTTAATTCACTTTGTGAACTATCTAGTAATATTAAAATAGACATCTGTAAAATTATATTATGATATTATTTCTCAAATTAAAAGGGTGCATTTATATGGGTACAACTACACAGGATATATAAAAATCTACGCGCCACCGAAATTGCAGTTTTTGCTACGGCTAAGAAATGAAACCAAAGAGATAAAATCACAATAAATTTTGTTCACTTTATTGCAAAAAGAGTACAGCCTATCCAAAGAAGGTGAAAACAAATCAGAAACTCTTCAGTGAAAAAAAGGAAAAAAAATCATACAAAATCCTGGTTTACTTAGTTGAAGCACCTTTGATTTTACTACAACACTCAGTTTTTGGGGTAAGAAATATATACTCAGTTTTAGGCGCATCTGGACCTGGTGATTTTTATTGCCTTTGCAAAAAGAATTTCAAATCTATCAAATTACATGGACATGTCTTGTGAAACTTTCTTTTAGTCACCCCACAGATTTCAGTTGGATAAAAAGGTGTGGGCAGGCTTTGGCTGGGCCATTTCCCAGAACGGTGATGCATCTTTGATGAAGCCATTGCTTTGTTCATTTTATTGTGTGCTTTGGGCGTTGCATCATATGGCCAAAAATCGACTGATACTTGGAGCTATTCTGATTCAAACACACCTTCATTAAAGCCTGGTACAGCTGAAAAAAGCAGCCCAAAACATGATGCACTCACCATGCTTCACTGTGAGTATAGCGGTGTTCTTTAGATGATGTGTTGTTCTGCCGCCAAAACCGTACATTTTACCAGAATTATGGCAGATTGTTAAACCTTGGTCTCATCGGGCCATAACACATTTCACCGGATGGCTGTGGGAGGCTGGGTATGCCTTTTTGCAAAGTTTGGCTGGGCTTGGATGTTTTCTCTTCATGAGAAAAAGTTTTCATTATTTTATCCAGCCCATAGATAGATAGATAGATATAGATAGATAGATATAGATAGATAGATAGATAATTGGTATAGATAGATAAGATAGATAGATAGATGATATATAGATAGATGAATATAGATAGATAGATAGATAGATAGATAGATAGATAGATAGAGAGGGAGGTAGGATGGAATAGATAGATAGATAGATAGATAGATAGATAGATGGGTAATTGATGAATGGTAGATTGATAGATAGACCAGATTAAGATAAGATAGATAGATAGATAGATAGATGAATGTAGATAGATATAGATAGATAGATAGAACATGTGAAGGAATATATGACTGACTGTTATCACCCTTTTAGTATTTACTGCAGGCCTCCCGATGGCTGTCTTCTTGTCTTTAAGTCAGTCTTAGAGTGATGTCCTGATCTAGGTATGAATTAACATTTGAGCTATATTTTCTCCCTTGTTTTATGACTGTCTTCACTTTCAGTAGCCATTGGAGATTTAATGCTTTGGATACTTGTTTTGTATCCATGTGCGATTATACCTTTTCAATGAAGTAGGGATCCTTTTTGTGTTTTTAGAAATATTTTGCAGGCCAAGGCATTTTGTAGTATGTTTTAACCAAGAGAATATCAGAATAATCCTTCAGGGGCGGCAATTTGGTGATAAAATCAAGAGCAGCTTTATTTGATGTCAGGTGTATACTAATGGAAATTTACAGTAAAGAAATTAAGATTAGGTTCTGAGAGAATGATCTTGATTTCATTTTGTATTATACAAAATAAAGCGATTTAAGGCAGGGGTGAGGCATTTATATCCACTGTAGATGTTGAATTGATTATTGAGGTCAAAAGTGGCTGATTAAGGACACCATAAATTCAGGTGTCTGGCACAATACTCCTAAATAAGTGAAAACTTAACTTCATTTTGAGGCTACTGCAATCCTTGGGAATTTATACTTTATAAACACTTGATATACAAGGGACTTTCTAGAAATGGGAACAAGTAGCACTAATTTATAGAGTATACTGTGGGGTTTTGACGTGAGAAAGGTTTAGTTAAGGATAATGAAAGTTTGCCTCTATAGACATTTAATACATATAAAATAATTTTGTGTATCAGTACTTGTGCATGCTAAATTACCTTTAAAGACCAACTGACAAAGCAGGCAGCATGTTCTACTGGATAAGGCATGGGACTGTAAACCACAAAGGATAAAGGTTTAGTCCCATCTTTTTGCAACTCTGACCTAATCACTTGGCTCTGTTAGCAGCTTGCAGAAGTATCTCAAAATGATTTTAACTTATATACCTGCAGTACATTTATTACCCACTGGTACGTTGAAAGTTACATTAAATTTGGTTTTGTATACAGTAATAAAAGCATTGCTTTAGAAGATGAGTTTAAGTTGAAAGAGGTTAAAATGGATGATATCTGCATCCTGTCTCCTTTCAACTTTCAGGAAAAAAATATTGGGACTGTTTCCTTACCTGGCAGCTGCATCACAGTCCAGAACTTCTAAAGCCTGGGAAAGCTGGTGAAAGAGTTCAGCTGCAAAAAAACAAAACAGACAAACGAGGCACTTATTAGACACTAGACAGAAATAAAAACTCTAGGCAATCTGACTAAATTAAAACTAAAAAAATTAAAATAGTAGCAGACATAACATTCACAAATCTATTTTTTATTACAGTGACTACATTTTTAGATATACACTGGTCAAGGTCTAATTTAATATTTTTGGGGTGCTATTATCGATTATCTTGCCATATTTTTCACTGCAAATTACAATAACATAATTGAGATAGTACAATTCTATTCACACTTTCCTTAAACACAGGGAGATTTGTTAATGACCATCAGGGCCTAATACGAATATGAGAGTAACAGAAAATTACAAACTGGCATATAAATTTTTACTTGAAATCACATGCGCCAATTAAATGGATAGGGAGAAACAGTTCCTAAACCATGATGGGAATCTAAGCCAAAAGAAATCATCCGCTTAGCAAAAGGTCCAGTGTGGTGACATTTGGCGCAATATAATATAAAAACATTACCAAATATGGATTCTTTTTAAGAGATTTTTTAAGCAAAAGATAAAATACTCTTAATGGAGAAACTAATCCTGAGACACTACTATATTTTAAGCGAGTGTAGCTTCATAAACATTAGTAAGAACTCACAAACTACAGCAACAAATTCAAAACCCTTTTGCCATTTTATTTTATTTCAGTTGTTTTACTAGGTATGGAACAAGATGATCCAGCTTTGGCAATCCTAATGGAGCAGCCAAAGAAAGAAAGAAGGAGGAGGATGCAGAAGGCACACAGCACTTCCATCTATATTGGTGCTTTTGCTGTTGACAGGGGTCACATGCTTTTAATACCCTTTTGACACAATTACTACAGGTATTTTATAGAAGGTTCGCAATGCATTTTCTAAGAGGATTAAGGAAAATGTGAATATCTCTATCTAGCCCACACGACTTTCGCAGAGTGATGACACAGTGTACTGTTACTGGCTGCATAACAACCTAGTAGCTGGCACATACTTAGGCCTAGAAAGCTCTAGAGACTTCAGAGTTTGCTTAAGTTGGCTCAAAATGTTGCTTACAGTGCAAAAGTGTGCTCTTCCTACTGTTTTAAACAAAAAGGTAGGGACAATTTGCAACTTGCAATAACATTCAGGGACAGTGTTTTTCGGTATTCAGGCACCTCAGCAGCCATTCATACTGACACTGCAGGTATTTCTTTTTATCTCTCATTTGATGCTACATTTTATGTGATAGGTTGTGTTGTACTTTCTATTTGTGTTTATTCATTGCTTTTTGCCTACCATTTTATAGGGAGACATGTAAGTAGGAATTTCATTGTACTACTTGTGGACGAAATATGAATTCAAATTTATACTTTTGTATAATGCATAATATGTATAATATAGCATCATTTTGTATATCTATACTAATAAAAGGCAAAGCCCTCACTGACTGACTGACATTTCACTCACTGACTCATGCCCTAATTCTCAAGGTTCCGTGTGGGTAGAAGGCTACCATTTGGCTTAGGCTCATTCATACATCTTGCACTTACAAAAGTTGGCAGGAGTTTCATTTTGAAATTCACGTAGTAATTCATTGGAAGCTATTTTTCTCATTTACTGTGTGGAGTTGGGCACCAGCTGTGGGGGGGCTGGGGAGGTGTGTGACATAATCGCCTCCGTATCACACTTGAACTGACGTAAGCGCCCAGTGCGTAAACCCAGGAAAGGCTTCCAAAAGCGGCTGAAGAAACATGCGTTATATCATTGAAAGGCAGCGAAACAATAAGAAGCGGCAGTGACATATGCAACCATATTCATGATTACTGCTACTTTAAACAATGCTGCAGTGTAAACCTAAAGTTTAAGTAAGTTTGTAGACAGGCTGCGGCATTTTGTCATGCCACGGGTATCCGGGATACAAGTTTAATGAGAGGGCGGGATATAAGAGTTTTGATCACTTTGTAACTAAGTTAAAATTGAATGTGAAGGGGCTGTGCTTATACAAATTCAGGGGCTGTGTTTGTGGGGGGTTGGGGTTGAGCCAGGTGGGAAGTCACATCATCACATCTCCCCTCCCATTCCTCATTTAGATCTGAGCTGAGCTCCGCTTGCTTCACTTGCCAGTATTGATGGGAAGTTAGAGGATCATTTTACCCGACTTCGGACCTTTGAGTCTGGTTCGGCAAGAATGAACAAATCTTTTTACGGGGTCAGTGATTCAGAGACTACTCTTTCCGGCTCAGACTGCATAGGGTTTAAAGCTTATGGGGCTATCATGTAATGATGAGCGACTCAAACCGAAGACTCGGCGGTGAACTAATCAATTCTGTTTCCAAGCTCCAGACTGGGTTAGTTGAAAGCTTATGGGGCTGTCACGTAATGGTCAGACGACTCAAGGCACGAGGGAATTCTGGGTGGCTTGTTAATTCTGTTTCCGAAGCTCAGACTGAGTTGGTTAAAGCTTCCATGGGGCTGTCATGTATGTGATGAGTGAGCATTTCGAAAAACTGAAACAGGTGTGATCAATTCCAATAAAACTATAGAAAGGTTGTGCAAAATCAAGGGCTGAATGAATCACTCTCACGGGGCGACTACGTTCATCCGGAATGCATTGAGATTGAACCAGGAAATGAAGGCAGATCATTCAGGCGACCCATCACTATATAGCATGATGTTACTTGGAGCGACTTTGTGGCGGCTGCGCAATACTCACAGAAAAATCCACAAGTTAATACACACACTGTCCTCTGGTTTCTCCACACTGAATCCTCAGGCACTACTTACAAAAGGTTATATTGACGAAAATGGGTGTCACGTTATTTTTAAAAATGTTTCCTTTTCTTAGCACAAGCACAGCTGAGAAACTTTTGATACATAGCATGCTCCCATAATCGTTAAAATCACACATTTAATCACACTTTGCAGCCTACGTAGAGGGCTTCCTGTCAATGCATGATTTCGTAGAACACACTGATTGCTTGATCAGGCGCTTCCCCAATTCTGTTTACCCTCCACCCCTTGGTTTTGAGAAAGAAGTGAAAAAATAGAGGTTAACACAAGAAAAACAGATCGCAGTGAAGCTTTTACTTGAGTGTGATTGGCAAAATAAATAATTGTTTTGGTAAAGCCATGCACAGTGTAATCCTCATGCAATTTTCGCCACTAGCCATGATTAAATGAGCGGTAAAAAGTAAGAGTGTGAGAGTGACTTATTCAGGCAGACGAAGCGACGTAAATGAAACAGAATTTGGATATAAGTAGGTTCTATTTGAGTGGAATTAAAGAGAAAATATCTTTGTTGGGAGGAATGGAAGTTGAATTTAGTCTTTAATTTTTCTATGAGTAAAAGAAAAAAGTTATGCAATGAGTAGCCTACGTTTAACTATATAAAAGTCAAAACTTGTATATATAGAAGTCATTCCCGAATATATAAAGTCAAACCCTTAATTATATAAGTCACTGCTCGAATGACCAAAGTCAAAACTTGGAATATATAAAGTCAGCGTCGGTATATAGCAAAGTCAAAACTTTTTGAATATATAAAGTCATTCCCAAAATATATGTAAAGTCAAACCTGAGTATATAAAGGCAGTTTGGAATATTTCTGAATATATAAAGTAGCTGGAATAATATATAAAGTCCAAGCGTCGGAATATATAAAGTCAGCTTTATATATTCTGGCGCTGACTTCCTCTATTCAAGTACTACTTTATCATTTAAGCAATGACTTTTATATTCAAGTTTTAAACTTATATATTCAGAAAAAGATTTTGACTTTATGTATACTGGCCTTTGACTTTATATATTCAGAGATTTAAACTTTATACAGTGGAATGTAAAAGTTTGGACAACCTTGTTAATAGTCATTTTTTTACTTATAAATCGTTGGTTATTCGGTAAAAATGTCAAGTTAATATAATATGGGAGACACACACAGTGATCCCAGGAGATTACGTCACGTCGAGAGATGGGCGTGCGAAGTGGAGCTCATGCTTGAGTGGTGCTATTTTCATGTGGCGTATTCTGCTGAGATATCCTGTATTTACATTTCAACCGAGAGGACGCTACAGTATATGTAAACACATATAAACATGGCCAACAAGAAGAGTCGAAAGAATGAAGACTAAAGCTACATCCAAGCTGCGATCCAGCAAGCCCTAGTTAGGATACGGCCTCTCCAGAGACAGGCCACTAGGATCAGATGAAGTACAGGCTCCTCGGGACCACGGTCGCTACATAGATGGCCCGAAGCTGAAGGCGAAAAAGGGGCGAAAGGTCGCGTCGTGAGTGCAGATGTGGACCTTTCGCCCGGTGGAGATTCCTGAAAATGGAAAAAGGCCGGGAGGAGTCCTTTATACCCGGCTACAGATTCACGCAATTAAGGACTGGAGCGGGGACGGCGCTGTGAAACCTGCGCTGCTTCATCACGGTACAAGAAGGCATTTAGGCTATCCGGGCTGAAAGATGACGCTCAGCTGAGCTCCATGAATATAAAAGAAAGCGAGAAGGAAGGCTAATGAAAATAGCGGCAAAGAGCACTTGAGAGGGCTAAGAAACAGGAATTAAAACAGAAGGAGATGAAACAGGCCAATGAATGTCTCGACAAATCAACAGAGCAAATGAAGAACCGTCGAGAGTACGGCGAAGACTGACTGGAGTTAACGAGGTAGAGGTAAGAAGCATTGAGAAAAGCTACATTTCGCTTAGGCAGCTTGCGATGGGTCGGAGCATCTTAGTGAGACATTCCACCGTCCCGGATCGAAATAGCCCGAACATCTAGCTGCCAGTGCGAGGAAAGAGCAGTAAATGTCAGTTAGGAATGTAAAAACTCGGGAGAAAAACTTGGGGGCAGGCTGGCTGCTTTAGAAGATGGGAATAGAAGGTATAATGTCAGGGTGAAGGCTTGCGGTCGAAAGTTTAACCAGTGAAATTACGCTGAACTTTTCTAAAATAGCCGAGCGACTTTAAAGCAGAATCTGAGATAGCAGCGACTTACGATATGCGAGATCCAAACACGTCAGACCCGACCAAGATCTTTTTATAGTTAGTTTTGAGCGATTGCTCATTTAGTTAAATTGATGGGAGCTCCTCAGGAAAAAAGGAAGATATTATATATGAAGATTGCCACATTGGCGTCTTCCCTGACTTCTCTCCAGCAACAGCTATCAAGCGCCCGCCTTCTATAATATTAAACAGCTGGCTCGGGAAGCCAATGTCAAATACAGCCTCCTGTATCGGCCAAAACTGAAAGTGGAATGGCAGGGTCATTTCTATGTTTTTAAGCTAGCAAGGAGGAGGCAGAAAAATGAGTTAAGAAAAGCTGATCAAGGACTATTCTGATACACTTAATTGTGAGTCATGGCGATAGTAGAAGCCTAGGATTAAACAATCTACTGTATCTGATCTATTTGTTTTTAAAATCACGGGTTTTATCAGCATATATTCTCTGCATTCTTATATTATTATTACCTTATTACTTATCATTACTTAGTATTACTAGGCTAAATGTTTATGTTTTTATTGTGCTTAATTAGATTTTCCTCCTCTTTTTTTTTCTTTTCTAATTATTTCATGTGTACCCTAAAAGTAGGGGCTGTTTCAATATCATACCCTTGGTTTTATTTATTTGCTATTACTTTGCACATTAAGACTTACATTATGCTTGTTTTGGACACATCTTTAACACACCATCACCTGGGTTTATTATCTGGGGATATCATCTTAATGCACTAAAATTGATGAAGATTAGCATGTATATATGTGTATATATATATATATATATATATATATATATGTGTATATATATGTATGTGTATATGTGTGTATATATATATATATATATATACATATATATATATATATATATATATATATATATATATATATATATATATATATATATATATATAACCTCATTTATAATAAGTGCAAAAATTCTTTTCTTCTTTTCCTCTTTTTTTAAAGACTATAGTGGCAGGTATACATCTCTAACTTTTAACCTTAAAAGCCACTGCACTTAGGGGCTTGATGTGCTTTGGGCGTTAATATGTCTCTGGGTATGTCAGAGGACTGGGACTGCAGGGGAAGTGGGTTTTAGCCTCACCTGGGAGGCAAAAAGGGAGGAGTGGGGGGTTAAGGGAAGAGAAGAGGCGAGCTTGATCTATATCTAATCTATCATCTCGAAATCTTTATAATTACCAACTATCAGCGTAATAATAAGCTGCATGGCAACAACAACTTGGGGAATAGGAAATTAGACCTAAACTATTTCACTTCCAGTTAAGACTATAATGGCAAAACTCAGAATCAGTGTCTCCGCTGATGGGACAGTTAACTTAAATGGCTGGAATGTGCAAAGGCCTGAATGAATTAAAGAGAAGAAAGTACTTTCTCACCTAACAGGTCTAAATGCTAAAATAGTATTTTTACAGGAAACCCACTTACTAAGCAAGGATCAGTCCCGGCTGCAAAAAGACTAGACTGGTCAAATGTTCCATTCTAGTTTCTGAAAAAAACTAGAGGGGTGGGAATTCTCATACATAGAACAGTACCATTTGTAGCATCAGGTGTAGTATTGGATCCTGAAGGGAGATATGTAATGGTAATGGGAGACTTATCTAACTGTAAAATGATTTTGATAAATGTTTATGCACCTAATGTTGATGATAAGGAATTTATACAAAATTTATTTGCATCCATTCCCAATCTGAACACTCATAAACTTATAATGGCTGGGGACTTTAATTGTGTTCTAAATCCACTTTTAGATAAGACTTCCTCCACAGGAGCGAACTAACACAAAAGATAATTACAAAGTTTATAACTGATCACAACTTATCAGATCCCTGGAGGTTTTTAAACCCAAATTCAAGAACATATTCTTTCTACTCACCAGTACATCATTGCTACTCAAGGATTGATTACTTCTTTATAGATAATAACTTCTTGCCTAAGATTAAATCTTGTAAATACGATGCTATTGTTATTTCAGACCATGCACCGATGATCTTGGAGCTGAAATTACTAAGCCCCATACACTCACCCGCAGATGGCGTCTCAACCCTTCTATTAGCTGAAGAGAATTGTACTGAATTTATATCCAAACAAATTGAATTCTTTCTAGAGACAAATACATCCCTGAGATCTCTGCAGGAATACTCTGGGAAACTCTTAAGGCCTTCTTAAGAGGACAGATTATCTCATATCTTTCCCACAGAAATAAATCCGAAGCGAAGAGCAGAGATAAAAAGCGAAATTACTAAAATAGATGAAGAACATGCCAGACTACCAAGCGAGACTCTACATAGGGAGGAGGCAGGCTCTACATTCGGAATTAAACCTCTTGACAACTAAAGAAACTGAACAACTAATTTACAAATCCAGTCATCATTATTATGAACATGGGGAGAAAGCTAATAAGCTTTTAGCTCAACAAATTCACAAGCAAGAAGTGCGCAGCGCAATCTCGGTAATCACTAACACGAATGGAGATAAAATCATAACACAAAAATATAATGCACACTTTTAGAGACTACTATAAATCCCTATATACTACTGAGTTTAAAGAAGACAATATACAATCTAATGCATTTCTGGATAAATTACAGATACCACAAATTGGCGCTTAGTGTGGAGGAGCTTGATAAACCTCTGTCATTATCAGAATTGCTGGATGCTATAAAGTCACTCTAAGGTGGAAAAGCAGCAGGCCCTGGCGACTACCCTGCAGAGTTTTACAAGAAATTCTCAGCTAGCTAGCTCCCTCCTATTAGCAACATTTACAGAAGCCAGAGATAACCAATCTCTTCCACAAACCTTTCGCCAAGCACTAATCACTGTCTTTCCAAAACAAAATAAGGACTTATTACAATGTGCATCATACAGACCAATTTCACTTCTGAATAACGACGTTAAAATACTCTCTAAAATCATAGCTAGAAGGATGGAGAAAGTGCTCCCTCAGTAATATCACAAGACCAAACTGGATTTATTAGGGGCCGACACTTATCTTCAAATCTTGACGCCTGTTTAATGTAATATACTCACCAACTAAATCAAACACCCCAGAAATATTATTATCATTGGATGCAGAAAAAGCATTCGACATGATTGAATGGAAATACCTTTTTACTATTTTGGAGAAGTTTGGGTTTGGCCGAACATTTGTGCATGGATTAAATTACTGTATACTAACCCAGAAGCTTCAGTTTGCATCAATAACATTTGCTCAGACTACTTTAAACTAGAGCGTGGCACAAGACAAGGATGCCCTTTGTCACCACTGCTGTTTGCAATTGCCATTGAACCACTGGCAATACATTGTCGAAATACTGATCAGATAAAGGGGATTAGCAGAGAAGGACTGGAACAGAAAATCTCATTATATGCAGATGACATGGTACTGTATATATCGGACCCAGAAAATTCTGTGCCTGCAGTCTTAGCAGCACTCACAGAATTTCAAAAGCTCTCTGGTCTCAGAATTAATCTGAATAAAAGTGTACTCTTTCCGGTGAATTCGCAAGCATATAATATTAGATTAGACACCCTTCCTTTTATCATTGCAGAACAGTTTAAATACCTCGGGGTAAACATCACAAGTAAACATAAAGCTCTTTATCAACAAAATTTCGCCGTCTGTATGGAAAAAATTAAACAAGACTTGCATAGATGGTCAACCCTTCATCTCACACTAGCTGGAAGAATTAACACTGTTAAGATGAATATTCTTCCTAAGCTCCTTTTTTTATTTCAAAACATACCAATATACATTAATAAATCGTTCTTTAAGCAATTAGATTCAACAATAACCTCATTTATTTGGAATTCTAAACATCCACGCGTCAAAAGCGACCCTACAAAGACAAAAGGCAGAAGCGGCATGGCTCTACCTAACTTCCAGTTTTATTACTGGCGCAAATATACAGTCGATAAGAACCTGGACACAAATAGAAGAACATACACAGGCATGGACCGCTTAATAGAAGTAAAATCCTGCAGTACTTCTTTGTATTCCCTGCTTGTGCTCCAATAAACACGTTATCGGCAATACACTAATAACCCAATTGTGCTCCACTCACTTAGAATCTGGAACCAATGTAGAAAGCATTTTAAGGCGGAGAAGCTTCTTTCTGTGGCACCCTGCAAAAGAACCACCTCTTTCAACCTTCACAAACATATGCAGTTTTAATATCTGGAAAAATTTGGAATTAACTTGCTTAGAGATCTTTATATAGACAACGTCTTTGCATCCTATGAACAATTACATTCCAAATTTAACATTCCAGCTACAAATTTCTTTCACTATCTTCAAATCAGGAACTTTGTTAAACAGAACCTTCCAGATTTTCCTCATCTTGCACCCTCATCCACGCTGGAAAAATTATTGCTCAATTTCAAGGAGTTAGACTCCATCTCTACAATATATAAAATCCTTTTACAATCCCTTCCTTTCAAAGATCCAAGAGGACACTGGGAAAATGACCTCTCAATTAATATATCAGAAAGGAGTGGAAAGTAGCAATGCAGAGAATTCACTCAAGCTCCATATCATAAAGCATACAATTATACAACTCAAAATTATATATCGAGCACATCTGTCTCGACTAAAACTCTCAAAATGTTTCCAGGGCATGATCCAACCTGCGAGCGTTGCAGCCAAGCCCCAGCCTCACTGGGTCACATGTTCTGGGCCTGCACCAAATTAACATTATTCTGGACAAAAATTTTTAATTACCTCTCAGACAGTCTTGGACTCACAATCCCTCCTAACCCATTAACAGCTGTGTTTGGGGTTCTTCCAGAGGGTCTTAAAGTGGAGAAAGACAAACAAATTGTGATTGCATTCACTACACTGTTGTACGCAGACTTATTCTGATAAACTGGAAGAACCCAAACTCTCCTCTTTAAGTCAGTGGGAAACTGATGTGTTATATTATTTAAAATTGGAAAAAATCAAATACTCAGTTAGAGGATCTGTATGCAGACTTTTTCAAAACATGGCAGGATCTAATCAGTAATATTTTGAAATGATTTTATAAAGCACAGAATTTGTTGATTTAGGTATTTTTACAAAGCCTTAAATTTTACCCGTTTGGCTTGCTCTCTCTCTCAAGGGTGGGGATCGATCTGTTCTTAGCATAATTCTTTTTTTTTTTTTGTAAAAACTTGATTGCTATGTATTGATTGTAATAAAATTAATAAAAAAAAAACTATAGGAAGTTGTGCAAATGCGCCACTGAATGAATCTCTCCCGAGACTTCGTTCATCCCGAGTCACATTAAAGATTCATTCAAAATGAGCGAATCATTCAAACGACCCATCACTATATAGCATAGCAGTGTTCGCAGGCGACTTTGTGGCCTTTGCCACCAAATACTCACAGAAAAATCCACAAGTTAATACACACACTGTCTCTACAGTTTCTCCACTGAATCACTACAGGCACTGCTACAAAGGTTATATTGACAATGCGTGTCCGCGTTATTTTGAAAATGTTTCCTTTTTCTTAGCAAAAGCACAGCTGAGAAGCTTTGATACATATGCTCCATAATCGCGTTAAAATGCACACATTTAATCACACTTTGCAATACAAACAAAGGGAACTTCTGTCAATGCATGATTTCATGGTACACTGATTACACTGATCAGCTTCCCAATTCATTTTACCTACACACCCCCTTGGTTTGAGAAGAGTATGAAAAATATATAGAGGTTAACACAGAAAAACAGATCACCAATTGAAGCTTTATATGAATAATGATTAAGCCATCAATAATTGTTTGGGTAAGCCATACTCCAGTGTAATCCTCCTTCCATTTTATAATTTTCAGCCACTAGCCATGATTAAATGAGCGGTAAAAGAAGTAAGAGTGGCGAGAGTGACTTATTCAGGCAGGCAGGCTGACAGCTCAACAATTTGGATATAAGTAGGAGTTCTATTTAGTCGTCAGAAATATCTTTTGTTAGGAATGGAAGTTGAATTTAGTCTTTAATTTTCTATGGTAAAGAAAAGTTATGCAATGATGACTACATTTTAACTATATAAAGTCAAAACTTGTATATATAAAGTCATTCCGAATATATAAGTCAAACCTTAATTATATAAAGTCACTGTCGGAATAAATAAGTCAAAACTTGAATATATAAAAGTCAGTAAATTTGTATATAAAAGTCAAAACTTTTTGAATATATAAAGTCATTCCCAAATATATAAAGTCAAAACCTGAGTATATAAAGGCAGTTGGAATATTTCTGAATATAAAGTAAAAGCTAGGAATATATAAAGTCAGCGTCGGAATATATAAAGTCAGCTTTATATATTCTGCGCTGACTTTATATATTCAAGTTTTCACTTTATATATTCCAGCAATGACTTTATATATTCAAGTTTTGACTTTATATATTCAGAAAAAAGTTTTGACTTTATGTATACTGACGCTGACTTTATATATTCAAGTTTTGACTTTATACAGTGGGATGCAAAAGTTTGGACAACCTTGTTAATAGTCATTATTTTCCTGTATAAATCGTTGGTTGTTACGATAAAAAATGTCAGTTAAATATATCATATAGGAGACACACACAGTGATATTTGAGAAGTGAAATGAAGTTTATTGGATTTACAGAAAGTGTGCAATAATTGTTCAAACAAAATCAGGCAGGTGCATAAATTTGGGCACCGTTGTCATTTTATTGATTCCAAAACTTTTAGAACTAATTATTGGAACTCAAATTGGCTTTGTAAGCTCAGTGACCCCTGACCTACATACACAGGTGAATCCTATAATGAGAAAGAGTATTTAAGGGGGTCAATTGTAAGTTTCCCTCCTCCTTTAATTTTCTCTGAAGAGTAGCAACATGGGGTCACAAAACAACTCTCAAATGACCTGAAGACAAAGATTGTTCACCATCATGTTTTTAGGGGAAGGATACAGAAAGCTGTCCCAGAGATTTAAGCTGTCTGTTTCCACAGTTAGGAACATATTGAGGAAATGGAAGACCACAGGCTCAGTTCAAGTTAAGGCTCGAAGTGGCAGACCAAGAAAGATTTCCAGGATAGACAGAAGCGACGAATGGTGAGAACAGTCAGAGTCAACCCACAGACCAGCACCAAAGACCTACAACATCATCTTGCAGCAGATGGAGTCACTGTGCATCGTTCAACCATTAGTGCACTTTACACAAGGAGATGCTGTATGCGAGAGTGATGCAGAGGAAGCCTTTTCTCCGCCCACAGCACAAACAGAGCCGCTTGAGGTATGCTCAAGCACATTTGGACAAGCCAGCTTCATTTTGGAATAAGGTGCTGTGGACTGATGAAACTAAAATTGAGTTATTTGGGCATAACAAGGGGCATATGCATGGAGGAAAAAGAACACAGCATTCCAAGAAAACACCTGCTACCTACAGTAAAATATGGTGGTGGTTCCATCATGCTGTGGGGCTGTGTGGCCAGTGCAGGGACTGGGAATCTTGTCAAAGTTGAGGGACGCATGGATTCCACTCAGTATCAGCAGATTCTGGAGACCAATGTCAGGAATCAGTGACAAAGCTGAAGCTGCGCCGGGGCTGGATCTTTCAACAAGACAACGACCCAAAACACTGCTCAAAATCCACTAAGGCATTCATGCAGAGGAACAAGTACAACGTTCTGGAATGGCCATCTCAGTCCCCAGACCTGAATATAATTGAAAATCTGTGGTGTGAGTTAAAGAGCTGTCCATGCTCGGAAGCCATCAAACCTGAATGAACTAGAGATGTTTTGTAAGAGGAATGGTCCAAAATACCTTCAACCACAATCCAGACTCTCATTGGAACCTACAGGAAGCGTTTAGAGGCTGTAATTTCTGCAAAAGGCGGATCTACTAAATATTGATTTAATTTCTTTTTGTGGTGCCCAAATTTATGCACCTGCCTGATTTTGTTTGAACAATTGTGCACACTTTCTGTAAATCCAATAAACTTCATTTCACTTCTCAAATATCACTGTGTGTGTCTCCTATATGATATATTTAACTGACATTTTTTATCGTAACAACCAACGATTTATACAGGAAAATAATGACTATTAACAAGGTTGCCCAAACTTTTGCATCCCACTGTATATTCTGACACCGACTTTATATATTCACAAAATCAATGTATTTGCCTGTTTGGCATCCCATAGTATATGTGTGTGTATATATGTACATATGTATATGTATGTATGTGTACAAACCGGATTCCAAAAAAGTTGGGACACTAAACAAATTGTGAATAAAAACTGAATGCAATGATGTGGAGATGGCAAATGTCAATATTTTTATTTGGAATAGAACATAGACGGCCAGATCAAGCGTTTAATCCGGTAAATGTATCATTTTAAAGGAAAAATATGTTGATTCAAAATTTCATGGTGTCAGCAAATCCCAAAAAGCTGGGACAAGTAGCAATAGAGGCTGGAAAAAAGTAAATTTGAGCATGAAGAGCTGGAGACCAATAAGCACTATGGTGAGTCCAGTGGCAACATGATTGGAATAAAAAGAGCTTCTCTCAGAGTGGCAGTGTCTCTCAAGAAGCCAAGATGGGTAGAGGATCACCAATTTCCGCAATGTTGTGCAGAAAGATAGTGGAGCAATACCCAGAAAAATTACTGAACTTGCATCTATATCATCATCAACTGTGCATAACATCATCCGAGAATTCAGAGAATCTGGAACAATCTCACAATGCGTGGGGTCAAGGCAGCGTAAAACCACTGGATGCCCGTGATCTCCGGGCCCGCCCAGCGACACTGCACCACAAACAGGAATGCGCTACTGCAAGGAAATCACAGAATGGGCTCCAGGAATACTTCCAGAAACCATTGTCAGTGAACACAATCCACTGTGCCATCCTTGCGTTTGCCAGCTGAAACTCTACGAGTACAAAGAAGAATTTCTAAGCAAGATCCACAAGCTCAGGCGTTGTCACTGGACCAGGGATCATTTAAAATGGAGTGTGGCAAAATGGAAGACTGTTCTGTGGTCAGACTAGTCGATTGAGAAGTTCTTTTGCAAATCTGGGGCGCCATGTCATCGGACCAAGAGGACAAGGACGAGCCAGAAGTTGTTATCAGCGCTTAGTTCAAGCCTGCATCTCTGATGGTATGGGGTTGCATGAGTGGGTGTGGCATGGGCAGCTTGCATGTCTGGAAAGGCACCATCAATGCAGAAAAATATATTCAGGTTCTAGAACAACATATGCTCCCATCCAAGGGCGTCATCTCTTTCAGGGGAGAGACCCTGCATTTTCAACAAGATAATGCCGGGACCACATTCTGCATCAATCACAACATCATGGCTGCGTAGGAAGGATCCGGGTACACAAGTAAGCCCAGTCTGCAGTCAGATCTTTCACCTATAGAGAACATTTGAAGCATCATAAAAAGAGAGGGATGCGACAAGAAGGCCAAGAGCGATTGAACAGTTAGAGGCCTGTATTAGACAAGAATGGGAGAGCAATAGGAACACTCTGGGGACATTTATGTTTTGGTCCATCCAATGCCACCAGGTTGCACCTCTATGTCCGGGAGCTCAGTGATGCCCTGGTCAGATCACAGGAGGAGATCTCCCACAACACCATCTGTCATCTCATTAGAAGCATGCACCCGATGTTGTCAGGCATGTATACAAGAACACAGGGGGCCATACAAAGTGCTGCGTGCAATTCTGAGTTTGCTTGCATTTAAATTTTGGCAAAAATATGGACTAGCCTGCCACATAATTTTTCACTCACAGTTGCAGGCGTCTTTGAATTCAGGGCTCTGTAGGTTGATCATTTCATTTCCATCAAGCGATGTAGCATCGCTAGTTCTAACACATTACCCAGTCTATATATCAGTATAAGATAATATCAGGAGGATTTCTTTTCCCCATTGAGATCTGATGTGGTTTTAAAGTGTTCCTTTAATTTTTGAGCAGTTTATATATATATATATATATATATATATATATATATATATATATATATATATATATATATATATATATATATATATATATATATATATAAAATATAATATATTATATATTATATAATTTTTAATGTAGGTAGATCATTTTGACCTGAGGTCATTTTAAAAAGTAGCTCACAAAAGTGTAAAGCCCCTCAGAACAAAACTAGAACATCCAGAAGCCCAAGCCAGGATTACTCCTTCAGATTTACAATCCATTTAGCGGTGATGCACTGGCTAAAAGCAACAAGATATATTAAGCTGGTTTTGCAGTTACTCATCTGCTTATTTAAACAAATAAACACTTAATAAGGAAAAGAAAAACTCTTGGTCCCTGAAAGGAAACTCTAGACAGGGATGGAGTTAGGTGGTTGTTAACTTTGGACTAGGTGCAATTATACTAAACCTCCCGTTATCTCTCACAGACCAGCCACAGGAAAACCTGTCTGACTCCACTGCTGAAGATGTTATTTTACGGACTGCAGCACTTTACCGTTCTATAGAAGTAGTAGAGGCCAAAAAGAAGGTAAACTTCCCCAGTTCTAATCTTCCGGTGTTATCAGTTAAAACACCATCTTTTCCAAACCTCGAACAGTTCATGTCTGGACTCCTAACAGAACACTTTTGTCTAAAACTAAACCGGTAGGGATAATATATGGATGGCACAGCTCCCAAGCATAACACAGAATTATTATGGGAGTGTGATCTTTTCACAGCATCTGTAGAGCAACCAAGCGTTATCCTTAATCATCATAAAAATAACACCACCAGTGAACCATTTTGGAAGATAGCTAAAAGTGTGCTGTAGTTATTTTAGGTCATTCAGTATTATTGACAGAATTAGAGTATGTACAAATTACTTACAAGGGATGATATCCAAGAACACCATCCTATCATCACAGACTATATGCTTCTGTGTCAACACAGACCGAAGAATGGTCCTGGACTATATTAGACTTCCTGCCAAAACCACTTGTACCTACTTTAAGTTTCCCTTTTGGAACCAAGATTAGATTGGAAGATGCAGTACGTAGTCTACTCCACAAGGCTGGGAAAAGCTAGTGGCAGCACTGTGAGGATTATATTTTTTTGTTTCTCCTGGTGCCTTCTAATTCATTCAGCCATTTCAGCAGATAAGGGGTAGGTCTATGGAGACCTAGATAACAAAGCTGTCAGGCACGCACAGTTTGTGAGCCTTTAACACTTTGTTTCTGATGTGGATCTAAGCAACACTGGAGCACTACGAAAAGTCCTTCCTCCTTTTCTTTTCACCTATATACCTTGGACTATAAACAGAACACCAAGGACTTGTATCACTTGCAGATGATTCTACACTAATGGAATATATTGCAGAGATATGGTAGGAGTCAGGTGGAGAACTTTGAGATTATCTGGAACTCTAATCAAAAAGGAAATAAAACTTTAGCAGCCCAGCACATCAGTATTGTGGAAGCTAGACTGAATTGCAGGGTTACACACATAGAACCTACAGGCGAGAGGCAGAGTGGACTCTTTTTTTTCTAAGGGAGACTACACTTCTTCAATGTGGGTAGCAACATCATGACATGTTCTAAAACTCTGTGATAGCCCAGTGTGTTGTGCACTGTCCCACATTAACATGAGGTTCAAAGAAGAGACCCACTAATTTAACAAGTTAATTAAGAAGGCGGAGGCTCAGTCATGGGACACCCTCTAGATCTGTTGGCAGTAGTAGTTAAGGAAAGAATGAAGACAAAAACTGCACATTCCCCCCATGACACACCCACATGGTGGACTTTTAGTAAACAAATTATTCAGCAAAAGTGTCAAGAAACTTACTATAGGGGCTCCTTCACACACATACTACAGGGTGGCCACAAAAGTGGCCCCACCTTCACCAGAAAAGGCGCCCGCCAAAAGAAAAGAAGCGATAAAATCTTTACTCACTCTTTACAGAAAGTGCTGAAAATGATTCTTTGTGGAATGGAATACATGCCAAAACCAGCTCGTACTCACACGTTTTCGTCTAAGCAACTTTTACGTGATGAGGAGTATTAGTCAATGGTAGCCACTCTGGCAGGAAGGCGGGCTACTTTTTCGTGGGCCACCCTGTAGTTAAATACTCATTTTGCTTATCAAAATGATATATTTGAAACACACTTACTGAATGCATCCACTGATATGGAACAAAAAGAAAAAAATTGGAAATATTTTCCTTGGTTTTGTGTTATTAACTCAGCTTCTGTAAAAAGCAAAATTTTCTCTTCTGGAAAATAAAGTACTGTCTATCTACAATACAAGTCAAAAACGTTATTTACAATATGGAAAATGCAACTAAAAAACAAAGTGATTCTTAAATTTACCTTGTCTCTTATTTCACTGCAGACAGTATGAACCAAGATATTTCATATTTTGGTCAACTTCATTTCATTTGTTAATTTGTTCCGTTTCTGCATTTCAGGCCTGCGGCATTCAAAAAGCTGGGATGTGGTAAATCAGAGGGCGTAG
The DNA here is from genome assembly GCF_016835505.1 of Polypterus senegalus. Classification (NCBI taxonomy): domain Eukaryota; kingdom Metazoa; phylum Chordata; class Cladistia; order Polypteriformes; family Polypteridae; genus Polypterus; species Polypterus senegalus. The sequence continues at coordinate 52,700,855 of NC_053171.1, forward strand.
TAATGGGAGCAAAAAATAATGAAACAACAATGATTTCAAACAAGTGATGTCAACAGGCAATTGTAGTCGTGATTCATTACAGCGGTATCGAAAAGGCTGAATCAAAGATCTCAGTTAAGTCAACCCAATGCATGAGAAAATTGTTACGTATTTAAAACAATGTTCCTCAAAAAAAGACTGAAAAGGGATTTTGCATATTTCTTTTTCTACAGTGAATAAGATCATTATGATTCAAGGAAACTTGAGAGGACTTTTGGAAATTGCGGTGTGTAAAAGGCAGGGGTGCAAGCCTAGCGGATACACCTGTGATCACGATCCCTCAGATGTACGGCATCAAAACCATCACTCATGTAGGTGATATAGCCACAGGGGTGTGGAGGTTAGCAAACCTTTGTCAGGCACTACAATATGGAGTTACACTCAAAAATGCAACTTCAAACTTTACTGTGGAAAAAAGCCCTATGTTAATTGTGTCCTGGAAGCAGCATTGGCTTCTCTGAGCTCCTAGGCATCTGGGATAGGCCCATTACACAGTGAAAATAAGTATTGTGGTCAGATTAATCTTTTTTTTTTGGAAGAAATGCACACTGTCGCTCTATGGACCAAACTGAGGGGGGTATTGGGGGTATGGAGTAGGCTAGTCGAGAGCTGTTTATAATGGGGAATGGGGGCACAGGGAGTTTAGGACAGGCCAGATTTGAATATATGTGGAGGAACAAACAATGGTGTAGAAATAAAAATGCGTAGTAATGTAAATTGTAACCCAACATTTAAATATAAGAAGAAGTATTAACTTACATTTAAAAATGTCTTGCCTTAATGCTAGAAGTACAAAAAATGAAGTGAGTTGGGCTATCAGAGTAGCTGAACATAATTATGATAAATTTAAATGCTTCTAGTCCTCTTCCAGTTGATAGATTAGATCCATCTTAGTGAGGACATGTGGCTTAGCCTGGAAGCATTAGGGAAAGAGGTCTTATTTTAGGGTGTGTTATAAACCGTCCAATGTAGACAGTAATTTCAACACACATCTTTTTGAATTATAGTAAAAAGAGGCAAGTTTACAAAGAGGGACAGTATAGTCATGGGGGACTTTAAATATCCAAATATTAACTGGGATAACGCTTACAAATGGAGCAGCACAACTTGGCAGGAGTTTGTAAGTAATCAGTGACCGTTTATTAATGCAGTATGTTAAAGCACCAATACAGAATTGAAGCCTAGCTGGATTTAGTATTTTCTAATAATGAAAATAAATTAAGGTTTACATAGAACTGATTGAACTGCTAGGGTCAATTTGACCATAGTGTAATACAACTCTCAGTGTGTTATTTTTATTTATTTATTTTTAAAAAAGAGTGCAGATGTAAAGACTAAAGGATTATTTAAGATGAACTTTGGCAGGGCAAATTTTTGAGCAGATGTAGCAAGTCTTAGCAGAATAGACTCAGATAAGCTTTTAAGTATGGAGACAGTCAGGAGCAGTGGAACAGGTTTAAAATGTTTTACATGCAGTACAGGATAGGTACATACCTAAATTTGGAATTAATAGGAAATTTTTACCCCAAAAATCCACAGTGGGTTAATAAAAGATTTTTAAAAAGAAGCTGCAAATGAAAAAACTGCTTTATAAAGGTATATAAATCTAATACTGTAACTCTAAAATAAATGAAGTAGAGTATGAACTTGAGAGTAACCATTGAATATTAGGGAGGCTAAAGAACTGATTGGGAGAGGAATATAGCAGATAAGGTGAAAAGATGACCTAACAGATTCTTTCAGTATTTTTAGTAGTAAAGTGATTAAGGAGGAGGTGAAGTGCATCAGAAACAGTCAAAAATGGAATTAAAAGATACAAACAGTGAAAAGGCAGGATGCCCTAAGCATTACATTTTCTGAGGTCTTAACAAATAAAAGTGGATAACCTCCCAAGCGGTAAATGGGACTACTAATGAGGTACTATTAGATTTGGAAATTGTAGAGGAAGTACTGCTCAAGATTAAATAGGATGAAATTAAACAAATCATCAGGAACAGATAATATTTTACCCTTGAGTTCTTAAGGAATTAAGTTAGTACATATATAAACCCTTGACACATATATTTTAGGAAGTCACTGCACTGGGGAGATTCAAGGACTGGAAAATGGCAAATATTATCCAGTTATATAAAAAAGTGACGGGCAGATCAAGCAACTGTAATCCAGTAAGCCTAATATGCATCACAGGAAATTTAATGGGAAGGAATTAATAAAGGTCAGATTAGGCAAGCACAAGGCAGGGCGGGAGTTATTCTTGAAAAGTCAGCATGGGTTTAGAAGAGGGAGGTCATGTTTAATAAGCATGCTGGAGTTGTATAAGGAAGTAATAAAATGAGCTATGATTAAAGTGGAGCTTAAGATATTATTTATCTAGATTTTCAAGAAAGCATTTGATAAGATGCCACATGAGGAGGTTGGGCATCAAACTAAAAGAAATGGCAGTTCAGGGTAAGGGAGTTTTCAGATGGGTGCAGAATTGGCTCGAACACAGTAAGCAGAGGGTGATGGTGTGAGGAACCTTATTAGAATTGGCTAATGTTAGAGTGGTGGGGTGTCCTTGAGGGGTCCGGGAGTGCTGGGGCGTTGCTATTTTAATATATAAAAATGATTTGGATAGGAATATAAGTAACAAGATGGTTAAGTTACTTGAGATGATACCAAGATAAGGTGGACTGGCCGGATAATTTAGGTCACTATATCTTTACAGAAGGACTTGGAGAACATAAAGGCTTAGAAAGATTTATGTCCAGATTACATTTAATGTCAGTAAATATAAAGTATTACATGTAGGAAGTAAAATGTTAGGTTTGAATACACAAATACAGGAGGTCTGAAAATCAAAAATTACACACCTTATAAGGAAAGGATTTAGGAGTAATGAGTGGACTCGCTATAACACAGACAGTGTTCAAGTAAGAAGGGCTAACAGAATGTCAGGTTATATAAGCGCTTGATGTGTGGAGTACAAGTCACTAGAGGTTCTGCTCAAGCTTTATAACACACTGGGAGGCCACATCTCTGTGATGCAGTTTGGTCTCCAGGCCAAAAGGACATGACATAGCAGCAGAAAAGGTCAGAGAAGAGTGACTAGGCTCATTCCAGCTACAGGGAATGAATTACAAGAGAGATTAAAGAGGCGAAGCCTTTACAGTTTAAGCAAAAGGGGGTGGAAGGAGATATAACTGAAGTGTTCAAAATTGTGTGCTTAACAGAGACAGTTGTTTTAAAAAGTCTTTAAGAGCAAGGAACAGTTGGAAACTTGTTAAGAGTAATTCTGCACAAACATTAGGAAGCTTTTGTTTGCACAGAGAGAGAGCCACCAGACATATTGAATATGTGGCCAAGTAGTGTGGTTAACACCAGGACTTTGGGGACTTTCAAAAACTAGACTCAATGTTATTTTGGAAGAATTGAAAATTAGATAGGGCTGGCGAGCTCTGTTGGGCTGGAACTGTTCTGCGTTAGAATATTCTAAAAATTAATACATGCTCAGTGGGAGTAGTGTTAATCACTCTCCTAGTTACTTCTGCAGAAAGACTGTCATGTAAACTGTGATGAAAAAGGCAAAACACTTTAATATTTGCCTTGGTAAAACTATTCATTGTTTTTTTTATGGTACTTTCGTAACTGCTTAAAAGTTCTTGAACTGGTATATGACAGGGTCATCTCAATGCTTCAATATGGTATATCAAGTTGTAGTGAGAAAAAGCATTATAGACGTGGCTTGAATTTATTAATTTAAAAAATTATCATAACATTTGTCTGCAGTGCTCAAAAATACAATACCTAATACTACAGTTCAGCAGAGATTTCAGTGCTTAAATGGGAATTAAGAATATGTCTGTTGTGATTAGAAAAGTGGTCTTTGCTGATGTTAAGAAGAAAAGCAATGGTTTTATTGTGATAATCATGAACTTTCCATAACTAATCTATATTTAATAATATTTGACACCAACTAGACACTTTGCTTAAAATAAACAGGTGGTAGAGCTAGCTCAGGTAAATGAAGCCAACCAGCTGAACAGACCCAAGAAGTGCATTGTGCTTGGTGCAGCACTTTCATGACAAGTTTCCACACCCACCAGCAGACACAAACATGGCGAAACTGCCAGATTTAAAGGCTATGCACAAACAACTAAGTTATCATTTAAAATGGGTACACATTAGTCTTTGTTTTTGTCTTTCTTTCACACTACCCCTGACATTTAAACCAAACAAAGAGACTTTTTGAAAATGCTCTCAAGAGCTGAATATTTCTAAAAACACCAGGTCCAGCATGGCGAGTATGGATAAGTAAAAGCAGAATTCTGCGCATACTCATGCCATTACAGTAATCCCTCCTCGATGCTTGGGGTTGTGTTCCAGAACCCCCGGCGATAGATGAAAATCAGCAGTAGGGAAACCATGTTTGTATGGTTATTTTATATATTTTAAGCCCTTATAAACTCTCTCCCACACTGTTAACATTATTAGAGCCCTCTAGACATGAAATAACACCCTTTAGTCAAAAGTTTAAACTGTGCTCCATGACAAGACAGAGATGACAGTTCTTTCTCACAATTAAAAAGAATGCAAAAATATCTTCTCTTCCAAAGAATGTGTGTCCAGGGCAGAGTATCCAGAGAGAGAGAGAGAGAGAGAGCATAGAGAGTAAAACAAACAATCAAAAATCAATGCGTGCTTTGGGCTTAAGTATGCGAGAAGCACACAGCGATAAAGCAGCATTTTTATAGGGCGATCCGTATCCTCTAGGCAAAGCAGCCCCACTGCTCCCACACCCCCTCCGTCGAAGCAGAGAATGTCTGAGAGACAGAGAAAAGCAAACAAAGCACGGCGGGAAGCATATAAGTATATCATTGAGGAGTTTTATTTATCGTAATACATGCTCCTGATTAGGTAGTTTCTAAGCCATCTGCCAATAAGCGTCCCTTGTATGAAATCAACTGGGCAAACAAACTGAGGAAAAGAATGTACCCATAAATTAAAAGGCCATTGTCACTTGTAGAAATCCACGAACCAGCGAAAAATCCATGATATATATTTAGATATGCTTTCATTTAAAATCGATGGGTAAACATGAGATGAGCCTTGATATAAGAGGATCCCACTGTATCTAACTCTGATCTTATTTCTTGCTTGTTATGTAGTTCTCCTCTGATTAGAAGGTGATGGATAGTGCTCGCGCTAGCTGTATAATGTCACTATAGTGGCATTAACAAGACTTCAGTCCGTTTCCTTGTTTTCTGTTACTCTCTCCATATCAATTCCACACCATATTACATCTTAATAAAACATCCTTTTATATTAGATCACAGGAGTATAAATGCAAGCTGCAAATAAATGTCCAGGGTAAAGGATACTTATTCACTCTTTTTCCACTGGTACATACATACTTATAAGCTAGGCAAATGGCTATATCATGTGCATTTTCTGTTTTATTTATTTTAGCGTGAGTGGAACAATTTTGCAAACAATGTAAAGCACTGAAGTGTGGAATGAGACTGTGTTTATTTAAAAACTCTATTTTATTGAGTGAGGAGAAAGCTAAAAAATATGGTTTCTGTGCATTAGTAGTGAAAGGGTCTGAATCCGGACTACAAGGTAAGGGCAGACTCTGGTTCATGTATAATCTCCCAGATAGGATTACAACAAACAATACATTTTATGTGGAAGTGCCAGTATGAGAAGGACAATGTATTTAAATGTAACCTAAAACCTTTCTTGAAATCCTTTTCCACTACAAGTTTTTACGTATCTTTATAATGAATTTGTTTAGAAAAACAGTTTTCTGTTTTTATGTTATATATTCTAAGATTTACTGTCCACATTATGTATAACTTTGTCCTTCAAAGAGATTATCTTTTTGTTTTTCCTATCAAGTTATGCTTTATTAAGTAATTTTACATAACACTCCATTAAACTTGTAACATTTAACAAATGTAAAAGCACAGCTACTTACCAGCTTTAGGGTTATCTAGGTTCTTGTCTGGATGGCATGTCAAAGCCTTTAGTCTGTATGCTCTTTTTAATCTTTAGGAAGGGTTATAGTTAAGAGAGGGAGTGAAAGAAAGACAGTAAAAAGTAAGTAAAAACATTTTAATAAAGCACAATAAAAGAATTAAACAATTTATCATGTAGTCAGTATATAAGAATTGTCACAACAATGTTTAACAGTGTTTGCTTTCTTGTTAAGAGTATTATTTGCTGCAATACTGGAAAGAACAAGGGGTTATTTTTTGGTAGCCATTTTGTCCCCAACCTCTGAAAGTTAACAATTACCATCAAAGTACTATTATTAAATTAAACAAAAAGGTAATCCTTTCCTTCATTGACCTGCACATTCTAATTCCAGAGTTGCAGTTAACAACTAGACAAGAAGGCAAGGTACCAACTCTGGATACTTCTTCACAGGAACAATTATGTACAGTATATATACATCTAGGTCCATATGTATTTGAACAAGTTATTGTTATTTTAAAATTTTGCTAAACAAATATTGGAACTGAACCTATACTTATAATGAATGTGGACTGAAAGTGCAGGCTGGCGGCACAATTGGGGTATTGCTTTATTCAAATAGGTTTACGAATTATAGCACTTTCTATACTACAGTGGGGAAAAGTATTTGATCCTGCTGAATTTATGGTTGCACTTATAAAAGAAATGACCAGTCTCTCTCTAATTTTTCACGGTAGTTTGACTTTAATGGAGAGAGACAGAATATCCACCAGCAATCCTGAAAAAAAACACACATTACACACATAAAAGTTATAAATTGATTTGCATGTCATTGCGTGAGATAAGTATTTGATCCCTACAATCCAGCCAGAATTCTGGCTCCCACAGGTTGTTGTGTCATGTGGTACACAGATTACAATCAATCATTTCAATTACAGATACTCCTCATCTCAGCTCGTTGGGTGTATAAAGCACACCTGTCCACAGAATAAATCTCTTCCGGTGTTCAAGCCTCTCGCCCCCATGGGCAAGACCAAAGAGAGCTGTCAAAGGACAATCAGGGACAAGATTGTTGACCTGTACAAGGCTGGAATGGGCACAAGACCATCAGCAGAGGCCCCGGTGAGGGTTGAGCGTTTGGTGTGTAATATTAGGAAATGGAAGAAATATTAAATGACCATCTATTTCCCGCCGGTCAGGATAACCATGAAAGACAACTGTGATGGATGACAGCAGAATGTTTTCCTTGGTGAAAAAAAGCCTTCACAACATCTGGCCAAGAGTCAAATAACGTTGTTCAGGAGGGTGGAATGTCATTGTCAACAATCAAGAAGACTTCATGAAAATAGAGGAGATTTACCACAAAGTGCAAAACACTGGTAATCCTCAAAAGCAACAAAGCCAGATTAGACTTTGCCAAGAAAACACATATAAAGGCTTCCTAGTTCACGGAACAATATTCTTTGGGCAGATGAACCTAACATAAACATGTACCAGAATGATAGGAAGAGATAGTATGGACAAGGAAAGGCATAGTTCATGATCTGAAGCATAGCACATTGCTTTGTCTTGGTAGAAAATATATGACTCTGCTTTCCCCTTTTTGTATTATTATGTAGCCTTTGTCAAGGAATGCCTCAAATCTCACAGACTTGCCACTGTTTATAAGGTATTGTGCCATATAACCTCCCACATTCCCTTCTACATCTCTATAACCTCAGGCAATTGGAGGTATAGTAAAAGACAACGCCAGAGTTAAGTTACACTTTAAATAATGTATTATTGGTAATATTCATAAGTAAACAACAATATGCAAAGTAAATTTGAATATTACCAACCATACAACCTGATAAATGGTGATGTGTAGTTTGGTGACACTCAGACTTGTTAGGTACTTAAAATGTCTCTAATGGCTTTTCCACTGCATAATCTTGACACGACCACCGGTTCAGTTCGAAACACTTTAGGGGGTTTTTCCACTGGGAACAGTACCTGTTACCTGGTCCTTTTTAGTACCACCTCAGCCGTGGTTCCAAAGCGGCGCGAACCCGTTACCAAGCGTGGCGCAGTGCAAACTCTGCTGGTCACTGATTGGCTGGGAAAATGAGTCATTACTCGTCACTGGATATTCTTTTCTTTTAAATTTACACACGCGGAAGTTTGTGTCGATCTCTCCATCGCTGGGCGCGGTTTGTTGCATAAGTGGATGAATGTTTCTTCAGACATTTGAAAGTTCTCCAGCCACTGAGTGTTTGTAAAAGAGCGGGAGCGATCACATCCACCTCTCTGAAACACGGTTAAATGTCAAACAGATGGTCTGTTCACGGCGACTTTTAGCAAAATGTGGAAGATCTGTAATATACAGAATCAGCATTTTAATGTTACACTGGCAGTTAAGTTCATTTTATACTTTGCAACAGTGATAAAAGAGTTAGCTAGTGATGTGCTTTTTAAATGCTTACCCTTACTTGTCGTCGAGCTAAGTGTTGTCGTCTGCGTGTTGTTGTAAAAAGTTCCGCGATTGTCACAGGAACTAAAAGCGCAACAATAGCGACAACGTGAATAATCCGCTGACTCTAAAAGCGGTACTAAAAACTGCAGTTGAAAGCATAAACCGAGCGAACTGAGTCCGGGCAAGGTGAGCTGTACTGAACCGTGCTGTGCCGTACTATACAGTGGAAAAGCGCCTTAGTAAAGGCTCATTTGTAGTCAGCTTTCTTGAGAACAGGCGCATGCCTGTCTCAATATGGCTGCCGAGCTGTGCTCTTCATTGTGTTGTCCTTTTCAGTTCATGGTGTGAGATGGTCTTTCATCGAAGTTTTGAGAGTAAAGAGAGAGGGGTGAAGTAAAGCAAACAAATTTATAGGTTCTCTGTCCAACCCTAGGGCCCAATTGGATGTCAAGGTACTTAAAGGCTTCTGACACAATCCAGTTCCAAGCAGCCATGCTTCAGACCAATGGGGCAGAAAACCTTCACACCTGCCCCAAAACCATATGTTTAAAAGGTAAAGCTTGGCAGTTAGGCAGCCTGGCTTTCACCGTGGGGGAGTTGACTGAGCAGTCCTGCAGAAGAAGTTACCAAACTTTTGGTAAACACCCTAGTACTCAAACTTGTTTGAGGCACTTCCCCAACCCTGTATAAGTAAAAAATTCAAAGAGACTCATTCCCAAAGAGAAGTGGGGAGGAAGGGGTTCTTAAATCATCAAAACCATTGCTATTTATTATCTATAATTTAACACTAATATTGCATTGCTTCACCAAAATTACAAATAAGACATACAAAATATTTATCAACTTACGTATGCAAAATTTCACTTCACAACACTTTTACAATCTATCAAACACTGGCAGAACAATGGCAATGGAATTTGGGGAAACATGGCTTGAGATTGGAACTTGATCACTTATGTTCTATTACACTGTATCTGTATGAAGATATGACTGCTGACAAAAGCTACTGAATGAATTCTAAAAAGAGTAAAGGGTTAAATCATCTAGTTAGATTCAGCAAAATGCTGCAAACTGACTGACAGTATGACTCTTTAACAGAACAGATGGACAATAACCCAAAACATACAGCAAAACAACCTTAAAGCACTTTCTAGAGCAAAAAATATGGAATATTTCTTAGGCGGAGTCAATCACCTGACCGTAACCTAAATGAACAAGAATTTCACTTGCACAGAAGACAACAAACAAGCAGCAACTGAAGACAGTTGCAGTGAAGGTAAAGGCAAAAGCATCACTAGTGCAGAAAGCGGCATTTGAGTATTTTCCATGGGTTCCAGACTTCCAGGTAGTCGTGACAGTAAAAGGATTTACTTTTTAAGGAGCCCTGCGAAAATGGGGAACATGTATAGAAATGGCTTTTTAAAAATATTTTTTAACCCTGGGAATTCAATCTGAAAGTCTATACTGAAATCACATCTTGATTATTTCATTTTAAATCCACTGTGGTGAAATTGTACAGAGCAAAATTATGAAGGTTGTGGCACTGTCCAAATAACTACACAACCAACTATACATACATAAATTCAAGGACAATTTGCAGTGCCAACCAGCCAACCTTGCATTTCTTTGAGATGGGGATAAGATATAAAACATATACAACAAACACGTTAAAAGGATGTAGAATAAAGCAAACATTAAGAAACTTACCTTCAAAACATAATAAATTTTGAGACAAGATTAAAAAATCAAAATACATATACTAGGCATGTCGTATAGTATATATAGACACCACTGTTGACTACCACAAATGTTACAGTCATAGCGTGCTAGTAAACCAGTAAAATATTTTTAAACGTGACATAAGAGACTACAGGCATTCTTAAATTACACGGAAAACTGCAAACAAACAACTAAAATGACGTTATACTCAAAGAACAGAGTCTCACCAGGCAATAACATGAATGCTGTGGCTTTTACAGCACGATTTCAACACTACTACATGATTTAATATAAGCCAGACAGATGGGTAGAAATCTTTTGGTCCTGAGCGACAGCAAATTTACACATTCTCCAAAGGGATAAATCAGCAGGCAACAGCACGTAGTATTAATGTGTGGTTGGGGAGTATTGCTTTGCTGCTCCTGACCGACCAGATATTAATGAGTTAGGACTCTTAAAATTTGACACCAAAAATGGCCTCAAATGAATTCCAAGCTCATGGCGGCAAAATATTATATTGTTAACTGTAGGTTAATTAGCCAATGATAATCAGACCCTGCCTTTTAAAGATCTCAGTGAAGAATTAAATATGGAGCATCATGCTGTAAACAACACATTTACTACTTCTCTCTGATAATACTAGACCTTGATTTCCAAGGAACAGTAATGAACCAAAGTAAAAAATTTTACAAAGCCACATGGGCCGGTCTCATTGGTATTTATTTCTTCCACATATAGAGCAGAGTGCGAGATTTACATACTTGGCTGCAAAGTGGCTGATATGGGCAAGTGCATAAATTGTTTACGTGGTCTTACATTGAAATTGGAGGTTATAAAAATAGACTCCCTATAATCATTTAATGCAGAGGCTTAACGCTAACAAATAAATTAATGGACACAAAAGTGGCACAAGGCAACTACATGCAAATTGTGTTGGCCTAGTCAAAGGGAGTGTAAACATCACTCCAAGGGAAATGGTCTTTGCCCCATGACCTTTGGGTGAATTTGAGTTCAGGGTCAGCCATCATACAGCAATGTCATATCAAAGGATTAAGGGCCTTGCTCAAATTTCACTCACTGCCAGCTTAATACATTGGCTAATCAATCATTGAACTATTTTGGGTACCAGTTACCCAGTTCAAGGTCACAAGGTGCTAATGCCTGTCCCAGCTGAACCCGGGGGTTACAATATCATAAACAGAGACAAGACTTTTTTAACTTTTTAGGATGGATGTCGACTTTTGTCAGCAGGAAGGTCGAGAGCAATAAGCAACTGCAAATATGGTGACAAAACCACGCCATTACGTTTTCAACAACAACATTTATTTATATAGCACATTTCATATAAAGAATGTAGCTCAAAGTGCTTTACATAATGAAGAATAGAAAAATAGAGACACAGTAAAAAAATAAAACAAGTCAACATTAATTAACATAGGAATAAAGTAAAAGGTCCAGCGAAAGTAGCCCGAGAGGACAAAGAAAAAACAAAAACTCCAAGATGGAGAAAAAAATAAAATCTGCAAAAAGTTTAGGCCATGGGAACCGCCCAGTCTCTCTGGGCAATCTACCTAACATAAATGAAACAGTCCTCTTTGTATTTATATGGTTTTCAGACTTACTTGATGATGATGATCACATGGACTTCTGGCTTTTAGTCCACCCATCAATGCTGGAGGGGCATCATGGTGAAAGCTAGAAGTAGGTTAGTGTGTTAAACGCGAGCCGCCACCACCACAAAATCATCATGAGACCCTGAGCATCTTCGGACTTGAGCCCATGTGAGCTAGCTCGCTGGTGTCAGTACCTCCTCTATGAGCCTTTATTTCTGATCATTTTTCTTTTAAAATTTATTTTCTTGTTATTGTGTCAGGCATATACAGTAACCCTCGCTATATCGCTTCACTCTATCATGGATTTTAAATGTAAGCACATCTAAATATATATCACGGATTTTTCGCTGGTTGGGTTTCTGGGGACAATGGGTCTTTTAATTTATGCTACACGCTTCCTCAGTTTGTTTGCCCTGTTGATTTCATACAAGGGGCTATTGGCGGATGGCTTAGAAGCTACCCAATCAGAGCATGTATTACATATTAATTAAACCTCCTCAATGCTATAAGATATGGTTCCCGATGCGGTGCTCGATTGTTTGCTCGTCTCTGCCTCTATCTCACCCTCTCTGACATTCTCTCGCCTGGCGGAGGGTGTGAGCAGAGGTGCTGTTTGCACGAAGCTGTTTGCCTAGTGGATATGGAGGCACCTCTAAGAAATGCCGGCCGCTTTATCGCGGTGCTTCCAAAAGCACACTTACTGATTTTTTGATGGTTTGCTTTAATCCCTCTCTCTCTCTCTCTCTCTGACGTTCTCTAGCCTGGCGGAGGAGATGTGAGCAGAGGGCTGCTTACACAGAGGCTGTTTGCTTAGAAGATACTGGCGCTCCTCTAAAAATGTGCAGCAAACTTAAAAGCACCGTATTGATTTTTGATTGTTTGCTTTTCTTTGGCGTCTCTCTCTCTCTGAAATTCTCTGCTCCTGAAGAGAAGAAGATCTATTGCATTCTTTTAATTGTGAGAAAGAACTGTCATCTCTGTCTTGTCATGGAGCACAGTTTAAACATTTGACTAAAGGGTGTTATTTCATGTCTAAAGTGCTCTAATAATGTTAACAGTGTGGGAGAGTTTATAAGGGCTTAAAATATATAAAAATAACTACACAAACATATGGTTTCTACTTCGCGGATTTTCATCTTTTGCGGGGGGTTCTGGAGCGCAACCCTCGTGATTGAGGAGGGATTACTGTATGCCCTTTGTTGAAATGAAAGATGCAATGCATTATATCTTGGAATGAACATGCCAAGAAAGATATCTTTGAGTGAGTGCATCGTGAATGGCACTGTGGGTATTTCAGACTGCAGATGAATTCATTTCAATAGATGACACTTCAGCACTTAGATTTAAATGCTAGACCAATAGTCCAGGAAGCCAGACCTGAAGGTTCCCACCTACCATGCTACTGTTTCCAAATGATAATAATTCTTTACATTTACATAGCACTTTACTCACTACTCAGAATGCTTCAGTGAGCCACGACAGCCAACCTAATGTGTATCATCCACCTGGATGATCGACAGCAACCATTTTGCACCAGTATGTTAACACACATTAGGTATTAGGTGGTGGAGTGGTAAGACAGATAGCTAATTAGAGACATGGGATGATTAGGGGGCCAGAATGACTAGGCCAGGTTGGGCAATTTAGCCTGGACATTGGGGTAATCCCTACTCTTTATGAAGGATGCCTAGGGATCATTAATGACCACAGAGAGTCAGGAACTTGGTTTTACAGGTCATCCAAAGGCCGTGCCATATTTACACACAATGTTCATGTCACTGCACTTGGGCATTGGGATTCACACTGAGAAAACAGGGTAAGCCACGCTGCTGCTCTCACCAACACCTCTTTCAGCAGTAACCAAAGCTTTTGTAGATGGTCTCTCATTCAAGCACTTGTCGGGCCTGAACATGATTAGCTTCAGTTGGATACTGTCAAACAGTACCTGCCCCGTCCTGATTCTTCTATTTTGCAAATGTTTTACACTAAATGTTTTCAGATCCACAAAAAAGTAATATTGGATAAAGTGCACCAAGAACAACAAATATTTAATGTATGGTGTATCTAATGAATAAATGTGCAATCTGAAAAATTCATTACCTCTAGTTAAATCAACTCAACTGAAGGAATAATAAAAAAATAAGTTGATAACTTCTAGCCCTGCTCAATATAGACTTCAGTTATTTAAACCTTTACCACTGAGTTAAGTGTCCAACTTAAACGAAAAATAACCGCGGATATTTATAACTGAAAAAATGACTACACAACTGTGCGCATCAAAGCCATAACCACTCAATGGAAAACACTTGGAGGACTTGTCTCTGTTTTTGGGAGTTAAAAATGCTAGGGTAGTTGGACAAATGGTGATAAGGAGACTAATTTCTATAGCCTAAAAATAAAAAATAAAAGACTTGCATGCATCTCATACTTCAGCAAAGGTTGGTGATCAAAGAGAAATTAAAATGAAAATTTCTAGAGAAGCCAAAACAAACAGCACTACTCAAATAAAAAGACAATAAGAGAATTTAAGAAACTTTGGGGACACCAATGGAGAAATCATTGAAAATGAGATGGAAATAGCAAATGAACTGAACAAGTATTTTACCCAACTCTGAGTTCATAAATTTTAAAATAGAAAAGTCAGCTGTGCTTCAAGCCCTCAATGCACTGATGACTAATAAAAACCCCTAAGCCTGATGGGATCTTACCAATTCTACGAAAGAAATGAAAGACATCCAATATAAATCCTTATTAGGCATATTTTAGCAATCACTTCAGAAAAGTGAAGTACTGTAGGACTGGATTGCTGCAAATGTGACTCCATTGTTCAAGAAGAGAGCGAAATAGATTCTAGGAACTACAGAACAATTAATCTTACTTCTATGTCATGCTAAATTATGGAAACTATAATACAAAATTCTAGAAAGTTGATTCTGTTCATCTGGAGTTTTTCTGATATATTTCATCACTCATCCAAGTGACTTTCCTTACCTGGATTATTGAGCATGCATGAGATATAATAAGAAATAAATTAAAATATTACCTGAATGAAAATAACATTACAAATAACAGCCAGCATGGGTTTATGAGAGGAAGGTTCTGCTAAAAAATCTTTTCAAAGAATAACCGGAATAGTTGACAGACACAAAGCAATTGGTGTAATTTACCATGACTTTCAAAAGCCTTTGACTCAGTTCCACAGCAAAGATTAAATCTGAAACTAGAAGCTGCAGGCATCAAAGGTAACCTACAAAACTGGATCTCTAGTTGGTTAACGGGCATGAGACAAAGGATACAAATAAGAGGAGAATGGGGGCATCAGTAGAGACCCTCAGGGGTGTGTCCTTGGACCATTACTTTTTCTGATTTATATTAAAAGACTCTGACTCCTGTACAGCTAGTAAAGTTGCCAAATTCACAGATGATACTAGAACTGAGGAATGACAGACACTGCAAAGGCAGCAAAAAAATTCAAAATGACATTGACAAGCTTGAACTGGCTGAACACCAGGAAAATGTAGCTTAATGTAGAAAGTGCAAAGTGCAACACATGGGCAAATAACATAAAATATAAATACAAGATGGGACACATTGTCATATAGGAAACAACATCTAAAAAGGATTTAGGGGTTTATGTTGATGCTACATTTTCATTGACTATCAATGCACAGAAGCTATTAAAATGCAAATAAAATGTTAGGCTATATCATTAAAAACTGTGGAATTTAAAGTTAAAGGGATGTTATGTTCAAACTCTATAATGCATTTTTAAGACCGCATCTGGAGTACTGTGTGTAGTTCTGGTCACCATGATACAAGAAAGACATAGCAGCACTTAAAGCTGTTCAGAAGAGCAACCAAGTGCATCATGGGACTTATGGACATGTCCTACTCTGACATACTCAGAGAATTAAACATATTTAGTCTTGAGCAGGGGTGTCACAGTGGTGCAGTGGTAGCTGCTGCTTCCATAAAGGAGACCTGGGTTGCTTCCTGGGTCCTCCTGCATGGAGTCTGCATGTTCTCCCGTGTCTGCGTGGGTTTCCTCCCAAAAGTATATAGTAATTAATATTTAGTGTACTATATCACTACTGTATCTAACTTAACATAGATGGCCTGAACACAGCTTGAATTGTTATAATTATTTTGTTAATATTATTATTAGTGGCAGTTTGAGATTTTGTAATCTTCATATTTACTTCCTGCTTTTAAGCTGATGTGGATAGCGGTCTATGACTTAACCCCTATCCCATGTTAAAGAAGAATATTTTTTGAGGAAAACAATGTTTCATGTTAGAAATGAAATAAATTAGGTCTTTATTATCATACGCAGAACTAAAAACAGAATGGCTATATTCTATAGAAGACTCAACACTTAAAGTTGGCAGCCACATTGCAGTGTCTCATTTAACAAAGAGAGATGCAGGTGGATGAGCCTATGTCATCCTAGATAATGGACTACCTGTTGGGCAGACCGCAGTTTGTAAGAATCAAGAACTGTGTTTCTGGTACAGATGTGAGCAAAACCGGAGCAGCACAAGAAACAGTCTCCTTTCCATTTCACTCTGCACACCTTAGAATGTCACTTGTGGAAATTCTCAGAAGATTCTGCACTTATGGGGTGTATTGATAAAGGGTATAAGAAAGAGGAGAGAACTCTGAGAACATTAGCAATATAATCAGCAATACAAGGAACTGCTTATTGTTTTTCACTGTGCCAATGAGCCTCTATGGTTGATCAGTATTTAGGGGGTTGATGTGAAAATGGTGCATTCCTAGAAGTAATTGGGGGTCCACATCAGTGACAGGTTGGACTTAATGTGGGCTGTGACATCCTTTATGGTGATCTGCTCTCATTAATGTAGTAAACTGAGAGCAGGAATAAATCATGTACATGAATAACAAAATTCATTAACAGCTATAGAAAGAGCATCTTCTCAGGACCCGAATTTGAGACCACCAGTGTGACAGTCTGTGAGCTCCGCTGGTGTCAGTACCTCCTCTATGAGCCTTTATTTCTGATCATTTTTTCTTTTAAAATTTATTTTCTTGTTATTGTGTCAGGCATATACAGTAACCCCTCGCTATATCGCGCTTCACTCTATCATGGATTTTAAATGTAAGCACATCTAAATATATATCACGGATTTTTCGCTGGTTCGGATTTCTGGGGACAATGGGTCTTTTAATTTATGCTACACGCTTCCTCAGTTTGTTTGCCCTGTTGATTTCATACAAGGGACGCTATTGGCGGATGGCTTAGAAGCTACCCAATCAGAGCATGTATTACATATTAATTAAACCTCCTCAATGCTATAAGATATGGTTCCCGTGCGGTGCTCGATTGTTTGCTCGTCTCTGCCTCTATCTCACCCTCTCTGACATTCTCTGCCTGGCGGAGGGGTGTGAGCAGAGGTGCTGTTTGCACAGAAGCTGTTTGCCTAGTGGATATGGAGGCACCTCTAAGAAATGCCGGCCGCTTTATCGCGGTGCTTCCAAAAGCACACTTACTGATTTTTTGATGGTTTGCTTTAATCCCTCTCTCTCTCTCTCTCTCTCTGACGTTCTCTGCGCCTGACGGAGGAGATGTGAGCAGAGGGGCTGCTTGCACAGAGGCTGTTTGCTTAGAAGATACTGGCGCTCCTCTAAAAAATGTCGCAGCAAACTTAAAAGCACACGTATTGATTTTTTGATTGTTTGCTTTTCTTTCGCGCTCTCTCTCTCTCTCTGAAATTCTCTGCTCCTGAAGAGAAGAAGATCTATTTGCATTCTTTTAATTGTGAGAAAGAACTGTCATCTCTGTCTTGTCATGGAGCACAGTTTAAACATTTGACTAAAGGGTGTTATTTCATGTCTAAAGTGCTCTAATAATGTTAACAGTGTGGGAGAGTTTATAAGGGCTTAAAATATATAAAAATAACTACACAAACATATGGTTTCTACTTCGCGGATTTTCATCTTTTGGGGGTTCTGGAACAACCCTCGTGATTGAGGAGGGATTACTGTATGCCCTTTGTTGAAATGAAAGATGCAATGCATTATATCTTGGAATGAACATGCCAAGAAAGATATCTTTGAGTGAGTGCATCGTGAATGGCACTGTGGGTATTTCCGACTGCAGATGAATTCATTTCAATAGATGACACTTCAGCACTTAGATTTAAATGCTAGACCAATAGTCCAGGAAGCCAGACCTGAAGGTTCCCACCTACCATGCTACTGTTTCCAAATGATAATAATTCTTTACATTTACATAGCACTTTACTCACTACTCAGAATGCTTCAGTGAGCCACGACAGCCAACCCTAATGTGTATCATCCACCTGGATGATGCGACAGCAGCCATTTTTGCACCAGTATGTTAACACACATTAGGTATTAGGTGGTGGAGTGGTAAGACAGATAGCTAATTAGAGACATGGGATGATTAGGGGGCCAGAATGACTAGGCCAGGTTGGGCAATTTAGCCTGGACATTGGGGTAATCCCTACTCTTTATGAAGGATGCCTAGGGATCATTAATGACCACAGAGAGTCAGGAACTTGGTTTTACAGGTCATCCAAAGGCCGTGCCATATTTACAGCACAATGTTCATGTCACTGCACTTGGGCATTGGGATTCACACTGAGAAAACAGGGTAAGCCACCGCTGCTGCTCTCACCAACACCTCTTTCAGCAGTAACCAAAGCTTTTTGTAGATGGTCTCTCATTCAAGCACTTGTCGGGCCTGAACATGATTAGCTTCAGTTGGATACTGTCAAACAGTACCTGCCCCATCCTGATTCTTCTATTTTTGCAAATGTTTTACACTAAATGTTTTCAGATCCACAAAAAAGTAATATTGGATAAAGTGCACCAAGAACAACAAATATTTAATGTATGGTGTATCTAATGAATAAATGTGCAATCTGAAAAATTCATTACCTCTAGTTAAATCAACTCAACTGAAGGAATAATAAAAAAATAAGTTGATAACTTCTAGCCCTGCTCAATATAGACTTCAGTTATTTAAACCTTTACCACTGAGTTAAGTGTCCAACTTAAACGAAAAATAACCGCGGATATTTATAACTGAAAAAATGACTACACAACTGTGGCACTCAAAAGCCATAACCACTCAATGGAAAACACTTGGAGGACTTGTCTCTGTTTTTGGGAGTTAAAAATGCTAGGGTAGTTCGGACAAATGGTGATAAGGGAGACTAATTTCTATAGCCTAAAAAATAAAAAATAAAAGACTTGCATGCATCTCATACTTCAGCAAAGGTTGGTGATCAAAAGAGAAATTAAAATGAAAATTTCTAGAGAAGCCAAAACAAACAGCACTACTCAAATAAAAAGACAATAAGAGAATTTAAGAAACTTTGGGGACACCAATGGAGAAATCATTGAAAATGAGATGGAAATAGCAAATGAACTGAACAAGTATTTTACCCAACTCTGAGTTCATAAATTTTAAAATAGAAAAGTCAGCTGTGCTTCAAGCCCTCAATGCACTGATGACTAATAAAAACCCCTAAGCCTGATGGGATCTTACCAATTCTACCGAAAGAAATGAAAGACATCCAATATAAATCCTTATTAGGCATATTTTAGCAATCACTTCAGAAAAGTGAAGTACTGTAGGACTGGATTGCTGCAAATGTGACTCCATTGTTCAAGAAGAGAGACGAAATAGATTCTAGGAACTACAGAACAATTAATCTTACTTCTATGTCATGCTAAATTATGGAAACTATAATACAAAATTCTAGAAAGTTGATTCTGTTCATCTGGAGTTTTTTTCTGATATATTTCATCACTCATCCAAGTGACTTTCCTTACCTGGATTATTGAGCATGCATCGAGATATAATAAGAAATAAATTAAAATATTACCTGAATGAAAATAACATTACAAATAACAGCCAGCATGGGTTTATGAGAGGAAGGTTCTGCTAAAAAAATCTTTTTCAAAGAAGTAACCGGAATAGTTGACAGACACAAAGCAATTGGTGTAATTTACCATGACTTTCAAAAAGCCTTTGACTCAGTTCCACAGCAAAGATTAAATCTGAAACTAGAAGCTGCAGGCATCAAAGGTAACCTACAAAACTGGATCTCTAGTTGGTTAACGGGCATGAGACAAAGGATACAAATAAGAGGAGAATGGGGGCATCAGTAGAGACCCTCAGGGGTGTGTCCTTGGACCATTACTTTTTCTGATTTATATTAAAAGACTCTGACTCCTGTACAGCTAGTAAAGTTGCCAAATTCACAGATGATACTAGAACTGAGGAATGACAGACACTGCAAAGGCAGCAAAAAGAATTCAAAATGACATTGACAAGCTTCGGAACTGGGCGAACACCAGGAAAATGTAGCTTAATGTAGAAAAGTGCAAAGTGCAACACATGGGCAAATAACATAAAATATAAATACAAGATGGGACACATTGTCATATAGGAAACAACATCTAAAAAGGATTTAGGGGTTTATGTTGATGCTACATTTTCATTGACTATGCAATGCACAGAAGCTATTAAAAATGCAAATAAAATGTTAGGCTATATCATTAAAAACTGTGGAATTTAAAGTTAAAGGGATGTTATGTTCAAACTCTATAATGCATTTTTAAGACCGCATCTGGAGTACTGTGTGTAGTTCTGGTCACCATGATACAAGAAAGACATAGCAGCACTTAAAGCTGTTCAGAAGAGAGCAACCAAGTGCATCATGGGACTTATGGACATGTCCTACTCTGACATACTCAGAGAATTAAACATATTTAGTCTTGAGCAGGGGTGTCACAGTGGTGCAGTGGTAGCGCTGCTGCTTCGCAGTAAGGAGACCTGGGTTCGCTTCCTGGGTCCTCCCTGCATGGAGTCTGCATGTTCTCCCCGTGTCTGCGTGGGTTTCCTCCCACAGACAACACATGCAGGTTAGGTGCAGTGCCGATCCTAAATTGTCCCTAGTGTGTGCTTGGTGTGTGTGCCCTGTGGTGGGCTGGCCTGCCTGGGATTTGTTCCCTGCCTTGCGCCCTGTATTAGCTGGGATTGGCTCCAGTAGACCCCCGTGACCCTGGACATCAAACAGGGTTAATTATTATGTGTACTCACACTCAAAAAAATGAATCATTCAATGAACTTATATCAATAATGGCACACTTCCCCACTCAATCAAACAGTATGTATTTAACATATACAGCTGGCTTTAAGTCTGTGGTGGGCTGGCTCCCTGCCCGGGGTTTGCTTCCTGCCTTGTGCCCTGCGTTGGCTGGGATTGGCTCCAGTAGACCCCCGTGACCCTGTGTTAGGATATAGCGGATTGGATAACGGATGGATAGATGATCTTAATCTCAGATGCGGTCTCTGTCAATTTGTGCCTGTCCATACTCTTATTACCGGCTCCTGCTCTGCTCATTATGGGTTTACTGTTCTTATGGGTGGGCTACTCAAGTCTCACTGCCCCTAACCTTCACATTACATGCTTGTTTTTCTTTGTTTCCCTCAATACAGCTAGATGGGGTTTGTACACCGATTTAAGCCTAACAGCTCTGTTCTTCCTTAGCCCCTGTGATTTTCATGGTCACACCTGTCAGAACACAGTAGAATCAATTTTCTTATTTTGTTATATATTTTCAGGCCTGCAGGTGCAAAATTCTGTCTATAAATCATTTGTGCCTGAGATGGAATCAGAGATCAATATGGCTGGTAGAAAATAACAAAGCCCAGTGTTTGAGATTTTTGAATGCAATAGTGAAGGCATTCATTATAAACACATTGTCCTTGGAGCAGGATATTTTGGGTGCTGTAGAAATTTAGAGTAAAAACCCCTCACACCTTAAAATTCACCTAGTTCTCGTGAAAAACTGGCCCATTCTGGGCATTAAAAGGAAAAGAAAAAAGTGCCAACAGTCAGCGCAGATTTGTTCAGCACAAATGACAAAATTGTTCATATTCAGTACCTTGTTTTGATTATGCTTGTTTGTATCAGACAAAAACAAACCAAATAGTAAAGTGTGTTGTGTAGTGTAGTAAGCTTCCACTAACATTAAACTCATATTATATTCAAACCCGTTAAGTATACAGTTCTGTCTCACTGTGACACAAAAACTAAACTCCATAGTAGCTCTTTAACCATACTATATTACTAAAACTGAAACTAATATATATAAAAATAAAAACTAAATTAAAACTAAAAATACATGAATACAGGAAAACTAAAAACGAAAAATAATATCAGAAAAATAAAGTAATAAAAACTAATATAAAAAGGCAAAACTATAATAACCTTGGACACATATTCAGACCTTCTGATCTGACACTTGAAATTTGGCTCAAGTGTATCCCATTCTTTTGGTCATACTTGAGAAGTTTCCATACCTTGTTTGGACTCCTGACGTTGAATCAATTGATTGGATTGATTTAGAAAGGAACACACCTGTCTATAAACGGTCCCACAGCTGAGCAAAAACCAATACATGAGATCAAAGGTACTGCCAACAGAGTTTATGGACAGGATTGTGTCGAGGCACAGATCTGGGGAAGGCTATAAAAAAAATCCTGTTGCGCTGAAAGTTCCCAAGAATACAGCAGCCTCTATATAATTCTTAAATCAAATAAGTACAGAATAACCAAAAGCCTCTTAGAGCTGGCTGCTTGGCAAAACTGAGAATTGGGTGAGAAGGACTTCACTAAGAGAGGCGACTAAGAACGCTTGGGTCACTCTGGCTGAGCAGCAGAGAACAACTGTGGAGATGGGCAAAACTTCCTCAAGGACAACCTCCAATGCAGCACTCCACAATTCTGGGCTTTGTGACAAAGTGGCCAGACGACACGAAAACCTGCTTGGAGTTTGCAAAAAGGCACCTGAAGAACTCTCGGACTATGAGAAATAAGGTCTCTGATCTGAACAAACCAAGACTGAACAGTCTAGCATCAATTCCAAGCATAATGTCTGGAGGAAACCAGGCACTGCCTTTTACCTTTACAACAGAATTCTAATACTGAAACATCTGGGATTGGTAGACTACTCAGGATTTAGGGAAATCTGAATGGGGCAGAGTACAGAGGCCTGCTTAATCAAAACCTGCTCAGAGCTCTCAGAAAGGGCCAAAGGTTTTTCTAAGAGGACAATGACCCTAAGCCCAAAAGAGAGGTTAGGAGCACGCATTGATACAGTGCATTGACGTACCCACCATACAACAAATCTACTCAGGATCCAGATTAGGACCCGAGTGAAGCCATACAATGGGTGATACCTCAGCACCACACTAGTTCAGATGTAGTGGAACAGTGTGAGGTTTTTTTATGGTGGCTGGAGTGCCAATTCTTCCACCAACCCCCAAGTTTTTCCCTGCAGGTTGGAGGGCCTACATGCAGGGATGGATGCAGATTGACGTTATACCCAGGACGGAGTAATTGCAGATTAAGGGCCTTGCTCAAGGGCCTAACAGAGCAGAGACCATTTTGGCATTTTACTGGATTCGAACCCTTCCGATTGCCACAGACCCATAAGCCCAAAAGAGAGGCAACAAATGAGTGCTTTGGGGTCTACTCTGTGAACGATTTTGAGTGGCCTGGACATGAACCCAATTGAACATCTCTGTGGAGACCTAAAGATAGCTGTCCACTTATGGTCTGCATTCAACCTGACCAAGCTTGAGGGAATCTGCAGAGAAGGTGGGCAGAAAATACCCAAATCCAACTGTGGGGAACTTGTCACGTCAGACCCAAGTAGAATACAGGCTTTAACTGCTGCCAAAGTACAGAATAAAAGGTCAGAATACTTGGGTCAACGGGATATTTCAATTTTTCATTTTAATAAATTTACAAGATTTTTGTACATCTTGTTTTTACTTAGTTATTCTGAGGTAATTACTTGATGAGGAAAAACTGAAATGAAGGTTGCAACAGAACACAATGTGTAAACAGTGAAGGGGTCTAAAGAATTTCTGAAGGCTCTGTAAATCACGCTGTTACTCTACATCTACAATGTACTGCTGCAGTTTATTGATATTTTCAGTTGGCAGCAAAGCTCTAAAAACAGCTATATTGAAATACAAAGTGTGTAATCATTTTTATGCTATTCTGCATGAATTAAATGAAAAACAATGTGGAACCAATAGAACCAGATTAACATGCACTATTTCTTTTGATTCTCCATTTTTTTTTTTTTTGACACAGAAGCCTGTCTTGCTCTGCAAATCTTTCCCTTGTGTCCAACGTCTTCTCTTGGATAGAGTTTACAAGTATGGTTCGATCTGGAAATGAGATACGCAGAAAAAAATGAAAACTTACACATAAAGAACTTGCAGAGTACTAATGTTTTGAAATGCCAGTTGTTACTCAGAAATCATTTAATTAACCTAATTTACTCAGTTTATGGTCAAAGTTGTTGAAATTCTCCCTCAGTAGCTTTATGATTCATAACACTACACAGAATTAAGAAAATTATATTGGAGAAAATGTCTTTAGCTTATAACTGATAAAAAAAAAAATAACCAAGCCAAGCATCCCCAGGAATTCCCAGCAGGCACATAACCTTCACAGCCTGAACCCTGACAGCATTCAGTGAATTACTGTAACTGCTCAGCATAGCAGAAATTGAAGTTCTTGGCTTATAGCCACCTAACATGCTTTACTACATTTCCACATCTTTTTCAAATTACAGGCTTCTATGTCCATTATTACTCTTGACGACTTGCAAAATTTTAGCCCATGTGGGTGGCTGCCTGACCTTTTAGGCATCCGTCCACTATAATTAAATCCCATGAACTAATAAGCATGGCAACCAGAGCAGAGAAATGACATCTGGTGAGGATAAGAGCTTTCCTGGAAAAAAAGAATTGTGAATAGTCAGTGAGACCTGTTAGTAAAGAACAATTGTTGTTATTATTATTTATATCAACTAGCAAACTTGAGTCATTAATATGCTTTCTATCATTAACCATTATAAAACACAGAAACCTTGTCAATCAAATCAGCTCAGTAAAAAGACAGATGCCCAAAATGCCTGAAATGATGGTCATACTCAATTGCCTAAATAAAAATGCACAGCCCTGGCTCCTTGGAAGAAAAAAAAGCGAAGTGTCTAACAGTAACAACGTTTCTACACACCTTCATTGAGCATGTTTCCACAATGAAGTATTTTTTCCTAAGCTTACAAATCTGTTAACTGTTTCTTAGTTGTTCTTCAAATAAGAAAATGCTTAAAATTATAATTTTTTTTAACTCAACTTCAACTTTCAGACAGATAGCCTCACATTCTCATCAAGCACACTTTTATATGATGCACAATTCATAGCGGATTTGATGACTGCAAAACAACCCCAAACCAGCACATTTTCCACGACCATGCTTCACAGCTGGGATGAGGTTCCTCTCCTGAAATGCAGTCAAACATGTCTACTGTTATTGTGGCCACACAACTCTATCTTTAATTTATCTGTCCACAGAACTTTGTTCAAGGAGGCCTAGGGCATCATGTATAAACTGTGCATACACACAAAAATGTTGCATACGCCCGTTTCCATGCTCACATCGCGATGTATAAAAACTAAACTTGGCATAAAGCCATGTACATCTTTACACCACCTCAATCACTGGCATACGCAAGCTCTCCACTCGGTTTTGCAAATTGGCGGCACCCAGCGTCAAAGCAGTGCTATTGTTCCACTGTGGTTTTCTTTTCTTTTTTAGATCCATATCCCTGACACGGCTTTATCAAATACATTGAAATTAATCGCATATCGTTTATTAGTTTAAGGCATCTGATTGTAATTAACCTGTAACAATATAATGGTCCACAGAATGGCCCAGCTATTCCAATTACAGTGGAACCTCAGTTCACGACCATAATTCGTTCTAGAACTTTGGTCGTAAACCGAGTTGGTCGTGAACCGAAGCAGTTTCCCCCATAGGATTGTATGTAAATACAATTAATCCGTTCCAGACCGCACAAACTGTATGTAAATATGTAAAAATATGTAAAGATTAAGCACAAATATAGTTAATTACACCATAGAATCCACAGTGTAATAGTAAACTAATGTAAAAACATTGAATAACACGGACACAAAACACCCAGGCTCCCTGATAAGCTACACGAGCTGGCTCGCTTCGCGCTCTCTCTCTGTAGCACACACACCACCAAAGCCCCTCCCTCCCTACTTCAGCTACAGGAGCAGGCTGGCTCACACGCTCTCTCTCTGTGTAGCGCTTGCGCGCACTTGCACACACACACACACCCCCTATCCTCCCCCCATCCCTTCCCTGTCAGCTGCCCGCGCTCTCTCTCTCTGCGCTTGCTCGCTTGCGCTCTCTAATCTCTCTGTAGCACGTGCTCGCGCAGCATTTTTTTTTTAAAATGAGTTTTAAGCACAGCATAAAAAAAGGAACAACAATCCGAAGCGCTTGCAAAAACCAACTCACAAGCAACCAAAAAAGTAACATTGCAACAAATCACACGATGAAGTTCTCCATGTAAAAAAATTTTTAATGAGTTTTAAGCACAAGGAAAAAAGCGAACATTTGAAAAAAGAGAAATGTAACATTGCACCTAATCGCATTATGAACTAAAAAATTAACTTTTGAAAAATCCGTAATACAAAAACCACCAAGAAAACTAACCTTGCATGAGACGAGTTCTGGCATGAAGTGTTTTCCTTCAGGTGTTTTCTCTCTTGTGATTTCTTGGGTTTCTGGTGCTTTTAGCTGTTTAGCTGGTGGGAGTGAAAGCCTCATGCAGCCATTCCAAAAAGAAAGTTCTTGTGACCCTCCACATTACTGGCAGTCTGGCTTTGTTTACATTATGCTGCTTGAAAGCACGAGGGTTCTCAGATTGGTAAATGAGTAAACTGGTAAACAGTTTTTCCACCTCTTGTAATTTCTTTCTTTACTTCGATTTCAATTTTCTTCAAAACTTTCTTCTGACCACTCTTCACTTGCTTAGAAGCCACGTCTTATTGAAAACAATGAACAAGGAGCGGCTTTGCTTAAATGAAAAAGCATGGCAGCTCTCTTGCTCTCTCAGGCTGCCTGTGGTGGGGGGGAAGGTTCGCTTGCACTACTGCCTACAGATAGGCAGGCAAACACGTGCAGCAATCTCTCACCCATCCTCCCCCGCCCCCCACCATGGCACGTGTTCGCCGCTCTTGCTCTCTCTCTCTCAGCTCAGGAGGCAAGGGACACTGGCTTGTTCAGCAAACACGTGAAGCAATCTCCTCCTCCCCTCCCCAGCAGGCACGTGCTTGCTCGCTCTTGCTCTCTCTCAGCTCAGCTCAGGCAGGCAAGGGAACCTGGCTTGTTCGTATACCGAGTGTGTGGTTGTGAACCGAGGCAAAATTTTGGCAAGCTTTTTGGTCGTGAACCGAGTTGTGTGTGAACTGGGACGGTCGTGAACCGAGGTTCCACTGTACCATAGGTGTTTTAGTGTTGTTACTGTCACTGCACCACTTGAGAGTATTTACCCCATTATATTAGAGTGTGGAATCACAGCTCTACAGCAGCCAATCAGAAAGAGAATTATTGGTATACAGCATCAAGCACATGCGCTTATTTACATATGATGATCTAGATCATTTTTGAGATGAAATGCAGCAAAGTATGTTTATTGCATTATACTAATAAAATTTTAACATCATTTAAATAATCTATATCTATAATAATAAAAGGCAAAGCCCTCACTCACTCACTCACTCACTCACTCATTCTCCAACTTCCCATGTAGGTAGAAGGCTGAAATTTGGCAGGCTTATTCCTTACAGCTTACTTACAAAAGTTAAGCAGGTTTCATTTCAAAATTCTACACGTAACGGTCATAACGGTCGACAACGTCCGCCATGTTGAACTTTCTTATTTATGGCCCCATCTTCACGAAATTTGGCAGGCGGCTTCCCTGCACTAACCGAAACCAATGTACTTACTTATTTCGATGGTATGATGCCACTGTCGGCCGCCATATTGAACTTTCCAACTTCACCAATTTTCAAACTTCCCGTGTAGGTAGAAGGCTGACCCCATCTTCACGAAATTTGGTAGGTGGCTTCCCGCGCTAACTAAAACCGATGTAATGTACTTATTTGGTGGTATGGCGCCACTGTCGGCCGCCATATTGAATTTTCCAAACGTCACTAATTCTCCAACTTCCCGTAGGTAGAAGGCTGAAATTTGGCAGACCCATTCCTTACAGCTTACTTACAAAAGTTAAGCAGGTTTGATTTCGAAATTCTATGCGTAACGGTCATAACGGTCAACAACGTCTGCCATGTTGAACTTTCTTATTCATGGCCCCATCTTTCACGAAATTTGGCAGTCAGCTTCCTTGCGCTAACCGAAACCAATGTACATATTTATTTCGGTGGTTTGATGCCACTGTCAGCCGCCATATTGAACTTTCCAACGTCACTAATTCTCCAACTTCCCGTGTAGGTAGAAGGCTGAAATTTGGTACTTATTTCGGTGGTATGATGCCACTTTCGGCCGCCATATTGAACTTTTAACGGAAACTGATGTCCATACTTATTTCGTTGGTATGACACCACTGTCGGCCGCCATATTGAACTTTCCAACGTCACTAATTCTCTAACTTCCCGTGTAGGTAGAAGGCTGAAATTTGGCAGGCTCATTCCTTACAGCTTACTTACAACAATTAAGCAGGTTTCATTTCGAAGTTCTACGCGTAACGGTCATAACGGTCAACAACGTCCGCCATGTTGAACTTTCTTATTTACAGCCCCATCTTCACGAAATTTGGTAGGTGGCTTCCCTGAGCTAACCGAAACCAATGTACGTACTTATTTCGGTGGTATGACGCCACTGTCAGCCGCCATATTGAACTTTCCAACATCACTAATTCTCCAACTTCCCGTATAGATAGAAGGCTGAAATTTGGCAGGCTCATTCCTTACAGCTTACTTACAAAAGTTAAGCAGGTTTCATTTAGAAATTCTACGAGTAATGGTCGTAACCGTCAACAACGTCCGCCATGTTGAACTTTCTTATTTATGGCCCCATCTTCTCAAAATTTGGTAGGCGGCTTCCCTGCACTAACTGAAACCAATGTATGCGTACTTATTTCGGTGGTATGATGCCACTGTCGGCCGCCATATTGAACTTTTCAACAGTCTTTGTTACTTATGGGCCCATCTTCAAGAAATTTGGTACACGGGTTCCCAACGCTAACTGAATCCTACATACGTACATATATACGTCCATAGCCTGCACCTCGGTCAACATGTAAGGTGGCGTTGGTTCCCCCATCCCAACGCCTCCCACGATGTTGGCTGCCTGCCTATATAAGGCCGTCCATCGCTCCGGTCTTTACATTCCCTTCCTTACTTTGCCACGGGATTCACGTCTCCCTACTGATAACTACAGCCTTTTTGTTTAATCCACGGCTTCTCCGCTGTTTTATTGTTTGTTTATTACAATTATAGCTATTGTATAAGTATTTTACACTTACTTTACATTGCTCAGGTACCCATTTCCTTTATCATTCCAACCCCCATTACCATGTCTATCGAGATGATCACTATCAATCAAACAACTGTCACTTACTGAGTGGGTTCCATGTCCGGAGATACCACCTACCTTTTCCATTCTCTTTGTTACATATTGCACGACCATATCCGGCTCACTCTTGATTTCCGGAGGAACATTCTCTCTTATGTATTGAATGACTGGGACAGGTTCAAGGTGTGGACTGATGACGGTACGGGAGATAATTATACTACACAGGAGCACTAGAAGAGTGAAATGCTTAAGCCCTTCACCTATGGTTCTGCATGTGAGTTGATGGCTGCCGCTGAATTGTTTGGTTGTCGCTTTCAAGTGTACTGAAATGGCCAAATATTTTACACCTTTCGACAACCGCCATTGCCTCTTAAACATCTTAGATTCACAGGTGACGATTTCAGTAGTGGACACTTTGATGTTTATGAATGTTTAAACTCTCAAAAGCTGGATGTGATTTTATCAAAGAAACCGGTTTTGTGCTTACAACGCTTGACAGATGCCAAATGTCACTTCAACACAACAAATCCTGTAAATACTGTCGTAATTGAAACAAACCATGAGACTCAAACCGATTATGACAGCAGCAATCCAAGCTGTGAGATTTGAGACAAGATTACTGTTCACGTGGCCAACTGTAAGTTACATGCTCAAGAGTAAGCTCAGCGCACAGCTTGGTCATATTACAACCGGAGGGCTGAACTGACAACATGGTATACAAAGAGATCCTTAACAAATAATTATTGGCATATTTTCCCTCAGTTTAAAAAGGTTTAATTTTCTTCTTAATAAAAATTTTAATGCAGTACTTCGCCGCTGCGAAGCGCGGGTATTTTGCTAGTTGTTAATAATTAAACATGTGAGGATACAGTGTCACAATGCTAGCAAGGTAGTATTTGAGAAACTAGTACATTAATTGATTTTAAGATTAAGTTTATTTTAATGACAAAATAAACTATGTGATTAAAGTGGAAAATTCGAGACTAAAGTTGACATTTCGAGCTCCCCCCCCACTGTGTGCCTATTTTATTTTTATCTCTGTACCCTAATAAACTTTCATATGACACTCAGACGGTGGGCTACGACTCGCCTTTTCACGGTGAATTTGATATCTGACAACTTCTTTTTTTATTTTGGGCACTGTGTGACTTTGTGAAGTTGAACATTTGAGTTTCTCCACCACTCTGTCACTCAATCAACTTCCTTTTGTTGTTTATACCACTGTTTAAACCAACAAATAGCAAGTGGAGGCAAGGAAAATCATTCTATTAGCTGAAATTCTTCTGTTTTCCCCCGTGCTTTTGCCATTGTCTTTTCACAGAATTCTGAGCTTAAGGGCTATTTAAATTGATTTGCATATTCAAAGAAGCATAATTTTGAGAGGAGATGGGGTGGGATGGCGGATGCCTGCATGTGCGTTACTTTTCATGTTGAACAGGATTTATAGAGCAGAAGAATGTGGAAGTTGGTGTACACACAGATTTATGCATCTGGATTTTTTTTGTGCATAAGCACATTTTCACTTTTGTCCATACGTTTACGTTTATGTTTTAGCGTGAATTCTACGCATGGCATCATGCGTTAGACCCTTGGTCTTTGCATGGACATTTAATAGCAAACTGTAGTCTTGCTGCAATGTTCTTTAATGCCTTTTATCAAAGAATTCTCAAGCAAAGGTCTTTTCCAGGAAACTTTGCCTGCAGATCACATTTCTGCAATCTCTTTATGATTGTACATGCAAGCTCTCTGACACAATGTTTTACAAAAATTGCCTGAAGATCCTAAGGTGAAATTGTGGAGTTTCTGGAGACTTATTTTAGTATCAAACAGTCAGCTTTTGGGCTGCACTTGATGGGCCAACTAGTACTGGAGAATTCATTTGATTCATTCATTTGATTTGATTCAATTCATTCATTTGAAATCTTGGAGACTTGCAGGTGATTCTTCTTACATCGGAATGATCGATTTCAAAGAATTTGGTGATATTTTTAAATTCCTTGCCAGACTCATAGGCATTTGCAACCTTCTTTCTGAAAGGCCTTATAGAGCTCTTTTGATCTTGGCATGATGTCACTGCACACATCAATAGCAAAGAGAACACCAAATATCTGTGGTTTAAATTGGAAATGCATATTCCCTATGGAGGTTCTAAACACTGACACGTAATATGGAACACCTGATTTTAATTTGATGGAATTGAAGTGGTGATAAATAGAGGGTAGACTTACTTTTTCCATATGACAAATGTATTTTTGCTAATTTACATTATAAGAATGAATACGCCATGTCAGGCTTGTCTGTCATTTGTTCAAGTAGATCACCTTTATCTGTAGGCACTGTTTGCATGAAGATTTAATGTTTGCCTGTTCCAGCATATCACTTTCATCTGTAGGCATTATTTGTGAGAACACTACAATATGTATGTGGAAAAAATCCGCCATTTCCATGGGGTATACTTATTTTTTCACATGACTGTAAGTACTTTTTTTTTTATTTCAAGTGGCAAGGGTTTTAAGCTTTTTTTATTCACACAAATGAAATTCTACACAAAATGCTAGATTAAAACTCTAACATGAACTGCAGTTAGTTATTTCATTCTATAACAAAGCATATATTTAAAGTACAAAAGCTTTATATTGAAAGAAAAGAATTTTAGCTTTGAAGGGAAACATCAAAATCATATTTGTTTCACTTTGCTTGCTGAACGATACTTTACTGTTAACAGTTCTCCAGAGAACGATGGCAACATATGACTATAATTACCATTTAAATCAGATTTAAAAACAAACAGGTAAAAAACAGTTATGTGTTAACTTCCTAAACGGAATCCAGTTTTATCTTTACACATCATCATTTATTTTTTGGTTATTGCCTGGTTATAAGAATTTTAGATGCCTTGCTTAGATTTGGTTCGTCCATACTGCCACCAAGACATGGAGTAAACATCCAGAATTCTGGCTGGGAAATCAAATTACCATTTGCTGGGACCCATTTGAAATATGAGTAGCTTAAGCTCTGTTTTATAAAAGCCTGTGTAGTAAAATACAGTGCAGCATGACAGACATAGATGTCACCACTTCTTAATCCCAGGATCAAGCGGTCTCAATGTACTAAAGCATCCAAAACCATTGAAGAATAGTCAGTACTACTTTATTCTTGTTTATCTTTCATTATGGATTAATTAATTTCATTTTAAATGAATTTTTAAACAAATTTATTTTTACATTAGATTTTCAGCAAGGATACTTTCCACTTCAAGTTTACATGAGGTCAGACTTTTGTGGTTTTTTTTTTGTTTTTTTTTTTAAGTCATAATTATGAGAAAATGCCTCTAAGTATTATTTTCCTCTAGTGAATGCATTGTGCTTCCATAGTATACAGTATATGATTACTGTGAGGTGAAAAGAAAATACCTTTAGAGCTCATCCAAAACACAGTCACAACTCCCAGTAAAGGAGTTTATTTTTTAAAATAGTTGTCCTAAAATGTTCATATTGATTTCTATCTGAATAATCTTAGTTACAAGATCTTATTAAATGAAGAAAAAAAAAACGATCTTGACTTCAACCAATAATTCAACAAAAGCTTAATATCTGTGACGGAAACTCGGCAAACTACTTAAGAAAAAATGGATTTACAAAAAAAGATGGATGTAAAAAAATGTTTACTTTATATTACATTCAACTTTCTCCCATATCTGCTCCATTTCTTTTATCTGCTATGTTTAAGCTTGAATCAGTATTGACAATAATTAATCTGAAACTGTGGGAACGCCATATTGTAAAACTTAGGGGATTCATGGGAGACTATACTGCTGAAAACTCTGAGTTCCATTACTGCTAATCTTTGCCCGAGACTCTAAACCACTCTCGAGTTTCACATCTGAAATAATAATAAACACGCTGTCTTTGTTTGGTTTTCACACTCAGCTTGACAAGGTCCAGCATATAATTTCATACTTGCACAACAATAAATATGTACAGAAAGTCAAACACGGCCCACTCCAAGTGATTTACATTGATGTTTGCCATTTATCTTACCTGGCTTTTGGCAATGAGACTATGCACTTTGTTTCTGTGTAAGAGGGGTTATAAATCATCCCTTTTTATTGTCTCTGGTCAACTTCAAAATCAATGTTAGCTTTCCTCTTAATTAAATAAATAAACACTCAGTATTTCTGTCTTAAAGGAAATCCACCTCTGCATTTCTTTATGTATTGCATTTTGCAAATAAATTACCAGAAAAGAGGTTTGAAATAGAGTAAGCTGCCCTAATTCGGGGTGTTCATAAGAAATGTAACGATTGATTTCCTGAGACAGAAGTATATTATAAAAGCGAATAGTGGCGTCAATAATATGAAATAATAAAATGGGTTCTTCAGTTTAAATGTTTAAAGTCTAAATACTCTCACAATAATATATGTCCACAGAGGACTAGATCCCTAGTAAAATATCAAAAGCAACATCATATCAGCAATCACTGACCTTTAAATAGTCTAAAATAGGGGTCTCCAACACGTCACTCGCAACCCCTTTCAAAGTAGCTCGCCAAAGGGTTAATGAACTCTACATAAATTTGAAAACTTGATTAGTCAAATTAGGGGTGGGCATTCTTTCCAAAAAATCCTATCACAATCCTTTTAACACAAAATCACTATCCACAATCTGAATTGCAATCTATCTTTTCAATGTGGCATACACTTAAGAGAATATCCAGACTCAAACTAATCAAAACCTAAGTAACACTTTATTTTAACAAAGTTGAATTAAATTTGTCTCTCATTCACTAGCTAAGCAGAGTTAAGGGACACACCCCGAAACTGGCGAGTGAATGAGGAGAGCACATCACACACCCCACACCCAAGGCCTGTTGCATGGATCTTGAAATCGCGTAAATAAATCAGTACCGCAAGCGAACTATGATACAGTCACAAAATCAACCGGAATGTTCAAGCAAATTATAGAAAAAAAACGAATCTAAATCCATTGAGTAGTTTTCTCGTGAAAAGTGGACAGACATACAGACAGAGAGACATTGGATTTTATATATTATATATTAGTAAACCTTCAAAATAATGTGCAGTTAAAATCTGAACAGCATTCTCAGCATTTCTGGAGCTTAGCAGAGCCAGGTAACTTTCAGAGCTGCTTGGTGAAGATGCTTATAATGTCTGTTTTGTTTGGGTCTACATTGCGCTGTGAGTCTGCCTTTTCTGACATGAATGTCATGAAATCAAAGTTCAGAACAAGACCGACAGATGAACATTTAAATGACTCCATAAGAGTGAACCTAAGTGGCTGCACTCCACCATACACCTGCCTCTCCAGTTGACTCCATGCAGTTGCCAGTCATCTAACTAACTAAAAAACACATCACACATACAACTGGACATGGGAATAAAGTGAACCAGTGACATGTAACAAAATAACAAATAAAAAAGTCATATCTGTGGATTTGTAATTGCATTGTTTTGTTTTGACCAGGGCTGTGGAGTCGGAGTCGGAAAAAAGTTAACCGACTCCGACTCCTACTAAATTTAAATGGGAATTGAAAAAGTAAGTTGAAATGTCCCAAATCACAAACAGTCATAATGAACTACTTCTCTGCTGTAAGAATAAAGCCCAATGTATGCAGTGCATAATGTTACCACAAAACGAAGATGTCAAGTAACCATGAAGCATGCTTTTCATTGACTGTATGCGTCACTATATGGGATGTAATGCACAGGTAAGGTGCGGCACCGCTTTCCATTGTGTCGTGTTCCACTGTTACAGGGAACTGTGAACCTAGCCTAAAGCCCCCCATACATTTACAGATGCACTGCTGATTTTTCGGCCGTTCAACGAGTCGTCACGCGTCAAACGCCTGAAAAATCATCTGGTGTGTTCTCAGCTCCGTCGGCTCCCCTTCGCTATGCGACAGTGAAGGGGGCCGAAGGAGCCGAGAACACAGATCTCTACCCGTCTCCAGCAGAGGCTCGTTCTGCTGATCAGCTGGCCGGTGAGTGACACAATGCACTAAACTTCCGGCTGGCTGACAGAGGGGACAGCCACTGCAGCAGACAGAGGCATCACATTACTTTGGATGGCGGCGGTGGTCGAGATTTTCGCAAGCCGGATCTGCCCGTCCATGTGGACATCCGCAATCTCGCGGCCGCCAATCAATTGTGTTTGTCTTTAATCTGGCATTATAGTAGAGTGTTGGCTTCCTAGCCAGTAGTTCTGTGGTGAAATGACATGTATGTTGCCTTCCTTTCCTTCAATGGATGTAGAAAATACATTAGCATAGTATATACATACAGAGAAGTCGGAGTCGGGAGATTTAGAAACTGAGGAGTCGGAGCATTTATCTACCGACTCCACAGCCCTGGTTTTGACAGCATTCATGTTTTAATTCTATAGTGTGAGATACACTAGAAAATTCATACAGAAATACAAAATGCACTTGCAGGTGAACTACATATTTTTTATTTTTTTTTACCGTGTCCTGTTCGGCTGTGAAGCAATCAGAATTGATGTCTGAATGCTGGCGACTAGCCTTACAGTTTTTCTCTCAGGTGGAGCATTACAGCTTCTGCTGATGTCACGCCTGATACCAAAACTTTATTAGAAATATTTTCAGATGTTTTTAAGATTTGAACCGGACACGGAGACAAAAGTGAAAGAAAAAGAAGAGAGAAAAGGAGGAGATGGAGGTAAAGGGGGAAGTGGTTCGTATAGAATAAACAATAAATGAACCAGAATCTGTTTCTAGACCTGCAGAAATAGAGGGGGTAGGGGGTGACAACCACAAGACAAAAACATTGCTGCATCAACTACATGAAGATATGTAAAAGTAAAAATGTTTGGTGACAATCACACAGTAATTATTACTAAGGCATTTAGGGCCAACCACAGCCTTAGGTCATGTGCTGAAGATGTCCAAGTCATACTTATGAAAGCACCATGTGAGCACCTGTGTGCGTACACGCGCTTGTATGTGTAATGTTTCTCTATAGGAGCATCCAATAGTGAGTGTGAAGGGCCACAGACCTGCCCCCAAAAGCGTGCGGAAGATGGAGGGAGTTCCAAGCCCAGAGATCCAGAGGTCACCCCAGAGCGCAGAGACCCCAGGGAGACCGTCACCAGAGAAGCCCCAACCCCCACTCGAGAGGCGCTGAGGATCACCCTGGGGGGCCACAACCAGCAGCCGGCAGAGTCCCGGGAGATATCAACGGCAAAACCCCAGGCCCGCACGCAGCCTCTCACCCCCGAGTCGGCCGGGCCCGGAACCCAGCAGCCCGGGCCCCAAGGGCGACCCACGCCGCCGAGGACCCAACAGAGCCCAGGGACCCAGATCCCACCAGGCAGCCACCGGGAGCGGCCAGACAGACAGACAAAAAAAATATGTGGCAGGGTAGGCAAAGATGTTGTAGCATTGCCAGATGTCCCAGGAGAGGGGAGGAGTCCAAAACTCCACCTGACATATACAGTCACAAACAAACACAGCCATACACTCCCTCCCTCATGCTCTCACATACACATACAACCCAAGACTTACAAGGATGTACGCCAGACACCCATTCACACTCCCCATATACACCCTACTAACTCTGGTCCCGGTGCTGCCGTACCGAAGGCCCAACCATTCCCGGACGCCAGAGTTAGCCCCGTTCCGCTGGGGTAATAATGAGCAGGCACCGCCATCCAACGCAGAGCAAAGCAACCCACCACTCCAGACCACAGGCAGACGGCCAGCTAACTGAGAACAGAGGCGTGATAAGACCTCTAGTCTCCCTCCGCCAGCTCCAATGTAATATTGATGTGTGTTGATAAGGTGCATTTTGTGTTTGGGGGAGCGCGGGCAGTGCTAGCATCATGTGACCTACACCAGCTGATGCCAACACACAGCCCCACTTCCCCCCCAAAACCCTCCGTGACTAGGTGCAGTTTAAAATTGGAAGTGGGCACCGGCACTCAGAGTGAGGCTGAAATTTCCCCCCACCGGATGCCGTTGAGTGTGCTCACTCCCAAGGCCCTAAGTGTGCATTTGTGTGGAATGTTGTTTGTGGAAGTGTTTAATGTGCAAATAAAATTGGGGGGGTAGGCTGCCACAGGACTGCAGAAATGGGATCCATACTCGCACCCCCTGACTTACCCACACCCCAAGGCCCTATGTGCATGTTTGTGTGATGATGTGAATGAGCAGGAGGAGGGAAATGTCTGAGGATGGGGAGGAAGGGCTGAGGGGCCTGAGCCATCCAGGGAGCCAGCTCCCCTACTGGCCCCAATAGGCACCTCCGCTCCCAAAATCCACCCGGGCATGGAGGCCCCAGCCCATCTAGCCATGGCCCAAAGCAGCAGCATCACAGAGCCCCACGGAGTCCGAGGCCACCAACCCACACCACCCCAGCAGAATATTTACTCCCATCCCCACATTTACTCAACATTCAGACTAAGTAAGACATAAGACACCCAGGTAAAGTTGGATCCTCCCCCTCCCCATGGTGGAACAGAAGTCTCATCCTGAGCTCCCCCAGGGCCCGGCACTGCCCATGTTCCAGCCCTCTTCCCGGCAGCGTACATGCCAGGACCCAATCCCCAAGACCCCACCCAGATCCCCATCCGGGGACGGCCGTCCTCATACCCCAAGCCACCAGGCCCCCACCCAGAGGTGATGCAGCCACCAGGCAGCGACCCGCAGCCACCGTCAAGACCCCACACACAACTACCAGAAGTCCACCCGCCGAGGTAACCCAAGCACCACCAGAGTGGGGCAGCAGCCCCCCAGCCCAAGACCCCCCTAGTGAACCCACCCCCAGGGATCCTCCAGATACTCCAAGCTCAGACTCTCCACCACATCAACCACAGCATCCCGCAGGACATATCAATGACCCTCCATCATCGCTATGTGATGGAACCGATCAAAGGAGCCCAGAGAGATTGATTTGAAGTGGAGGCAGAGGCTGTCTCAAGTGTAATATGATCCAATAAAAGATTTCTATACTGGTTAATGCAAAGATTATCTTTGTTTTTCCAGTTTATGAGGATAGTTTTCTTAGCGATGCATATGGCAGTGAGAACCACGTGAACCAAATTTGTTTCAATCGGGACATCCTCTAGGTTCCCCAGCAAGCAAAATGAGGGGGAAGTTGGGATATCACATTTCAGACACTTTGACAGGTCTTCACATACTCTATACCAGAATCCCTGAACAGGTGGACATGACCACAGTGCGTGGATATAACTGTCAGGAATGTTGTCTGTGCAGTGTGTGCAGGTGTCAGATGGCACAAATCCCATCCTGAACATCCGATGACCTGTATAGTGTACTCTGTGTAGAATTTTGTATTGAATTAATTGTAAATTGGGGTTTCTGATCGTTTTAAAAGTTTTTAAACAAGTTTGGGACCAGAAAGTCTGATCAAAGCTAACTAATAGATCCGCCTCCCATTTGCCTATAGGAATTGCTATTGTATCATCTATTTTGGTCAATGTTTTATATACTTTAGACAGTAATTTGGGGTGTTTGAGATTACAGAAGTCTAATACCCTTGATGGTGTTTGTAATTCTACTTTATTAAGCTTAAATTTTCTTTAACTACTGATTTAATTTGGAGATATTCTAAAATCTATTCTTGTCTATCCCAAATTGGGAGACTATTCTGTTAAATGGAGTGAAATCCAATCCTTCAAATATGTGTTCCATGTATAGAATTCCTTTACTTTTCCAGTATGGGAGGTTCATCATTTTATTGTTTTGCAATATGTCAGGATTATTCCAGATGGGTGTGCGTCTGCATGGAATTAGTGAAGACTCTGTCATTTTTAGATATTCCCACCATGCTGTCAGTGAGGTACTGATATTAATACTTTTAAAGCTTTCATGCTTTCTTATTTTTGAGCTAATAAATGGTAGGTCCGAAAGCTCTATAGTATTGCAAAGTGTCTGTTCTACATCTAACCAGGACTCATCCAGCGGGTTATGTTGCAACCATCTTGGTATATATTGGAGCCTGTTGGTTAAGAAATAATGATAGAAGTTGGGTAGATCCAGCCCTCCTCTATCTTTGGTCTTCTGTAGTGTTTTTAAGCTAATTCGTGGAGGTTTATCCTTCCAAAGGAATTTAGTGATGGAGGAGTCCAGGGATCTAAACCAATCAGATGATGGCTTGTTTGGGATCATTGAAAATAAGTAATTGATTCTTGGTAAAACCATCATTTTAATTGTGGCAACCCTCCCCATAAGTGATATCGGTAAGGATTTCCATCTAGCAAGATCATCTTCCACTTTCTTTAATAGTGGGATGTAGTTTAGTTTAGTTAGATCTGCCAGCCTGGGAGAGACATGAATGCCCAGGTATGTAATATTCCCTGATTCCAATTGTGTATTAAGGGAATTGACAAAAGAGAAATTAATATTTTTTTGTGATGTTTTAATGCAAAATGTGAGTTGTGGACATCAACATTTTGTAAATGTTCAGGCAAAACAAGGTTATTCAGTTTGTTTGGGTTGAAATAAGCTATGAGAATAAATGTAAGAAAACATGAGTTTGCCTCCACTTGCCTATATTATCCAGCAGCTTTTTTTTGAAGTTATGTGAAAATGAGTAACTTTGACCTCTCATATTAGAGGGTGAACCACTGGTATCAGTTAAGGTAGCAGGCACAACTTCCAAGTCCTTTCTGATCTTTTCTGCTGAAGACAGCTATTGGTTTACTCTTTATCATAAGGGGGTATCTTCCTGCACACAACATGATCCAAAAATGTCTTAAATAAAATTAAGTTTTTTTTTTTATTTTGTGGTTGAACAGTAGTGTAACCCAGGTTCAAGGATGAAATGTTGGAACACCAACAGGGCTGTCTTGTTAGACCCTTTTAAATAGAAAATAAAATAAATGCACGATGGAAGTGCAAAACAAAAAATGCAGGCAGTTGCATTCTCTTTAACAGGTCTTCCAATCTTTTGGGTTATTAGCTCGACTCCACGGGGACACCTAACTTTATAGGAACTGGCCTGGGCCCTCATGCATGGACAGTGCGTATGCACAGAAATGTTGCGTAAGAACGTTTCCACGTTCAATTCGTGATGTATAAAACCTACACTTGGCGTAAAGCCACACACTTTTCCACGGTACCTCATGCCTTGTCGTACGCAAGTTCTCCGCTTGGTTTTGCAGACTGGCGGCACCCAGTGTCAAAGCACTGCTACTGTTCCTGTGTGGTTACCCTTTAATTTCTTAGAACCACATTTCTGACGCGGCTTTATAAATACTGTACACTGAAACTATCCGCATATTGTTTATTAGTGTAATGAATCTGATTGTAGATTACCTGTAACAATATAATGGCCCAGGGAATATTCCAAATACCATAACTGCTTTAGCGTTGTTACTCTCACTGCACCTTCTTCTTTCTTCAAAGGTTGCCACAGCAGATCATCTTTTTCCATATTACTCTCACTGCACCACTATTTATATCACTGTATCTGAGTGGGGAATCACAGCAGCAGCTGATCGGAAAGAGAATTATCGGTATACAGCATCAAGCCCACGCTGCCTCAGCCACAGCAAAACGTTTCAAAGCCTTTCCTGTACGGACCTCGCGGTTCAGAAACAGTTTCATCCCAAGAACTATAAACGCACTCAATTAATTGCTCCTTGTAGAACTGTTTGTACTTATAAGTACAATTACCCCACTGTAAACTTGCACTTCAGTTATAATATTGCACAACCTGTGCCACTTTATAAAGCACCGATTTACATATGATGACGATATCATTTTTAAGATGAAATGCAGAAAAATATGTTGATTATACACATAAAACTTTATCTTCATTTAAATAATCTGTATTGTTAATAATTAACATGTGAGGACACGGTGCCGCAGCACTAGCAAGTTCACGTATTGTCCCTGCCTTGCGCCGTATATTTACTGAGGCTGGCGCGACAGTGGAAGGATAGACGGACAGAATAATTAGACAGGTACAATGAAGATATTTCAGTGTTCCTTAAAAGTTTTAGAGAATTGTGGTTTTAAGCTTACAGATGGCTTAACGTCTATTACAGAGCTGATTGTGTGGCGATTGGGTATTTGGGGAAAGAAAAGTAAGGATAGGAATTGGAGGTTAATATGTTTGAAAGAGACAGTACTGCTACAATAAATTATTTCATCGAAGATCGCGCATCGTGTTCTCATGTTTAATAACATGCTTTCATTCCAATCATCATGAAAATGATATCACAGATACATCTCAGTATTTTAATTATTCAGACAGCTGTAATATCATGAATGTAATGGATTCTGTGTCCTGTCAAAGAAAGAGAAAGAACAGAAGCACGTAGTGATTCACACACACAGAGCACATTGAAGATCAAATACAAAACAAAGCATTTAACGTGCTACTTTAGTTACGATGGGATTTGAGAAACTAGTAAATTAAATGATTTTAAGATGAAGTTTATGATGTTCTACTTTAATGACAAAATAAACTAAGTGATTAAAGTGGAAACTTCAAGATTAAAGTTGACATTTCGTGCTTTTTTCCCCACTGTGTGCCTATTTTTTTTTCTCTGTACCCTAATAAGCTTTCATATGACACTCAGACGGTGGGTTACAACTTGCCTTTTCACGGCGACTTTGATATGCGACTTCTTTTTTATTTTATGGGTGATAGGGCTTTTTCATCTGTGGCGCCGAAGCTTTGGAATGCCCTCCCTGATTACCTGAAAGCCCCACAGTCAACCGACGTTTTTAAACGAAACCTAAAAACTAATCTCTTTAGTAAGACTTTTTGTTAAAGTATTTTTATAGACTTATTTTTCACACAAATAAAGGCAACAATGTAAGAATATGTACAAGTAAAGGCTCCAGTCCATCTAACCCATCACTTTGTACCATATCTTGGGAGAAAACTCAAAATAAAAAGGAAAACTGTTAAAACACAAAGCTTGTTCAATATCAACCAAATATTTTACACACATACAGTTTGCTGCTCAACCATACAAAAGATTTACTTAAATCTAAATCAGTTTACTGTCTGAAAATGTCAAACAGTACAATGTAGTGTTCCTTTGAAAATTATTAAAGTTCCAAATTACAGAGCAAAAATAGCCTCTTACAAAATTCTGCATAACTTGGAAACACAGCAGGCTCCTTGATACAAATGTCTCATGATTTCCTTCTCACCCATCCTGAGCAGGAAATTTGGCCTTCTGAGGAACTCTAGGGAGTTTTTAGAGAGAAAACACATCAATAACTCAGAGTGCTTTGATAAATGACCAAGCTAAACTGGAGTGTGGGGTTCAGTTTGGGCAAATGTTCGAATTGTCTTGAGCCAGTACAAATAAAATGTCTAACTCATAATCCTTAAGTATAAAATAAACTTTAAGTAAAGGAACTATACATTCCTATTTGGGGTACAATTGCATTTCCAGTCAATGTCTTCCGTTTCAAGGATTCAGTGTTTTTAAATATGCATGAACACAAATATCAAGAACACTGCAGTAATATGAATTATTTTATTCTATAAAAAACAGTGAAAATGAGGGCACAAATAGGAAATTAAATCGGATGATGTCTGAACTAAAAGACACCCTCCCAAAATTAAAGCAGGGGAAACACACATGGGCTTGACAAAATTCTTCCACAACATGTTTCTCCATGTTGGGACCAACTCTTAACTCAGCATTCTATAACCTGTCCAGGACATACCTGAAAGCCAGCAACAATTGGGCTGCTATTACACAGATTTCAAGGTGCTAAAGCAGGGCCAAAGGCTGCAAACAGCGATCCCTAAATTATACATTTCTCCATTGTTATCAGAAAATCCATCAAGACTTTCTTTTTGTTATAGA
The DNA here is from genome assembly GCF_016835505.1 of Polypterus senegalus. Taxonomy (NCBI): domain Eukaryota; kingdom Metazoa; phylum Chordata; class Cladistia; order Polypteriformes; family Polypteridae; genus Polypterus; species Polypterus senegalus. Next base: position 52,743,965 of record NC_053171.1, read on the forward strand.
TGTGGCACTGAACTTTCTCTGCTGCAATAATGTCACTGGACACTTGGACAGTAGTTGATCATCCAAACAGAGAATAAAATTAGAAAGTCCTTCATCGTAAAAGATCTGGTTAGCATGTTTCTTTTAGCTCCTTAAGTAGTTATCTTATCAAATTCTAATTTAATCTTTCATTATTATGTGTGTTGACCTCTGTGCCAACCTCTATTTGCTTTACCTCAAACTGTTAACGAAGGTCATTCAAAAACCTAAACTTTATATAACCAAAACAGTTTAAAATTCCTTACACATTTCTCTTTATGCTAATAATGCTCCTTTATTCCTGTGATCTTGCACATGTACTGTACAGCTGAAAAGATTATGATGACTGCTTATTTGACAAAACAGACTGCTTTTTTTGGCTCTGGTAACATACAATCAGCTTTGGCAGCTAGCTAATTGTTTGACTACCTGGTTATGCTGCTGAATTATCTTTGCATCTTAATAAGGTTAATAAACCTGTTCCTCACAAATGAATTTTAACTCTTGGTTTTAAAATCTTATATGCCACTGCAAAGAAATGAGAAAAATAATTTGTCTCAAGAAAGAACTTTTTTATGCGTCATCTCCTATGTCATTGATAATCTTTAGAGTATTGGTTTAAAATAATGGCCATTCTTAGACATGAAATTAGTACTTATTTTTGCTACGTCAACATGAAACTTTTCTTTCACTCTTGATCTGCTGTTTTCCAGGTTGTGCAAAGAGTTGACGTAATCCAAGTTATTTAGGCAAACCAAAACCAACCTAAAAGTCTACCCTTATATAAACACAGCTTAACATAACGAAAGGGCTGACATGAACATTCCAACATAATGTGTCTCATCAGTAAAGTGCAAAGGTATGACATGTAGCCCTAAACATATCCCATTCAGAAGACTGCCAGGAAATTGCAAGTCTTATGCTTGTAAAGCATATCCTACACCACCTTAAGGAACTTCTGTGTTTCTAGTAAGTGAATATCTCCAATTCAACAGACAGAAGGAGGTGATGCCTGAGGAACCAGGACAATTGGAAAGAGTGTCAGAAGTAAAATGACAGCGAAAGTAAGAATATTAGCAATAATGTATTATGAGCTGAATCAGTTTTCTGACCTAATTTTCCACCTTTTTGCTATTCATTTGTGTTGCATTTGAAAAATATTCAAAGCCATTATAAGCATTTCAAATCTTTTTCTGATGCTAACTTTGTATTGGTAACTATCATTTTGATCATATTGAGATGGTTTTGCTAAACAAAAGACAGGAAGTTTGTGTTGAATAAAGTAACTATATGGTCAGCATAAAGGTCACCCGGGGCATTTCCAGGGCATCCGAGTTTTCAAATTAATCTCTTTGTGTTGTAGGGATGTACGGTATAGCAGTACAGGAAAAGTACCAAAAAACCCAAGTTTTGAAGTGATATGATAATAGCATTTCGAGGTTTTTCAGAAGTAAACGTCAGCTTTCTTCTCAGTCCTTCACAACAACCCCCCTCCCTGCTATTATTACAGTTGTGGAAAAACATCCATTAGGCAGAATTCATGAAAAAAACTACACACTTTGAAACAATCAGGACTTCACGAGCACCACTACCCCCCCACCAAACCAATTATCACTTTGACACAATAAGAAATGCACGGCTATCAAGAGGGATGTGGTGTACAGTGCCACTTACCCCTTGATAATGGGGTGAGCAGTTGTGCGGCATACCAGGGTACTTTGCAGTTATCCGTTTTTTTGCTTTGTAACTGTTTTGGTACTAGTATTGATGTCCAAAAGCTAATATTGACACAGAAGTGAAAGTTTTGGCACCGATCAAACACTAATGTGCTTGGGATTGCTTATTTTTTTTTTTTTTTAATTTAGGTTCCCCAATTAAAAAGAATTACGACTTTAATTTAAAACAACCGTTTAGTGTGTATTTTTGGGTTATGAAAAAAAAATTTAGGACTGAGTTTGGGATCACACATTGGTTTGAATAATCACCATGTACAATCTTCTGGTAACCTACTATTAAATATCCTGTCGAGACAGCACAACAGCAATGCTACACCAATTTTACCTCCACAAATCTTTCTTACTGGGAGCAAATTTTATCATTTTGAAAGTGATTTCCTACAGAAAATTCTTTCCAGCCATTGTCTTGAATTTAATAAATCTTGAGCTGACTAAAGGCCAAAGTTCTGGTAAGTGATGTCATTAGCAACTTAGGAGAAACTGCCATACATATTATGATAAACTAAAATGTATAAAGTAAAATAAAGGGAACAAATAGGAGGTGCAGATGTATGAAGGTTCACATCTGCATAGTATGAAAATTTAAAATATAAAAAAAGAAGTATCAGATGACCAGGGTGCTATTAGTTGCGCATAAGCATGTCTCCGGTGTGAATCATGTTCTGTGTGGTATCAGACTGCTGGAATTTCCACGTGTCTGCAGTTGATAAGTTTAAACAAAATCTCAAATGACTTGAGAAACCATACATAACACTGAGTAATCAGAAGTCATTTCTGCATTTTCTACTACACCCTGCAGTATATAGAATGGGGTTTTTATTCACTACTGAATGCAGTTTTTGAACTGATCACTAAAATGTTGGCCACTGCTGAATTTGTTTAAAAAGTTACTTATCATAAACAGAGCCATCCAGAGGTCACAAATGTTCTCCCAATTGAGTTAATAGTGATGCTGTGGCAGTGTTGTGCCCAACTGAGGGACGTCTGAGACCCAGTATCAACATCTAAAATTTAATTTACAAAATAATGTGAATTAACTCCCAAGATCTGAAATATTAATGGTCTGCACTGACTAACAGCATAAAACCATCAAATGTACTGTATAAATGCAATGGAAATCATTTAAATTAAGGAAAAAAAATTCAAGTATTATTAACATCTAAAACACTATAGGTTAGGTTTCAGGTGCCAGTATTTCCAGTTTGGACAGGCCGTGTTTCAAAGAGGGAAAAATTAGGAAATTTAGGAATTAGCATCACACTCTGATCTTCAAAACACTGCAGGCTGGCACTTGTAGAGCATCTCTCTACTATTAATTCTTCACTCCGATGATGGATACTTCTAGCTCAAGTGACAAACTTCAAACAACCAGGCTTTGCGTTTAGTGACCTACGCTGACTCTCTACAATGAATTCAGAAAATATTCAGGCCCTTTACTTCCTCACAACTTTGGTTCTGTTGCAGCCTTGGGCTAAAATCATTTACATCTATTTTTCTCCTCACCAAGCAACACTCAATACCACAGAATGATAAAGCAAAAACGGGATTTCAGTCATTTTTGCAAAAAATAATAATAAAAATAATAAATAATAACAACACAATGACACAAATATGCAGGTCCTTTTCTCTGGTTCTAGTTAAAGCATGTCACAAGCTCTGCAGACCTAGAACTGGATTGCACACCTAGGATTTTCTGCTATTCCTCCTTCAAGCTCTGTCAGGCTGGATGGAGACCGTCAGTGGATGGCTGTTTTCAGGTCTCTTTTCTGGGTTCAGGCTCTAGCTGGCTCACTCAAGGATATTTACAGAGTTGTCCCTAAGCCACTTCAGTGTTATCTTTGCTTTGTCTTATTGGAAGTTAAACTTTCATCCCACTCTCAAGTCCAGAGGGCTTTGGAGCAGTTTTTCATTGAGGATATATCTGTAGTTTGCACTGTTCAGATTCCCTCAACCCTGTTTAGTCTTCCAGTCCCTGATGCTATCATCCCCAAGCTTCATATTTGGAAGAGTACTGCGCAGGTACTCTAGAATCTGACTGCAGTTCAATCAATTCCATTTGGATATTCTCAGGCGCATTCTCAACGTTGTAAGAAAACAGCACAAAGTTCCGTTCGTGTGAACTGAAATAACGAAAACGCTCACTGAATTCATTGCTCAGTAATTCAAGTTGGAAAAAAACTCTCCAAAAATCAAATTTTACTTTACTAAGTTTACTTCAAAGTGTATATTGTAAAATATGCTGATATACAAAAAGCCACCTGACCTACACTAATTTTACAAACTCAAAATCACAAAAATATGTTAATAAACAACTCACCAAATTCTCGCGTCCACTTCAGATCTTCAGCTGTAGTCTGCACTGTTTGTTACAATACTAGCACAAAATTACATAAAACTAGAGCAAAAAAACATGAAAATATGCGGGCTATTACTAGTCGTGATGGTCAGTTCTCCCCAGTGGCTAGTCTCAGCGGCCCAGCCAGTAGTGTAAGCTAGCAGGGGCGGCTCTAGGCTCGTGGTGGCACTGGGCAGAGAAAGAATCGGTGGCCCTTTCACCCGCCAATGTCAATATAGTATCTTATGCACGGCGGATGGCCACGTCCGTTGCAGACACTGCATTGCCGCCTCGTGCTCATGACACGCTTCTATATGCGCATGTCCATAACTTGAAAACCAAGTGGCGGCCCATGATATTCTCATTATGGCAGAACGTTATGATACTACATATAGCTTACTTTTCTGACTCTAGCGACATAAGTAAATACAGCGTACTAATTAAAAAGAAACACAATGTTTTTCGGCAACATTGCTGACAGCTGTGTCGTTATTTTCTCTGTTTTATTTTCAATATATATTGGTGTGGCGGCCCTGTGCAGGTGCACAGTTTGCACATGCCTAAGGCAACCCCTGCTGCCCGCTGCTTCAGCCTAGCTCTTCAGTTGTGACGTTGTGGCTCATTAACTTTGGTGAAGGCTCGAGGCTATACTAGCAGATGACGTTTCTGGTACCGTAATGCCATGGGAAAACGCGTTTTTGTCAGAAGACAGAAGGAAGAAAAGAAAATAAGTAACGTTGAAGATGCAGAATGATTCAATCAGAAACGATAGTAATCATTTTGTACAAGTTCAGTGCTAACTAGGATCTGTTATGCGGGCTGCACAGATTTCTGTTGCGGGCCACGTGTTTGACATGCCTGCTTTAAGTGCCTTTTCACAAATTCCAAATGAAGTTGTGTCTTTTACTGAGAAGAATCTCCTGTCTGGATGCTATGCCATAAATCCCAGATCTGTGGAGTGCTGCAATGATGGCTGTCCTGAAAGTTTCTCCATCTCCACTCAGGTGCTCTGGAGCTCAGCCAGAGAGACAATTAGGCTCTCATCCACCTCTCTTACCAAGGTCTTTCTCACAGGATTGCTCAGTTTGGCCAGCTCTAGGAAGAGCTGTGATTGTAACAGCAGTCTTACATTTAAATATTAAAAGGACAACTGTGCTCTTGAAAACTTTCAATGCTGCAGGATTTTCTTGTAGCTCTACCCAGATCTGCACTGCATCACAATCCTGCCTCTAAGCCCCGCAGGCAGTTCCTTGGACTCCACAACTTTTTGCTCAACTGTAGACCTTTCCCAAACAATCCAATTAATTCAGATGACCACAGGTTGAATTCAAACATGGTGTAGAAACAACTCGATGATAATCAACAGGATGGGATTCACCCGAGACAAATTTCAAGTGCAATAGCAAATAGCTGAGGGTCAATGTGAAAGTTTGTTTTGAATCCTGCTTTCAGATTGACATTCTGAGGTATTGACTGTTGCTTGATGAGGGGAAAAAATGAACTGAAATGATTTTAACACAATGCTGCAGATTCAAAAATTAACATCCCATGGTGGGGCATCAGTCCACTACGTGGCCCACTCATGCACACACTCACTCAGGGATAATCTGCAATCGCCAGTCTGCATAACCAGCATGTTTATAGGATGTGGGAGTACCCTTAAGAAAACCTGCACACACAGCCTGGACCAGGACACAGACCCGTCACACAGGACTTCTCATGCAGCAGTGTTACCCAGAAAGGTAACAAATACAATTCTTCATTATGAAAAATGGAAATCTTTTGCATATTTTTTTAAACACATTTACTTCAATGCACATAATTGTTTTTATAATAATAAAAGATATATCAACTAATTCAAAGAAAGAGACAAGGTAAAATGTACATTAGGGTTTAACAATCATTAAAAATTTTGACATGCAATTTAAAAATTGAAAGAGTCGATTCCATTTGACTTTTTTTGAATAGGATGGGATACAAAATGGAAGTTGTGAATGGATGTAATTTACATTTTCAATCTGGAAATTAAGTAAAAGCTTCAGGAAATTGTAAACAGTTCTTGATCAAAAGGAAACACATGGCTGTTGTAAAGAAGCACATCCATCCATACTAAGTAAGTTGGATCTTTATAAATGAGCACTTCAAAAAAATAGAACAAATGGATTATTATTTCTTAACTGCCATAGTATGACCAAACTGAACAATAACAAGAATAAAAATATGTAGTGCAAGTAAAAACCTTGACACTATTAAATAAGCAGTGATAAGATATTGAAAAAAATTAGTAGATGAACTCTCTTATGGCGTAAAAAAATAAAAGTAGAATAACAAATGTAATAATGGGTACCACAAAGGTTAAAACCCTATAACGCCATATGTATTATATTGTATACAGGTATTTCTAAGGCCTGTTCCTCAGTAACAGGATTACCATTTTCCTCAAACACCAGTTGTATACAATAATATACATGTTTTCTCCCCCTGGTGGATGATATACATCACAGGTGGCAAAGGCCACTTTTTTTTCCAAGAATCCAACATGGCTGCATGCAAGGTGGAAGTTAGCATCGTTTTCAAGTGATAAGATGCCGTAATTTTGAAACGGTTACAGTAAATGAAATGAAAAAAATGTGATTATACTTCAAAATAAGTCTTTACTAGGGTGAAACAGCTCATAATAACTTACTTTTTCATTAAATATTTTACAGAAAAACCGTCGGGAAAAGGTGTGAATCAAATATGATACTATGGGTATATAAATGTACTTCATGGGTCAGTGCATCAGTTGTTATATTAGTGCATTTCTTGATTAAATTTGTATTATATGTACAGTAATTCAAACTGCACGAAATATATTATTCAATTTAAGCTTGAATATTTCTCTCAGTATACATTTCGAGTATAATTTTATGTTTATGTCAGTTGTAAATAGTCAGTATATAATTTGTAAATGTAACAATGTAATGTTTGTATGATTATGATTTGAATATTTAGATGGCAGAGAAGTACAGTGTATTAAATATGATCATTGATGGAAACTCAAGTGACTTAGAACAGTTAGGGGAGGAAGATGACGATGGTAGTGATGAGGAATGGACTCCTAAGGGAATGGCTGGTACAGAGGGATCAGATAGTGGTGAAGAAGATGAACCTGTAGATGAAACTGACACACCAGTAACACCAAAACAGAGCACAACAAAGCAGTCAGCAAAGGGCAAAGTAAAAAAAGAATTAGTACAGATGGAGAAAAGTGCCTTTTAAAAGTCCAAGTGTTGATTTTGATAGACATGTTAAGGACGTCTCTACAGAAAGGTCAGAATGGACACCATACATGCATTTCAAGCAGTTTGTTACTGATGAAATGATTCAGGATATTGCACAACTAACTAACTTGTACAGAGTACAGAAACTGGGAACATCAGTAAATACAACACCCAAAGAAATTGAACAGGTTCTTGGCATGTACATGGGGTTGGTACAGATGCCCAATGTAAGGGCCTATTGGGAGATGGAGACAAGTGTGTGATGTGATGTCTCAAGAACGATTCCTTAAATTGCTGACACCGATTCATTTTCAAGACAACCTCAGTGTGTCTGACGACCAGAAGAAAGACAAACCGTGGAAAATCAGATCATGGTTAGAAAAGCTGCGCCAACAGTTTCTTCTCATACCTCCTAAAGAAATTCATGCAGTGGATGAAGTAATGGTGCCTTTCAAAGGATAGTCTAACCTGCGTGTTTACATGCCATCAAAACCTCATAAATGGGGGTTTAAGATGTGGGCACGTGCTGGACAAAGTGGGTTCCTGTATGATTTTGCTGTCTGCCAAGGTGCGGAAAATCCAGATAAGGAGAAATCTGATGTTGTGTTTCTGGAGATTTTATCCTGAAATTGACCTCAACCCTTCCAGCAGGACAAAATCACAAGGTTTTTGCTGACAACTATTTTATATCAGTACCTCTGGTGGATCACTTGAAAGAACGAGGACTCTACTATTTAGGGACATTTCGAATGAACAGGGTAAAGAACTGCAGTATGATGGAAGAAAATGATTTGAAGAAAAAAGGAAGAGGGTCATGGGATTTCAGAGTGAATCAGAAAAACACTATCATTGTGAGATGGTGTGACAGCAAGGCTGTGAATCTACTCTCCTCATTTGTTGGAGTTGAATCAGTGACAAATGTGAAACGCTGGGTTATCGAAAATTCAAAATGTACATAATGGTGCCAAGACCCGCTATTATGGAGACATACAACAAATGTATGGGTGGTGTTGACCTTCTTGACATGTTGTATGCTCCTTACAAGTTCTCCTTTAGATCCAGAAGATGGTATCTGTACATTTGGTAGCACACTGTCACTGTGGCAGTCATAAAGGCATGGAATCTTTACAAGAGAGACCGGAAAGAACTGGAACCTATGAAGAAACCAATGCCATTGCGAAGATTTCAAGCTTCTGTTGGGACTTCTCTCACAAGCGCAGGAAAACGCAAGATCCGGTATGGCAGACCACTGTCCTCTCCAGAACACGAGAAAAGTAACCCTGATTTAAAAGACGAGTTGTTGCTGTACCCCCTGATGTGAGAAAGGATGGCACTGACCATTTGCCAACTTGGAAAACAAGACAGAGGTGCAAGCACTGCCAAGGAAGTCACTTCTCACATTTCTACTGTGAGAAATGCAAAGTCAACCTTTGTCTAAACAAAGACAGAAACTGGTTTTTGCCATTTCATGAAACATAAACAAGTTGCCAAATATACTTTACATACAGTGTAAAGTACTAAATCGGTTTTAAAAAGTTGTTAAATGTTGTAAAACATATTTGTGTATACCAAGGTTTTTATAAAGGCACACAGTTTTTGGTTGACCTGAAAAGCCTGGTGCTGCAAATGTGATACAAATAAAAAAACATATTCCCAGGTCATATTTAAACAATTTTTTTGAACTCTCAAAAGGATCCAATAAACAGTTCAATCTGAAAAAAAACAGAATTTTCTGACTATTCATTCATATAGCAGGCTTTATAGGTTAAAGAAGATACAAAGAACTTTACTGCCCTCTGCTGGACTTAACAGCAGCTTGCATTTCATATTAAAAAGCTGGAAAAAAAGTATGGATAATCATGTGCTATAAAATAGTGTCCAGTATGAAAGGGTTATATATGAAAGAAAGAAAGATAATCATTAAAATTAGTGCACTATAATAACAGCCCATTATGGAAGGTGCTCAATGAAAGAAAGTGGCACATAACAGTTTACGGCATAAAAGACGCTACATGAAAGAATGAAAAATAAAAGATGGTGCATTGTAACACTGTCTAGTATTAAACGCAACACAAAAAAGAAAGAAATTTGATTAAGTGCTCTACAACAGTGTTCAACATGAAAAGCAAGAAAGGAAGAAAGCGAAAAATGACGTGATTACATTTTATATATAGGACAATCAAGTTCTATATTAAAGTGTTCAGAAAGAAAGAAAGAAACTTGACTAGTGATGCATTCCTGACATATTAATAAGGATTAATCTTTTATATTTTCAGTAACATTTAGTTAAAAAATACTGCACCAGTGATCCATAAAAAACATAAAATATACAAGGTCATGTCGCTTTACATGATTTTTCCAGTGATTTTAGTTGCAGACTTAATATACATAATCTTAGTGAATCAGATGAAGACAGTGGCACAGTACCATGAAGCTTATTCATCATCTAGTCTAACATACCCATTGACTCGATTCAACTAGTCCATGACTGCCCCCGGGAAAATCTAATTTTGTCTTTAGTCTAATTAGTAGTAGTTGACTTAGAGTGCCTGAGGAATGACAACCAATGAACACTCATCCGGAAATACAATGCACAGTGACAAAGAATAAGGAAAGTGGGTGCTCTGGACTCAAAAACAGAAGATAAGCTTATCAGTGTGATGTTTCATGTGTCACATACCATAATAAAAAAGAAAAAAGGACTAAGATTGCAGCTGAACTTGAAGTACGTGTTTAGCGCCAGTTCCATCAGTCAGCACGTTATGCTGGAAAATCGTCACATGACCACTAAATATGACATGCCCTGTGATTTCACTCGTATAAACGGACATGGTTCAGCAATGAAATCAGGAACTGCAGTTAGCAAGTCTGACATACCCTACAACTAGAATTTGCATAATGTGACATCAGCTTTAGGCAAATTGGCTTTTCCCACTTGCCCATTTTCAATGTACAGTAAACACAGTCTCCCTCTCTTTTTACTCTGTCACTGTTACTTATGTCATTTTTTTTCCAGTTCACCTTTAGAAAGTAAATTGAGTAGCCTCCTGCTTCCAGATTGATACACCATCAGCTCTTTTTCTAAGCAGCTTTTAGTTACAATCTGTGGGATGTGCTGAACAAACAAGTCTGGTCTATGGAAACCCCACCTCACAACTTACAGAACTTGAAAGTTCTGCTACTAATGTCTTGGTGCCAGAGAACACAAGGCAAGTTCAGAAGTTTTGTTGAATCCATGCATTGACAGGTCAGAGCTGTTTTGGTGGCACAAGGGTGACCAACACAATACTGGTCCATTGGTTTTAACGTTGTAGGCTGATTAGTGTATATATAAAGGTTCACACAAGTGCTCTGATGAGATAAGCAAAACCACCCTGGATTGAGAAAGGACGCTCTCATTAACCAAATCTTTTTTTACAACAATTATGACAAAAAGAAAAACAAGGATGCTTGGCTCCAACAGCATCATCCAGAGATGGCCACCCCACTTCCTCCCCAGACTCCATAAAAATGGGCATTTCTCCAGACAGTGACGTCAATTTGGACACTGCATCATAGAGGACAGAGCTCCATATGATGCAATGCTAAAATTTCAACTGATAACAGCCTTGATGATTTGTGCTTCTTTACTAATTTCTTTAGTTTCTTTGAGTTTATTTCAAAGGAGTAGCCTGGCTGGTGCCCCGACATTACTTTTTTGTTCCTTGGTCACAAACGTGGCATAGTCCGCAGGGTGACTGCAGTCAACCAACTTTCAGATTCATGAGGCACCACAACAAGCTGAACTTACAGAAGCAGCAGAGGCACAAGGCATGATGTGTTTTCTTTAAAGTAACATTTCCAGAATCTTGACATGAATTCTTTTACAGTGAAACACATGCATATTATTATCCAAAATGTAGCACCTGCCTAGCCTTACTAAACCTTAATAGACACAAATGCAGCAGTTTGTGAAAAACTTACAATGATCTAAATCCCTACATCACTGTAAAGCAGGGTATGAAACCCAGTTCCTGGTGGGTCACAGTGGCTACAGATCTTTGTTCCAGCCATTTTTTTAAGTTAGGAACCAATTACTGCTGCTAAAGAAATAGACTTAATTTTAAATATCTTGCTTTTTAAGACTCACTACTTAATTGCTTTTTTTGTTTTACCAGCAGCAAAACAATAATGAGATAAGGTGCAAAGTGAGACAGAAGATGGTTAGCTAGCTCTGGAATGTGAAAATCCGTTCTTGCAGATGCTGTTAATGGGAGACCAGTTCTTGAGCGTAATGATGCACATTATTTAAATCTACGGCTTCGCATTCTGACACATCTGATATTTCCAGAGAGACTGATTTTTCCTCCTTTTCTGTGAATACCATTCAAAGGCTTTGTGAACCACAACACGTCAATATTTCTCAGGCTTTGTCTATTTCATTCTCTTATGTTTTATTGAAATGGGTATTGTTAATGGGTAAAGTTAGTGGGTCATCTGTTGTCTTGCTTTGCATCTCATTATTGTTTGGCTGCTGGAAATAGCTTAGTGCTTCGAATCTCAAAAAGCAAGTCAATGAAAAATTATGCAGTGAAAGCTGTTCCATTAGCAGCAGTAATTGGTGACTGATTAGAAAGTGGCTGGAGCAATACCTAACCTCGAAGCAAACTTGGACAGCCTCACAGAAAGCTGCCGAGTTTTATTCTAAAAACACCGACACTCGTTCAGATGAGCGACCAACCACCAGCTGTTAGACTCCAAGCTGCTGGTCAGCAGAGTAAAGCTACAAGGCACTATACGTAGTTTCAAAAAGTCTGTCCTAGTTGCACACCCTTTAAATAGGACTTAAAGAGAATAACAGGATAGCGTATACTGTTACGGGAGTTATCTTCTAACAAACGCATTCACCGGAGTACGAAACACACAGGATAAAATTATTATTAGTCAAAACGTGCCTAATAATAGACGCACATCCAATAACGCCAGGTGCCAAACTCACCTCCTTGTCACTGGCGCCGATATCCACGCCTATTAAGCCGTACAGGTCTGTTTGTTGGAGTTGAGCAGCTTTAGACATACTTTTGTTGGTTAAATATTAAAATTTTTAAATAAAAAAAAAAATATTTTATCAATACGCTCCCGTAGCTGCATTCACATGAGAAAGCAGGTAAACACTACCAGTCTTCTTTGCAGTCGCGGAATTTTGACGTAACGCATTGTTGTAGTCAGCTATTCACGTGGCTCTGTGAGCGAGACCGCCTGTAGGACTACACTACCCACAATGCAACGGTTGTGAAAGCACGCGCGCACTTTTGCTGAAGACTACTGCTAATACGGCAATGCACATTTAAAAAATCTGGAGTTGTCGCCCCTAGACTTTCTCGTATAATCAAATATGGGGATGCATATTTGAGGAGTACACTTCAAGACAATGATTATGTCTTTATATTATGTACATTAAAGAACCATCAACAACAAATCAAATTAACAATATATTGAACAATTATTATAAAAGTAAAGTCGAATAAATCGGACTCTGTAGCTGCATGAATAAAAGGTAAAGTGCCATTTCCGGTTAACGGAACTAGCCCAAACGTTGATAGAAATCTACCTTTTGTGCCTGATACTTGTATGCAATATTTGTTTGACCAGAGTGAAAGCGTACTAAAATTATCGTGTTTACACACACAGACAGAATTCCAAAAATGGCATTTTCGGACTCAGGGAAGTCTAAAAAATCAAGATTTAACAAATCTCGAAATGCAATTTTTGTAGGATTACAATTCTTTACCAGTACTTCGTATACTAGAAAGTCAGGGAGATCTAAAACGCCGAGATGCATTAAAATCTCGACATCGTATCTTTGGACGATTACAATACTTTACCTATACTTAATATACGCGAAAAGTAAAAAGCAAATACCCGAAACTGAATTTCCATAAAGCTCTGGTGAGTACAGCTGCAAGCAGTCTAGTGGAATCACTGTATGTTACTCTTTATTTATTATTTAAGTCGTTCCTTCACTCTAGTAAACATGCACCGGTGAGTTCAGTGGGCAGAGTTGGGATGATTGCCCATGAAGATACCCGTGTGGACGAAGAAGGGGTTTGCCCCCAATGAGCCCACTATACAAAACTATAGGGGCTAAACCAGGACTCAGACACTTTTAAAAGTGGTTGTCAGACTTGGCAACATTAACATTTGGCTGCTGAAACTGAAACTATGGTTGCCATTTTTTATAGTCTACTTTTGGAGTAATTAAGGTGTTATAATATTATATGTCAGCTTGTTGGAACATTTACAGCATTTCAATTAGAAGTGGTATCTCATAACCTGTCTCTGCACACCCGTTCCTCATGTCACTTGGCTTGTTCACCCCTCACCTATAAGGATTGTAGCTGTAGAATTAAGTTTATCCAGGAATTTTTTATAGCCAAAGCATTTTTTAATTGGCAGTTCAGATTTACGGTAAAGTGCAAGATGATTACTTTCAAAAGACGTAATGCAAGATCCTCTGTAATACACCCTTCATTTACTTAATGTGTGCTGAATATGATGCCATCCTGTAATGTGTTTTATAGTCTTGCTTTTGTAAATGAACTGTGAAACTGAAACTAACAGAGCTGGCCTCAGTAAGCCATCCCAACAAAATGAAAAAGTTTTACTGGTTTTGGCGTAAATCTCCAGCTCACAACAGTATAGTCGTGGCCAAAAGTTTTGAGAATGACACAAGTACTGGTTTTTACAAAATTTGCTGCTTCAGTGTTTTTAGATCTTTTTGTCAGATATTTCTATGGTATACTGAAGTAGAATTATAAGCATTTCATAAGTTTCAAATGATTTAATTGACAATAACATTAAGTTTATGCAAAGTGTCAATATTTGCAGCGTTGGCCCTTCTTTCTTTTTCAGGACGTCTGCAATTCACCCTGGCATGCTGTCAATCAACTTCTAGGCCAAATCCTGATTGATGGCAGCCCATTCTTGCATCATGAATGCTTAGAGTTTGTCAGTATTGGTGGGTTTTTGTTTACCCACCTGCCTCTTGAGGATTGACCACAAGTTCTCAAAGGGATTAAGGTCTGGAGAGTTTCCTGGCCATGGCAACAAAAGGTTGATGTTTTGTTCCCCGAGCCACTTAGTTGTCACCAAACTGTTCTTGGAGAAGTTGCTTTCGCAGGATGTTTTGGTCCCATTCTTTATTCAAGGTTGTGTTCTTAGGCAAAATTGTGAGTGAGCCCACTCCCTTGGCTGAGAAGCAACCCAACACATGAATGGTATCAGGGTGCTTTACTGTAATTGTCAATAAAAGCCTTTGAAACATATGAAACTAGCCAACACGCGGCGTACCATACGCCGCATAATCAGGCCGGTTTTTTTAATAATTTTTAAGCACAGGGAGAAAATTAACATTTGAAAAATCGGTAATGTAATAAATCAGCAAGAAAAGCAACATTGTAACAATGCACGGAACGAACCAACACACAATCGTCCGTGCGGCGCTCAGTTGTGGAGGGTGGAACGGGAGGAGAGGAGAAGGACGTCCACTCGCTCCCTCCGTCATGCTAGTCTGCTCGTCCAGTATGCACTACCTGCTCATGTGCCCACCTCCAACTCGTCACTCGAGTCGTTGTCGTCTTTGTACAGTCCCGGGGCCTCATGTATAAACGGTGCGTACGCACAGAAATGTTGCGTAAGAATTTTTCCACGTTCAAATCGCGATGTATAAAACCTACACTTGGCGTAAAGCCACGCACTTTTCCACGGTACCTCATACCTTATCGTACGCAAGTTCTCCGCTCGGTTTTGCAGACTGGCGGCACCCAGCGTCAAAGCAGTGCTACTGTTCCTGTGTGGTTACACCTTATTTTCCTGACACGGCTTTATAAATACACTGAAACTAACCGCATATGGTTTACTAGTGTAATGCATCTGATTGTAATTAACTTGTAACAATATAATGGTCCAGGGAATAGTCACAGTATTCTAAATACCATAACTGCTTTAGCGTTGTTACTCTAACTGCACCTTCTTCTTTCAGCTGCTCCCATTAGGAGTTGCCACAGCGGATCATCTTTTTCCATATTACTCTCACTGCACCACTCGGAGTATTTATATCACTGTCTCTGAGTGTGAATCACAGCAGCAGCTGATCGGAAAGAGAATTATCGGTATACAGCTTCAAGTACACGCTGTCTCAGCCACTGCAAAACGTTTTAAAGACTTTCCTGTACGGACCTCGCGGTTCAGAAACAGTTTCATCCCAAGAACTATAAACACACTCAATCAATTGCTCCTTGTAGAACTGTTTGTACTTATAAGTACAATCACCCCACTGTAAACTTGCACTAGTTATAATATCGCACAACCTGAGCAACTTTATAAAGTGCGTATTTACATATGATGACAATATCATTTTTAAGGTGAAATGCAGCAAAATATGTTTATTATATTATACAGATAAAACTTTAACTTCATTTAAATAATCTATATTCTTCACTGGGAGTGTCGTGAAGGATAGAATAATTAAACATGTACTACGAAGATATTTCAATGTTCCTTAAATGTTTTGAAGAATCTGCGCTCCCCAATTCTGATTGAGTATTTGGGAAAAGAAAAGCAAGGACTGCAGTGGTGGCTACACCAATATATATTAAATATAAAACAGAAAGAGAAAATAACACAACTAAAAACGCAGCTACAAATTTCGGCAAAAGTTAAATGCTTGTGTCATGAGCACGAGGTGGCTATGCAGTGTCCGCAACGGACTTGACCATCCACCGTGCATAAACTACATTACCTACATTGGCGGGCGAAGGAGCCACCGATTCTTCCTCTGCCCAGTGCCACCACAAGCCTAGAGCTGCCCCTGAGTACTGCTGCAATAAATTATTTCATCGATGGTTGTACACAATCACTATGGCGTGAAAGCCATGTTTAATAACGTGCTTTAACTCCTATCATCATAAAAATGATATCACGTATACATCTCAGTATTTTAGTTATTAAGAGAGCTGTAATATCATGAATGTAATGGATTCTGTGTCCAGTTGGAGGAATAGAGCCGGTTTAAGAAGCAGGTAGTGATTCACACACATAGAGCACATAGAAGATCAAATACAAAACAAAGCATTTAACGTGCTACTTTAATTACGATGTCATTTGAGAAACTGGTTAATTAAACGATTTTAAGATGACTTTAGTGACAAAATAAACTACGTGATTAAAGTGGAAATGTCGAGATTGAAGTTGACATTTCGTGCTTTTTCCCCACTGTGTGCCTTTTTTTCTCTGTACCCTAATAAGCTTTCATATGACACTCAGACAGTGGGCTACAACTCGCCTTTTCACCGCGACTTTGATGTGACTTCTTTTTTATTTCTGGCACTGTGCGATTTTGTGAACGTGAGCTTTCAAGTTTCTCCAACACACTATGTCACTCGATCAACTTCCTTTTGTTGATTATACCACGGTTTATTTGAACAAATAGTATGTTTTTCCTTTGCCTCCACTTGGTATTCGCTGAAATTCTTATATTTTCCCCGTGCTTTTCCCATTGTCTTTTCACAGAAGGCTGAGCTTAAGGGCGATTTATATTCATTTGCATATTCAAAGAGGCGTAATTCTGGGAGGAGTTGGGGCATTACATAAAACGCGGGCACGAGCGTTACTTTTCACGCTGATCGAGATTTATGTAGCGGAAGAACGTGGATGTTGGAGTACGCACAGATTCCTGCATCAGGATTTTTCTGTGCATAAGCACAGTTCGGCTTTTGTGCTTACGCCATGTTATAGTGCGAGTTCTACGCATGGTGTTATACATGAGGCCCCAGATGCAGCTGTGACTCACGTAGACTTTTCATTGCTCTGTGTGGTTTTGGCTGCCTCTCTATATATAATCCACCAAGACACCCGACCACGGTAGCAGCGAGGTGGGAGGGGCGTGTGTACAAAGTGCAGGGGCATCTAAGAAGACGCATTTTTGTTGTGGATGCGAATTGATGTATGTAGCGTGTAAAACAGTTTGCTATGCTGCACGGGTCATGCATTGTAACTGAAAACTCGGTTTTTAAAGACTGCTCACTTCATTGTGTATACGACTGTAGGTGAATGAAAAGATGCAACTCTGGAGGGGGCAACATACAATACAGCGTTTTACATGCTGCATACAGCGATTCACATTCGCGTCAAATTGTTTTACACGCTGCATACAGCGATTTACATCCGTGACAAACATGCCTCTTCTTAGATAGTCCTGTCTCGTCCACCCTCGTTCTTGAAGCATACACACCGCCTGGTCATGTAGTGTCTCTGTGTGAACCGGTCAGGCACAGAGAAGGTCAGCTGCCGAGAGAGCGTCTTGACTGTTGCAGGGCCTGCATTGGTGAAGCAGGTGAAACGGTAATGAAACAGAGGCACAGGGCTTATTGTTTTTAAAGACTGCTTCCTTCATTGGGTTTTAACCAATGCACGGAATGAACCAACACACAATCGTCCGTGCAGCGCTCAGGCTCGGAGGGTGGAACAGGAGGAGAGGAGACGTCCACTCCGCTCCCTCCGTCATGCTAGTCTGGTGATTTCTCGTTCAGTATACACTGCCTGCTCATTTGCCCACCTCTAACTCGTCCCTCGAGTCGGGGTCGTCTTTGTACAGTCGAGATGCACCTGTGACTCACATAGATTTTTCATTGCTCTGTGCGGTTTTGGCTGCCTTTTTATATATAATCCACCAAGATACCCGACCACGGTGGTAGCGAGGTGGGAGGGGGGTGTGTACAAAGTGCAGGAGCATCTAAGAAGACGCATGTTTGTCGCGGATGCGAATTGCTGTATGTAGCGTGTAAAACAGTTTGCTATGGTGCACGCGGTCGTGTGTCGTAACCGAAAACTCGTTTTTTAAAGACTGCTCACTTCATTGTGTTTTAACCTCAGTTGTAAAGGAATGTTTTAAGGATCCCATGGGATACCCCACACAAACAGTTTTACACACTGGCATATGGCGATTCACCTCCGCGAGAAACATGCCTCTATTAACAGTCAACGTGGGTCGGAACTGCGTGTGACATCTACAACAGACGAATATAAATGACGCCGGTTTTTCTGCGTCGTCACATCCAAGTTGGTGGGCGTGGCTCTGTGAGTTGTCGTCGCATCCAATGGTCTTGGAGATGGTGGGCGTGGCTCCTTCCTGCACGCGCCATAGGTGTCTCACTTGTCGGCGGCTTAGTGAATCCACGCCCCTTCCGGCGTGCTTTCCATGATTGTCTTGCCTTTCCATGGGTGTCTTGCCTTAGTGAATTATATATATAGATGCTTCTAATTCTGCTTCAGTATACCATAGAAACATCTGTCAAAAACACTGAAGCAGCAGCTTTGTGAAAACCAATACATGTGTCATTCTCAATACTTTTGGCCACGACTGTACAACACCAGCATAGGAATTCCTTACACACTGCAATACATTATAATTATTTCTTTTTTTTTGTAAAACACAATGTTATATCTACTCTCTCTCTCTCTCTCTCTCCTATATATATATATATATATATATATATATATATATATATAACATTCTAAGCCTAAAAGTGCAACGATTTTATGTGACGCTTTTATGTCATGTTTTTGTCACAATTTATATCAGGCTTATTTTAAAACCTTCGTGTATATGTTTGGTATCATTCTTTTCAGAATTTGTCGAACTTTAATGTGATGTTGTTAGATTTTCAGATTCTTATTCCATTTGTAAATTATAAACTAAAATATCAAGGATTTATGTACTGCGAGACAAGACTTTGTGCCAAGAGATTCAACCACACCCGGGGTAGGAAAAAAAAGACAAAGAGTAGATGCTGTACAGGCTTTTAAATGTTCGAAGCGCCATGCGAGATGCAGATCACATGGTACAGCAGCAGCAAGCCAGCAGCTGATCAAGCAAAGAGGAGGTAAAAAAAGCTGTATTTGTTTCCCATTGTATCACCATTTACTTGAGTGTTTCGGGGGAGCAACCGCATCTCTTTGGGGTGTGTTCAGCCCCCTTCACAACACGAGTGGCAGAGACGCAAAGTGGCTGGTATGTAGTGCAGGCCAGGGGGGTTGGCGAGTGAAGCGAGCAGGGAGTAAGCCCCCTAGCCTTATATATAAACATCTACATGTGGAAGTGTGTGTGTCTGTCTGTTCCGGTAAGGTCTCCACCTCCAAGCATACACAAGGCAGGCCATCACATCAGCAAAATAAAACCTCTGAAGAAAGAGGCACTTGCTTAGCGGCTAATGCAGAAGCGAGTCAAAAATGATATCCCTTTTACTTTTCCTCCTGGTGCTAATACACTAGGAAGGTGAGCACGTTAGCCATACAAAACCTCAGAAGAAAGACAGTTGCTTTGCTGCTAATGCACAAACGATGCAAGCACATTGGCAAGACGAAACCTCCTAGGAGAGAGATACCAAGAGTTGTTCCTTTCAATTACCTGACATCGCTACATTTCAATTTATTTTCTGATGATTTCAATAGTTTCTAGGACCCTGTGCTTTTTACAGCATGGGCTTACACAGCTAGTATTTTAATAAATTAATTTTACATATAGTGCCCTCCATATCGTTTGGGAAACAAAAACATTTTTCTTGATTCCCCCTGTGCTCCACAGTTTAAAATTACAAATCCAACAGTTCAGCTGTGATTAAAGTACACATTGTAGACTTTAATTTGAGGGGATTTTCATACATTTCAGTCACAAAACCCCCCACCCCCACCATTTCAGGGCACCATAATATTTGAGACAATTGGTATCACAGGTTTTTGTGATTCCTCAGGTGTGTGTCATGGCTTCATAAGATACCTCGGCTTGCTTCTACCATTTGCAGTCTGTAGTTGCCATTGTTCTAGATGAGGACAAGAGCTGTGCCAATGAAAGCCAAAGAACCCATCATGAGGCTAAAAAAAACAAGAATAAAGCCATCAAAGACAAAAGTAAAGCATTAGAATTAACTAAATCATCTGCCTAGAATATCATGAAGAAGAAAGAACACACAGGTGAGCTCAATAATCACAAAGAGACTGGTAGGCCAAGGAAGACCTCCACTGCTGATGACAGAAGAATCCTCACTTTGGTGAAGAAAAAGCCCCAAATGCCTGTCTGACAGATCAGAAACAGTCTTCAGGAGGCAGATGTGTGTGTGTCAGAGACAACTATCAGCAGAAGACTTCATGAATGGAAATACAGAGGCTACACTGCAAGGTGCAAACCACTTGTTATTAGCCACAAAAACAAGATGGCCAGATTACACAGTTTATGAAAAAGGACTTCAAAGAGCCTGCAGAATTCTGGGAAGGTGTTGTGGACCAATGAAACAAAGATGAACATCATCACAGTGATGGCAAGAGCAAAGTGTGGAGACCAAAAGAATCCAAAGATCCAAAGCAGGCCACCTCATCTGTTAAACATAGTCCTGGGGGTGTTATGGTTTGGGCATGTATGGCTGCCACAGGTCCGGGCACAATTCTCTTCATTGATAATGGAACTGCTGATAGCAGTCTCACAATGAATTCTGAGGTGAGCATAGGGGACAGCTTAAGGGCTCTAGTGATTGTAGCTACCCACTGTTCCAAGGGTTAGTGCTGTGTTCTAATGCCTATTCTCTTCCTCCCTCTGCAGACCGGATGACAGCTGTAACATCTCCGACATCACTTTCAGTGTCCATCCACCTAGACCCAGCTTTTCCTGCCAGAAGGTCATATAACCAGAGGTGAGGCCATTTTGAATTCAGTTTACTGCAAAACTCCACTCTGTAAAGATGCTATTTTGCAATTGCTGCTTGCATTTTTTGCTTTTCAGTTATATGGGGTCACCTGCCATTGCTGTGTCCCTGAAATGGGGGACCATATAGTAAAAGTGTTGTCATTTCTATATGGTTTGACCGAAATGTATGTAAATCCCATTTGATGAAAGTCTGCAATGTGCACTTTAATCATGTCAGAATTGTTTGATATGTAATTTTAAACAGTGGAGCAGAGGGGTCAATGTCCGAAACAATATGGAGGGCATGGTATATTTGTGTCCTGTATAACAAACATCATGTGACTGAAAATATGTAACAATATAGCAAATGTCATGTGAATGAAAATATGTAACAATCCTCCACATATTTTAATGTAAAAGAAATCTAACAGTCCATGCTTCTGCATATCATCTCTGCCTCCTCACCTTCTGTTTCATATCCCTCTTCCCTAAATATTCAGCAGCATTCATCTTAGTTGTTCCTTTATTGGGTTTCTAAAATATCAATCCTTGTATGTTGTATTCAAATAAAAAGTAATAATTATTACTAGTAAAATATATTATTGCTTAAAGAATGTTATTAACATTGCAGTAATTGAAGAAACACTCAAAAAGACATGAACAAATATGTCAAAAGAACTCTGTTTTTTCTTCTATGCAATTAAAGTTGTGGTAAGGCTGCCTATATAGCAGTGTCATATAATTTCATATGTCTTGTTATATTCATAGTGCCAAACATCTCCACTTTAGTTCAATCGCACCTGACCTTTTCCTAGCACATGTCCCAGTGAGTATATCTTCCATCTTCACAGATTTTAATGTACTTCCACAAAGCAGGCATTGTAGCAGCTGTGGGTTGACATTTTCCAGCCTTTCACATTCATCTCTATAAGTGAAAGGAGACTTTTAACATCCTTAACAATGTAAAACAAATATAAAATTGCTTCTGTGCATTGTTTAGATGATAAAATTATTTTGCCAGCATATTCCCCTAAAACTTTTCAGAGGTTGCTCCCTGTAGGACAGTGTCTACCATCCTGTATTTATAACTGATGTTCCTTTTTACCACATACATGGTTTCCACCAGAGGCAGCTGTGGGAAGAGGACTCAGACATTTTAAAGAGGTTCTGCCTGACCTGGAAGTGCTTCCAGGGTGTAATTTTATGTGACTCCAGAAGTACTCCCAGATCTGGATTTAAAGGAGCCTTATCCAAGCAAGCTTAAGTTGGGTGGTAGAGAACAAGGAAGACAGTAGAGGAATTACTATATTGGATGGTACTTGTGATTCTGTGTTGAAATGAGATCCCGTGAAAGGAATTTAGTAAAATAAAATACATTTTATTTGTAATCTTGTGCACTTGTGTTTGGAGTCAGGAGTTCAGTAGCACCCACTGTCTGTCACGTCCCATAAAAAAAAGTAAAACTTACATTACTGCTGTGATCTTACAAGTGGCCAAGATGGTGTGAGGTATTTAAAACCAGTAACAATCCTTCTAGCCTACCCAGAGGAGGTGCACCAAAAGGCATTCTATCTTCTACTTAAGTGGTTGATTTTGGCCTACACCAGGCAAAAATGAGCTTCACTCTCAAGTTCAAAAACATGTTCTGTACAGTTTCAAAACACATTCAAAAAGGAAAAAGGACCACAGTTAACCCCAGCAAGAGAGAATTTATTGAATGAAAAGGAATAATACAAGAAAAGGTTAAAACAAGGAAAAAAAGAGTTGCCCAAGGCAATCATAGCAAACATTGTCTAAAGCATAATCTGTAAAGCAGTGAAGTTCAAAAGCCAAAAAAAAATCAGAAATGACAAAGAGAACAATACTCACAAACCATCAACACCTCAACGACGTCTTATTTATGGTGGTGCATTATCACTGCCTACTATAGTGGAGTGTGAAATACTGTACAAATGGCCAATTCAAATTCTCCCAACCAGACCTGCACTGGACTTCAATTGCCAGCATGCATGTATTGTTCTCTTAATTGTCAATGACAGGTGTCCCTGGCTCTTGGGGATCCACCTACAAAATACAAGGAACACAAGAGAACCAAAAAATATACATATATACTAACTAATAAACATCTAGGAAAGAAATACATAATTTGACACATCATAAATGAAAAGAACAATGTAAGAAATAATGGAAAACAATGAAAAATAATGAAAAAGCCAGTCACAGGGGATGCACAGATTAGTGTGTTTCATTGTGTTGGTCCCAAGCCCAGATAAATGGGGAAGGATATGTCAAGAAGGGCATACATTGTAAACTTTTGCCAGATCAACATATGGACAACAGTATAGATTTCCATATTGTATCGGTCAAGGCCTGGGTTAACTGCCACCAGTACTGTTAGTCACCAGGGTGCTGGTGGAAATTGGGATACTGTTGGCCGAAGAAGGAGAAGAAGAGGTGGGAGGCATGTCTGGAGGCAGGAGGAGAGGAGGAAGGTAAAGAGAGTGGAACTGAGGGTAGGAACTTTGAATGTTGGCAGTATGACTGGTAAGGGGAGAGAGTTAGCCGATATGATGGAGAGAAGGAAGGTTGATATATTGTGCGTGCAAGAGACCAGATGAAAGAGGAATAAGGCCAAGTGGATTGGAGGTGGATTCAACTTGTTCTACCATGGTATGGATGAGAGTAGAAATGGAGTAGGGGTTATTCTGAAAGAAAAGTATGTCAGGAGTGTTTTGGAGGTGAAAAGTGTCAGACAGAGTGATGATTATGAAGCTGGAAACTAAGGGTGTGAAGAAGAATGTTTTTAGTGCAAATGCCTTGCAAGTTGGGTGTGTGATGGATGAGAAAGAAGATTTCTGGAGTGAGTTGGATGAAGTGATGGACAGTGTACCCAAGGGAGAAAGAGTGGTGATTGGAGTGGATTTCAATGGACATGTTTGTGAAGGGAACAGAGGAGATGAGGAGGTGATGAGTAGGTATGATGTCAAGGAGAGGAATGAAGAAGGTCAGATGGTAGTGGATTTTGCAAAAAGGATGGACATGGCTGTGGTGAATACTTATTTTAAGAAGAGGGAAGAACATAGGGTGACGTACAAGAGTGCAGGAAGATACACACAGGTAGATTATACCCTATGCAGAAGAGTCAATCTGAAGGAGATTGGAGACTACAAAGTGGTGGCAGGGGAAAGTGTAGTTAGACAGCATAGGATGGTGGTCTGTAGGATAATGTTGGAGATCAAGAAGAGGAAGAGAATGAGAGTAGAGCCAAAGATCAAATGGTGGAAGTTGAAAAAGGAAGACTGCAAAGTTGAGTTCAGGGAGGCTGTAAGACAGGCACTGGGTGGCAGTGAAGAGTTACCAGATAGCTGGGCAACTACAGAAGAAGTAGTAAAGGTGACAAGACAAGAGGCAAGAAGGGTGCTTGATGTGACATATGGACAGAGGAAGGAGGAATAGCTAGAGGTGGAATGGGGAAGTACAGGAGAGTATACAGAGGAAGAGGTTGGCAAAAAATTGGGATAGTCAGAGAGATGCAGAAAGTAGACAAGAGTACAAGGAAATAAGGCGTAAGGTGAAGAGAGAGGTGGCAAAGGCTAAAGAAAAGGCGTATGATAAGTTGTATGAGAAGTTGGAAACTAAGGACAGAGAAAATGACTTGTACTGATTGGCTAGACAGAGAGACTGAGCTGGGAAAAATATGCAGCAGGTTACGGTGATAAAGGATAAAGATGGAAACGTACACACAAGTGAAGAGAGTGTGTTTAGCAGATGGAAAGAGGACTTTGAGAGGCTGATGAATGAAAAGAATGAGAGGGAGAGAAGGTTGGATGATGTGGCAATAGTAAATCAGGAAGTGCAACAGATTAGCAAGGAGGAAGTAAGGACAGCTATGAAGAAGATGAATGATGGAAAGGCCGTTGGTCCAGATGGCATATCTGTGGAAGCCTGGAGGTGTTTAGGAGAGATGGCAGTGGAGTTTTTAACCAGATTATTTAATGGAATCTTGGAAAGTGAGAGGATGCCTGAGGAGTGGAGAAGAAGTGTATCGGTACAGATTTTTAAGAATAAGAGGGATGTTCAGAGCTGTAGTAACTACAGGGGGATAAAATTGATGAGCCACAGCATGAAGTTATGGGAAAGATAGTGGAAGGTCGGTTAAGAAGAGAGGTGATGATTAGCAAGCAGCTGTATGGATTTATGCCAGGAAAGAACACCACAGATACTTGTTCTGAGGGTGTTGATGGAGAAGTATAGAGAAGGCCAGAAGGAGTTGCATTACATCTTTGTGGACCTGGAGAGAGCATATAACAGGGTGCCTTGAGAGGAGTTGTGGTATTGTATGAGGAAGTTGGCAGTGACAGAGAAGTATGTAAGAGTGGTACAGGATATGTATGAGGGAAGTGTGACAATGGCGAGGTTTACGGTAGGAGTGATTGATTCATTCAACATGGAAATGGGATTACATCAGGGATCGGCTCTGAGCCCTTTCTTATTTGCAATGGTAATGGACAGGTTTACAGACAAGATTAGACAGGAGTCCCAGTGGACTATGATGTTTGCTGATGATATTGTGATCTGTTGTGAGAGTAGGGATCAGGTTGTGGAGACTGTGGAGAGATGGATATATGCTCTAGAAAGGAGAGGAATGAAGATCAGTAGGAACAAGACAGAATACATGTGTGTAAATGAGAGGGAGGTCAGTGGAACGGTGAAGATACAAGGAGTAGAACTGGCGAAGGTGGATGAGTTTAAATACTTGGGATCAACAGTACAGAGTAACAGTGATTGTGGAAGCAATGTGAAAAAGTGAGTGCAGGCAGGGTGGAATGGGTGGAGAAGAGTGTCAGGAGTAATTTGTGACGATTATCAGCAAGAGTGAAAGGGAAGGTCTACAGGACGATAGTGAGACCAGTTAAGCTATATGGGTTGGAGACGGTGGCACTGACCTAAAAAACAGGAGACATAGCTAGAGGAGTTAAAGATGTTAAGATTTGCATTGGGTGTGACGAGGATGGACAGGATTATAAATTAGGACATTAAAGGGTCAGCTTAGGTTGGACGGTTTGGAGACAAAGTCAGAGAGGCAAGATTGCGTTGGTTTGAACATGTGCAGAGAAGAGATGTTGGGTATATTGGGAAAAAGATGCCAAGGATAGAGCTACCAGGCAAGGGGAAAAGAGGAAGGCCTAAGAGAAGGTTAATGGATATGGTGAGAGAGGACATGCAGGGGATGACTGTAACATAGCAGGATGCAGAGGACAGGAAGAGATGGAACAAGATGATCCGCTGTGGCAACTCTAAGGGGAGCAGCCGAAAGAAGAAGACTGAAAAATAATGAAAATTGAATAAATAAGATTAAAGAAAAGAAATGTAAACATGATCCAGGGGTTACTTGACTATAACAGCATTGGCTAACACAAAAAAAATTCAACTAACTCAAAACATCTTTTACAGAAAAGTAAATGTCAGATTCATTGGGTTCAAAGAAGCTTTAAATATACATATACATTTAAATGTCAGGGGAATACATAAAAAACTAAAGAATGAATACTGGATCATAACAACACAGGGCAAAAGCCGTTTAGCTGAAGTAGTGCAATAGCAGTATTATTTCTCAATCCCTCAAAATCCCTCTTGCTCTGTTGTTCTCAAATTAAGTTTTTATTTCCAGTCCTCCAACATCATTTACTTTGGAACTGAAATCTAATGAGGACTTAACAGATATATGAATTCAGGACTATGGCTAGTCAGTGAACAGATCTTACTTCTACATGTAATAGAATGTTCTGGAGCTGTGTGAAACATTACAGATGAAGTTTATTGTATTATGGCTCACTAAACCTGTTTTATTATCTGCTTGCTTGAGGCAAAACCACACACTGTACATATAACAAGAAACAATTTGTTAAATGTTAAAATGCCTAAAAAAACACTACTTAGACACTGTCACCTTCTGCATGATAAGCTTTAGCCAGAATTATTTGCAAGTGAAAGCACCTGTACAAAAATCCACCAGAGTGTGTATCCTTCTCCTGTCAAAGCTTGTGCTCAATATATTTTAATAAAGTGAAGATGGCTTCAAGATCTGTAAACGTGAATAAGCTGTACGCCTGTTAGCTTTCATCATTTAGACTCCTGAGTGGCTGCTGCCTGACTTAAATCTGCTGCCAAAATTAGACATGTGAATTGTTCACCAGCAGAGGGCAGGCCTAGCCTTTCCTTTGCTGATTGGAATTGTCAGCTACAGAACTATGAAAATAAGACAATTACTACCACTGTCTAAGATAAGCTCCTGTGTTTCGTCTAAATAAAATGTTTCATAGTCATCTATGGAGATTAGACCTATCTTTCTCCTCTGGATGCAGTTATCACTAAAGTTTATTCATAAATGACCTTCTCATCCTTTCAGGATTGTGCCCAGTGATTCTGAAAAACTGCAACACAACCTTCTTTCGAATGGAATTAGAAAATCTGTCTCTTCTTGATTATGTGAAATTTGTTATCTGGTAATTTCTTCTAATTGCTATTCCATAACATATTAGGAGATAACAAAATTGTGCACTTACTAGATTCATCTCTAAACCTTTAAATTAACCCAAGACAAATTTATAGTGGTGTGGTAGCATAGTGAGGCCTCACCACTCCAGGACAACAGGTTTGAATTCTGGTTGTGGTTCATTCACTGCCTGAGATAAGCGTCACTGTTCTCTTGTGACCATATGGGATTTCTCTGGGTACTCAAAGGTCGCGTGTGTGTGAGGTGTGAGGTTCAAATGGCAGCACTGATTTGCAGTGGTGGGACTGAGAATTGGTGTCCATGTGAGTGTGTCCTGTGATGGACTAATATTCTGCCCAGGCCTGGTTGTTGCCTTGTGCTTGACAACGGTAAGATAAGACTCAGGTACTGTAGCTGTGATTCTGCATTGGAAGAAGCAGTTTTGAGTAAAGAATGAACATCACAGAGCTGTAGCAGCCATGTGCAGATCTTGCACACTTGTGTACTGTACTGTAAGCATATTTCAATCCACATTTTACATTAGCAGTTAATGGTAGATGTGCCACCTCTATTCCGTCTTTACCTGCAACGGCCAAAAGGCCCATGCCCCAGTCCTCCCTGCCATCTCTCCACATGTCCATCAAAGGGTTGTCAGTAGCAGTAGCAGCATCAGCATTTGTTGTGGTGGCCGCAATCTGATGGATGTACAGTATGGAGTGATGTTTTCCAGCTTTAACAACCCAGTCAGACACACTTGTGGCAGCTGGACTGCATGGCGTAGTTCCTTGGGTGAATCAGTGCATGTGAGTCTCTGTGCACTGATGATCTCATGGAGTTCTGGGTCATAAGGCTGGATTTAAGTTGTGAGCTCACTCAGTATGCACTGAAAGTGCCGTGTTATCCAGCTGCCGGCTTACTGTCTGTGCAGGCAGGGTGGTTACAAACAAGAGGACCTCACTGGCCTATGGACAGACTGACATTCATTAAAAAGTATGCACTGAGCCTGCCTGTTGCCAACACAAAATTTGAATGTTCTGATATTTAATTCTGTTTGTTTTATCTCAGGGAGGAATTGTGGTGCTGTGGTTAACACAGCACAGATCACTATTTGGCCGTAAAAGTGGGTCCTGCATAGTTAGCAGATACTTACCTAACCTTCATAATCCACTAAAAACCATTCAGTTTCTCCATCCCCTTTGACTTCAATGTATTTTGCTGAGTTTGATTAAGGTCCTGAACATTTTTTTAAATTACTGACTCTGCTTGGGTTCAGCCCAAAATCTTAGCCTGGATAAATTTGGCCTTTGTTATTGTCAGGTCTGCAGAACTAGTCTGTACTTATTTATGTAACAATGTGTGGGAATTTGGAGAGGAACAGTCAGCATAGATGAAGTGCTACTGAATATTGCTGGACTTGACCTTTAACTTTTGTAGATAGATAGATAGATAGATAGATAGATAGATAGATAGATAGATAGATAGATAGATAGATAGATAGATAGATAGATAGATAGATAGATAGATAGATAGATAGATCTTTTTTCCTCAGGGGGCAATTAGCCTTTTTACAGAAGCTCATTATATGAATTTCCTAGAACATGAGGAAAATTTTGGCGAGAACAGTTAGTTTAGCCCAACAAGCTTGTACATCCTATTCACATGGATTGTCCAAAATAACGTCTGGAGACAAAAAATTTACACACAGTGCTCCAGATGCAGCTTCACTATTGTGCTATAAAAAAGTCTGACCTCCATTGATTTGTACACTACATCAGGATGCTATGTAAGCTAACATTCTGCTAGCTTTCTTAATGGCTTCTGAAAACTGCCTGGAAGTTGATGCTGACAAGTCCACTATGTCTTCTAATAGATTTCTGGGTTCACGATAAGTCTACTTTTTTTTTTTTTTTGAAAGCAAACAAAAATATATTTAATAGTTGTGATTTCACAAACTTTAGAAAACATACTTATTATCTACTATATTGCACAGCATCTGGGAGGATCTTTTCAAGCAGTCTTGAATTACTTGGTCATTGGCATACAGGCTTTGTGTAGTTATATCGCCTTATATTGCCTGTGTCTGGCCGAAAAAAACACAAGCGTTACCTGGTAGGTAACCATCCAAATAATCAGATTGCAATTCAGACCTATGAAAAAAGCGTGGGATACAAGTTCAAGGCACACACGTTTTTTATTTTTTTTATTTTTACCTTGTGGGCAATGCCTTCCCTGTTCCCACAAGCCCAGCACAGTCCAAAGCACCAATACAGCACAATACAATAAGTCTTTCTCTTTTCCTTCTCCTCCATTCCTCTGGCCAAGCTTCGTCTTCCTTCTCCCGACTCTGGCTCCTGGAGTAGTGGCTGCTGACTCCTTTTATAAGGCACCCGGAAGTGCTCCAGGTGCTTGATAACTCGTTTCCAGCAGCACTTCCGGGTGTGGCGGAAGAACTGCCCATAAGGCAGGGGAGGTAATGCTCTGGCCACGCTTGATCCCCCAGTCCTTTCAGTGTGGTGGCAAGGGCCCTGGCCACACACTATATATATATATATATATATATATATATATATATATATATATATATATATATATATATATATATATATATATATATATAGTGAGCACAGGTCCGAACACCATCAGACAAACACCACAACTTTACTAAAAACACGTTTATTTAAGCACAGTCCCACACAACACACAGTGCTCCCGCACCAAACACCCTTAACACGGGCCTTCCTCTCAAATGTCCATGGGCTGCCTTTCCTCTCCTCACTGGAACTTCGTCCTGCTCCCACTCCCAACTCTAGCTCCCTGATTGGAGTGAGGCAGCCCCTTTTATTTCCACCCGGATGTGCTCCAGGTGCCTGATAACGCTCTTCCAGCAGCAATTCCTGATGTGGCAGAAGTGCTGCCCTTGCACCCGGAAGCACTCCGGTTGTCCCTGGAAGGTCCTTTCTCTACCTTCCCAGGTGTGGTGGAAGTGTCAACCTCCTGGGCTCCATGACGCTTGAGGCACCCACTGGCGGTAGCCACAGGCCCCAGTGGGTTTGAGCCTCCTTGCTCCTTCCCTGTGGTCCCTTCAACATCCAGGGCGGTTGCCCCCTCGTGGCCCAGGGGACATATAGACCACCTCCTAGTCCTTCCAGGCATCCCGGCTGGGTTGGACCCCCGGCCTCCTGTGACAATATATATATATAAATATTGTATATACTGTATATTGTGGTAGGTTCAGCTCAGACACAAACAGGCAAACACAGAATGCTCCAAACACACACATTTAATTACTGGTGTGGCGGAAGTGCCGCATGAGCACCCGGAAGTACTCCGCGTGTCCCTGGAATTCCTTCCGCTAGCAGTTGTGGGTTTGGCGGAAGTGCTGATATCCAGGGCTCCACAATCCTCCGGCCGCCCTCTTGTGGCCCATGTGAGGTATAATCCATTTCCTCGTCCTTCTAGGCATTCTGGCCGGGCATTGGTCCTGGCCGTCCGCCACAATATATAAATAT
The DNA here is from genome assembly GCF_016835505.1 of Polypterus senegalus. NCBI lineage: Eukaryota > Metazoa > Chordata > Cladistia > Polypteriformes > Polypteridae > Polypterus > Polypterus senegalus. The sequence continues at coordinate 52,775,036 of NC_053171.1, forward strand.
ATATATATATATATAAATCAAGCCACAGAAAACCATAACTGTGCCATCTATTATTGAATACATCTCACCTGAACACTATACACCTTTTTAAACTAATTTTTAATATTTTAATACTTTAATATTTACTACAAAACCTAAATTTTAACAAATTACACAGTAATAGTGTGCTACTCAGCACAGTAATCACAGATCACAGTTACATTGTTGTGATCATTGCAAAATGGCTCCTAGCAAACACAGCAGTGGTGAGCTAGTATGCAGTCCAGTGGTACTGGACATATGTGGCACCTTCTGTATTTTTTGTCCACTTTGCTTCTATAAGAAGCTGTATCAGGTGATGTGGCTTGTGCTCCTTCACTCTTTGATAGTTGCTTGCCCTCTTCACCTTCATTCTCCTCCTGCTCCTCAGAGCTCTGCCCCTCTATAGTTCCCTGCCCAGAACATTCATGATCTATCAGTACTGTCACTTTGCATTGCCTCACTCTGTTGTTCTTCATTTGTCTTCCCACTGCATGCCTCTAAGTCTCTGCCTTACTTGTCCTCTACCATCAATGACAGGACTCCTAAAGTACTCATAGATAAATAGATAGTGTCACACAACTGTGCCTGGGCATCACCTTCCTGGCTTGAATGAGGTAAGCTATACCACTCTGGAATAAGTGGGGCCACTGTCACATGGTTTCTTCTCTTCTGTCTCCAGCTCAGAGAAGATGCCCTGGGGCCGAGGATTGAGCTACACTAGAGCAGAGAGAGAGAGAAAAGCCCAGACCTTGTCTTATTTATTGTTTGATTACTTATTGTTGCCTGTGTTTCTTTGTGCACTCATGCACTTGGTTATTTTATTTTTTTGAGTTTACAATTAAACTTGGTGCAACTATTTCCACAGACCCCTTTAGTTTTTTGTGCAATTACAACAGGTAGACAGATAGAACCTATGCTGATAAGCATTGCAGCATCCATCCATCCATCCATCCATTATCCAACCCTCTATATCCTAACTACAGGGTCACAGGGGTCTGCTGGAGCCAATCCCAGCCAACACAGGGCACAAGGCAGGAAACAAACCCCGGGCAGGGCACCAGCCCACCGCAGGGTGCGCACACACCCACACACCAAGCACACACTAGGGACAATTTAGAATCGCCATTGCACCTAACCTGCATGTCTTTGGACTGTGGGAGGAAACCGGAGTACCGGAGGAAACCCATGCAGACACGGGGAGAACATGCAAACTCCACACTGGGTGGACCCGGGAAGCGAACCCGGGTCTCTTAACTGCGAGGCAGCAGTGTTACCCACTGTGCCTTTGTGCCGCTCTCATTATAGCATTTCTTTCCTTATATCTGTTTCCTCTCTAAACACATAAATACCTAAATAATGGGCAATGCGGTAAAAATGAAGCTGTAATAAACATATATAGATACAAATAAATCCTGAAAGAAGCACATTTTGTTTGAGTGCTGTTTACAAATGGAACACTTAAAAGCACATGTAAAAAAACTGACATTTTACCATGTTCAGGGCCTCTAATAAAAAATGTACATTTTAGGAAAATAAAGGATAATGGCAAAATTATTTAAAACTATTTTGCCATTTTTCTGGTAGTAAATTGTTGAGGATGAAATGAATAAGGCATACCTGGGGAACAGCATCCACACTATATCATATGACCCGTGACCCTGAGGTATGTACAGTATACAAGGGTTAAAAAGAGTCCACGTTACATAACTCATATCACATATATTACTCACTCACTAGCTTCAGATTCAAACAAAGAAGTACGCTTTTCAAGTCAGGCTATGTGTCACAAGCCTAAATTAACTTGCAGTTGCTTTGTGGAGTCTTTGGCTTTTGGTCACAATTCCTGTTTCTGATTTTTTCAAGTCTGATTTGGGCAGAGCATTGTCTAACGAAAAATATAAAGTTATTCTTTGTTTTATATGGCAGCTTTTGCATTGTGCACTGTCACAACAAATACCACATCTCTGTCAATATATCTCTCCTTTATCAAAGAAAATCCTGACACGAGACAAGACTATTTCCAAGAGATTTTTTCAAGTCATGCCCTCCTCTCAACCATATTCAACCACACACACGGTCCTCTCACCTCTAATTCATGTGAATGCTTTTGACAGACACAGTTCATGCTCTCACAGCTATTATAAATGTTTACGTTTTCCTCACTTTAAGATCCCAAATAAAGAAGACTTATTATGTCCAAATCTTATTGAAGAATTTCCTCCTGAAGGGTTGTCAACCAAAGAAATGAGTATATGGGCAATCCTAGCACCGAGAAATGAAGTCAAATGAATTAACACGAAAATTGTCAATCGGTTACATGGCAAATTGGTTAAATGTGTATCAATAGACTATGCTGAAACAGTTGGTGGTGATCGTGCGGAAAATGAAAACATCAACCTACAATATCCCGAAGAATATCTACAACCGTTAACACGTCTGGTTTTCCACCGCCCGAATTACTGTTGAAAGAAGGATGTATCCAAGAAAGGTAATGTAGCACATCTTCCGCAAATAACATTAGACACCAAAGGAGATCTTGATATGCCATTCGTATTAAAATGTTTACAGTTTCCCGTTAAAATAGCTTTTACAAAGACGATTAACAAATCACAGAGACAAACATTCGAAAAAGTCGGTTTATTTATTAGAGAGAAAGAAACGATATTCACTCACGGGCAGTTATACGTTGCGTTGTCAGGATGTTAGTCCAAACACAAAATCAAAATTCAATGCGATATTGACAAAAATGTAATTCGAAAAATAGTTTTTGCTGAAGTTTTACAGTAAAAGTGTAAGTTTAAAAAGTATTTGCGTGTTAATTTCAAAGCCAAACAGAACGAAAATGTGTAATGCAATGAATACCTCTAACGCAACATGAAACATGATTTACTTTCAAATTATTATGTTTTACTATTTTTTAATATGGTTAATTACTCACTGTAATGTAAAATAGTTCTGTTATGCATACGTAACAATTCACATGAAAATAGCAATCTGTTTAAATTGTACATCTGCATCCCCATATGCGAGCGGCAGAAATGCAAAGTGGCTTTCAAGTAGTGCCAGCCAGGGGGTTGGCGAGTGAAGTGAGAGAAGCCCCCTAGTGTCTATATATAAAAAAATCTATCTGTCTGTCTGTCTGTCTGTCTGTCTGCTTTTCACAAGAGAACTACTTAACAGATTTAGATTGGGTTTTTTTCTATAATTTTCTGTAACATACTGGTTGATTTTGCAACTTCTCTCATCACGCTAAGAATCATAGTTCATTTGCAGGAGCGATATATACACACTAATATGAGACAGAGGTTGCAGGCTGAGGGGAGGGGGAAGCGTGACGTCAGGAGTAGGGAGCTGGGCAGGGCCCTCTTCACTGTCCTGTTTCACTAATACTTGGGTGTAGAAATCACAGCTGAGAGGGTCGGGTTGTGAATGCAGAGAAGAAACCTGTTTTTTCTGGAATGCAGAAACCAAAGCAGACTCCGAAACTCTTTAGATAATTCTGAAAAGGGAATTCAGGTCTCCACACCTGCCTGCCTGATAAACAGGGTCCACACATTGAAAAAATCCATTAGTAAACACCTAGTGTTACTACTCTGAGACAGCTGCACAAGTTTAATATAACAAAACATTATCAGATGAGAAATGGGGTCTTTGGTAGTACAGCACTTGTACAGGTTGGTGGTGGGGGGGGAGTGGGAATGTGAGAAAAATGCAACTGAAGCCTGGCTGAGTACTTATTCCAATGGTTTTAACAGCAGGTGGCACATAGGCTTTGTATTTCAGGGCAAGGATGGCAGCAGGACTCCAGGAAAAACACAAAGATGTGACTGGTTAGTCTAGAATGCTAATCCCCACCCACATTAGGTATGGCTTAGCATTCCTTCAGCTCTTCTCCCTCTGTCATTGCCCTCTACTGTGCTACATCAGCACCTGAAAAGAAAATCAGTGGGACTTCAAGGAAATTAGCTTTCGCCAAGGATTTGTTTCAGCTTGGTCAGCTGTTTTGCTTACTTCATGTAAATTTCAGTTTGACTAATAATGGCTTGATGATGTGTTTCACCCAGTAAACTTAGTATTACATTCCAGTGGTGTCGTTGCATGACAGGTTCTGGTACAGAGGATAATTTACCCAGTGCTGCTAGGGTTTACAGCTGTTATCGTGTCTGTTTGTTTTTAGGGTTAGGTCACTTTGCCAAAGGAGGTGTTGCTCCTGCACATTCCACTACACTACCAATGCCAGTGTGGGACTGCAGTGATGAAACATGGGACAGATTTTGGCATGTTATATTTCCTCTGCAGATTACTTTGCAATAATTGCTCAATCAGTCTTCACTTAATAAATTGCCTTTTACCGTGAACACAATTGTATGTCAATTTATACAACATACAGGGAAGTTTCAAGATAACATGTAACGTATGAAAATAGTTCAGATATCCCAGCATTGAATATATTTTTTCTTTTTTGATTATGCAGGTGTTAGCCTTGTAGCAGCTATTACGCATTTAACCAATCTGCCAATTTGACCATAAACATTTATAAGCTGAGACTGCAGGAACTGTGTCTGACAAAAGCATTCACATCAATGAGAGGTGAGAGGACCCTGGGCGTGGGCCGTTAACTGGAAATGGTTGAGAGGAGGACGGGACTTGAAAAAATCTCTTGGCAATAGTCTTGTCTCATCTCAAGGTTTTCTTTTATAATACAGAGATGTTTTTTATGGAGGACAGAAATAACAAAAGTGCCTGTAAAACAGTTTGGTGCTGAACAACACCAGACAACATCAAAAGGTCAATGAAAAAAAAAATCTCAGTAACACTTTAGTTTCGATACTGTAAAAAGTAATCTATTACTCATTTACTATAATTTAACACGATGTCAACAAAAGCTTCTTTTGGTCTTCATAACACTTACAAAACATCAGTAAAGTGTTTCTTTATCTCTGTAATGTGACCGACTGTAAATATGTCACTTTGAATTATTCATGTCTGTGCTGTGTGGCATATTGACATGCTGATAAAATTACTTGTTAATATGAAGAATTCTCAGGTCTTACACCATAATATGTAATATTAAGAGAAATGTGTCTCACTTAAGCCACCTCAGGCCACTTCAAAGTGATATATTTGTAGTCGGTCACATTGCAGAGATAAAGAAACACTCTACTGATGCTTTGTAAGTGTTCCGATGACCCAAAGAAGTTTTTGTTAGGGTCTTGTTACCTAAAAGTAAATGAGTAACAGATGCATTTTTGTAGTACCTAAATTAAAGTTTTAAAGTTTTATCTAAACCTCAAATTATTTGTGTTGCATAATCCATCACATCAAGTCGAGTGTTCACAATGTCCCAAATATATATTTTCTTTGGCTAAAATGTTGTTCAACAAACCATTCCCAGAAAATTCCTCTTAGTTAGGGTGGAAGTGCAAATGAGAATGGTCTTTTGAACTGAAGACTCACCTTTCACCTCATTTATTTGGTCGCTAAGCTGCAACGCTGCATTTCTGGGTTTTTTAACAGCAGTTTGTGAGATTGCACTGTTGAACTGACCTTCTGCTTGTTAAAGGACGTCGATTTGCACAAATATGAGGCAGACTTTCTATATAATGATGTTTTTACTTGCTTTTCTTTAACTTTTAACAGGACTTGAAATTTGGCACAGGATTAATGATATCCCGCACAAATTTAGTCATTCCTACACATTTAGATTTTAATATGCAAATATCCCGTAATCTCTCTTACTTGTTACAAGAATATTCAACATCTTTTTCAACTACTTTATAATTGTTCCTTATTTATTTATTAGGAATTGCCTAATTTTTTTCATCTGTATATATTAAAGTTAATATGTGTGTGTGTGTGTGTGTGTGTGTTGTATGTATGTATGTTCCAGCATCACTTCTAAACAGCTGGAGCGATTTTCATGAAACTTGGTAAACATGTTTTTCATTGGTTGACTAAAAATACTGTAGGGTGAAATCAACCCTAACCCACCCCCTTCTGGGTAGGGTGGGGGGGGTGATCTTGTGCTCTTGTATGCACGTTATCTTCCAGTTGACACGCGGAACAATCACCAGAGGGTGAACTGGAGGTGACTGCCAGTATTCTTTATGTCTGAGTGCCACTGTGCCCCTGTTGCTTTTGAAATTAAATAGATTTGGCCAGTTACGAGCATCAACTGGATAATAACATACAGTACATACAAGACCGCAAGACAAGCACATTAGTGAGTCTTCATTGTTTGTTAATTTATTTTTATTTTTAAAGTTGTATTTTTCTCAAGCAGTTAAAAACAAAACACTTTATTTTCCTCCTGGTATTTCAGCTAGTTGTTTATGTTTCTTAAACTCACAGAATGTCACCTACCTGTTGCAGCTGTGGAATCTGTTGATTTGATCAACAGCAATCACTGACATGGGTAGCACACACTACCCTTTGTTTAAACTGTACTTTAGAAGAAATTCAATCAAACTTTATTAAATCGAAGGCTATAAACAGGCTGAAGTATATTATGGTATGAAAACTGAATTGACTTTGATTGTTTAATGAATTTGTATTCAGTTTTGCTCCTTTTTATTTGACAAACTGAATGCCTGCCAATACAAGGCTGTGTTGTAACTAAATTTAAAGACATTCATAAACATGATATCTTTAAAATGTCTGTAGTGAACAGACTGGTTGCTGTTAAACATTATCTGAAAAGTAAAGTAAGTGACACATGCAAAATGATAACCAAAGCTCAAGGATATCTTTTAAGAAATTCAGCTGTATATATATCCATGGCTAAGGCTGCTACTTCTCTAATCTGAAAAAGGATTTTTCAGTATAAAAATGAGGACTTCCTAGGAAGCTTTTCCCTATAATGCCACAATTTAAAATCTGTAATAGTCTTTAGAAGTGTTCCCAAGTTTTGAAAACTTGTGATTTTAATCTCAAAGTAACTATATTGACAATAATAGCAGTGATTGTCCTTCTCAAGCCCACATTCTCCCATTCAGAGGAGAAGAGAGTGAGAGCCTATACTGCCAGTACGGATGCTGGAAAAGGTCTGGATTGGGTACCAGTCCATAGCAGAGTCCCCTCATGCACACACCCACACTCAGACTGGGACAGGTTAACCAAATCTTCAAGTCTCAAGGAATGTGGGAGGAAAACTAGAGTACCCATTTAAAAAAACACAGAGCATGGGGAGAACATGCAAACTCCACGCAGACAATCAGGTGCTGGCTTTGACCCGAGTACACAGGATCTGTAAAGTGGCAGTATTAATTGTGGTGTTCCTGCTGTATGCAGTAGAGGGCAGTAGGCATGGAGGAGAAAAGGGGAAGGGGGAAGAGGATCGTTGAGTTGGGGTTGAAGTTGGAGCATTAAAGAGGATTGTGATAAAGAAGACTACGTGCTGTTTGTATTATCTGAATACACAACATTAATCAGTCTGCACTAAGCAGTCTGTGCCGCATAAACTAAGAATTAAATATCTGAAATTTCTTAAATTAGCAGCATTCAAATGTACAGCCTTTGCTGAGTGCTCAACTATGTTAAAGCAACAGAACATTATACTCTGAAAGGCAAAAAAGTATAGGATGGATATTTTTCTCAGCATATTTTATTTTATATACTCTAGATTTTTTCGTGTTAGTCAACTGATGCAAATTTTCTTTGGCAAGTCTTGCTTCTTGACTAAATTTGAGTAGAGATCTCTACCTTCAAAATGAAAAATGTATTTGAAATCATTTGGCTGATAACTTTAGCTAACCAAAATTTTATGAACTACTGTAAGCATCAGAGATAAAAAAATGTCTGAAATTATAATATCAAAGTGCTTTTCACATTTAGTTTTTTTGACAAACCCCACAGAACAGTCTAAAATCTCCCCTTGTGTTAAATTTAAGGGGGGAATTCCCAGCCATCTGTTGATCTGATGTGAAGTGCCATGGTAGCCAAACTATAAGTTCTTACTTGGCAGCATGGCTACTCTTTTGCCTTCTCCTAATTAGGAGTCACCACAGCAGATCATCCATCTCCATCTATCCCTTTCTTTTACACCATTTTCTGCCACACCAACTGCCATCATGTCCTCCCTCACCACATTTCATGAAATTCCTCTTTGGCCTTCCTCTTTTGATCTTGGCGGGTGGTTCCATCCTTGACATTCTTTTTCCAATGTACTCTTTATCTCCCCTCTGCATGTGCCCCGACCATCTCAGTCTCGCTTCTCTCACTTTGTAACCAAACTGTCGTATCTGTGTTGCCCCTCTAATATACTCATTCTTAATCCTGTCTACCCTCGTTACTCCAAGTGAAAATTTTAGCATCTTCATCTCTGCCACTTCCAGCTCTGCCTCCTGTCTTTTTGTCAGTGCCACCGTCTCCTAACCATACGAGATTGCTGGTCTCACTACTTTTTTACAGACCTTCCCTTTCACTCTTGCATGTACTCTTCTATGACAAATCACTCCTGCCACTCTTCTCCACCCAGTCCACCCTGTCTGTACTCTCTTCTTCACCTCTTTGCTGCAGTCTCTGTTGCTTTAGACTTTTGAACCCAAGTATTTCAATTTGTCTACCTTCACCACCTCTTCTCCTTGCAGTCACACCCTTCCACCACCTTCCGTGCTATTCACACACATACTCTGTCTTATTCCTACTGACTTCTATTCCCCTTTTCTACAGTACATTCCTCCACCTCTCCAGGTTCGCCTCAACCTGCTGTCTAGTCTCACTACAGATCACAGTGTCACCATTTCAATCAGGAAAGGGCTCAAAGCTGATCCTTGATGTAATCCCTTTCTCACCTTGAACCAGGCTGTCATTCTAACTGCACACCTCACTAGAGTCACACTGTCCTCATACATATCCTGCACCACCCTCACATACCTTTCTGCTACTCCTGACTTCCTCATACAGTACCATAACTCCTCTCTGGGCACCCTGTCATATGCTTTCTCTAAGTCCCCAAACATGCGATTCCTCCTGACCTTCTCTGCACTTCTTCATCAAAACTCTTAAAGCAGACATCACATCTGCAGTACTCTTTTTTGGCATGAAACCATATTGCTGCTCACAGATCGTCACCTGTCCTCTCAGCATAGCACCCATCACTCTTTCCCATATCTTAATGGTGTGCCTGATCAACTTTACTTACTGCTTTATAATTAACTAGCAAAGATCTAAAGTTCAATCATAATTAGATGGAAATCCGCCACAGTCGAGTGTTTTTGGGAGAGATGATGTGTTTGGACTCAGCAAAGTGAACTTGGATAATTCTTTTCATGGTGGGTAAGAAATGTGTGACACAGTTGAGTTGCACAATGCTAATGTTGCATAGGTATAAAGACGCAATTTACAATGTGCTGCCAAAAAGCGAAGTTGTGGTCATGTTGGGCATGGTGGCGGATAATGGGATAGATCTGCAGGATTCATGAGTCAGTGAGAAGATATGATCATTTCAGGGCTGAGACTGAATTCCCACCGGAAGCAATTCATTATTGTTGGCAGTAGGAAGTCGGCAGACATCCATGCTTTTGTATTAGGGAACTTGTTAATAGATGATGTGTTTACAGGAGTTTTCAGGTTCATCTGGGTGTCATCAACATCTACCGTATATACTTGCGGATAAGTTCTCCCCTGGATAAGGGATTTGATTTTACTGTATAATTTCTGGTATTTTATAATGTCAGTCGTATAAGTCGAATGCGGAAAACTCACACTATTGATCCAAGAGATTATGATATGTTAATGCCCAACTGAGAGAGTAATCACGGAGCACACAGCCTTTTTTTTTTCTATGTATCGTGCCTACATGACCACACGGTAATACCCAAACTATTCCGCAGTGACGTTTGCACTGATTTGTGTTTTTTGTATCTCACACCCTCATACACCTTTATCGTAACAGCATCCCTTATCTTCGATGGAGCATTTGATCAGAATAAAATATGAAGGTGATTTTAAATTAAACGTTGTTGAAGTAGCGAAAGAAATTGGTAACTGCGCTGCTGAAAAAAAAATTCAATGCATTTGAGAAACTGGTTTGAGATTGGAGGAGGCAAGAAGATGTAAAAAAAAATGTGTCACATTTTTGAACGGATTTATAAATCGGGATCTGATTTTACGATAAATTTTTCGAGGTTTCAAGACCCGACTTATACGTGAGAATATATGGCAAGTGGAAAACAAGAATGGTTTTGTAACCACAGCATCACATGGATAGCTAACAGGTACTGAACATGTGAGACACAACCATCTATAGACTGCTTTTACCTCATGGTGGAAACACACAGGACTTACTGACTGGGTGTGTAAGTACCTGTTCTCTGAAACTTTCCCAGAATGATGGCAAGTGCTGGGTGTGAATGCACCACTCCCTGACTCTGCCAAGCAGTTTAAAATAATTCTACTGCTCCTGTAAAACAAAAAAATTGTGCCGAGCCCATATGTGCCTTCTATTACGAATGGGCACAGACAATTCTGTTAAACAGATTATGTAATGCTTGCCACACAAAGGGGGTAGTACTGCAGTGCCATTTCCCAAACCTGCTGGTCCTACTAATAAGCCGAATCATCGAGATATTTAAAGAGCTTTGTGAACATATTGTATTTTTATTAAGACTTTTCCATATCTTTAGTTTTTCTGTCTATTTATTTTGTGGGCCCATTCCACTTCCTCTATTACTGTGTTGGTGGGAGCTACAGCCTGTTCTAGCACCACACTACAGCCTGTTCTAGGACCACTGGATACAATGTAAAGATGAACCTGAATTAGAGCACTGGGCTTACACAAGGCTGGCTTCTTCACATTAGTAGGCCTAACCTTTATGTCTTTGGAATTCTGGATGAAATCCAATGCCAGAATGCAAACATAGGTGGTCCTAATTGTTGTGTTGTTTTATTACATCTCTTTTAAGGTGGGATATATGAAGACGCTGTCTTTGGACAACAATATTGTATAGTAATAAATTAGAAATGCGTTGTTACTGTACTTGAGTATGTTTTGAGAACATCTCTACTTTAATTGACTATAAAACATTCTGTCTACTTTTCATTTTACTTCATTACATTTTCAAACACAAATGGAAACTTTTACTATTTTTTGCTTGTCACCTTGTTGTAATATTAAAAAAGAGTACAAAAGGGCTATTCACTTACATACAATGTTTTACTCAGCCGTTTATCTAAAATACAGGCTATCCCAGTGGGAAATGATCAAAAGACAATGTCAGCAGTTTGAGGTGTTTGCTATCATCTTGCTTAATCAGCAACAAAATTCAGTCCCAAACAGATATGTAAAAGAAATGAAAGATGGGACCAATGGTCCTTTCGAGACTAATCATGCAATCGTCCTCTTCGAGTGCAGAGCTAATAATGACAATGGAAGGTGCAGGATCAGCATTGTTGCGGGGTTGGAAGAAGTACCATTATTTGTCCCAAAAATTGCCCGTTGGTCTGGCAGAAACAAATGGGGTTTAGTTAAGGATTGCATAACAGTTTTATCTTTCTCTGTAAGTTCCATGTAAGAGCCTCTTCATCAACCTGTATGTGTGACACTCCACTTTATGAAAACTTTGCCATTTTCAAATTTACTAGTCATTCCTAGTGCACCTCACCTCAGCTGAATTTTGGTGAAGCACAATCCCTGTCCAGGCTTTGTTTTTGACTTGCTTGCTGGGGTAGGTTTCCAGCTTCTCCACGATGCTCTGGATAAGCAGGTTTTGAAAATGAATGGATGGATTTAAAATGGGGAGAAGATTCTACATTTACTTGTACCAGGGACGGATCTGTCATCAGGGTGTCCTGGGAGTGTGCTGATGAGCCTTTGTTGCACCTTTAATTGTAAGTATGAAGCTTACATTTGCCAAAATCACCAAGCGGGACCACTCCACTCCACTCCACCAGAGATCAATGAAACGATTTGCTGCGTGTGCACAGAAATCGTCAAGGGGGACCAAGCTCTATCATTCAATAATAAGCAACACACACACCCCTAAACCTGCCCGTACACCTGCTTGCTCTATGAAACGACTGGGCGTCCGCATGCTGAAATGAATGGTTAAAAGTAGGATAAACTCTCTGTTAGGGAGTTCTATTCATTAAATCACCTAGGGGCCAGTGGGAGTCTTGATCCAGCTTTGACTTATACTTAGGTGTAATTAATATGAGAAATATTAAAACTTCAACTTGAGTAGTAGGCACATTTTATTGTTACTTGAGTCACTTTTCAGAAAGGTATCTCTAATGTCACTCAAGCATGGCAATTAATTACATTATACAACATTGTCTGACACAATGAAGAAGTAATAAGTCTTAAGAATGTAAAATAACACCCTCAGATTCACTTAGTCTTAGCAGCACTGGGTAAAAAGCAAAAATCAGCACCAAAGAGGATGCCAGTTCACTGCAGGGCCCACTCACTCTCAGACCCACACTCACACTAAGTCTCAGACTGCACTCTCAGCTAAAATATGCAGCACTTCTGTGGGAGAAAGGAGAAGAAAACCAGAGTATTTGGAGTTAAAACCATGGATTCTGAAGGAGAATATGTTAAGCTCACACATACACACACAAAAATGTTCACAGGATTCCAGTCCACCTACAGGATGCTGGATCCATAAAGCAGCAGTCCTAACCACTGTGCCACCTATCAAGTTAGCATCTTGATTGCCTGTTAATAGATTGTGCTAAGTCAATACATGCAGACACACAGGTTTTACACAGAAGTTCTCTTTAAACAAAAGGTCAGTCTGAGTTTAGTTATAACCAACTACAATTTAAAAAGAAAGCAGCATTGATCTGTAAGACTCAATTTTATACAGGAGCATAGAAAAACACGTTTCAGCTACTCAGTTTGTATCTTTCTTCCCACTACTTCACAGTGGGAAAGTGGTTTGACTTTCCTTCTCACACTAACTGAACCACAGCTCAGTCCACCGCTGTATTGCCCTCTGTGTGAGGCTTGTCCTTAATTTTCCTCCATTTTTGTAGCTACTCATCCCATTCACTTCCTCTTTAGCTCTTTGGCGACCCTGTTCATTTTAAACTATGGGGCCAGTCTCCCCCTCCTGTGTTAGACACCCTCCCTTGCTTTTGTTAAACTGGAACTGCAGCAGACAGTTTCAGCTGATTTCTAAACTATAGTACTTTGTTTTTCTCTCTGCATTTCTTTGCTTAAAGGAAACCCTTTTGCTGCTGGGAAAAACAATATATGGGTGGCTGCCCCAAACCTTTATAATGTCTTGGACTCATTTTTATGACAGTGGCGTAGCCGGCAGGATACAATCCCAGAAGAAACAGGGACTCGGACATGTAATGAACCAGGTAGGAAAATACCGGGGCCGAGTTTCTGGGGGGGAGTGCGTTTGGGGGTCAGGAAGGAATCAGTACAGGCTCCGCTCCTCAAATACAACCCTGGGCATATAACTTACCAAATGGAGAATGTGAAGGGGACGTACAGGCTTAGGCTGATTTCTGGGGATGAAACTAAAAGGGCTTATTATGTTCTCTCGGAGGAGAGAGCTGAGCCGCCCATTGGGACTGAGGTCCCAGATAAATATGGGCTATCCCCAGTCCAGCAGGTAAAAATAATAAAAAACTGGACACTTGATCCAGAGAGATCAGTCCAGGAGCAGGCTATGGCCCTCTGGGAGCAGGTGGCTGTGTGGCTAAGGCCGTTTGAATTAACCACCTGCCAATTAGTACAACAGGTAGCCTGTCTCCTCTTTATAAAAGGCCTACCTAAAAACTTTGCCCAGCTGGACTGGGGTGAATTCCATTCTATGGAAGAGCTTATAAAGCACTTGAAAACACCCAAGCCAGTCTTAAACTCTGGGAGAGCAGAACGGCCCTCTAGTGGATTTCCTAGACATCATGTCCCACTGAATGAGTCTCTTACACATACATCGGAGCCTTTTACTGAGTTCCCAGGCCTCCGGGCGTGCAACCTACCCGGGAGCGAGGCGGGATGTAGGAGGAAGGGGAGAGATAATTTGTGTACTCTTGCCAACCCCCTGACGTGTTCAAATACAGGATTTGTAGTCATTAATGGTTATAAACTCCTTGCCCTGTTTGATTCCGGCAGCAACATTTCCATTGTTGATTGCCGATATGTTTTACCGCGACAGAAAATTAAAAAAAGATCAGTATTAAATGTATTCACGGAGACCTCCGGATGTACGACGCCGCCCTGTGTTTTGTGAGTCAGGGAGGAACGCTAAAAAACATCCCATGGCGATCCACCCTAATCCTTCCTTCGCAGCGATTCTAGGACGGGACTGGTCAGAAAATAAATGCGGTAAACTATTGACTACTCCTGATAAAAACTTAGGCCTTGTTGTAGATGGGGATAACTCGTCTCAAGCTGTCTCCACGCTGTGTACACAGCTGGCGGAGAGAGATACGGAAGCCCATGAGGAGGACGGGGAGATTTCTGGTCCGTCGCAGGCGAATACGTCATCCACCCGCGCCTCGACGAGTCGGGAGGAATCCCCTCCCCTTGAGGTCAGACCGAACCCTCTTTCCGACATTTACTTTCAGTTTAAACAAACACCGGCTTCTTTTAAAAGGGAGCAGTGGAACGATGACTCCCTAAAATTTGCAAAAAATGCAGTAGTCCTGGTCAACGGCCAACGCACACATCAGCCCATGCCACAAGGATCTCACTTTGTAATAGAAAATGATCTATTATATCGGGTCATGGAACATGGGGCAGAGGTTCGGAAACTGTTGTTTATTCCACAAACTTACCTGCGGCAGGTTTGTGAATTAGCTCACACCCACCTCCTTGGAGGCCATTTAGGCCCCGAAAAAACTTTAGAGCGGATTAAGCTCAGATTTTATTGGCCGGGAATTAACGAGGAGGTTAGCCGTTTTTGTATTTCTTGTCCAGAATGTCAATTGTGGCAAATTCCTAAGAAGGACCATGCTCCTCTCATTCCCCTTCCCTTAATTGATGTCCCCTTTGAACGAATCGGGGTCGATATTGTAGGACCCTTGGAGCCCTCAGCCCGAGGACATAAATATATATTAGTCCTCGTGGATTATGCGACCCGATATCCAGAAGTTTTTCCCTGGTGCTCAGCTACATCTAAAGCAATCGCACGGGAACTAGTAGGAGTATTTTCACGTGTTGGTATTCCTAAAGAAGTCCTAACGGACCAAGGAACACCTTTTACCTCTGAGAATTTCAGGGGAACGTCCAAGTTACTGAAAATAAAGCACTTAAAGACTGTGGTGTATCATCCTCAAACCGACGGTCTAGTGGAGAGGTTTAATCAGACTCTCAAGCAGATGCTTCGCAAGGTGGTCAGCGGGGATGGGAGGAATTGGGATCAACTCCTCCCCCTCGTTCTCTTTGCCTATCGGGAAGTCCCATAAGCATCTACGGGGTCCTCTCCTTTTGAATTATTATACGGACGACAACCCCGAGGTATATTGGATATTTTGAAAGAAGGTTGGGAAGGAGAGGCTCTTCCCAGTACAAATATTTTGGAATATATCGCACAGTTACGAGATAGATTTGAGAAAATTCGACCTATTTTAAAAAGTCATATGGAAGAGGCACAAGCAGCACAGGCCCATTATTACGATCGTGGCACGACACTCCGAGAATTCCAGCCGGGGTATCGTGTCATGGTATTAATTCCCACCTCTCATTCTAAATTACTCACCCATTGGCAAGGCCCTTATGAAATTAAGGAGAGAAAAGGGTTGGTCGACTATCTGGTGAAACAACCTAATCGTAGACCAACTGAGCGGGATTATCATGTGAACTTGCTGAAGCCGTGGAAGGAGAGGGAGCCAGATCCCTCCTCCACTCAGCCCTGCTCATTCTTTGCTCACATAGACACCCTTAATTTTGGTGAGGAATAAACCTATAGACAAAGACAGGAGCTGGATCAGCCATCCTGTCCATTTCAGAGGTGGTGAGTGAAAAACCCGGACGGACCTCTCTGATTGCGCACGACATAGTGACTGAACCAGGGGTTATAGTCCGAGAGCGCCCCTATAGACTTTCTGAGGCAAAGAAAGCAGAAGTGGAGCTGGAAATCAAGCGGATGCTGGAACTAGGAGTGATTGAAGAAAGTTTTAGTCCCTGGTCCAGCCCAATTGTTTTGGTTAGTAAGCCTGATGGCAGTTGGAGGTTTTGCAATGACTTCCGTCGGCTTAACCAGGTCTTCCTTTTTGATGCTTATCCCATGCCTCGCGTGGATGACCTCCCCGAGAGACTTGGACAAGCTGAATTTTTGACCACACTTGACATGAAAAAAGGGTACTGGCAAATTCCTTTAACGGATTCCGCAAAGGTCAAGACCGCGTTCGGCACTTCTAGGGAAAACTGGCAGCATCGTGTTCTTCCATTCGGGTTACACGGGGCTCCTGCGACTTTCCAGCGTCTGGTGGACAAAGTGCTCCAACCTCATAATTCGTATAGTGCTGCCTATCTGGATGACGTAGTCATCTATTCCAGCACATGGAAGGAACATGTACAGCAGGTCACTGCGGTATTGCGGACACTAGGAGAACACGGGCTTGTATTAATCCCAAGAAATGTTTCCTTGAATTGAAAGAAGCTAAATATTTGGGCTACCTGGTGGGTCGGGGTACTGTGAAACCACAGTGTTCAAAAATAGATGCCATTGTTAAATGGTCCCGTCCGAAAACCAAGAGGCAGGTCCAAGCCTTTCTCGGGTTGGCCGGGTACTACCGCCGGTTTGTACCTCAGTTTTCAGAGAGAGCGGCGCCCTTGACTGATCTTACAAAGAAGAGGGCTCCTAATCATGTGGTATGGACTGACAAGGCGAACGCTGCATTTAGTGACTTAAAACAGGATCTTATGTCAGCACCAATATTAAAAGCTCCTAATTTTTCTCTCCCTTTTATTCTCCAGATGGACGCTTCGGACACAGGCCTGGGTGCAGTGCTGAGCCAAAGCGTCGATGGTGTTGAACACCCCATCATGTACCTGAGCCGGAAACTGTTGGATTGAGAGACCAGGTATGCAGCGGTGGAAAGAAAAGCCCTTGAGATCAAATGGGCGATTACGCAGTTGAGGTACCACCTCTTGGGCTGGGTGTTCACTCTAGTGACGGATCATGCTCCTTTACAGTGGTTGGCCCTTCACAAGGAGTCGAATCCACGGATCACTAGGTGGTTTCTTGACCTTCAACCTTACAAGTTTTCGCTTATTCATCGTAAGGGTTCTCTCCATTCCAACGCTGATGCTCTCTTTCGTGCCCACGACCTCTCGGTGCAGGACGCCCGACCCGATGGGTCTGGGCTGAGGGGGGGGCCTTGTCACACACGTGCGAGTAGGAGGCAGCTAAAGGGCTCAAGTAATTGTAATAAAACATCCGACCAGGGGGCGGCGGAGTGCACTGACTGTCTTTCTCAGTTCCCTACAGACCTTTCCCGGGAAATCCTGCAAGGTTCCGGCACCTCTGAAGAGTCACTTCCGAAGCCGGCCCCTTTGATGATGTCACTTCTGAAGCCGACCCCTTTGATGACGTCACTTCCGAAGCCGGCCCCATTGATGACGTCACTTCCGAAGCCGGCCCCTTTGATGACATCAGTTCCTCTCAAGACCTTTAAAGCCTCCATCTTAGGCTACTATAGCAGTTCTGTTTTGGACTCTGTGAGATGCACATCGATTCTTTGATAAAGGAAACCCTTTTGCAGCTGGGAAAAACAATATACGGGTGGCTGCCCCAAACCTTTATAATGTCTTGGACTCATTTTTATGACAGTGGCGTAGCCGGCAGGATACAGTCCCAGAAGAAACAGGGACTTGGACATGAAATGAACCAGGTAGGAAAGTACTGAGGCCGAGTTTCTGGGGGGTAGTGCGTTTGGGGGTCAGGAAGGACTCAGTACAGGCTCCGCTCCTCAAATACAACCCCGGGTCTATAACTTACCAAATGGAGAATGTGAAGGGGACATATAGGCGTAGGCTGGATTCTGGGGATGAAACAAAAAGGGCTTATTATGTTCTCTCGGAGGAGAGAGTTGAGCCGCCCATTGGGACTGAGGTCCCAGATAAATATGGGCTATCCCCAGTCCAGCAGGTAAAAATAATAAAAAACTGGACACTTGATCCAGAGAGATCAGTCCAGGAGCAGGCTATGGCCCTCTGGGAGCAGGTGGCTGTGTGGCTAAGGCCGTTTGAATTAACCACCTGCCAAATAGTACAACAGGTAGCCTGTCTCCTCTTTTTAAAGGGCCTACCTAAAAACTTTGCCCAGCCAGACTAGGGTGAATTCCATTCTATGGAAGAGCTTATAAAGCTCTTGAAAACACCCAAGCCAGTCTTAAACTCTGGGAGAGCAGAACGGCCCTCTAGTGGATTTCCTAGAGATCATGTCCTACTGAATGAGTCTCTTACACATACATCGGAGCCTGTTTCTGAGTTCCCGGGCCTCCAAGTGTGCAACCTAATGTAATATAATACATCTCCCCAATACTGAACCATTTAAACCCCGGTACTCCATTTTAAACAAATTAAATTCTTTCACCAGGATAGATTTACCTGATTTATATAAAATAATTTCTCAAATGAGACCATCCACCTGCGTCTTTGACCTAATACCAACAAGTTTTTTCAAAGAAGTATCTGGTGTGCTAATTGACAGTATTCTTGACATAGTAAATTCGTCATTAGATATGGGGGTCTTCCCAGACTGTCTTAAGACTGCTTTAGTTAAACCCCTACTCAAGAACAATAATCTTGACTCCTCTGCTTTTGAAAATTTTAGACCTATTTCTAACTTGCCTTTCTTAAGTAAAATTCTAGAGAAGGCAGTCATTATGCAGCTAAATGGCCACCTCAATAAACCTGCTATTCTTGATAAGTTTCCATCGGGTTTCAGAACAAATCACAGTACAGAAATTGCACTCGTTAAAGTAGTAAATGACTTGTGGGTAAATGCAGACAGAGGCCATTTATCTGTTCTCATCCTCTTAGATCTGAGTGCCGCATTTGATGCCATTGATCACGATAGTCTTAGGGATTTCCTTAGTTAGTGGGTGGGCCTCTCTGGCAATGTCTTAAATTAGTTTGAATCCTTCCTGGCAGGTAGAAAATTCTTTGTTAGTTGTCGTAATTATACTTCAAAGACACATGATATTCTATATGGTGTTCCACATGGCTCTATCCTGGGTCAGCTCCTCTTTTCGATTTACATGCTTCCATTAGGTTAGATTATCTCGGGGCATAACGTGAGCTACCACAGCTATGCTGATGACACAACTGTATTTATCAATAGCACTTGACGACCCAAACACTCTTGATTCACTGATATAATGTCTTAATTGTGTTTCTGAATTAGAAATAAACTTGATGCATTAGGATTAAAAGTCAATATGGAGGTAAAGAATTTAGGGGTAACTGTTGAGTGTGACCTGAATTTTAAATCGCATATTAATCAGATCACTAGGACAGCATTGTTTCACTTCAGAAATATTGGAAAAGTTAGACCTCTTATATCATTGAAAGATGCTGAGAAATTAGTTCACGCTTTCATTTTCAGTTGACTAGATTACTGTAACGCATTCCTCTCAGGACTGCCCAAAAAAGACATAAATCGATTGCAACGAGTGCAGAATGCAGCTGCTAGAATCTTAACTAGGAAAAGAAAATCCGAGCACATTTCTCCAGTTTTGATGTCACTACATTGGTTACCTGTGTCATTTTGAATTGACTTTAAAATACTGCTTATTGTTTATAAAGCCTTAAATAATCTAGCTCCATCTTATATTTCGGAATGTCTTACACCTTACACTCCAAATCGTAACCTTAGATCTTCAAATGAGTGTCTGCTTACTATTCCAAGAGCTAAACTTAAAAGAAGTGGTGAGGCACCTTCTGCTGTTATGCACCTAAAATCTGGAATAGCCTGCCAATAGGAATTTGCCAGGCTAATACAGTGGAGCACTGCTGAAAACACATTACTTTAACATGGGGTACTAACCCCTACTCTCTCTTCTGTTCTTTTTCTGGTTTTCTGTGGTGGCGACCTACACCACCACCACCTAATCAAAGCACCGTGATGTCCCTACATTGATGGATTAAAGGCCAGAAGTCCACGTGACAATTATCATCAAGTCCTTCCATGAGAACCCTGAATACAATGAGGACTGAACATTTATGTTAGGTAAAATGTCTAGAGGGGACTGGGTGGTCTCATGGCCTGGAACCCCTGCAGATTTTATTTTTTCTTCAGCCGTCTGGAGTTTATTTGTTTTTTCTGTCCTCCCTGGCCATCGGACCTTACTTTTATTCTATGTTAATTAGTGTTCTCTTATTTTAATTCTTACTTTGTCTTTTTTCTCTTTCTTCATCATGTAAAGCACTTTGAGCTACATTATTTGTATTAAAATGTGCTATATAAATAAATGTTGTTGTTGTTGTTGACACATGTATTTAGACCATTTACTATGACACTTAAAATGTGGCTCATCTGCATGCTGTTCTAATGACCATAACTGAGATGTTTGGAGGCCACCTGTGGTCATTTCAGTTGATTGCACATTACTTAGAATAAATCAAACTGAGTGACACAAGTATGCATATCTTTTGCTTGATACTTAGTTGAAGCCCCTGTGGCAGCGATTCCAGCCTGGCATCTTTATGGGTCTTATGTGAAAAACTTTACATAACTGGATTTTGGGATTTTCTGCCATTCTTCTCTGCAGATCATTCTTAGGCTCTGTCAGTGGACAGCTATTTTCAAGTCTCTCCAGAAATGTTCCATTAGGTTCAAGTAAAGACTCTGGCTGGGTAACTCAAGTGCATTCACGGAGTTGGTCCTAAGCCATTCCTGTGTTGTCTTTTCGTTTTGTAGAGATAATGTGCTAAAATTGGAAAGTCTCAAAAAAATGATAGTAAAGATTACATTAGCGTAAACAAACGGAAATTACGAAACAGTGAAAAGAGATCGAATATATGGACATAGGTGATATGACAGAAGTATGTAAATATTGTTTGGATTTAAACTTTAAGTCAGAGACTTGTAGATTGTCTAGTTTGTGTTGCCATCAGGGAAAAGTAGTGTTTCTTTCCAATGAAGATGCATATCTGCGAGAATTAAAAGATTTGTTGTTTGGTGAAAGTGAAATCCACATATGTGAGTGGCAGAGATGCGAAGTGGCTGGCGTGTAGCACAGGTCGAGGGGTTGACAAGCTAAGCAAGCAGGGGGCAAATCACCCAATTTGTCATTAAGGATGGCTCCGTACCTCGATCCATTCAGCTTTCCTTCGACCCCTGTCTAACCTGCTTGTCCCTGACGCTGCCATCGCCATACTTCACCGTTGGAATGGCATTGCACAGGTGATGAGCAGTGCCTGGTTTCCTCCAGACATGCACTTAATCTTGGCTTCATCAAAGCAGAGAATCTTGTTTCTCACAGTCCAAGAGCAAGCTCCAAGTTGGTTTTTACAGAGGAGACGGTTCAGTCTGACCACTCATTCAAATAGCCCACATTGGTGGAGTGTTGTAGTAGTGGTTGTCCTTCTAGAAGTTTCTCCCATCTCCACACAGATTCGCCAGAGTAACCGTCAGGTTCCTGCTCATCGCTTTTACCAAGGCTCTTCTATGATTGCTTGGTTTGGCTGGAAGGCCAATTCTAGGAAGAAACATGGTTGTTCCAGGCTTCTGCTGTTTAAGATTTATGGAGTTCACCACGCTGATGCAGGATTTTTTGTAGCCTTCTCCAGATTTGTACCTTAACATAATCCTGTCTTTGAGCTCTGCAGGCAATTCTTTTGACCTAATAGCTTGGTTTTTGCTGAATTTGGAGACCTTCTAGAGATAAGTGTGTGCCTTTCCTTATCCCTCCAGTCAACTGAATTGACCCTAGGTGGACATCAAACAAGGTATAGAAACATCTCAATAATGGTCTTTAGAATGGGATGCAGCTGAGCTAAATTTCAAGTATCATAGCAAAGGATCTAAGTGATATTTTAATTTATTGATTCTAATAAATTAAAAAAAGGCTTTCTAAAATCCTGTTTTCACGTTATTTCTTGTGTACTGAATGTTTGATGAGGGAAAAATAAACTTAAATGATTTCAGCACAAGGCTGCAACATAACAAAATGTGAAAAAAAGTGAAATGGTTAGGGTTACAATGGTTTGGGATGGTGTTCTTCTTTTTGGTCAGACTTTGTTTTATAGTAAAGCAGTACCTCCCCCTTCTGTTTAGTTATCCATCTTTTTCATATTTTGGAAGCTGGATTTAACTGGGAAAAAAACCTGCACAGACACAGCAAGAATGTACAAACTCTACACTAACCCTGAGTGGGCTGTTGGACCCAATCTCCTGGAGTTATGAGGCAATTGCACTAAGCACTGTGTCTCTCTATCATCCCTCATCTATTACACATCTAATTCTTGCTTGTTCCGATTGCATGGTTGACACTGTGTTCCTGTTATCCTGCTCTGATGGCACATTTTTTATGTTTTTAAAAGCCTACGCAAAAACTGTTGGTAAAGTAGGAAAGTACAAAAATCAAAACTGTCTTCAAACCAGATGCTCCACTGAGAGTAGTGCTGATTATCCTCGGAGTCCTGGAGCCTGCACTCATCTCAACAAAAGCACTGTTATTAAGTTGGACACACAGACCTTAAACAGCCAGTCCAAGTGACAAGAAATCAAGCACCTAGATGAATAACCGCAGTCAGGTCAAGTCAGGTTGAGGAGCATGCACTGCTACAGCACGTGCACACAGCCACAGCCACACCCACCACATGGCAAAACAGCTTGGGATCCTGCATGGTAACCCCCCAAGTAAACACACGGTCCAGTCCACCCTCTAGAAATGACCCTCTATCTGCTGCAGCCAGTTGTTAGGTGGGCATCCCGTTGGCCTGGTCCAGCCACTCGAGTCCTTAGCAATGAACTGGATCACCCTCGGGTAATTGTGCCACATGGCTGTAGTGCCATAACTGAGACTCCCTCACAATGCAGGTAATGTGCCTCATTCGGGACTCCGTGAGCAACACAAAGTCAAACCAGTGGTACCCAGGATTCTCTGAGGATACACAGGACTGAAGGAGTCCAGTCTTCACCTCAGGTCACTGGATAGCGTCCATGTCTCGCAACCATATACTGTAGCAAAACAGGAAGCATCAGGACTCTAAAGACTTGGACCTTTGTCCTTTTACAGAGATATCAGGAGTGCCACACACCCCTCTCCAGCGACCTCATGACCCCCCCATGCTCTCCAAATCCGTCAACTGACTTCACAGGAAGAGTCACTAGAGACATGAATGTCACTGCTGAGCTAAGTAAACCTCTCGACGAGGTCGACACTCTCTCCGCTGACAGACACATTGCTGATGGCTGTGCCCAATAGGTCATTAAAGGCCTGGCTCTTTGGTTTTTATCAGGGTACTCTTAAGCCCAGACACTCAGACTCCTCACTCAGTCTTTCGATAACCCTGATCAGAGCCTCAATTGAAGATCACAGCATTGTTGGTAAAGTCAAGATCAGTGAATCTTTCTTCACCAAATGGTGCCCCACAGCTGCTGGACCCCACAACCTTGCCCAACACCCAGTCCATGAAAGCACTGAACAGAGCAGAAGCAGAACACACCACTGATGACCCCTAGAATCAACTGGGAAAAACACAGAGGTTCTGCCACAAAAAATACAAATAACCGCAAAACATATCAAAAACAGAGGAATAGCCATGATGACAGCTGTCCACAGATATCTTATATCAGAGTTTTTTGTTTGTGGAGTACACAGAGGTAGGGCTGCTCTAAAGCAGCAGGGAGACTGGAGTTCACATCCTGTGTCCACACTGTGTGGAGTTTGTATGTTCTTTCTGTGTCTGCTGTGGTTTCCTCTTACAGTCCAGAGATCATCAGGTTGGGAGGATTTGTGTTGTTATTTTGGCTTGTGTGGGTCTTTTCTGTTTTGTCCAAGTGTTATTCCTGCTTTGTTGTTTTGTCATGTAGGTTTCTATGGTGACCCTGTTTTCCCCTTTATTTTCTTCATTGTGTACACATTAGTAAAAAAAGACTTAAATCCCATATACTCCGTGGTCAGGCACTTTCACACTTCATTGCCCCTTCCCTTCTACATCTGTAACCTCGGACAGTTAGACAGAGTAAAGAAACAGACAGGAATTACGTGACACATTTAGTTAAGTATTATGGATAACATGCACAAAAATATTAAGGAAGCAGAGGACAATGTAAATATTGGCAAACCACACCATTACAGCTGACATACAGTAGCAGTATATCTTGTGTCCACACGTGGATCTTGGCTTATTTTCAGTCTAGCTTTCTTTGCTAACACATGGCCTTTGGATGTAGTATTGTTACAGGCCACATGCCTATCTCAATATGGCTACTGAGATAGTATTGTCTTCATCATGGTCTTCTCTTCATGGCCTTATGGTGTGAGGTAAGGCAAGGTGACCAACTTTATGCCAATCTTACCACAAATCACTGAGGTGTTTTGGTACAGAATGGCCTCCTATTCAAATCTAATCCTACACAGCCATACTTCAGACCAGTATGGTCAGATTACCTGTCCCTTCCTGACCAGTTAGTTACCAATGAAAGCGCTCAGGTACAACTCATTCCCAAATTGCTGTGTTTAGTCAGTGTATGGCCTTCCTGCGGGCGATCACTTACAGGCTCTTATAAGTCCAAGCACAGTCACCCTTGCCAGGCTGCTCTGATATATGCTGCATCTTCCCAGCCATACATTTAACATTGATTTGGTTAGGAGAACATCAACATCATTAAAGTGAAACATGCCTCCTGAAACACTAGCATTATACAGGGTGGCCCACAAAAAAGTAGCCCGCCTCCACCGAGATGACTGCATTAACATGGGGAACAGAAAAATGATCAAATTTGGTACTCACATTTACAGAAGATGCTGAAAGTGACCTCCTTGTGTGTCAATACATTCTTGTGCCCGTTTCAGCAGGTTCATGTACACTCTTTGCAACATCATGGGATCGATTTTCTGTATTGCATTTTCAATGTTCAACTTCAGTTCATTTACAGTCCTTAGATCTGTCTCATACATGCAGCCCTTTAAATGACCCCCCACAAGAAATAGTCACACGTTGTTAAGTTAGGCGATCGTGGTGGCCATAAACCCTTACTAATAATTCTTTCGTCAGGGAATAGCCATAGATATGCAGGAGGAATGGCAAGTCGCCCCATCTTGCTGGAGGTAACAATGGTTGCGTTCGTACCATAAAAGTGGTTTCCAGGGGTCAGACAGCAAGGAAACAAGGCTGGCGACATGACCACAGCCCCCTATCCTGCAGCAGACGAGACAAGAGTTGTTTCAGTGGAGGTGGGCCACTTTTCTCTGGGACACCCTTTATTTGCTTTGCCATGCAAAAAATGTATCAACTTATATTCTAGATATGTACTCCACCACATTTGCTAAAATATGCTCCAGCTTCCCTGCAATCCTGCCTTGGAAAATTGGGTTAGGAGGTGGAAGGATGGATTCTCTTTTGTACCTCAGAACCCGAGTCAAAATGGCATCATACTCATGTTTGAAACTTTTTGTGTTCATTTTAGCTGCTCATATTGCTAGCTTGGTGAAAGTGTTTGCCTTACAGCTGCAGGTTTGATTCCCAGCTTGACTGATGTCTGAATGATGGCTACACAGGCTTTCACTGTCTGTTAACTGGTGGCCCCCAAATTTACCCAACATGACCAGGAGTGTTTTAGAATGAGTAAACACTCTCTGGAGACAGTGGCATGGGCAGATGATTTTAGTTAAAAGATGCTTCCAACTTTATTCCTTGGCATTTCCCCTTTAAACATTCTTTTACACTAACATGTGTTTATGTCACATGGAACAAATGACCAGAGGAAAGTCATTTCTAATGACAAAGTAAAATGAAAACTGGGTGGGTCAGTTTATTTCACAAACCACACAAGTTCTCACCAAGGTTTCTTTGCTTGAAAGCTGGCACGTCTGTGATGTCACCAGTCAGAATCACTTAGATGGGTGTGTACCTCAGCATTCCTTCTAAGTGAATGTGTTAATTTACTGAGGCTGGGCATTTCAGCATAGCTAACAAAACTGCCTTGCATGACTGTGACTGTGAATGCTGCAGTGCATTGTCATGAGTAGGACATGAGCCTGTGACCATCAGGGCATCAGCATTTCCTTGGTGCCCAGTTGTTATACTAACTCGCCAGCCATTGCTGCCATCTTTGTCCAAATATGAAGATTACAAATTTAACAGAAACATCTTAAAAAACAGTTTGCAACACTATCTACCATTAAGAGACATATTAAGCTTCATTCAAATTCTGATGATACTAAAATTGTATCTCAGCGTAGCTTAGAGTGTTAGAAGCCTCAGTTTGTGCTTGTGTTACCAAGGTTAAACAATACTTTGGAGTTTATTTATTGAAATTGTAAAGAACAAAAAATGCTTAGCATATTAAAAAACAAATTTTTAACTCATATCTTCCAACTCCCATAAAGGAAAGCATCTTTGGACAGCAAAACTTACCGCACACACTTCTTTAGCCAGTTAAAGGACAATTTTATTTTTTTCAAGGCAATTTTATTTCTTCACTATCACAGTATATATTACCTAGCTGTGCTACATGTCTCAGCTGGGTGGAAATCTAAGTAATCAATGTAGACTTCATGTGTTTTATTTGATACATGCGCTTCAGAATTGGTCATCCACTTGAAGCTAAGCCGGTTCAGGCCCAGTCAGTACTTGGGTGGGAGACCATCTAGGAAAAGCTTGGCTTCCGGCTGGAAGAGATGTTGGTGAGGCCAGCAGGGGGCGCTTACCCTGGGTCTGAAAGTGGATCTCAATGCCCCATTGAAGTGAAGGGGACACAGTTATTTAAAAATAACACTGCACTTTGAATGAAATGTCAAATTGAGGTCCTGACTCTCTGTGGTCATTACAGATCCCTAGACATCTTTACAAAAAATGTAGAGTGTATCCTGATGGCCTGGCTAAATTGGCCACCATGGCTTGGACATTCTGGCCCCCTAATCATTCCCTGTTTCTAATTTGCTAACTATCTCTCACCACATCACCACCTGATAGCTAATGTGAGGTGAGCTTACTAGCGCAAAATGGCAGCAATCACATCATCCAGGTGGATGCTGCATATTAGTGGTGGTTGAAGTGATTCCCCACTCACTGAAGTGCTTTGAGTAGCGAGAAAAGCCCTGTCTTATATACAAACATCTACGTGTGGAAGTGTGTGTGTCTGTCTGTCCAGCCCAGAAGTGTGAGGCTACAGCATGAAGGTCAAAGGAAGTGACTCTGTTGCTAAAGTGAAACTGCCGAGAAAAGTGATAAATTCGCTTAGCCACTGATAGACAAGCAAGGTGAGCACGTCAGCAAAACGAAACCGGCGAGAAAAGAGAACTTTAACTGCTAATGCATAACCGATGCAATTGATTGATTGAAGGGCCAGAATCCATGGTTTCTGGGAGCCTGGGGTTTTTACGGCATGGGCTTATACAGCTTGTATAGATATAAAGAATTATTATTATTATTTTTATTATTATTATTATTATTCATGCCAAGAAACAGCATATTGTATAAGAGTTGTACAGGATATGTACAAGGAAAGTGTGACAGTGGTGTTGTCTGCGGTAGGAGTGACAGATGCATTCAAGGTGGAGGTGGGATTACATCAGGGATCGGCTCTGAGTCCTTTCTTATTTGCAATGGTGATGGACAGGTTGACAGACGAGATTAGACAGGAGTCCCTGTGGGCTATGATGTTTGCTGATGACATTGTGATCTGTAGTGAGAGTAGGGAGCCGGTTGAGGAGATCCTGGAGAGTTGTAGATATGCTTAGGAGAGGAGATGAATGAAGGTCAGTAGGAACAAGACAGAATACATGTGTGTAAATGAGAGGGAGGTCAGTAGAATGGTGAGGATGCAGGGAGTAGAGTTGGCAAAGGTGGATGAGTTTAAATACTTGGGATCAACAGTACAGAGTAATGGGGATTGTGGAAGAGAGGTGAAAAAGAGTGCAGGCAGGGTGGAATGGGTGGTGAAGAGTGTCAGGAGTGATTTTTTGGCAGACGGGTATCAGCAAGAGTGACAGGGAAGGTCTACAGGACGGTAGTGAGACCAGTTATGTTATATGGGCTGAAGACGGTGGCACTGACCAGAAAGCAGGGGACAGAGCTGGAGGTGGCAGAGTTAAAGATGTTAAGATTTGCATTGGGTGTAAAGAGGATGGACAGGATTAGAAATGAGGACATTAGAGAGACATTAGAGGGTCAGCTCAGATTGAGATTGCATTGGTTTCGCCATGTGCAGAGAAGAGATGCTGGGTATATTGGCAGAGGAAAGGATGAAGACCTAAGAGGAGGTTTATGGATGTGGTGAGAGAGGACATGCAGATGATGGGTGTAACAGAACAAGGTGACAAGTACAGGAAGATATGGAAAAAGATGATCCCCTGTGGCAACCCGTAACAGGATCAGCCAAAAGAAGAAGAAGATTATTACTACTATTATTCATTTGGTCTGGCCTAATTATATGTACCTAATCCCTTTCCCTTGTTTTTGCTGCTTCCTCTACATATCACTTGTTGAAATGACCACTCTTATAGTCAAACTGTTTTGCTGGAAAAATGCAGAGGTGGTCACTACCACATTAGCCTGGTTTTGTGACTCTAGCATAGCCTTGTCAGGGCTTTGGTTTTCTGGTGTGCACATCAATTTACCGTAATTTTCACTCATCCATTGCCACGTTATATTATAAGGCATTAGCATTAAAGATAAAAACCTCATTCACATGGACTGAGTGTCTGCATTAAAGTCTGTAACACACTGCTGTTGCTGGCATATAACATCGACCAACAGAATAGGTTGCTAAGTCCAGTTGTTTTTTTTTTTTTGTTTTTTTTAACCCTTATTTATTATTTATATTATAATTTTTGCTTTTTTGACCCTGTTTTCAAACCTAGCAACCAGACGGAAACAGAGATACACAGGCACACAGACACACACACACATTAAGGTGGATTTGCCACTTGAACGTGTGTTCTAAAGTGACGCATTTTTGGCAAATTTTAATAAACAACTAAAAAAACCCTATTGTGTTTTTATAATGTAAAGCCCCTTTCCACGCATATATTTTAAGTGGGATCCTCTCAACAATTTCTTGTGAATTCTAAATAGATAACGATCCTTTCCAACTTTTTTCACTTTTTATTGTGACACAACATTGGATCCCAGTGGATTTAATTTGGCTTTTTTAAACACAACAGATCAACAGAGAAAGACTCTTAGATGTCAAAGTGAAAACAGGTCTCTGCAAATTTAATTACAAATATAAAACACAAAATAAGCGATTTCCTAAGTATTCATTCCCTTTAATATGACCTCCTAAATCATCACTAGGATAGTCATTTGGTTTTAGAAGTCCCAGAATTAGTTCAGTGGAGATCACCACCTGTCTTGGGTTTCAGCTGATTGTATCTGAAGATCCAGCTTAGTCAGTATGGTGGTCTAACCTATACTGTGAAGATCAAAGATCACACCAAGCAACTCTGTGAAAAGCACAAGTCACGGATGGAGGAAAGAAAACCACTAAGTGAGTGAATATCCAGTGTCATATGTATGACAAAGAGCCACATAAAAAAAAGTTTGTGGCAGCCCCCCCATATATTGTTCCTGGCTGCAATGGATAATTTTTTAGTAGAGAATTGTACAGGTTTGAGTCTACAACTAGACTGCCTTATTGGCACAAAGATGGCGGCTTTAAAGGAGAACGGAGGAAGTGACGTCATACCTGGGATCGGAACTGGAAGTGATGTCATTGGACCTAGGGACTGTAAAGTGACGTCATCAGTAGGCCTGGAACCAGAAGTGATGTCATCTAGATCAGGTGGGATTTCCCATAACTGGTCTGCAGAGAAGTGAGAGAAAGAGTTAGTGTACTCTGCCACTCCTTGGCCTGGCATGGAATTACTCTAATTCAGACCCTTTAGCTGCCTCCCATTCGCACTTATGTGACACCAGCTAAAGCAGTTCTGAAGAAAAGGAAATGGCACAGCTGGAAATCGGTCTTAGCAGTGTCATTGACGGTTGGGGTGCCTCCAAGCTAGAAGGATCGGGGGATCAAGTGTGGTTGGAGTGTTACCTCCCCAGGAGCACTAGATGGCAGCTCCCCCTGTGTTGCAGTGGTGCCTAGGACTCCTGCAGGGCTTCATGGGATACGGGGGGTGCTATAGCTGCTCCTGAGCCCGTAAGGGTAATTCTTTCATCACACCCAGAGGTGTTGCTGGAAGTAGGTCATCAAGCACCTGGAACACTTCTGGATAACATATAAAAGGAGCCAGTAGACACTACTTTGGAGCCAGAGCTGGGAGGAGGGAGATGAAGCTTGCCAAGGGGGAGTGGAGGAGAAAGAGAAAAGAAGAGCTGAATATTGCAAAGGGTTTGTGCTTTGGGACTATGTTGTGGCTTGTGGGAATGGGGAAGATGTTGCCCCACAAGGGAAGAAAAGAAACTAAAAACACCCATGTTTTCATCAGTGTACCTCTTGCGTCTGTCTGTGTTGGGTTGAGTGGCTGCTACATCCTCTACATTTGTCACAGCAGGTTGTCCACACCAACTAAACAAGACAAGTGAGGCCACCAAGAGACCTCTGAGAATTCTGAAGTGGTCACAAGCTACAGTGACTCAGATTGGACAGACTGTGCAGACCACATCTGTACTTCATCAGTTGCAGCTTTAATGGCACAGAGAACAAAGAAACAGAACATTTTGGCCTGAGTTTGCCAGAAGGCTGGAAGAAGGTTCTGTCATTTGATGAGACAAAAACTGAGCTTTGACCATCACACTAAATGCCATGTTACACTGCACATTATCAAAAACACACCTCCCCAATTGTAAGACATGGTGGTGGTAGCATCAGGCTGTGGAGATGCCTCTCTGCAGCTAGACCTGCAAGGTTTGTGAAGGTCAGATGACTACAGCACAATACGGGGAAATCCTAGAGAAAAAAACAATGTTTGCAAGAAACGTACACCTTAGGACAAGTGTCAAGGATACAGCCAAAGCTGCAGAGGAATGGCTTCAAAACAACCATGTGAATGTCCTGCAGAACCTGTTTTTATTGAGCGTCTCAGGATTATTCCTATAGGAACTGCACTAAACGTCTCACTAGAATAAGAATTTGTGCAATCTCAGAGAAGGACCTGAGAAGTATTTACGGAACATCCTAGTCCCAGCCCCAGTGAGGAAAAGGAGACCACCTCTGAAATTTATAAATGAACGATTTTATGGTAGCCTCTGCCAAAAACTAACATTCATGATGTTATAGTTTTCTGATATTAATATTGAGACTTCACCACAAAAATAATAATAATAGTAATCAAAGTAGAAGACAAAGGAAAACATAGTGTGGCAGTATATTGTGCTAAGCTGCACATAGTTGTTGCCACTTTGCAACATCATGAATAATATTATGAATAATTATTATTAATAATATATTATAAATAATAATATAAGCAAAGTGGAAGCTCTGAGGCTAAGGATCTGCACTGGTATCTGGAATGTTCCCAGTTCAAACCCTGTTACTGCCATTGAGCCCTTGAGTAAGGGCGCTGTACAATGGCTGACCCTGTGCTCTGACCCCCAAAGGTCATGTGAAAAGACAGTTTCCCCTTGGGGATTAACACCCTGCACGAAAAATATTGTAATGAACACCGAAACACAAAGACCAAAACACACACATTGAATGAGAATAAAGCCTGATAATGGGTCTGTTTATTTAACAATGAACTATCCACAGCTGTACCTTCAGAGGATCACCGTCCTCCTGTTATGGCCATGGGTAAAGTGAAAGTGAAACTAGCCACTGCTATTCCTGCACTGTTACTCAAGATGTGCTCACTCTTGTACTGTTCCCAGTTGCCTTCCACTGTGCCATGCTTTGAGGCAAGGCTTTAGTTATCCAATGCCCGGGAGTCTCTACCTGCCTTTTTGACCTGGCCCAGCTTGTAAAGTGTAAAGTGAATATTCCAGGGGTGCACAGCTCTGTGTTGCATTTTGCTGTCAATCACGTATCCTGCCACTTCTGTCTTAAGGGTAACACAGTATGCTGACTACTACAGTACAGTTTGCACCCATGAGCACCTGTGTGTTAATCCTGGGGTATCGCTTGCAATTCACATAGGCATGCTCATGTACACTTGGGGTTGTGATCTTTATGTGCCTGCCGATTTGCATAAATGCAGTTTGCTTTAGCATTACTTCACGTGGAATGAGGAGGAAATGTCTAATCTGCGCACTACCTCACACATTTTCAGGGTGTTCACAGTTTAGTGAATAATTCAAGAAATGCTTGGTTGTGACATCCTCAAATCAACGCTAATGCAAAGCTGCATTTTCCCTGTGTCCAAAGGGCATAACATTGCCAACAGCTGACAGCGTAAGCCAAAGCATTTCCATATAGATGGATTGATCACGTAATGTACAAGAATAATATAATGTTATGAATATAATCCCATCTCTGTCAAATAAATATCTTTTTATGAGTTCATTGTTGCTCAGTGTTTCCAAACCAATTAGCCTTTCCCAGGACGTGCTTGCTGATCTCGGCTTGAACGGTATCTTGCAGCAACTCCAAGCAAGTTAGGCCAGCTCAAGACCACTTCTAAATCCTGATGAAGTAAGGACTCAGTCAGTCAGTCATTTTCTAACCTGCTTAGTCCCAGTGGTTTCCTAAATTAGGAAAACTGATAAAAATGCTTTTACTGTGACTCCAGAGAGTAGGACCTAATGTGTGTCACTCTGAGATTTTAAAGCCAGTTAGGAGCGTTTTTCTCTTCTCTGAGATGCTGGATAAATATGGTCACTGGTCTCAATCCAGCTGAGTGTTTGTGGCTAGAGTTGACAAAGGCTGTTCACTCGCGATCACCATGACACCTGACAGAGCTTGATGGGTATGACAAAGAAGAATGGGAAAAAATGGCACAGCGATAGAAAAAGAATGAGACCTGAGCACACAAACTCAAGGCTGTCATGGCTGTCATCTTCTAAACACTGACTTGTGTTTTCTATGTGTAATTCATTTATATCACTTTCCAGAGATTGCTTTTCACTTTGGCATTAAGGAGTCTTTTTCTGTTGACCAGTTTCATAAAAAAGCAAAGTAAACCCACTGTGATTGTTGCATAATAAGAATATTCAAAAGCTTCCAAAGGTCTGAGTACTTTTTATAGGCACTGTGTTTACAAATATTTATTCTTCTTCTTTTGGCTGCTTCCATTTGGGGTTCGAAACAACGGCTCATCCATCTCCATCTATCCCTGTCTTTCACATCTTTTTCTGCCACATGTCCTCTTTCACAACATCCATAAACCTTTCTTTTTGCCTGGTGGTTCCATTCTCGACATTCTCTTCCTGATGTACCCCTAATCTCTCCTCTGCATGTGCCCAAACCATCTCAATCTCACCTTTCACACTTGGTCACCAAGATGTCATATCTGTGTTATCCCTCTAATATACTCATTCCTAATCCTGTCTACTGTCGTTACTCCAGGTGAAAATCGTAGCATCTTCAACTCTGCCACTTTCAGTCTCCTAAGCATACAACATAGTTGGTCTCACTGCCACTTTATAGACATTCCCTTTCACTCTCGCAGATACACCGGCACTCTTCTCCACCCTGCCTGCATTCTCTTCTTCACCTCTTTGCCTCACTCTCTGTTGCTTTAGACTGTTGAACCCAAGTATTTAAATTTGTCTACCTTCACCACCTCATCTCCTTGCAGTCGCACCCTTCCACCACCTTCCCTCTCATTCATTCACATTTCCTCCTTCTTACTTCTACGGAGTTTCATTCCCCCTCTCTCCAGTGTGTACCGCCATCTCTCCAGATTTGTTTCAACCTGCTGTCTACTTTCACTACAGATCACAATGTCATCAGCGAACATCTTAGTCCACAAAGACTCCTGTCTGACCTCATCTGTCAACCTGTCCATCACCACTACAAACAGAAAAGGGCTCAGAGCCAATCCTTGATGTAATCCCACTCTCACCTTGAACCAGGCTGTCATTCCAACCACTCACCTCACCGCAGTCTCATTGTCCTCATACATAACATTCACTGCTCTCACATACTTTTCTGCTACTCCCGACTTCCTCATACAGTACCACAACTCTCTTGGCACCCTGTCATACTCTTTCTCTAAGTTCACACACAGATGCATGTACTGTATTTACCAATAGTGTTTAAAAGAACACGAAAGCACAGACCTCAACACAAAAAAACATGCCATTCGTACTTATGAAAATGCTGGTATTTGCTTAACTACAGACTTTATTCTTAATATTAACATCCATCACCATGCTAGCGAAGAGCCAGAGCCTCATGTCACGTTCCCACACACGTTATATGATGTACATTGTGCTTGTTTGTCATAATGGAGGGTGTCCAATGAATATAATGCATTTGTCACAATTCTGGAGAAGTGAAGGACAACATACAAAGCCCACTTTGTTTCTGATCTTCAGAGCTTAGTACGTCAGCAGCATTTCAACCTTGCAAGCTTAATTGTAAAATAAACGTTGATGATTATGATTGGAATGCTGAAAATAGGATAGACTGTGCTGTAAAACTTGACTCCTATGAACAGAGGCCAAGAAAATGGAATCACTGGAGATTATGCATGATATGAACAAGTGACACGAGTCATTTTAATTTATAATGCAGCCCCCATCCCAGTGCCAGGCCGGTCATGTCATATACTGTATGCTGTTAAGATGAGTGATATTTGGAGTGTGTTTGAAGACTGCATAACTAGCCAATACTTTGCGTGAGCCTTTTACGTGCAGTGGATTCAAAAAGCATTCTGACCCTTCACGTTTGTCACATTTTGTTATGCTGCAGGCTTCTGCTAAAATCATTTAAATACATCCCCCCCATCAAGCAACACTTTCTACTATAGAGTGACAAAGCAAAACACAGGATTTTAGGAATGTTTGCGTATTTATTAAAAATAAAAAATAAAATATCAAAGTGATATAAGTATTCAGACCCTTTAGTCAGTACTTTGTTGAAGCCCTCTTTGGCAGTAATTACAATTCTTCTCTGTATATCCTCTCAAGCACTGTCAGGTCAGATGGAGACTGTCGGTAGACAGCAGTGTTCAGGTCACTCCAGAGATCTTCTGTTGTGTTCAAGGCTCAGATCTGGTTGGGCCATTCAAGGACATTCACAGAGTTGTCCCAAAGCTACTCCTATGGTGTCTTACGTAAGAACATAAGAAATTTAACAAATGAGACAAGTAAGAGGAGACCATTCAGTCTCTTTGTCTTCAGTCTAATCTTTTTTAAAGGTTGTAGAAGGTTTCTGCTTCCTGTGTAACTTAGTAGTTTGTTTCAGATTGTCACAACTCTTTGTGAAAAGAAGTGCTTCCGGGCTTCAGTCCTAAATGCACCTCCCATTAATTTCCAGTGATGTCCTCAAGTGTTTGATTCACTGTTATGTTGTAAGAATTCGGCAGGATAATAATAATAATAATACATTTTATTTATATAGTACCTTTCCATGACCTACAGTACTCAAAGTCCTGTATTAGGTCCCCACACAGTCTCCTCTGCTCAGGATGAAACCGGCATGATTCTCTGAGTCTGCCAGAGTAGGATATGTCTTTAAGTCCCATGATGCACTTGGTTGCTCTCCTCTGCACAGTTTCAAGTGCTGCTAAGTCTTTCTTTAGCCATGGTGGCCATAACTGCACATAATACACCAGATGTGGTCTAACTAGCACATTATATAGTACTAGCCAACGTGCAGCGTAGCATATGCCGCATAATTATGTATTGATGGGTGCACACTTCCTGAAAGACACAGTTGTCCAAATGGAGTGGGTTTGAGGATACAACTGTAAGTGAATGAAAAGATGGTACTTTGGAGAGAGCAACATGACTGAAAACTGGAGGACAGCCGCCGCGCCCCCACCTTCCAGAGCGAGAGACGGAGCTGGACGGCGTCCCTTTAAAAAGTTGGACGCCGACCACTCGGGGGTCGCATAACTATTTAGCAGGAGGGAGTCTCGCTCGTTATCAGAATTAACCAGACAAATTACTCCACCAACTAAGAATGGCAATGCACCAGCACTTACAGAATTGAGATAAAGCTATCAATCTGTCAATCCTCTCCGTGTCCGGGCCGGGTGAGGTGTCCCATGTTGAGTCAAAGTAAACCGCAGGCTCCACTCCTGATGGTGCCTTTCCGTCAATTCCTTTAAGTTTCAGCTTTGCAACCATACTCTCCCCGGAACCCACAGACTTTGGTGTCCTGGTTGGCTGCCCGGTGGGTCATGGGAATAATGCCGCTGGATCTCCAGTCGGCATCGTTTATGGTTGGAACTATGATGGTATCTGATCGTCTTCGAACCTCCGACCTTCGTTCTTGATTAATGAAAACATTCTTGGCAAATGTTTTCACTCTCGCTCGAATTGTTGGTGGGCGGGGCTCTGTTGTTTGTATCACATGGTCTGTCTTGCATGCTGTTTCTTGTGTGCCCTGGTCGGCTGCTTAGTGAGTATCACATGGTCTGTCTTGCGTGATGCTTCTTGTTTGCCCTGCTCGGCTGCTTAGTGAATTATATATTCTTGATTAATGAAAACATTCTTGGCAAATGCCTTTGCTCTCGCTCAAATTATTGGTGGGCGGGGCTCTGTTGTGCGTATCCCATGGTCTGTCTTGCGTGCCATGGTCGGCCGCTGAGTGAATTAGTGGTGGGGGGGACTCTGTGATTTGGCGGGCCTGACTCTGTCTTGCGTGCATCTTGCTTGTCATGTCTTGCGTGCGTCTTGCTTGCCATGGACTTAGTGAATTATATATATAGATAGCTGTGTAAGCCTGTGCTGTAAAAAGCCCGGGGTCCTAGAAACTATTGAAATTGTCAGAAAAAAATTGAAATGTAGAGATGTCAGGTAATTGAAAGGAACTACTCTGGGCATCTCTCTCCTGTGTTTTGAGGGCTGACGCGCTTGCCTTGCTTGTGTATAAAGCGGCAGGAGGAAAAGTAAAAGGGATACCATTTTTCCGATGTGCTTGTCTCGCTTGCTTAAGAGTTTCTGTCTTTCCTCGGTGGCTTTACTTTGGCTTTACCTTCGTAGACCAGCAGGGGCAAGAGGATTTGTGGGAAGATGTAATGCTAATAGATTCAATCATTGTATTTTCCCGGTATCCCTGACTTCTTCCCTGTTGTTAACCATGGCACTGAATCTCTACTGGTTGACTTTATGGCTACTGTGTCCCTCAGGGTGCAGTCAAAAACTTTACACAGGCTTCTTGGTGATGAATGGAATCGGGAGACCTTCTAATGCGAAACGGTACTGATCTGTGACTTTACCCTTCCTCAGGACCAAAGACCTTGACTTGACTGGCTTAAAAGTCATTTTTGCCCAAGTAATGAGTCGTTCAAGGACTTGACGAATCCATCTACATCCAGGAACCGATGTAGTTGTTACAGTCAAGTCATCCATAAATGCTCTTATGGGTGGCTGTCTGAATCCTGACCTGGTCAGCAGGCCCCTGTACTCTACTTCTGCCAACTAAACAAGTGTTGATTGCTAAAGAAAATATGGATGCTGAAATTGTGCAACAAGTGATAATTCCTTTTTCCAGCTGATGCCATGCTGATGTTATAGTGCCTGCTGTGACTCTCATGTTAAAGCAGCTGTAACAGTCCTGGATGAAGTCTCTGATGTTAACTGAAACATGATATGTAGTTAGTGCTATCTCTACAAGCTTATGTTGAATTGACCCATGCGCCATTTGTGAGGTCCAGTCACAAAACAGCCAGCTCTCCTCTTCCTTCCATTGCTTCTCAAATCAGCTGACTGACCACTCGCATGTGTACTAAACACCCCAGCACCTCTGGTTCACCACGCTTCTTCAGTGATGTATCTATAAAAGAATTCATCAGGAGGAACTCTGTTAGGTGTCGAGCACAATCTTGAAGACAATCTTGCTTTCTACACTGAGGGAGATCATCCTGGACTACTCCATTTCCACTGAATGCTCCTTCTTCGGTATCCAGACACCCTCAGCAAACTTCCACTGCTGGGCTACCTCCCCCCTCCTCCAAATTTTCCTGACAATTCCCCACAGCCGTAGCATGAGTCTGGAACACCTCTTGTAGATAATGCATGGAATTCCACTAGGGCCTGGTGCTGAGCAGCTCTGACAACCTCTTTCATCTCTTTTAAGGTTATTTCCTTGTTATTGAATTTGTGTACTGGTTGAGGGTTAGAGGTAGGCTTAGGTTTATGGTTAGTGGATATCAGTGGCCTCTATGGTGACCCTGTTCCTGTTCTCTCTTACTGTCGCTAAAAGTATTACTGAGGAACTTGCCCACCTCCTCTTTAGAGCATGCTAGATGGACACCTTGTTTCTGCCCATGTTGTTTAATAACCCCAAAAGGTTTGCTATAAAATCAGTGTACTTATGAGCCTTATCTTTACCTCTTCTCCTGTGCCACTCAGCTCACCTGATGGTAATGAGCTTTTTCCTAACAATATTTCTGAGGTCTACTACTGCAGTCTTATCCTTCTTCTTTGCTCCTTATAATGCTGCTTAAGTGATCTTAGTTCTTGGGTGATTCTTGCATCCCACTGATTAGGCCCCTACTTGATTCCTGGCTGGCTGCTGTTCCTTCAAGTCAAATCTCTTGGAGGCTATGCTTTCAGTAATAGTGCTCATAGCCTGGAACCTTTTATCCACGTCACCCCTGACTGTGGCTTCAAGGATTGCACTCCTGGAGGCCACTCCTTCTCCTTGCTGTTGGCCAGCCACTTTACCCGACAATGTTCTGATTGTATACTTCGAGGAGTTGCCCGCGGTGCATGGAAGTTCAAGGCACTGAACTAGCTTCCAGACCTAGCTCCTCCTTTATGCAAAAAAAGTTAGTGCGCATGCACGAGTCCGAGGCCGATTCTATTGGCATTAGCGTCTGCGTCCGAAGAGTAAAGTGAATAGGGAATAGCTTGTCATTGCGTAGCTTGCTGCACGTGCAGGATGGAAGTGCTGGGTTGCAATCCCAGCCCAGGATTCGCCTGCACCAACGGGATGCTGAAATAAAGAAACACATTTGCTGTTAGTAGTTGTTTATGTTGTTTTTTTTTATTTTGTCTCAATTCCTTTAAAATCTAGTAATTCACGTGGAAAAAGGACAATGGCACACCAGATGTCTTGGCCTCCTGTCAGCTGTGGCTGACTGGGTGAATCGTTCAAATAATTCAAATGGTGTTATTCTCTACTGGTAAGGATGGCCTTCATTTCAAGTGTAAGCTTATTCATCTGAAGAAGTGTCTGCTAAGTGTACTGCCCTGCATCTTCCAGCAGAAAAGAAAAGCAGTGATTCACTGCCAGGCTGCTGTACCTTACGAGGTATTGTCAGGGCCATCTTAACAGCATTATAGGCCCCCCTAGGCAAAGCAGTGCACTAGGCCCCTATCTACACAACCACTCAGCACCTCACAACATACATAGATTAGCATGGTGCCTCTATGTGCCCCCGGGCATCTTCCCAGTGTGCCCATGTGTTAGGACGGCCCTGGGTACTGTACAAAGTACTTCACCTGTGCGTTGCTTCATTTGCGCCCTCCTCATGCATCCCATCTTGGCTTGATGAATTTTCAGGCCATGTCGGTTCTTGTAGACTTGGCTGCATATACAAACTGCACACATAGTTGTTGTGCCATCAGTTTGGTTCATTTACCTATGTATCTACCCAGTTAGGGTGCTCATCCAATTGGCATCCCTGAGGGTGCGCTTCTAATGGGTCTTTCGTAGATTCTTCTGGGTGCTCCCCCACAGGAGCTGAAGGGAGGGCTGACAACTCTCTATGCCCTGCTTGTCGTCTCTCCAGCAGTCTCTGGCCTGTTTGTGTTAGTCATTCAGCCTATTCCTGGAAATCAATGGCCTCACCAGATTGATCAAACATTTCCACACCCCTTCCGGTGCAGCCTTGGACACATCATCAGTGATATCTGTGCCTTTTTGAAATCAGTCCAGTCAATGGAATTAACCACAGGTGGACTCCAGACACCTCAACAGTGATCAAGAGAATGGAACGCATCTGAGCCAAAATAAAGGCTCTGACTACTTGAGTCAATGTCATAAATGTTTAATTTTCTTTTCTTTTTTTTTTTTTTTATAAATTTGCTACATTTTCTAAAATCCTGTTTTCACTCTGTTAGTCTGGGGGTTTAGCACAAGGCTGCAGCATAACAGAATGTGGCAAAAGGGAAGGAGTCTGAAAACGTTCTA
Organism: Polypterus senegalus; assembly: GCF_016835505.1. Classification (NCBI taxonomy): domain Eukaryota; kingdom Metazoa; phylum Chordata; class Cladistia; order Polypteriformes; family Polypteridae; genus Polypterus; species Polypterus senegalus. The sequence continues at coordinate 52,815,334 of NC_053171.1, forward strand.
AATCCATTGTGTAACTGCCATATTTACAAGGCATAGCTACTTATGCTGTAATGATGATGCATAAATATGAAATTCATTATAGATTAGAAGATACCTGCGGCTGTTTACAATTAGTATTGACTGATACATTTCTGCAGTTGTCTCTTATAACAAACACAAGGCTACAAGATAGAAAAATGTGAAAAGGGGAGAGGCACAGCAGACTGGGAAGGATAAATGAACTTTGAAACACCAAACTGAAGGATCCTTGAAGAATAAGGCTGCACTGAAAACCATCTATGAATAAAAGGCTGGACTAATGACTTCCATAAGTGCTTTGCAGGTATTTCATATAAAGAAGTGTTTTTATACAGCTCTTTCAGGATGGTGTTTCCTTGTGTGTGGTGCAGTGGTTAAGACCCTGAACTTGTGGGTTCAGATCCCACCACTGATACTATGTAACCTTGAGCAAGTCTATTTTTTTGTGCACCCAATTGGAAAAACAAAAAGACGTGTAACCAATTGTATCTCAAATGTTGTAAGTTGCTTTGGATAAAAGCGTCGGCCAAATAAATGCAAATATGTAAGGAGCTATACAAAAAACGACGGAATTAATCGTTGGCCCCATATCCTTGATTATGTAAGGTGTTTCCTATATAACAAAAAAGACAGAATCGATTCTGATTTAGGCCGGACTGCTACGGGTGTCCCTCGTGACCCTGTAGTTAGGATATAGCGGGTCGGGTAATGGATGGATGGATGCTACGGGTGTGTGCCTGAGTCGCCCAGGGATGGCTGTAGCGCATCGGTGTGCAGTCAATAATGTCGAAAAGCGGGTGACAGAGTCGGTGCCCCCCTTGTAGTTTCAATATATTACAGAAACCGTGAGGGGGTTCCCCGCAGAGTTTATGGCGCGCTGAAACACTTCACAGTTACCCATGGAGGTGGGTGGGAACGGGCATATCAAGAGCCCCTCCCTGGATCTCCTCAATATCGCCCCGTCTCTGTTCACGTCGTTACTCTGAAGTGAATTCCCGTTTAGAAAAGAGGGAGGAGCCGTTAATTAAGAAGCGCTATGAAATTATGTTCACGGTGAATCAACAACATTTATTTATATAGCACATTTTCATACAAAAAAATGTAGCTCAAAGTGCTTTACATAGTAGAAAAATAAAAGACACAGTAAGAAAATAAAATAAATCAACATTAATTAACATAGAATAAGAGTAAGATCCGATGGCCAGGGTGGACAGAAAAAACAAAACAAAAAAATAAAATCTGCAGGGATTCCAGACCATGAGACCGCTCAGTCCCCTCTGGGAATCGAACAGTTTGCCCATGTGGGAGAGTTTAATCCATCAGGATTTACCTTGAGGGTTTTTTTTTACCTTAAATGGAGATATATACACGTGGCAACAGAAATGTGACACCAACTTAAAACGCAGAAGCCAATGCTTTAACTAGAAAAAATGAATGGGAACCCGAAAAGCTTCTCCAAAAATAACGGAGAATCAGTATTCTGTTCTTGACAGATCAGCCGCTCGGTAGCTTCGGCGGAAGGGGGCGTTCCCTGGCGTAGGCTCAGACACACCCTGTAGGGTGGAATAAGCGCCGTCGGACTCCGTCCATGTGCTCACTTGTCACTCCCACGGCGCCGGCTGATCTCTTCTGTCCGTTCATCTCCGCCTGCCTGAGCTGCTCGATCGGCACTGCGGAGTCCTACCTTGTGATAACAAGGTAAGTGGCGCGTGTTCGGGAATCGGGAAAGCAGGTAGCGACTGCTCTGTTAGATAATCAGTGGATCCAGATTGCACTTTTTGGCGTGCGAATTGGCTGATTGGCTTCTTTTGGCTCAGCTTTGAAAGAGTGACGGGGACACGCAAGCGAAATGACCTAACAGCCTCTTCCTTTGGCACCAATTCACGCAGACAGGGATTGCCTATGCTGGTGTTAGGACTAAGGGGTGAAGTTAGATAACGTTTTGATCGACCGTTAGTTTTTGCACGAACAATTGTAATTAAGTGGGCGACTCTACGAAATGAGATCACTGAGTGGGCAGCCTGCTGTGAAATTTTCCTACAATTAACTCAGAGACGCAGGAGTTAAACAACGAGAACTAATAACATTGGAGATCGGAGAAGAAACGCGTTCAATCGTATTCCGCTGGAACGCAGAAAAGACCCAAAAGATACAGTAGTGATCGGTGCCAGGTCTACCTTTTAATCCCACAGCGTTTTTCTGTTTATGCATAACTCAGACGATCGCTTCATCTCAGTCCCTGCCCGCAACGACAAACTACGCCAAGTTCGGATGGGCGCGCCGCACGGAAAAGAGCAGTCAAATCAGCGAAAAGAAGAATGTGGCGCGGGCGGATGCCCAGGAGGTGTCGAAAAGCTCCGAATGGTGAGACTCCATGCTGGGAGTGAAAACCTCCAGAAAGTAGACGTTATGAGAGCGATTAGGGGGTAATCGAAGGGTCGCTGAACTTGATGATACCCCACCCACCTTGAAGTTCCTGCGACCACCCCATATTCCTTCACACTTAGTTCCTCCCAGGGGGGCTGATGGAATCTCGTCTACGTCTATCATGCAGAATAACTTCATACCTGCAGCGTAATCTAATTCAGGGTCGAGAACAGCAGTGAGCACAAACAGGAAAAACCGTTGTGGACAAATCATTGGTCCATCAAAGGGTCTCTCCAGGCTCTAAAAAATAAAGGTGCCAAAGTGGCTCCTCAGGGCGATGCTGCAGGGAAACCGTTTGTGGTACTCCAAAAAACACAGGAAGGTTCCAAAAAGAACCTTTTATATGTTCAGATCTGTAGCTGACACCTTAAAACATTAATAGATAACAGATTTGTGAAATACCAGTGAATTGTTTATTTTAGCAGTACAGTATACAAATACTTGATCTCAGTTCGGGTTTTCTTGATATGCTGTTTCTTGCTGCGCAGCCCATAATACATTAAATGTTTCTGTTTTGTTCATGTATTGGGAAACGTTTCAAATTCCAAAGAACCTCTTAATATCAAAAACCATTTTCCTTGAATTAAAAGGTTCTCTTTGAAGCAGTGGTTCAATAAGGAATCGCACAGTCCAGTTAAATGCCTTAAGAACCAGTATTTTTTAGGAGTATAGGAATAATCTTGTTTTGAAATGTTGGTTTCCTTCAGATAAAGAAGGAATAAAAATGAATCTGTCTGTATTATTATTATTATTATTCTTTGTTTTGGGTGACACCTTCATCCAAGGCGACTTGCAACATCTGAGGTACAGCTTGTTCCATTTCTTTTGTTTTTCCAGTTGGCGCCCTGCAGGCAGGTGAAGTGACTTGCTCGTGGTCACACTGTGTCAGTAGCAGGATTTGAACCAAAGCCTCAGGGTTTGTAGTCTAAGGCCTTAACCACTATGTCAAAGTAACACAGCCAAATATTTCCATCAATGTATCAATCAATTTTCAAAGCAGCTAATCCAGGGGGGAAAGCTGGAGCCTATCCCAGAAAGCATCAGGCCCATGGCAGGAACAGTCCCTGCAGAGGGCAACAGTTCATTGCAGGGTGAACACACACACATGCACACACACAATGGCTAGTCCACCTAACCCTGCATGTCTTTGGATTGTGAGAGGAACCCCATGTTGACATGGGGAGGATTTGATATGCTAACCCTGGCCTCCTTGTTTTGAGGTAATTGCACTACCCCATTGCCACCGTGAACTCCCAGATGTTTCAATTTCATTTATTTCCTTCCCAGCTCAACATGTTATTTCAGTTTAAGGTGGGTGTGAAGTTTACAGCAGCATCACAAACAATGTCCAGAATATTTAGGAAATGTTCAGTGGGGGCGGGACAATCGAGAAAAGAGAGTCCAAACTATAGCATTGAGCTGCCAATCTGGAGAGGCAATAATAATAAGTTGCATTTATAGAACGTCTTTCACAACCCCAAGTTGGCTTTACAAACTGAGAGAGACTGAGGAAGAGGGGCCATAACACTGAAGGACCTGCCTGTCTGCCCAGGGTGGAGAGTCTGGTGTGTGGGACAGTAAGGACCTGAGAGAGCCACGAGGAGTGTATGGAGCTAGGAACTGAATGAGGTAGAGGGGGCCTTTGAAGGGGAGAAGCAGAATCTTGAATTTAATCCTTGATGGAAGCGGTAGCTAGTGAAGTTTGGAGAGAACAGGGGAGATGTGAGCAGAATGCTTTGTGTGGCTGTGGAGTTCTGAATGAACTGTAGCTTCTGTGTAGATTTTGCAGGGAGGCTGATGAAGAGGGGCGGCACGGTGGCGCAGTGGTAGCGCTGCTGCCTCGCAGTTAGGAGACCCGGGTTCGCTTCCCAGGTCCTCCCTGCGTGGAGTTTGCATGTTCTCCCCGTGTCTGCGTGGGTTTCCTCCGGGCACTCCGGTTTCCTCCCACAATCCAAAGACATGCAGGTTAGGTGGATTGGTGGTTCTAAATTGGCCCTAGTGTGTGCTTGGTGTGTGGGTGTGTTTGTGTGTGTCCTGCGGTGGGTTGGCACCCTGCCCAGGATTGGTTCCTGCCTTGTGCCCTGTGTTGGCTGGGATTGGCTCCAGCAGACCCCCGTGACCCTGTATTCGGATTCAGCGGGTTAGAAAATGGATGGATGGATGGCTGATGAAGAGGGACTTACAGTAATCAATATGAGACATCATGAAACAATGAACCAGAGTTTGAGCATCAATTAAAGGGCAAAAATGTATGGAGGAGGGCAATGTGACAGAGATGATAGAATTAAATTTTGGAAAGAGGCCTAATGTGGAGCTCAAAGCTAAGTGACAAATCAAACAAAACACCAAGAGTTCAGATAACAGGAGCAGGTTTGACAAGTGCACCATCAACAGAAACAGAGACATTGGATGCCTTAGAAAGTTGGAAGTTTGGGCCTACCAGTAACACTTCAGTTGTATTGGCATTAAGTTTCAGAAAGTTATTTTCCATCTTTAGCTTAAGATCAGTGATACAGTGCTGGGAGGCAAGTTTGTGCTAAGATCTAACTGTACATTGTCTGCACAACAGTGAGCCATCTATGAGGGGCCTTTCATGAAAGAAATAAGGCAAAAACTTGCTCCTCAATGACAGCCTATTTATTGGCGACTTGAACACTGCATGATCCATTTGTCAAAGCCAGCAACCGTATCATCTTGAGTTTAGCTGTCAAGATGCTTTTTCATCACAGCCATCAATTCATCGCACGTCTCCAAAACTTTTTACATGCAAACGTTTTTTTCTTTTTCATTTTTGGGAACAACCAGAAATCACAAGGTGCCAAACCAGCTGGAAGTCAAATGTATCTCTTGCATTGTGTGCAGCTCATTGTCATTGTGGACAAATTCAGAATCCGGAGGTGGAGACCCCAACTCCTCTCTCTGTTCCCTTTCATACCATTCGCTGTGACCTGCTTTTTTTTTTTTTTCTTGTAACGTCAAGAAAGAATAAACGTGACATCTGATCGATGTGAACACGATGGCAGCCCACTAACAACTGAAGGCTATGCGCATTCATTTTCAAACCTGCTTATTCTGAGCAGAATCCCAGCAAGCATTGAGTCATTCCAGATGCTGCAAAAAAAAACAAAAGAGTTCATTGTTTTTAACTATGTAAAGAAAAAAATATAGTTTATTTTTTGTATTATTTAAATACACATTGGCTGGTAGGGTGGTATAGTGGGTACCCATTATCACTTCATTTGTAATTTAACACGCCCTTAAAACTGTACCCCTCTTTAGTTTTTGTAAACAATTTTTTCATAATTTTTAAAGAGATCAACCAAATGAGAAAAGTGCAACTTCAACTTTTGTTGTTAAATGAAGGAGCCTTCCTGTTTGCACATGGACTGTCTCCTTTTTATTTTTTTAATCCAAAACCAAAATTTCGTAATAGTTTATTGGGTCATTGCTGTCAATAGTGCAGAATATGGTGAAATTCTTTGTTGCATGTGCTAATGGACAGTCACAGTTAAACAGCAGACTTGTCATTCTGGCTGGCACCCCATCCCAATTGTTGGAAAGATGTCCATCCGTTCTTTTCATTCTGTGTTAGAAAGAAGTCTGTCCATTGATTTCACTCTGAACTGGAAAAAAGTCCATCTGTTCATCTGTTTGCTGTGCCAGCTGCAGGGAGTGGGATGGGTTAAAGAAGAGAGCCCGGATGGTGGGCTTGGACCCCCACGCATTTGCATGGACCTAATTTAGATCAAACTGTTAACCTGTAATGCATGTGTTTTCAATGAGAGAGGAAGACTAGCGTACCAGGAGAAGACCCTTCACAGACATGAGGAGAAAAGGCTCAGGAAGTGACCAGTGCTGCAGGTCTCCTAAGAAAAAAAAGGGAGAACAGAAATAGAGAACATTTCTCTTTTTTATTTTTTATCTTCAATAGCCTTTTTTTCTTAATGTGCCACCCTGTACTTCCCATCAAAATCCATTTTCTGTATCTGCGAGAATCCAGCGGTGAGCTGTCATATTTGTTTCTCTACGTCTAAACTGAGTCTTTTCTTGGTATACAACATACTGGTTCAGTGATGGCGCTATACTGGGTTTTGTGGTCCCTAAAGGAAACCTTACTTGACCAAGAATGGTTTCATTCTGGGATGTGGGTCCCTGATATGAAATTGGTTCCCAATATCTTGAGAAAACAGAAATCTTTAATGCATCGCCAGTGTCTTAGCAGAATAGCAAAGAAAACCTGAACTTAGCCTGTCTGGGTGTCCTTTTAAAATCAGGAACCCATTGGTATTTTTGTTGTCTTTTAATGGTTATTTATGGAGTCAGGTTTGCATTTAAATATACAAAGGGTCCCTCTGGAGCCTTTATGTGAATTGTTCAGTCTGGTATCCCTTTACAGAACCACTCTGGCACATTTAACTTTTAAGAGAGTAGGTGGGTGCTCCCTGTCAATGTTATCCTCATTATACTCCTAAGCACTTTCTGTATATAGAACATTAGAACAATCTAGATGGGAACAGGCCATTCAGTCCAACAAAGCTTGTCAGTCCTGTCCACTTAATTCTTCCAAAAAACATCAAGTTGAGTTTTGAAAGTCCCTAAAGTCTTACTGTCTACCACACTACTTGGTAGCTTATTCCAAGTGTCTATCGTTCTCTGTGTAAAGAAAAAATTCCTAATGTTTGCACGAAATTTACCCTTAACAAGTTTCCATCTGTGCCACTGTGTTCTTGATGAACTCATTTTAAAGTCGCTGTCTCAATCCACTGGACTAATTCCCTTCATAATTTTAAACACTTCAATCAGGTCTCCTCTTAATCTTCTTTTGCTTAAACTGTAAAGGCTCAGCTCTTTTAATCTTTCTTCATAATTCAACCCCTGTAGCCCTGGAATCAGCTTAGATGCTCTTCTCTGGACCTCTTCTAGCGCTGCTATGTCCTTTTTGTAGCCTGGAGACCAAAACTGCACACAGTACTCCAGATGAGGCCTCACCAGTGCATTATAAAGGTTGAGCATAACCTCCTTGGACTTGTACTCCACAGATCAAGGCACTATATAACCTCACATTCTGTTAGCCTTCTTAATGGCCTTTGAACACTGTCTGGAAGTGGATAGCTTAGAGACCACTATGACTTCTAAATTCTTCTCATAAGGTGGATTGATTTTCCGATCGCCCATATATATTAATATGTTATTTGGAAATGAAATAAACGTGAGAAACTCCTATTTTAATGTTCATCAATCAGTCATGTTTATATAGCACATTTCATAGCAAATGCAGTCTTAGAAATCCTACTGGTTCTGTAATGGCACTTTTACCTTGGGATTAATAAAGTATCTATCTATCTATCTATCTATCTATCTATCTATCTATCTATCTATCTATCTATCTATCTATCTATCTATCTATCTATCTATCTATCTATCTATCTATCTATCTACTGGGTTGCATGGTTCCTTGTTAAACCACTGACTGACAAATTACAGGAGACTCATTTCATTCTGGGTTCTTTGCACATGAATTTGGTTTGTTGGACTTTAAAATGTGAACAAAATTGAAGTCTTTAATGTGTAGACGCCAACCTAGCAGAAAACTAACTGATTGACATAACCTGAACCCTTTTAAAGCCAAGAACCTAAGAGGATGTCACACATCTGTTATTACCTAGTCCTGCTTATTTATGGAGAGCCTGGTACAGTTTTAGAGGAAGGTTCATTCTGGAATCTTCACACTGACGTTTCATGTTGGAACTAAAAATGGCTCCCTTATGGCATTGCCCAGAAGAACCACTTTGATGCCAGTTTCATGTACAGTTTCATGAATTAGTAAGCACTTTAGTTTAGGTGCTGCAAAAATGCATCTATTACTCATTTACTCGTATGTAGAAAGACCTTAACAAAGGGTTCTTTTGGTCTTCATAACACTTATAACCCATCAGTAGATGGATTATTCATGTCTGTGCTGTGTGGCATATTGCATGAAGATGAAATGACTTGTTGATTTGAAGGATTCACAGGTCTTATATTAAATATATAAAATCAAGAGACATGTGTCTCCATTAAGCTACCTCGGAGCACTCCAAAGTGACGTTTTGTTAGTAGGTCACACTTTACAGATGCTTTCTAATTTTTATGAGGACCCAAAGAACTATACAGTATGTTAAGATCTTGTAATAGATGCCTTTTGCAGTACCTAAACTAAAGTGTTATAGCTAAATGTTTATTGCTAAAGGGATAGGCTGCAGCAACCGTAATTGTTAAAAAAAGGTGGGTCAATAAAGCATGTGTATAAAGCACGGATGCATGTAAGAGTTCATTTAGTTTATGAATCCATCCAAACATTCTCTAAGCCTGCCTCTCCTTTGTATGGCATTGTGGGAAGCCACAGTTATTGTAAAAATATTTTTATTTCTGTAAGCAAATGTGGTTTAAAAGCAAAATGTCTTGAAGCAGTATTATGTCATGTAACTTGCAGAGCAAAGTGAAGACTGTATTTGTGTATTTAGCACACATTCATTTTTATCTTATCTCCCCCCACTGATTTAGTTAGCTGATATTTTTCTGCAGAGTGACTGGTATAGCACACATCTGCATTCAGAGAGACAGCAAGAGCGGGGCTGGCGCTTAGGTGTTACTTGTGGGGTTCTTCCTATGGCACTGTGCTTTTTGGGATTCAGCCAGTTCAAGATCTTATTCTCAGGTTATGCTACATCACCAAGCCTGCGTCGCTTGCTAGGTAGATGATGAAGCGGTGGTTTATTGGTTGCCTTCCTGGAAAGACTGACTCCAACAGTACTGCTGACCTGTAGTTCATATGGAATCATTCGCTAAGGAGGAACTGAGTATTATGTTGCCCAGAGACCGATCATTACAATAAAATAACAATAATTCTTAACATTTATTTAGTGCTTTTCTCACTACTTAAAGCGCTTTTACACAGTGAGTGGGCAGCCACTATGTGCCATTACATTCTCCACACTTTAGCTGTGAGGTGGTGAAGGGGTGAGAGATAGTTAGCTGATTATAGACAGGGGATCATTCTCCAAGAAAACACTTAATCCAGTTCAGGATCACAGGGGGCACAGTCTACCCTGGCTGGGCTGGACGCAAGGTAGAAAGCGATACACAAGTGCATTGTGGGGCCCAATAATGCCCACACCTACATGCCCATTCCCAGAGACCAAATTTGGAATCACCACTTAACGTGAAATGTACATGGATATGGGGGGAAAATGGGAAAACTTGAAGGAAAGCACAAAGAGACGCAGAGCGGATGTGCAAACTCCACACTTGAGATGACAACCGGGTGTGGGAGTCGAATCTGGGACTCCAGAACTGTGAGGTAGCAGCACTGCCCACCGCATCTCTTTCACTTTGTGGTACTGCTGTGGCGTTTCAAGTGCCAAGTACCAAGTTTTAATGACACACTGGGGTTAGTGCTGTGTCCCACAGCATCGGGAAATTGCTTTTAACTCACAGTCTTGCCACTTTCTGCATGGTGTATTCATTATCTATCTATCTATCTATCTATCTATCTATCTATCTATCTATCTATCTATCTATCTATCTATCTATCTATCTATCTATCTATCTATCTATCTATCTATCTGTAAATTGGGATAACAAATAATATTAAGGATAAGTGGGATTAGAGGGTGGAAACAATGGGAGGACTTATATAAACATATTTTTATTCTGAGAAAAATGTGAATATATAATGGTTTGAAACTATCTATCTATCCTAAAAAATTGCATTATATACGATTGTCTGATATGCTAGTTATTTTAAATACTTCAACATAGATCAGACAAGTTTAATTCAAGGAATGAGGCTTGCGAAAAACAAGATAAGACCAGAGATCGAGCATAGGGATGGAGATACTACATTTAATTGTGAATTTTCCAAAGGACAAACAAAAAGTACTTTAATGCAGGAAATGAAAAAAATTGGTTACAATAGCCATATGAAAGATAACCTTCTGGTTATGGAGCTCCATTGCTCCTAGAAACAGGCTGAATACTGAATGGAAATGTTCATTTCATTGCAGTCTAAAATATCAATGGGACCAGATGGGGCAGGGCAAGGGAAATGGTACCATGCATCATCTGCGGACGTCTCCTCCATTATAGAAATGGTAGCAGTGATGGTGCAAAACATTTAGTCTTCCTCCCGTGTCTCCCTTTGCTGAAACCTGTGAAACCCTCTCGTATGCTGGCATGTCTGACAGTTTAACACTACCCAAGACTAAACAGTTCTTGTATGACGTTGGATAATTAATTAGATATTGATTGACATTTTGTTGACCTCTCAAAAATTTTATTATTATTACTATGATTATCACTCCTGGACTGCTCTCTGCATTTGAAGCCTGCTGCATTTGCTTCAAAATGCAGCATAAACTCTGGTGTTCAGCCAGCCCAGGTGGGCACGTCAGTCCTCTTTTCAGACCACTACATTGCCTTCCTGTAGCTGCATGTATTAAGCTCAAATCCTTGATGCTGGCATACAAAGTAGTCTGCGGATCAGCACCTGTGGATACAGAGACACTTGTGAGGTTTGCATGCTCCTTCTCCACCACTCAGCCCTGCTAGTGAATGGCATATGGTGTTGCCACCTCTGCATTGTATCATAAGTAAGTGCTAGCTGGTGGAGTGAGCAGCCCATCTCCATTTGGAACTCTGATTCCCTCAGTGGGTTTAATGAGGTTTTGAAGACCTCCTTGTTTGCTAAATTTCCATCTAACTGATTAGTTAGCATGAGGGAGACATTCCTGTCAGCCAAGGTGAGCACATGTCACTCCTTTCTTCAGATCACTACATTGGCTGTCTGTTGCAGAACGTATGAAGTTGAAAACTTTGATGCTCGCCTGCAGAGTAGTCAGTGGGCCGGCTCCCATACACATGGAGACGCTTGTGAGGTCCTGTGCGCCTTCTCACCCTCTCAGGTCTGCTGATGAATGATGTCTGGTGATGTGTGGCATGAAATCTCAGTCCATACTTTTTTCACGTGTAGTTCCTGGCTGTTGGCACAAGCTGACCACCTTCATCTGAAATACTGATCCACTCAATATGTTTAAGAAGTGTCTTTTTGTGTGATTGTCAGTCTAACTGATGAGGGCTTTGAAGGATTCTTGGAACCTGGGATTTGTAACTCGCTTGTATTTTGTTTTGAGCTCTTCACTTGTGATGATCAGTTTGGTCCCTTTTACTCGGTGATGTTGACCTCTTTTGTAAGTCACTTTGGATAAAAGCATCTACTAAGCAAATAAATGTCAATGTAGTGAGATGGTAATGATGAAGGGTGCTCTCATATATACAGTAGCTGGTTCTTAGGGTCAGTAGACATCTACTGACGTCCAGGTGCTGTTTTAACCCTACCACCCACCCCCCCACTGCACACAAAACTGTTTTACTTTTTACCTGCATTGTTAATGATGATGTATGTTATGCTTAGGACTTGAGATCATCTAAAGAGCACACAAGTGACATAAGACTGAGCTGCAGCTTTACTAAAGCTTGGAACCATTAGCTTAATTTAATTATTGATGTTATTTTAGTCCTTCTGCATTCGTTAAACAAACAAAAAAAAAAGCATGCTGCCATCTGATAAACATTTATTATTTTGGTTGGGCTTCTTCTTTTTGTTTTTTTTTTGTAAAAGCTTATGTTCCTGCAAATGGCTCCAGTACCCTGCAGGGAAGCCCCTGATTTGATTTGAAATTCGGAACCTTTGTGACATGGCTATCAGACTTTGCTAAGTGCAATTTCTTCATTATCTTTTGCTCTTAATGCATGCTGATGTGTTTGGCATTGTGTTGATTCCAGAAAAATCTGTACTGCTGCTGCTGCATTGTCGTGCAACGGTGGGAAGTCAGAGAGATGCTTTACTGATTTCTGTGTCCAAGTGAAAAAACTTTGATAATTTGGTTCACTAATGCTGAGGGAGATGATAAATATTTGGGAGGTTTTTATTCTTTGCATAATAATCGCCTCGCTTATCCACCATCATCAACACACACCCCCACACCCCCCCGGGGTGCGCTACGCTCCAGCTACTTCATGCCTGTGCCACGAGTGTTGTGAAGGTGGGGGGGGCTGAACGCACAATCACTTAGGAGATGCAGACGGATCAGCTGCTGGCTTTCTGCTGCTGCTGCCAAGCTGCGTGTTCTGCTTGTCGTGCTGCGTGTCGATCATTTAAAAGCCTATATAGCAGCTGTCCTCTTGTTTCACTACCTTGTCTAGCGTGACGTTAAAGTGTCTCTCACGGGACATCAAATTGTCTTCCGAGAAGATCACGTCTTGTCTCCTTCCAAGCCTTCCCAGATATTTTTTTTATAATAGAGAGAAATGTAGCTGATAACTGGTTTAGACGTTGTGGCCTGTAGAGGGCGCCACAGCACCCTAAAACCCCTGACACAATTTCATAACAGGGTCCTGAGTTGAACAAGAAGTGTTTACTCAACAGCACCTTCATGAGGTTAATAATTATAATAATAATACATTTTATTTATACAAGGCACCTTTCTGAGAACTCAAGAACACCAAAGAAACAATAAATAAATAAAAGATACAATTATAAACAACTAAAAACATTAGAAAATATAAAAATTAAAACCAAACAAAACCAATGTAATCATAAAGAAAAAGCCATTTTAAAAAGATGTGTTTTAAGTTTACATTTGAAGGATGAAGGATGAATACGATTTGGTGTTTCTAAGCTCGGTAGGTAATGAATTCCAGAGCTTGGTAGCAGAACGACTGAATGCTCTGCTCCCCATCGTGGTTAGACGGGCGAGAGAGATGGTCAGATGGATGGAGGGAGAGGATCTAAGGTTGCGGGAGGGAATGGCAACATGAAGAAGGTCAGACAGATATGGAGGGGAAAGGTTATAAATGGCCTTAAGTGTTAATAGCAGAATCTTAAAATCAATTTGAAACTTAATAGGGAGCCAATGAAGCTGCTGCAAGACCGGAGTAATATGGTGAATAGATGAGGTTCGAGTAATGATGTGAGCTGCAGAATTCTGGACTAGCTGAAGCTTATGAAGAGATTTATTAGAAAGACCAAAGAGGAGTGAATTGCAATAGTCTAGCCGAGAAGTAACAAGACTATGAACAAGAATGGCAGTGGTATGGGGAGTGAGGGAGGGGCGGATGCGATTAATATTATGTAGGTGGAAGTAAGCAGACCGGCTGATGTTACTAATGTGAGACTGGAAAGATAGAGTACTGTCGAAGATGACACTCAGACTCTTGACCTGAGGTGATGAGGGGAAACAACAGAGTTATCTATACTAATAAAAGGCAAAGCCCTCACTGACTGACTGACTGACTGACTGACAGACTCACTCACTCACTCACTCACTCACTCACTCACTCACTCACTCACTCACTCACTCACTCACTCACTCACTCACTCATCACTAATTCTCCACGTTCCCGTGTAGGTAGAAGGCTGAAATTTGGCAGGCTTATTCCTTACAGCTTACTTACAAAAGTTAAGCAGGTTTCGTTTCAAAATTCTATGCGTAACGGTCATAACGGTCGACAATGTCTGCCATTTTGAACTTTCTTATTTATGGCCCCATCCTTACGAAAAATATAGCCAAGGGGAAGAAGGTAAATAATAAAAAGAAGAGGCCACAGGACAGATCCCTGGGGCACACCTGAAGTAACAGTGGTGGGTTGGGATGTGAAGGATTTAAGCTGAATGAACTGAGTGCGGCCTGAGAGGTAGGATCTGAACCAATCAAGTGGAATGTGAGTAATTCCAATCAGAGATAATCTAGTAAGGAGAGTGGTATGACAAATAGTATCAAAGGCTGAACTCAGATCAAGGATTAATTTCCAGTTTTCAATAGGCATGAAGCTTTGTGCTCCTTCATCTCCCATGGAGTTTCATCCACTTCCTCCTGATTCTGAAGCTCGAGTTGAGTGCTCAATCTATTACCCCGGGAAGCACTTCCAGGTCTGGTGGGACCCCAATGGTCCTTGTGCCACAGTATTCCACAGAACCCGGCAGGACTGGTCCCTGGGACCCCTGTGATTGTCCATACTGGGGTCCTCCAGACAGGATGCTGCCACCCCGTGTAAAGGAGGGACGCACTGCCCTTAGTAGGCCTTCTCCCTCTGTGCTTTCCGTCTCGGGTGTTGATCCCTGGTTCTTAGAATGGCAATGCTGGAATAGCTGCAGCCTTGTCCTGGCACAGCAGGAGAATATTCTTGCTCCCCAGCTGTGCTCTGTATCTGCTGGCCTCCAGGCCAGGTAAGGTAGCAGGACCCATCCCGGCAGGGACACCCTCACAACATACACACACACACACACAAGTAAGCTGATTTGTGTTTACTATTAAGTAAAGAGAAGGTCTCCATTTTAATATGAAGTGGATTCAGAAACTATTCAGACCCTTTCACTTTCTGAACACTTTTCTGTGTTGTATATTTGATTTTTAAATTGTTGAATTTGCCTTTTTTGCCATTCAGTCTACACTCAGTAGCCCTTAATGGCAAAGTGAAGACATGTTTTCAGGAAGGTTTGCCCATTTATTAAAAAATCAAACACTGAAATCTCTCATTCAAAGCAGCATCTGGGACCTTAACGTAGTACTTTGTAGAAGGCCCATTTTGCTGACTTTTTAAGTAAATCTTTACAAGCTTTGAACACCTGGATTTGGGTAGTTTATCTCTGGCAGATCCTCTTAAGCTCCATTGGGAGATGCAAAGCATCTGTAAACTGCCATCTCTAGGTCTCTTCACAGTCTGGGCTTTGACTAAGCCACTCAGGGGCAGTCAGAGTCTTGCACCAAAGCCACTCCAGCATTGTCTTGGTCGTATGCGTCGGGTCATTGTCATGTTGAAATGTGAAATGTCACACCCCCAGTCTGAGATGGCGTGCACACTGGAGCGAGTTTTATTCAAGGCTGCATTTGTCTTCCCTTGGTTCTGACCCGTCTGCCAGTCCCTGTACCACCATAGCATGATGCTCCGACACCATGCTTCACTGTACAGATGGTATTAGGCAGGTGATGAGCACTGCCTGGTCTTCACCAAACATACTGTAGTGCTTGGAGTTCTAACCAAACAGTTCAATTTTTTTTCTCATCTGACCAGAGAATGTTATACCCTCATACTCTCTTGTACTCAAAAGAGATTTCCATCGCGCCACTCTACCATAAACACCTGCTTGATGGAGTGCTGCCAAGATAGTTGTCCTCCCAACATGTTCATCCATTTCAATAGAGGACTTCTGAAGCTCTGTCAGAGTGACCATTGAGTTCTTGGTCATCTTCTTGAATAACACGGTTCTTGCCTGGTTACTTACATTGGATGGATGGTCAATTCTATGAAGAGTCCTGGAGGTTCCAATCTTCCTCCATTTCACAATTCTTGAGGCCACTGTGCTCCTGAGGAGACTAAAAGGTTTACATCCCACGGCCCTGATCTGTGCTTCAGCACAATTTGATTGCAGAGGTCTAAAGAGATTTTCTTGGACCAAACCTTCATGGCTTGGCCTTTGAATTGTGGGATCTTCTATACACAGGTACGTGTGTGTGTGTGTGTGTGTGTGTGTGTGTGTGTGCGTGTGCGTGTGTGTGTGTGTGTGTGTGTGTGTGTCTTTCTAAATCAATCTTTCTCAAACACGGTCCTGTGGACCCCCTATGGCTGCAGGTTTTTGTCCCAACCAGATTCCTAATCAGTGATGACACCTGATAACACTGAGCTCATTTAATTAGCTGGCTTTTTTTTTCTTTTATTCAACATTCAGAAAAGCATAGCAGCATGATTTTTACATTTATAATACATTTATACATATTTCTGCTTTTGCTACACATTTAAATGCTTAACTCTCTTTTGTTGATTTCATTATACTTTGCCCTTTCTCTGTGCAGTTTTTCCCTCTTCATTGTATCTTAATAATGACAATTAAAACAAGCAGATCAGACACGCTGGCAAACAACCCTGAATAATCAAAGGCTGCATCTACTTTAGAGTCAGACCCACTAATTGGTAAATAATGGATTAATTAAACAATTAGAACACCTTGAAAAGTAGGATGAAAATCAAGATGAAAATACAGTTAAAAAGAAAAAAAATACATTATTCCTATATAACTGCTTGGTACATTTTAATATTTTTTTTTTTTAGCAAACTTAATTTCCTAATTAATATATTGTTCCCTAAACACAGAACTTAAGAAATATCAGTTCACTTAATTAGCCCAGGAGTTCAATTAAAAACAGAAGCTGGTTGGAACAAAAACCTGCAGCGACTGGGGGTCCACAGGGCCGACTTTGAGAACCGCTGTTCTAAATGATGTCCAACCCATCGAGTTTGCCGCTGGTTGATTTCCATTCAGTAGACAAATTAAAGCAAACAGGATACAGCTGTCCACAATCCCACAGCAAAGGGTCTGAAAGTGATATAATTATCACATTACAGCTGTTAATTTTTAATAATTTTGCAAACCTTTCTGAAAAAACATTTTCAGTTTCTCATTATGGGTTACAGAGTGTAGATTGATGGGCAGAAATGTCAGATTTATCTGTTTGGAATGCAGTGAGAAGTCAAGCAAAATGACCCCTTTTATTGGCTAACTAAAAAAGATTACATGATGCAAGCTTTCGAGGCAACTCAGGCCCCTTCTTCAGGTGAGATCTTCAGGCAAGAAAGCTTGCATCATGTAATCTTTTTTAGTTAGCCAATAAAAGGGGTCATTTTGCTTGACTTCTCACTACATTCATAATGGCTAACATGGTACAACACTCTGCTTAATATGAAATTTACAGCAAAATATAGTGTTTAGATAGTGGAGGGGTCTGAATATTTTCTGAACCCACTGTATTTTTTTCTTTTAGTACAAAGCTGTGTATTTGAGTACATTCAGGACTATCATGGTGACAGACAGTGCTGAAATGCTGCACATCAGTCTAATGTGTTAGTAAGAATTTCACTCTACACTTAAAATGATGGCAACTGATACTAATATTACATAACATGTCGGCGTATGTCTTTATGTTTGTGCCCAGGCCAGTTTTAGTCTATACATAAATGTCACATTTACAAGATATAGCTACATATAAATGACTTTATATATGAAATTCATTATAGCAGACTGAAAGATTCCTGCAGCTGTCTATAAGTAGCATTGACTGATACATTTCTGCAGATACTGTGTCTCTAACAAGTGTCGACTGACGGGTTCATGTTGTGTGATTCTGGTCGGACTGGTCTGTGACACAGAGGAACTACAGGAAAAAAGAAATCAAAGGGCAGAGCAGGCTCTTTTACCTTGGGAAAAAGAGGCTGCGTTCATTCAGTGTGAGTAGTGACAACCTTCACATCTTCTACAACTCTGAGATGACAAGTGGGGTGTGCTGGGCCGGGGACATCACCTCAAGAAAAGCCCACGAGATCAAAGTGCTGATTTTAAAGGAGAGGCTCAGTTATGAAACCCCCTGGAGGTCGTAGCAAAGGAGAGGATAAAAACAAAACTGAGTGCATCTATCTATCTATCTATCTATCTATCTATCTATCTATCTATCTATCTATCTATCTATCTATCTATCTATCTATCTATCTATCTATCTATCGTGTCTCTAATATGCATTATTAATACATAATTATTAATGACAGTACATGGGGTTGATTGACTGCTGTAAGTTCTGATGGACGTATGGTTCCATTTTCCCAGGAATTTCCCATTCGCACTCTCTTGGGTTCAGAGTCCCATGAAATTCTTACCCGAATGTCCGACCAACACACGTGATACATCACATTTCTAAGAATGTATTTATGTGACCAGATCAGCTCTTTTTTTTTTGTCCCAGTACCAACATGGCTTCTCCTAGCCGATGTTTCTTCGTCACGAACTATGAAGAGCGGCTCTGTCAGCTGCTGAAGGTTTCAGTGTTGGGCTGTAAGGCAGAGGTCATGCAGGAGTTCACACGAGTTCCTGACGGCTCTGCTGTTTCATAAGGGTTAGCTGCACCTTTGCAAGCTGTCTGCCTCTCCCGAGTTGCTTGAGCTCCTGTGCAGCTTGCCAGGGTGACAAGTTTAACTTGCTCTTGGCAGATGCGGGCACATATATTTAACATGCTCATTTTTCATTTGGTTATTAACCTAAGAAAAGCTGTTTCCTTATCTGTCTTGCATTGTTCCTGCTACTGTTCTGAAGTGAAAACAGCATCAGGCCACAGGAAGCCGAGCGGCCAGGCACTTCTTTTCTTGGCGTGCTGCTCGGACGCTGCAGTCGACATAAAACCCTGAGGATTTCTTATCCTTACTCAGCTGTCTCATGATAGGAAGTTGACTCTTTTCTGTTGAGTCATTTGGTTAAAACAAAAAAAATTAAAGGAAATAATATAATCATGTCATTTCAGAACATTTGTGGCTTGAGGAGTATGCTTTCCATTAATAGACAGGCAGGAACCTTCATTAATCTTAAAAGAAAACACAGAGTCAAAATGCTTAGTGTGGTTAGCACAAATAATGATAAATGATAGAGAATGGGAGCCCAAGCCAAGTGTGTGTGTGTGTGTGAAGCAGCCAGGACCTCGCCACCTCTCCCTGCCGCTTCTTGTGTATTTGAATTTCCAGTTTGATGTCTCATCATTCTTTGCATGGAATTTTCCTTTCTCTTGTACATACATAGAGAGGAAAGTGAACCTGAGACCAGAAGACAATGAGTATAAAGCATTTTAGAACATTTGTTCAAGCAACTTCTGCTATATGACTGGAGAAGAGAGTTCAAGTTGCTAATGTTAAATGAGTTGCTTTTGCGGCCTCACTTCAAGGATGTGTACTTTAATAAACCTTAATTGTAAGAAGGAAGGCATGTGCTTGCCGCACCCAACATATGACAGAACCACCCGGATTGGTACCTGAGTGCGGCAGAATGAGATTTTTTACATTTGCCGCCAACCCCCTGTAATTTGGAGGACCTGCTTAGAGGGCTGGATGCAGATTAATGTCATACCCAGGACGGAGCAATTGTAGGCCTTGCTCAAGGGCCCAAAAGAGTAGAGTCACTTCTGCCGTTTATGGGATTTGAGGTTTGGGTTGAAATTATACCGCGCCAACACTACGTCAACTAAATATTTGTAAACTAATTCTTCATGTAAATTCCATTGTAATGCCAATATCATCTGTTTTGCTATGTTTATTTCCATGAGAGATCCATCCATCCATTTTCCAACCCGCTGAATCCAAACACTGGGTCACGGGGGTCTGCTGGAGCCAATCCTGGGCAAGGCGCCAACCCAGCACAGGACACACACAAACATACCCACCCACCAAGCACACACTAGGGCCAATTTAGAATTGCCAATCCACCTAACCTGCATGTCTTTGGACTGTGGGAGGAAACCCACGCGGACACAGAGAGAACATGCAAACTCCATGCAGGGAGGACCCGGGAAGTGATCTCCGGTCTCCTAACTGCGAGGCAGCAGCGCTACCACTGTGCCACCATGCCACCCTCCATGAGAGATGTAATATAAAACAAAAGCTCCTATCTGGGCTTTCACTGTAGTTTTTATCAGTTGAGCTTTCAGAAAGTATTCAGACTCTCACTTTTGTCAGATTTGGTTGTTGTGACCTTGTGCTGAAATCTTTCAAATTCATTTTTCCCTCATCAAGAAACGCTCAGTACTTTAGAACGACAAACTCGGACCCTTTGCTGTGACACTTGAAATCTGCCTCAGATGCATTGCATTTTATTCATCATTAGAGCATTTTAGAACATTAGAATAATGTAGACGAGAACAGACCCTTCAGTTCAACAAAGCTCACCAGTCCTGTCCACTTAATTCTTCACAAACAACGTCAAGTGGAGTTTTGAAAGTCTCACGGTCTACCACACTATTTTTGGTAGCTAATTCCAAGTGTCTATGGTTCTCTGTGTGTTCTGTTTGTGTGAAATTTATCATTAAATTTCCAGCTGTGTCCCTGAGTTCTTGATGAACTCATTTTAAAGTCACTGTCTCGATCCACTGGACTAATTCCCTTCATAATTTTAAACACTTCAATCATGTCTCCTTTTAATGTTCTTTTGTTTAAACTGTAAAGGCTCAGTTCTTTTAATCTTTCCTCATAATTCAACCCCTGTAGACCTGGAATCAGCCTAGTCGCTCTTCTCTGGACCTTTTCTAGTGCTGCTACGTCCTTTTTGTAGCCCGGAGACCAAAACTGCACACAGGAGTCCAGGTGAGGCCTCACCAATGTGTTATAAAGCTTGAGCAGAGCCTCCTTGGACTTGTACCATCATCATTGAGATGTTTCTTCACCTTGTTTGGAGTCCACAAGAGTGCAACTTGAGAAGTGTAAATAAAAATTAAAAAAACAAGACAAAAAACAGGAATCTGAAACATTTGGGGAGCTCAAAAGTAGTGGCTTCTATAAAGGCCCAAAGTAAACTGTGCTGGAGCACCGCCCCATTCAGGGTCCCCCTTCTGCTTAATCTGCTCGCACCCGTCATGTGATTGGTAATTAGCATAATTACTGTTGCAGAGAAACAGACATGGGGAACGTAGGTCGGGGCAAATAGCATTTGAAAGAAAGTTTCTGAGAGATATACTTGATAGTAACAAAAGGCCCGTAAATTAATGAATTAAGCACTTGTGGGTAAATTTGTAAAAATTATTATTGCAGAGCTTATCACTTTGCACAAGTAGCTTCTTACCTGGGTGTCAATGTGACGGTGCAGATCTGCTCTACGCCGGTTGCATCCCAGGAGCCCCTTGAACCCGCTACTGCCAAAAACGTACACGAGGGATGAGCCAGTGGATGAGGACACTCACACAAAGCAAGGGGTATTTTCATAAAAGTGAAAAAAATATTTTATTGGAAACCGTAAAAAAAAAAAAAGTGTCCGAAAATGCAGTGTAAGTCTTCAAATAATGAATACTCTATAAAAATAAAATGTTCGGGTGGAGATTAAAAACAATTCAATAAATAGTTTCTTAAAACCAGTGGTTAAAAATAATCAGAGACGATTCTTTTAAAACTCACAAGAACATACCCCATATGGGATGTGGCCACCAAGGAGATGTCCATCCATCACGTCATAGGCCCAAGTCCCCACTGGGCCATAGTTCCCAGCGGGGCTCCCAATCCGAGCCTCCACATGTTCCCCGCTGCTAGTCCCTTGGCGTCTGTTCGAGCCGCTCCTCCTCCCAGGAAATCACTCAGCAGGAGCACCCCTTCCACAGCCTCTGGTTCCTGCAGCCCCTCTCTCCTTCCAGCACAGGCTCTCGCACTCCTATCTCCCGATCACGTTTCCTCGTCTTTCTTCATTTTAGCCTCTGCTCCCCTGTCTTCCTTGCTCAAAAAAGCTAGCACCTGCTGGATCCATAGAGGAAGATCTCAATTGTTCAACTGATCAATGGGAAACCAATCTGGCCCCTGTGCAACAATCACAGGCTCCTCCATAGAGTTTTGACTGCCTGCCTCGCCTCCTCTGGACTGATTGACTCCAAACCTCAAAAATCGCCACTCTTTCTTTTCGTTTCTGTTTTTCCCCTTTTCTCGTGTCGGCTGTTCCTTCTATACCTCTGTGGGCACAGTGCCTCAATCGTGCTCCGCAGGAAGCCAATGAAGCAATTGAGATGGACCACACCCTCACGTGCAGGTGCATCTCACCCCAATTACTCCACGGACACCCCTGCAACTGCGTGAGCACACACACCTATGGAGATCGGGCCAGCCATTCCACTCTTTATTTATTTATAAATCGGCCACCATTTTCTGATCTATCATACAATGCTTAATCCTAAAACTCTGGAAACATTGAAATACATGCAAAACTCATCCAAGGTATCTGAAACTAGTCGAGTTTAATATATGTTTCACTAAAATAAACACTTTCATGTCCTTTGGTTTTTGTCCACCCTGTTTTTAACAGATACAGTATGTAAGGTCCTTAGAGTTGAAGATGCTACGATTTTCACAAGTAATGGGTGTAATAACGAGGATGGTATTGTATGAGGAAGTCGGAAGTGGCAGAGAAGTATATAAGAGTGGTACGAGATATGTACAAGGGAAGTGTGACAGTGGTGAGGTCTGCGGTAGGAGTGACTGATGCATTCAAGTTGGAGGTGGGATTACATCAGGGATCGGCTCTGAGTCCTTTCTTATTTGCAATGGTGATGGACAGGTTGACAGACGAAATTAGACAGGAGTCCCCGTGGACTATGATGTTTGCTGATGACATTGTGATCTGTAGCGATAGTAGGGAGCAGGTTGAGGAGACCCTGGAGAGGTGGAGATATGCTCTGGAGAGGAGAGGAATGAAGGTCAGTAGGAACAAGACAGAATACATGTGTGTAAATGAGAGGGAGGTCAGTGCAATGGTGAGGATGCAGGGAGTAGAGTTGGCAAAGGTGAATGAGTTTAAATACTTGGGATCAACAGAACAGAGTAATGGGGATTGTGAAAGAGAGGTGAAAAAGAGAGTGCAGGCAGGATGGAATGGGTGAAGAAGAGTGCCAGGAATAATTTGTGACAGACGGGTATCAGCAAGAGTGAAAGAGAAGGTCTACAGGACGATAGTGAGACCAACTATGTTATATGGGTTTTAGACGGTGGCACTGACCAGAAAGCAGGAGACAGAGCTGGAGGTAGCAGAGTTAAAGATAAGATTTGTACTGGGTGTGACAAGGATGGACAGGATTAGAAATGAGTACATTAAAGGGTCAGCTCAAGTTGGACGGTTTGGAGATAAAGTCAGAGAGGCGAGATTGCGTTGGTTTGGACATGTGCAGAGGAGACATGCTGAGTATATTGGGAGAAGAATGTAAAGGATAGAGCTGCCAGGCAAAAGAAAAAGAGGAAGGCCTAAGAGATGGTTTATGGATGTTGTAAGAGAGGACTTGAAGGCAATGGGTGGGGCAGAGAATGATGTAAAAGATGGCAATAGATGGAGATGGATGATCCTCTGTGGCGACCCCTAAATGGGAACAGCCAAAAGAAGAACAACAAGACAGTACTGCACTTAAGGCCCTTATTTTGTCATGCAAACGCACTACATGCTGTGCTTGTTAAAATGTGTAACCTACTATTGTGATTTTTAATTTTTTTGTAAGTTTTTGCTATGGATAATCTATGCATATGTTAATTTTGGAGTTTTTTGACCATCAAAATCCAATTCTGTTGTTAATTTTCTTCTAACAGTACTGAGAATGTTGAAAATTTTTTGTGTCTTACCACATTGCCATTTTGTTGTTTACAGTTACATCACCTTTTGCTGCCGAAATCTTTCCCACAGTCACCCGTGAGTGCGCCACAGGGGATGTAATTGGCACAATGGTGTAAAGATTGATGCGTGCGTTCCCGACTCATCTGGGTTTAGCATAACAACAGTAGCATATGATTTGGGATTTTTGCAATTTGAACTCTTTAAGACTAAGAAAATTAATTTTTGGTATGAAGGTCTGATTTTATTTTAAAGCCCTAATTGTGGTGATGGATCGTTTTGACCTCTTGGCTACGTTTCATCTCCTGACCCCTTGCATTAAAAACACTGCTATCTCCTTTTGAGGCCTAACACCAGCTTGTCTATGTGTTGTGCTTCTTGAAATGGGGTAGCTATTGTTGTGACTGGTGTCCATTAATTTTTTGTGGGTATTCCTGAATGGATTTTTACAATCTGCACATCTATTTTGGAGTTTTTGCAATCAAGAAATCTGATTGCAATGTGTTTCTACTTAGTAATTGATCCTCTGAAGTTGTAAATTTCCTGAGATGTTAATTTGTTTGTTTATGGGCACCATCATTATGGCGCAACATTATGTGTGCAACATGTGACAAAGTTGTTGTGACAGTTTAAGGTTCAGTACATGCATTCCTGACTCATCTGAGCTTAGGAAAAAAACAACAGCGTTTGATTTATGTGATATAAATTCCTTCTGGCTAACAAACTTCTTCTCAGTATGAATGTCTTTGATTTATTTTGATCCTGGCTTGACTTCCTGAACGCATTTCATGTCCTGACCCCTTTAATTAAAGGTAGCTCTATCTCCTCCTGAGGCAGTGCTCGACCATGTGTTGTGCTTTTTGAAATGGATTACCTTTGCTCCACAAGTATCATCCGATTTTGTTACAATACAAAATATTTCTGAGAAACTTTGACCACCAATCAAGTGAGTGGTCGATTGTGGAAATATATATATATATATATATATATATATATATATATATATATATATATATATATATATATATATATCTATACTAATAAAAGGCAAAGCCCTCACTCACTCACTCACTCACTCACCACTAATTCTCCAACTTCCCGTGTGGGTGGAAGGCTGAAATTTGGCAGGTTGATTCCTTACAGCTTCCTTACAAAAGTTGGGCAGGTTTTATATCGAAATTCTACGCGTAATGGTCATAACTGGAAGCAGTTTTTCTCCATTTACTGTAATGGAGATGAGCTTCAACGCCGTGGGGAGTTTCGTGTGACATCATCACGCCTCCCGTAATCACGCAGTACATAGAAAACCAGGAAGACCTCAAAATGCGCTCAAGAAAACATGCATTATATAATTGAGAAGGCAGCGAAACAATAAGAAGCGAGTTCTGCTACTTGGAAACAAAGCACGATGTAAACCTACACTTTAAATTAAGTTCATAGACAGGCTGCCGCTGGCGTTTGTAATTTAGTGCCTGCCCATAGAAGGCCGTCCGTCAGCGGCAATCCAATAGCAAACTGCCACGGGTAAATATTCACGGGTGAAGGACTGTGCTTATGGAGAGGAAGATGAGATGGTCAGGGTGGTGTTTGACACAAACTCAGCGAAACTGCGAGAGAAAGTTTTAAGTGCCAGGACTAAGGTAACATTAAATAAAGCTATGGACATAGCACGAGATGGCACCAGCACAGCTGGGAACCTTCGATGCAAGTACACGAGTGGCTCACGTGAACTGGCGCAGTGCACAGATAAAAGCAACAGTTCCAAAGAGCTGAACAAAACCGAATTACACAGTTGAAAAGGCAGCAAAAATATGAAGCGTCTGATAAGCATATTCATAAATGCAGCTACTGTGGAAACAAAGCACACGGTGGAAAAGTCAATGTCCGCTAAAGGAAGACAGTGTAAAAAAAACCCGTGCATGCAGTGTGTCAGGTCTCAGATAAAGAAGAAGACGAGCTGTTTATTGATGCAGTAAGAAACGAATCGATGAATGAAACCTGTCATCTTTACAACGATTGACAAACACGGAATGTAACTTGAACACAACACATCGTACAAATACGACCCTGATTGAAAGAAATAATGATAATCAAATCCTTGATGACAGCAACACTCAGTAACACTCACAAAACAATTACTGTATATTGACAGTCATGTTACGTTATTTTTAAAATGTTCCCTTTTCTTTTTCATAACTTCTACTTCTCCACTGCGATACGCGGGTATATATTTAAATGTATATATATACCCCTATCTACAGTACATACTCTCGTATAGACAAGCCATATTCTGTGGCTCAATTGTAGAGTCTTCGCCTCTAATGCCGACATTGAAGTTCGATTCCCGAGAGGGGATGTACTGAGTATGTACGCGCTACTGATTCATTTTACCTTCATCTCCTTGGTTTGGGGCGTATGAAAAATATTGTTAACGCAGAATCATGTTACGTTATTTTTAAAATGTTTCCCTTTATTAGCACAAGCACAGCTGAGAAGCTTCGATGCATGTACTCCATAACGCGTTAAAAAAATAACGCATTTAATCACACTTTCAATTCCAAGCAAATTTACGTTATTTTTAAAATGTTTCCCTTTATTAGCACAAGCACAGCTGAGAAGCTTCGATGCATGTACTCCATAACGTTAAAAATAACGCATTTAATCACACTTTCAATTCCAAGCAAACGGGAACTTTTGTCAATGCATCATTTCCTGGTACATCCATTACACTGATGCACACATCACAGCTACAAAAATGTTAGAGTCGGAATAAAGCGTTCCTCGACTGATCATTTCGACTTCAGCGAAGCCTTGATAAAAGCATGGTTTTGTGCACACTGAAAAGCAAGCAAAATCAGATGCATTACAGAAAGCGGACTTTGTGGCTCTTACTGGGGATCATTGGACTTCCGTGACCGTTAGTAATTCTAATTACATCTAATTACAAAATGTTCAATGATCTCACTGTTTTAGCCTAATGTACAAAATAATTTTGGCTAAGGTTACTCAGAGTTTAAAGATTAAGTTGGTCAAATTACCTTTTATGTTTCTGACTTATTTTTTTCAGAAGAATAACTGCACTTTATGTTGAAATTTTGGTTATTATTATTTAAAGACAATACTATTCTGAAAATCTACTTAAAGTACTTAAACTACCACTTTATTTTTAAGTCTGCCCAATTTTAACCAGGGATGATATTTTTGTTTCTGTTTTGAATTCAAATGCAGTTTAAAGGCTTTTTTTTTCCAGAAATTAAAACAGCTTCAGTTTACAATATTCATGTACATGTCTATTATTTGATTCTGTCGCCCACTAAAACACTTTTAAATTAAAAAAAAACATTTGCGATTTGGGGCAAATTTACGTGCGATTACATACGATTAATCAAGATTAATTCTTACACAGCCTCTAATTAATTGGATTAATTTTTTAATCGAGTCCCACCCCTAATATATATATATATGTGGATATATATATGTAGATTTGTATATATAAATGTGTATATACAGTATATACAATATATGTGTATATACAGTATGTATATATACAGTATGTATATATATGTATGTGTGTATATGTATATATATATAACTGTGTATATATATGTGTATAGATGTATATATATATATATATATATATTTATATATATATGCCAGCAACACTCATGACAATGACAAAACAATTACATTGTCAATCATGTTACGTTATTATTAAAATGTTTCCTTTTCTTTTTACTCCTCTGCCAATCGCAGGTATTTTGCTATATATATATATATATATATATATATATATATATATATATATATACACAGATATATACAGATATATATATATACAGATATATATATATACAGATATATAAATATATATATATACAGATATATATAAATAGATAGATATGACAACAACACTCAATATCAATGACAAAACAATTACATTAACAATCATCTTACGTTATTTTTAAAATGTTTGCTTTTCATTTTCATAACTTCTTTAACACACTACTTCTCCGCCCTGAAGCGCGGGTATTTTGCTAGTATATATATATATATTGTGGAACTGGCCCCGGGCACAGACAGACGGACATCGTTTGTTCACCCAACACACTCATTTATTTACAACTAGCAAAATACCCGCGCTTCGCAGCGGAGAAGTAGTGTGTTAAAGAAGTTATGAAAATGAAAAGCAAACATTTTAAAAATAACGTAAGATGATTGTTAATGTAATTGTTTTGTCATTGATATTGAGTGTTGTTGTCATATCTATCTATTTATATATATATATATATATATATTTATATATATCTGTATATATATATTTATATATATCTGTATATATATATATATATCTGTATATATATATATATATATAGCAAAATACCTGCGATTGGCAGCGGAGAAGTAAAAAGAAAAGGAAACATTTTAATAATAACGTAACATGATTGACAATGTAATTGTTTTGTCATTGTCATGAGTGTTGCTGGCATATATATATAAATATATATATATATATATATACATCTATACACATATATATACACAGTTATATATATACATATACACACATACATATATATACATACTGTATATATACATACTGTATATACACATATATATACAAATCTACATATATATCCACATATATATATATATTAGGGGTGGGACTCGATTAAAAAATTAATCCAATTAATTAGAGGCTGTGTAAGAATTAATCTTGATTAATCGTATGTAATCGCACACGTAAATTTGCCCCAAATCGCAAATGTTTTTTTTTTTAATTTAAAAGTGTTTTAGTGGGCTTACAGAATCAAATAATAGACATGTACATGAATATTGTAAACTGAAGCTGTTTTAATTTCTGAAAAAAAGCCTTTAAACTGCATTTGAATTCAAAACAGAAACAAAAATATCATCCCTGGTTAAAATTGGGCAGACTTAAAAATAAAGTGGTAGTTTAAGTACTTTAAGTAGATTTTCAGAATAGTATTGTCTTTAAATAATAATAACCAAAATTTCAACATAAAGTGCAGTTTTTCTTCTTAAAAAATAAGTCAGAAACATAAAAGGTAATTTGACCAACTTAATCTTTAAACTCTGAGTAACATTAGCCAAAATTATTTTGTACATTAGGCTAAAACAGTGTGATCATTGAACATTTTGTAATTAGATGTAATTAGAATTACTAACGGTCACGGAAGTCCAATGATCCCCAGTAAGAGCCACAAAGTCCGCTTTCTGTAATGCATCTAATTTTGCTTGCTTTTCAGTGTGCACAAAACCATGCTTTTATCAAGGCTTCGCTCGGGTAGTCGAAATGATCAGTCGTAGGAACGCGCTTTATTCCGACTCTAACATTTTTGTAGCTGTGATGTGTGCATCAGTGTAATGGATGTACCAGGAAATCATGCATTGACAAAAGTTCCCGCTTGCTTGGAATTGAAAGTGTGATTAAATGCGCTATTTTTTAACGCTATGGAGTACATGCATCGAAGCTTCTCAGCTGTGCTTGTGCTAATAAAGGGAAACATTTTAAAAATAACGTAACATGATTCTGCTAACCTAATATTTTTTCATACGCCCCAAACCAAGGAGATGCGAAGGTAAAATGAATCAGTAGCGCGACATACTCAGTGCATCCCTCTCGAATCGAACCTCAATGTCGGCATTAGAGGCTTAAGACTCTACAATTGAGCCACAGCATGTGGCTTGTCTATGCGAGTATGTACTGTAGATCGGGTATATATATACATTTAAATATATACCCGCGTATCGCAGTGGAGAAGTAGAAGTTATGAAAAAGAAAAGGGAACATTTTAAAAATAACGTAACATGATTGTCAATATACAGTAATTGTTTTGTGAGTGTTATTGAATGTTGCTGTCATCAAGGATTTGATTATCATTATTTCTTTCAATCAGGGTCGTATTTGTACGATGTGTTGTGTTCAAGTTACATTCCGTGTTTGTCAATCGCTGTAATGATGACAGGTTTCTTTCATCGATTCGTTTCTTACTGCATCAATAAACAGCTCGTCGCCTTCTTTATCTGAGACCTGACACACTGCATGCACGGGTTTTTTACACTGTCTTCCTTTAGCGGACATTGACTTTTTCCACCGTGTGCTTTGTTTCCACAGTAGCTGCATTTATGAATATGCTTATCAGACGCTTCATATTTTTGCTGCCTTTTCAATTGTGTAATTCGGTTTTGTTCAGCTCTTTGGAACTGTTGCTTTTATCTGTGCACTGCGTCAGTTCACGGAGCCACTCGGTGTACTTGCATCGAAGGTTCCCAGCTGTGCTGGTGCCATCTCGTGCTATGTCCATGGCTGTATTTAATGTTACCTTAGTCCTGGCACTTAAAACTTTCTCTCGCAGTTTCGCTGAGTTTGTGTCAAACACCACCCTGACCATCTCATCTTCCTCTCCATAAGCACAGTCCTTCACCCGTGAATATTTAGTGGCAGTTTGCTATTGGATTGCCGCTGACGGACGGCCTTATATGGGCAGGCACTAAATTACAAACGCCAGCGGCAGCCTGTCTATGAACTTAATTTAAAGTGTAGGTTTACATCGTGCTTTGTTTCCGAAGTAGCAGAATTCATGAATATGGTTGTATATGTCACTCGCTCGCTTCTTATTGTTTCGCTAGCTTCTCAATTATATAATGCATGTTTTCTTAAGCGCTTTTTTTAGGTCTTCCTGGTTTTCTATGTACTGCGTGATTACGTGGGAGGCGTGATGATGTCACACGAAACTCCGCCCCCACGGCGTTGAAGCTCATCTCCATTACAGTAAATGGAGAAAAACTGCTTCCAGTTATGACCATTACGGGTAGAATTTCGATATAAAACCTGCCCAACTTTTGTAAGGAAGCTGTAAGGAATCAACCTGCCAAATTTCAGCCTTCCACCCACACGGGAAGTTGGAGAATTAGTGATGAGTGAGTGAGTGAGTGAGTGAGTGAGTGAGGGCTTTGCCTTTTATTAGTATAGATTATATTTACAGTTTGTTTTAGTGCACAACCCAGTGCCTCCAGCACCTATCCCCCTAAGTCCAGGCCTCACAGTCTCTGGTGCCTTCCCTCTTGCCACCTCCACTCCTTTCTCCAGCTCCTCTTCCACTTGACTCTCGCTACTGAATGAAAGGAGGCGGCCCTTTAAATACCAGCCCGGATGGACTCCAGGTGCTTCCAGAGGAGCCTCCGCCGACACACCCCTGTGTGGCGGAAGCACCAGTTGTGTAGCCAGAAGTCCTCCGGGTGTCCCTGCTCCTCTTCCCCCCAGCACTTCCTGGTGTGGCGGAAGTGCTAAGGTCCAGAGTTCTTCAGGCACCAGGGCGCCGCCTGGCGGTGCCCACGGGCCCCTACAGGGTTGGGCTTCCAAGCCCTCTACCTGTGGCCCCCAACACAACCAGGGCAGTCGCTCTCCTGGGCGTCCCGGCTTGGCTCCACCCCCAGCTGCATGCCACAATATATATATATATATATATATATATATATTCACAAAAACCTGTTGAACTTACCTGTCATTCACTTTGGCTTACCTTCCTAAACTCACACTGTCAGGTTGACCATCTTCTCTGTAATCTCTTCCTGCCTTTCACCTGTTACTGTCAGGATAGGCACTCTCCTTTTCAAACTACCAGGACTGTTACACATTGAAAATGGCATTCAAGCCTTTTTGTCTTTTTTGCATAAGAAAGCCATCTTTTTAGATGTTTATATTGGCAGTGGATTATCTACGGAAATATATTCATCCCATCAGCAACAGAACCTGCTTAAAAAAACTTCATCCTCAAAGCCTGGGAATGTTGGCACAGACTTATCTGCTTCATTTGTAATCTTCTGAAGCCTTCGAAAGCTTGAGAAATGCACTTTAAGCGTTTCAAGGACTACCAAGTAGAAACACTTATAGCACGACCAAGAATATAAAAAAGGAAGAACGTTTCTCTGGGGAGGAAGCACCTTAGGTCTGTTCTGGTTACTAAAGTACTGTCCATCAGTATGGATAATGGGTTTTATAGATTTGGAAAGTTGTAGCTGTTTTTGCGTCATTTTAGGAATACAGTGATCCCTCCTCGATTGCGGGGGTTGCATTCCAGAACCCCCCGCGGAAGGTGAAGATCCGCAAAGTAAAAACCATACGTTCATATGGTTATTTTTATATATTTTAAGCCCTTATAAACTCTCCCACACTTTTATAAACATTTCCCGCACAGTTATACAGCATAAACCCTTTGTATTCTCTTAGATATTAGGTAAGATTCATTGAAATTATGTATGTAATCACACTATTTATATACAGTAAAATCTAAATATTATTTTAAAGATATCGAGTGTCTCCGATATCACATATGTTACAGCCATTACAACAGACAGGCCACCAGCAATAAATACGTACAATGCAAGAAAAATTGTAAAATGTGTGTATAGTGACTAAACGTATATACATGTACTAAGTACTGTACGTAGAAAATGAATTATGGCTACTCGCCAACAATGACACAGACTTGTCTGATAATGATGACTTTAATTTTACTGCACAACAAAGGAGAGCGTTACAACTCTTTTAAAGGAGCCTCTTCAGGCGACTGTGTAGCACTGCCGTTGTTCTTCTTCTGGCAGTCTTCAATCCAAATCCCTAAAGCAGATTCCATCCGGACTACTGCCTTATTACATCCACTTACAACTCATTTTGCACTCTGGTTAAAGGACACTGCAGCCATAGATCTTAAATTCTTTTCCTCCTTTTTAAATAAAAAGAATCGTGGACTCATTGATGCCGTAATGGCATCCTACAGTGGCGTAGCTGTTCGCTTTCTTCAACATATCCAAAACTTTTACCTTTTCGGCAATCATTAGCATCTTCCGTTGTCGCTTGGGCACGGCCCCTGAAGCAGTAGCAGGAGCAGATCGTTTTGGAGCCTTAACGAAGGGCTAGACTATGCACAAAGATAAACACAAAAGAGCACAAAAGTTAACTCTTTACACCGTGAAACACGTTGATGCTGAATGAGCGAGACTTCCTGGTTAACGCAGCAGAATCAAATTCAGCGCTCCGTCGCTGAGCCATTTAGCACACAGGAACTTAACTGCATGCTCTGATTGGGTAGCTTCTCAGCCATCCGCCAATTGCGTCCCTTGTATGAAATCAACTGGGCAAACCAAGTGAGGAAGCATGTATAGGAAGTAAAAAGACCCGTTGTCTGCAGAAACTTGTGAAGCAGTGAAAAATCCGCATTATATATTTAGATATGCTTATATATAAAATCCGCGATAGAGTGAAGCCGCGAAAGTCGAAGCGAGATATAGCGAGGGATTACTGTATTACGCTACCAGTCAAAAGTTTTAGAACCCCTCAGTTTCTCCAATTTTTCTTCAGATTTAATCAGATGAAATGCAGTGAATGACCTAAAATGGTGAAAAGTGAAGCAGTAAGCTGCCAGAGGTTTTAGGTTAGCGAAAACTGAAAAAAGGAAATGCCAGAATATTACAAATGGGCCTTCTTCAGGGAACAACAAACAGGTTACAACCCACAGATGTCCTACAGCAATTAAAGTTCATGGAACCTAGCAAGTTGAAGCAAGCAGTGAATTTGCACAGGTGTCCCAACTTCTGTTGATTACTTAAAAACCCTAAAGCAGAACTGTTACAAGATGAGGAGACTTTGTGCTGCAGATCTGACCGGGCAAGAGGAA
The DNA here is from genome assembly GCF_016835505.1 of Polypterus senegalus. Taxonomy (NCBI): domain Eukaryota; kingdom Metazoa; phylum Chordata; class Cladistia; order Polypteriformes; family Polypteridae; genus Polypterus; species Polypterus senegalus. The sequence goes on from NC_053171.1 coordinate 52,848,667, forward strand.
GGAAGAAAGCCATTTATTAAAGGACAACATAGGGCCTTGAAATACCAGCTGTGGACTACTGCAGACTGGAAGAAAGTCTTATTGACCAATGAATCCAAATTTGAAATCTTCGGTTCATCACTCGGGGTGTCCGTACGCCATCCAGTTGTTGACAGGATTTTTTCTCAGTGTGTGACACCAACTGTCAGACATGGAGGAGGGAGTGTGAGGGAGAGTTGGTCACTTGCACAGAGTGACTGGCATTCTGAATCAAAAGGGGTACCACAGTTTGGCAGTTAGATCAGCAAAAGGTGCAGGCTACTCTGATGAATCAAAAATTGGAATAACATTTTGCACAATTAATGATTCCTTGACTTATAAACAATGGCAAATAAAAAAAAATGTTCTTTGCATTGGTCTTATGAAACATTAAACTATGCGCACTTCCATAAGAAACTGAAGTGTTGTAAAACTTTTGACTCCACCATTCGGTTGTATTTTTACAGGATACCATTTTCCAGTATTTTTACACTTTTGCAGAGGGGGGTTTCATCTCCTTCTAAAGTAGATTGTGGTGTAGCTGCCTTGTCACAGAGAGTAAGGAATGTCTCACTTAAATGGTGAAGAATAAACTCTCTAGAATCCAGTGAAGGTTCATGGAGACCATCCCATTCTAGGAGAGACTCGTTACATTGTGGCTTACAGTCGTAGATGGCTGATGTTTTTTGAAAGCTTTGACCTTATACAGTCATATCAAAAAGTTTGGGAACCCCTCTTAATTCTTTGGATTTTTGTTTATCATTGCCTGAGCTTTCAAAGTAGCAACTTCCTTTTAATACAGTATATGACATGCCTTACGGAAACAGTAGTATTTTAGCAGTGACATTAAGTTTATTGGATTAACAGAAAATATGCAATATGCACAATAACAAAATTAGACAGGTGCATACATTTGGGCACTCAAACAGAGATATTACATCAATACTTAGTTGAGCCTCCTTTCGAACTGTGTTTTGGGTCATTGTCTTGTTAGAATATCCAACCCTGCGTAACTTCAACTTTGTGATTGATGCTTGAACATTATCCTGAAGAATTTGTTGATATTGGGTTGAATTCATCCAACTCTTGACTTTAACAAGGGCCCCAGTCCCTGAACTAGCCACATAGCCCCACAGCATGATGGAACCTCCACCAAATTTGACAGTAGGTAGCAGGTGTTTTTCTTGGAATGCGATGATCTTCTTCCGCCATGCAAAGTGCTTTTTGTTATGACCAAATAACTCAATTTTTGTCTCATCAGTCCAAAGCACTTTGTTCCAGAATGAATCTGGCTTGTCCAAGTGAGCATTTGTATACAACAAGCGTCTCTGTGTGTTGCATGAGTGCAGAAAGGGCTTCTTTCTCATCACCTTGCCATACAGATGTTCTTTGTGCAAATTGCGCTGAATTGAAGAACAATGTACAGATACACGGTCTTTTGCAGGTCTTTGGAGGTGATCTGTGGGTTATCTGTAACCATTCTCACAATCCTGCGCATATACCGCTCCTGTATTTTTTTATGGCCTGCCAGACCTGAGGTTTAACAGCAACTGTGCCTGTGGCCTTCCAATCCCTGATTACATTCCTTACAGTCGAAACTGACAGTTTAAACCTCTGAGATAGCTTCCCCTAAACCATGAGACTGAACAATCTTTGTTTTCAGAGTCTTTTGAACTTGCAATTGACCACCTTAAATACCTTTTCTCATGATTGGACACATCTGTCTATGAAGTTCAAGGCTTAACGAGCTAAATCAATCAATTTGGTGTTGCAAGTAATCAGTATTGAGCAGTTACATGCATTCAAATCAGCAAATTTACAAGGGGACCCACATTTTTGCACAGCCAGTTTTTCACATTTGATTTAATTTCATACAACTAAATACTGCTTCACTAAAAATCTTTGTTTCGGAAAACACCCCAGTACTCAGATGTTCCTAGGAAATGAAAGACATACCACTGTTATCTTTTTTGTTGAAAGGAGAGTAAATTATTATGCAGGCTGAGAGGAGTTGTCAAACTTTTTCATATGACTGTATTATAATTATGGTGTGAGGAGGAGAATACATACACTTGCGATGTGTGAGTCCCTGTCTTGCACCCCAAAACACAAAGCTGAGTCTCACTGACCAACTTGATTCAGATTGAAACAGGACCAGCACGGTTATTTAATGTAGTGGGATCTGCCACTGCCACACAGACACAGCAATCAGACAGAGTTGTGGCCAAGTAATCCTGTTCCCTGCATTTCTAATGTACCTTGCATCACCCATTGATGCTTATACTGTGACCACGATTGACTCGGATCTGCTTTAGCTGCGAGCTGCTTCCGCGTTAGGAGCCCACTGATGCCCTGGCAATTGATAAACTGTCTTCCATAGATGCAGTGATTGCGCTTTGCGACGCTGTTCGGTATGTTGTCACATTGCCAAACGAGTTTAGAAACCTTACACACTGAAATATTGGACATTGCATTTTATAGTGGCATCCGTGATTTGCTAGTCATAGTTGAGGTGTTATATGGGATGCCCTCCTTTTTCCCTTTGAAGGTGGTTTAAGGGCTTAGTGAAGTGTGAGAATGGAGCTGCATATCCCGGGTGACCCTTCCACATCTAGGGACTGCAATTCAATGAGATCCCCAGCAAGTAATCTCTGTGGAGCTAATTCAGCAACTTCTAAAACCAATGGACCATAATACTAATGCAATCATTTATTATGTGCTTTACATTTGTAATTACTGTAGACCACTTTGCAGAGATCTGCATGCCCTTTGACCTTAAAGAGTCTTTTTCTTTAGATCACTATGTCAAAAAGGCAAATTAAGTCCACAGAGATTCAGTATTGTATAGCATAACAATAAAATGTGAAATATTCCAAGGGGATGAGAACTTTTAATATGCACTATATAGATAGATAGATAGAGAAACAGATAGATACTGTAGATACTTTATTAATCCCAAAGGGAAATTCACATTATCCAGCAGCAGTATACTGACAGAAAAAACAATATTAAATTAAAGATTAATAAAAATGCATGTAAAAACAGGCAATAACTTTGAATAATGTTAGTGTTTACCCCCCCGGGTGGAACTGAAGAGTCGCATAGTGTGGGGGAGGAGCGATCTCCTCAGTCTGTCACTGAAGCTACTCCTCTGCCTGGAGATGACACTGTTCAGTGGATGCAGTGGATTCTCCATGATTGACAGGAGTTTGCTTAGCGCCCACTGCTCTGCCACAGATGTTAAACTGTCCAGCTTCATTCCTACAATAGAGCCTGCCTTCTTAACAAGTTTGTCCAGGTGTGAGGTGTCCTTCATCTTTATGCTGCCTCCCTAGCACACCACCGCGTAGAAGAGGGCACTCACCACAACCGTCTGGTAGAACATCTGCAGCATCTTATTGCAGATGTTGAAGGACGTCAACCTTCTAAGGAAGTATAGTCGGCTCTGACCTTTCTTACACAGAGCATCAGTATTGGCAGTCCAGTCCAATTTATCATCCAGCTGCACTCCCAGGTATTTATAGGTCTGCACCTTCTGCACACAGTCTCCTCTGACGATCACGGGGTCCATGAGGGGCCTGGGCCTCCTAAAATCCACTACCAGTTCCTTGGTCTTGCTGGTGTTCAGTTGTAAGTGGTTTGAGTCGCACCATTTATCAAAGTCTTTGATTAGCTTCCTATACTCCTCCTCCTGCCCACTCCTGATGCAGCCCACAATAGCAGTGTCGTCAGCGAACTGTTTTCATTTTGATTTTGTTTTAGAAAAGCAGAACAGCATCCTACTCATTTCAATAAACAGTAGTGACAGATACAATTTACTTGAAAATCAATACAGAGCAAGAAAAAAGAAAGAAATAGAAAGAAAAAAAACAAGATAGAAGGAGTTATTGAGGAAAAGATTAAACAGCACCTGACTAGTGCAGGAGTACTGGCAGATTATCAACATGGATTTGGACGAAGAAGGTTGTAGGAATTCCATGAAGCATCAAAAGGGTACAACTAGAGAGGTGCATATGGTATTATTTATCTTGATGTTCATAAGGCTTTTGGTTGGATACCCCACAAAAGGTTCGTAATTGCATTTAAAGAAGTGGCAGCTCGTGGTGTAGTGTGTAGGTGGGTACAAAAATTGCTCAAAAACGGGGAGCAGAGGGTTAGGGGCGTGAAGAACCTTATCAGAATTAGGTAATGTTAAAAGTGGTGTCCAGCAGGGGTCAATGCTGCGACTGCTGGTCTTTTTAATATCCATAAGTGGATATTATTCTTCTGAGAAGAATATACTGTATATACTCGCAAATAAGTTCTCCTGCGGATAAGTTGGGACTTGATTTTGCTGTATAATTTCCGGTATTTTATAATGTTGGTCCTATAAGTCGAATGTGAAAAACTCGCACTATTGGTCCAAGAGATTACTATATGCTAACGACCACCCGAGAGAGTAACCATGGAGCACACGGCCTTTTTATTCTATGTGGGTGCAGCAATGCACTGTATCAGCGTGTGCTCCTAACCGCTCTCTCTCTCTCTCTCACTATTGTGCCTATGTGACCACACAGTAATACCGAACTGTTCTGAAGCGACATTTGCACTGTTTTGTGTTTTTTGTATCTCCCACCCTCATACACCTTTATCATAAGACCATCCCTTATCTACAATTGAGCGTACGATTAAAAGAAAATATGAAGCTGGTTATAAATTAAAAGTCGTTGATGTGGCAAAAGCAATTAGCAACTGTGCTGCTGCAACAAAATTCGATGTTTCTGAGAAACTGATGTGAGATTAGAGGAGGCAAGAAGATGTAAAAACAAAAAAATAAAAATTAAGTGTCGCATTTTTGAACGTTGTATGAGTTGGGGTCTGATTTTATGATTGATTTTTCAGGTTTCAAGACCAAACTTGTACGTGAATATACACGTCTGCAGATGTTACCAAAGTAACCCCCACTGTCATAGGGGAACTTGGACAACACACAGACTTGAGCAGATTTGTGGACGCTTGAAATTTAATGGAAGTGAATGTAAAATATTACACGTAAGGAGTAAAAATGTGGGATTTGAGTACACAATAGGAGGTCGGAAACTTGAAAGTACTTCCTGTGAGGAGGACCTGTGAGTCATTACTGTCTACAGAGCTCCAGAAAGCTAACAGGACATTTGGTTATACAGCGCCCTGATATATGGAGTACAAGTCAAGAGAGATTATGTTTAAGTTAATTAACAAACTGTGGGGATCTCATCTGGAGTCATGTGCAGTTTTGGACTCCATATCACAAGAAAGACATAGCAGCACTACAGAAAGTCTATAGAAGAACGACTAGGCTAATTTAGTGAATAACGAGACACAAGTTATGAGGAGAGACTTTACAATCAAAAGCAGAGATTAGGAGGTGACAGGATTGAAGTTTTTAAAATTATGAAAGGAACTGGTACAATGGATCCCAGTTGTTAGAGAACACATTAAGGGCAAATCTTGCACAAATGTTAGAAAGTTTCACTTCACACAAACAACCATAGACACGTGGAATGAATGACCAAGTAGTGTGGTGAAGAGTAGGACCTTAGGGGCGCCTTCAGGTCCCAACTTGATGTTATTTTTGCCAATCTTAGTGATTAGGATGGACAGGATGCTGCAAATGAACGGCCTGGTCTTGTCAAAATGACCCTAATGTTCTAGTGCAGGGGTCCACAACTCCGGTCCTGGAGGGCCACAGTGATTGCTGGTTTTCATTCTAATCCTTTTCTTAATTAGTGACCTGTTTTGGCAGCTAATTAACTTCTTAATTGACTTGCTCTTGAAGACTCAGACCCCTTCATTGTTTCTTTTTTCCTTAATTAGCAGCCAAACAATAATGAGATAAAAAATGAGCCAAAACAACTGGTGCCCATATTACAATATCTGAAAATAAAAAAGATGAAGGTCTTAAGAATGTTGATCTGCTCAGGTCCACAAAACATTTGACCAGTGCTCTTAGAAAAGAGAAAATCAACAATGTTGGGAATGTCTGCTATTGCACAATGAGAGCATCGGCAAGCCATAGAATTAAAGAACGGGGTTAATTAATGGCAAGAATCGGCGCCTAATGAAGCAACTGGTTGAGTGAAATTGGTTGGAGTTTGAGGCCCTGACTTAGTTGATCTTCTGTTGGCTCACTCACTTCACATTTCATTTCTGTTTAAGGAAAGAAATGAAGCAATTCAGAGGAATGATGAAGAAATTCCGGGGAACATATCTTAAAAAACAAGTTAATTAGAATGAGGAAAAGGAAAAGGAGTTAATTAGCAGCAAAAACAGGTCAACAATTAAGAAAAGGGTTAGAATGAAAGCCTGCAGCCACTGTGCCCCTTCAGGAGCGGAGTTGGCGACCCCTGTTCTAGTGTGTTGTATCATGCATGCCATTAGTGTTTGATGCTCCAGGAAATTTAAAATCCACCTTGAATCTGACAGAAATGAGAAGAGTTGCGGATCTATTGAAGAAAGTGGCTTTTTTTGGGTGAAATGGCAAGTAGATGAGTCAACCTGACAGAAAGATTCTCTTGACTGATAATTCTTGCATTTTCTCATCATCACATTGTTATAAGAATGTTTATTCAGAATGTTTCAACTTTTAAATGGAAAACTCACACAGTGGTGTGAAAGAAATGTTTTGAGGTGGGGCATCTTAATATGAATCTGTATTGTTTTTTGCTCCTTTCAGAATTCAGTCTTAATTATGATGTTGGCTTTACCAACTCAGGTGTCCTTCCTCTTTCAGATTGCTGAATTTGAACGAGTCTGGGCACTTTGCCGGGCGCAGATGCATCACTTTGCCAAACAGCTGGTACCCCCACAGCCGCCCCCATTCCACCTCTATGAATGCCTTCAGAAGTAATGAGTTGTTTTTGCCGCTTGTTGTGGAATAAAGGACGCCTAAAAGCTGCTGACCTGCACTTTGCTTTCACTGTTCATGTTCTTCTCTGTGCGCTCTTTGCGTTTCCAAGGCAGCAGGCTGGATTTAAGATTAGTGAAAATAAAAAGAAAGGTCAAGCTATGGGTGCATTTTTGTTCTGTTTTACAATCTGAACGGCGGCTATTTAATAATGTGGCAGTGCTTTGCTGGCCCCTACACTCACTGGCATCAATGAAAGGACATAGAAATGCAGCACAGTTTGTCACAATTCGTGAGGCTCTCTGGACTGGAGGGAATTCACGAAAATATTCCATGATAGTGGAAAGATGCCCCAGCTGGAAACTTCCTTTGGCATTCCTGGGTAATTGAAGCAGGACTTCTTTTAAGGGGGAATGGGTTTGGCAACAATGATTGGTCCAATCCAGCCCTTAGGTGTTTTTTCTTCCCAAGGCACAGGCAATATAATCATAGATAGAAACTGTCATGGTCTGCTGGCACAAGTGACAATGGCCTGTGTCACAGATGTCTGGGGTTCTTACCTGGTCGGAATGCCTGGAGGGACCGGAAAGAGACATTAATAGCTTCTGGATCACGAGGGGGCAACCGCCCTGGACTAGGAGAGAACCATGGAAAAGGAACAAAGAGGTTCTGGCTTGTTGGGAACCGTGGCCACCACCAGGGGGCGCCCCAAGCCTCTTGGGACCCGGAGAACAGTCACTTCCGCCACACCGGGGAAGATGGCGGATGAACCTGCCAGGGACGCCTGGAGTGCTTCCGGTGCAAAGGGCAGCACTTCTGCCACACCAGGAAGTGCTGCCAGAAGATCGTGATCAGCCACCTTGAGCACATCCGGGCGGGAATAAAAGGTGCCGCCTTCTGACAGTCGAGGTGCTTGGGTCGGGAGTGGGAGCAGGCCATAGCTCCCAGGAGGAGAGTAGAGGCGGCTAAGGACTGAGATATAAAGAAGTTTATTGTGGGGATTATTGCTGAGTGCTGTGTGTGGTGTTTGGGACTGAAACCTGCAAATATTGGTGCTTAATATACGTACGAGTTTTATAAAGATGTGATTTCCGACTGGTGGTCTCCGGGCAAGTCTCACACCAGAAAGGGAGAGTGAGAAAAGCGGCTGTGCAGGATGGCCGAGCTTTTCAATAATCCTTTGTGTGAGTGTTAGAAAACTGAGAGGGGCTACAATTGTGTGCAGTGTCTTACCATCTTGCATAAACAAGTAAAATAACAACACCATGTACAAAAACACAAGAAATCCAGTGCCGTGATAGCTCCTGGGGACTGCACACCTCTAAGTGTATTAATAAAAGAGATGGGCCTGGATGTTATAATGAAAGTCATCCTTCAGAGACTGGTGACCTACTTGGGGGTCCTTTAGTGGCATGTTGAAGACGTTTCTGCATGAACAGTGTTGTTGATGTCTCTAAATGCGGCAAACAATGCATGTGTTTTTGTTTAGCTTCTTTGACCCCAGGCTAGTCTCCTATTTATATTTTTTTACGATGGTAACACGTCCAAGATGAGGTTTTTGAGCATTATGTCTGAGGTTCTCTTTGTATCATGTTTCTCTGCACAACTATCTTGCTTGTGTCCTCACAGGTGGTTGGCAGAGTAGGGTGTGTGCCATCATGGTCCGGGCTCATCGCCTTTCTTAGGCGTTTCTACCCTGTTTTCTCCAGAAGATCTTCTTAACAAGTCTACCTCATCGTTATTATGCTTATCTGTAACTCGCATTTGAAGTTTGTTTCGCAAGTGAGCAGGCACAGTGTGGCACATCTGGCCATTCCCTTAAGGGCCAAGTCTGAGATTTTCCTCCACCTCCTCCATGGAATTTTTCAATATCAAATGCCCGCAACACTGCTCTGTCGTCTTTCTCAGTACTCAAGTTGACCCTTTAGGTTCTGTATGTTGTTTTATGTGTGTCATGATATACATTATAACACTTTGCAAAGGTATTAAAATAAAAAAATGACTCTTGGCTCTTTAATTTAATACTTTGTAGAAGCCTCTTTGGCATCAATTTAAGCTTTGAGTCTTCTTGGGTAAGTCTCTACAAGCTTTGCACATCTAGATTTGGACAGTTATCCCATCCCAGATCCTCTCAAGCTCTGTTAGATAGCATGAGAAGTGTCTGTACAGCCATCTTCAGGTCTGTGCACAGTCTGGGCCACATAAGGGCACTCGGAGACTTGTCAAGAAGCCACTCCATTGATGTCTTGGCTGTGTGCTTCGAGTCATTGTCATGCTAAAAAGTGAGCCATTGCCCCTGATGTGGTGTACTCTCTGCACTTGGTAGCATTCATCCTTCCATCAGTTCTGATAGGCCTCCCCTAGACGTACCCTCTATAGGGTGGTCCAGATCTAATTATGCAACTTTTAATGCAATGCAGGAAAACAATACAAGACAAAAGAATTGTTCAAAATATCTTGTAATAAACGAAAATGGACTTACATTGAATTAATTCACTGATTTTCCATGTAATGTCCAACTTGTCCTCCATTCAGTTGGATACCTGCTTGGAGTAAGTAATAAATTTAATAAGTTATAGCATAATGAAAATTGCATAATTAGATCTGGACCACCCTGTATAGCTTCTGGACCTGTTAGATTTACCATTGAGTTCCTGGTCACTCTCACTGACCAAGGCCCTTCTTGCCCATTCACTTAGTTTGGCTGGACGGCCGACTCTCTGAAGAGTCCTCGTAGTTCTAAACTTATTTTGTTTCACACTTCTTGAGCCTGCGGAGATCACTTAAAGCTTTACAAATGCCGTGATGTACAGTATATCGTTGCTTTAATGATGTAATCCATTGAGCACCTGGCAATGAGAAATGTTAAAAACTTTTCAAAAGCATTTTAGAGCAAAATTAATGTTTGCAAAAGATTCCATTAGAGCAGGGGTCCTCAATCACAGTCCTGGAGGGCCGCAGTGGCTGCAGGTTTTTGTTCTAACCTGGTTGCTTAATTAGAAAGCAATTCTTGCCAATAATTTAATTTCATGGCTTGTTACTGCTTTAACTCTGCTATGTCAGGTAATTCTCATATCCTAGATTTTCTTCCCTTTTCTAAGGATATCATCCAAATGATTTGAAGGCTAAAATGGATGAGTAATTCTCAGTCCTTAATTTTTTTCTCTTCACTTTCCTTCCAACTATTTAATTAAATCCAATAGTGCATGATACATACATACAGGTGTAAATGGTAGCAAGCTAAATGGAGAAATGCTGGTCTCCTTTGTCATTTCCATGTTATTGCTATTTAGGAGCAATTAAAAACCAAGAATACAGCTGTTTAAGACTAAAATAAGCAATAAGGGTTCAAAATCTTGATGAGCGAGACAACGAAAGTGAAGCAGAAGTGTTACTTGAGCAATAAGCGCTTCTTATTAAGCAATTGGGTTGGAGCAAAAACCTGCAGCCACTGCGGCCCTCCAGGACCGTGAGTGAGGACCCCTGCATTAGAGTCACAAACTCCAGAATAGGTGTAAAATTTGTACGATTCCTTTCTGTGTTTTGCACAAAAATACTTGATGTATGATTTGATATGTATTTCTTTTTGTTCAGTGCTTTTTTCTGTCTTGGTGAAAGTTTGGTTTATCATTCTGGTATCAACCCCTGCTCTTAGTTTTCCAACCACATTTTATCTCCTGATCCTTTAAAACATTTTTCACTGTCTCTCGCTGAGACAGAATGGTTACCTGAGTTATATGGCTTTTGGTATAGGACTCTGAAGAGCAATGCTAATGTTTGCAACACGCCATCTGTTGGAATTAAAATTGTGATGCATTTTGCTTTTTCATAGTTACAAAATACATTTCAGTTTTTTGTTCTCATTTTCATATGGCACTAGCTAACATAGCTGAAATACTTGGTGTTGCCCGGGAGGAAAATAAAGTGTTTTTTTTTTAATAGTTTGAGAAAAATATAATTAAAAAAAAAAACAACTTTAAAAATAAATTAACAAACAATGAAGGCTCACTGATGTACTTGTCTTGCTGTCTTGCTGCCAACTCTATTTCATTTCAAAAGCAACAGGAGAGCGGTGGCGCTCAGACATAAAGAATGCCATCACCTCCAGTTCACCCTCTGGTGGTTGTTCCGAGTGTCAACTGGATGATAACGTGCATACAAGACCGCAAGATCACCCCCCACCCTAGCCAGAAGGGGGTGGGTTAGGATTGATTTCACCCTATGGTATTTTTAGTCGACCAATGAGAAACATGTGTACCAAGTTTCATGAAAATCGCTCCAGCCGTTCGGAAGTGATGCTGGAACATACATACAAACACACACATACACATATACATTGAGTTTTATATAATAGATTTTACACATACCATAGAAGAAACCATTGTACAAAAGTATTACAGCTGCAGCTGAGAATATGAGATGGAATATGAGCCGCAGAACAAGATTATTTTTTTTTTGAAATGTAAACATCCAGAGAAAAATTACAGGTTTAGACGGTCCTTGTGCAATTCTTGCTTGCCTTTGCTTCTCAGTGTGCCACATGTCATCACTGTCCGCCAACTCGATTAGGGAGTAGAACTACCTTACCTCAAACGGAAAAATTCCAGAACATATTTGTCATAAGAGAGAAGGAAGCTTTGCCAAAGCATGTTTTAAAGTAAGATATACGTAATTAAAGTGCTGTGGGTTAATTAGTTAGAAAAGTGGATTAGAGCTGAAGGCCAGGCTCAACTTGACAGGATAGTCTGGGTGACAAAATTATTGGGCACGTGTTTTAAATAAATATTTGAATTAAATGACAAAGTCAACGAACCATACAGCCCAGCCATCTGAACAAAGATGAAGAGCCAAAAAAAATCTCTTTGACAGACAAAAAGCTTAGACCCATTGTTCTTGTGCCAAAGACTGACAATGATAACATGCTTCCTGTGTCTAAAGCTGCTTGTATGTTCAAAGCTGAACCGGCAATAAATGACTGGCTAAGTGTTTTTATTTTTTATTCTGCTGACATCTGTGTTAAGGTGTGGATGTTTTTAGGCTAGTAATAGACTTTGAGATTAAAGAACCTTTGGGTCTGCAGTGGGTGTGCAGACAGTGACAGAGCATGTGTAAGCTGTTCTCATTTCATGCTTCTGTCTCGTAGGATGCTACAGGTGGCAGCTCTTCTGACTTTAACACACATCACACTTTGTATCTTCCACAAGCTGTTAGCATACTGGCAACAAAGCATAGCATTGTTGTTAGTGCATTAAACAAAAGTGAGCAGTCATCTAGAACTGTGCTCCTCAAAAAGAGTTGGCCCACATGCTGCCTACAGATACGCCTAGGGAGCTTCTGCTTCGGTCTGATAGACACTTGAACATAGCTTGATTTTTACAGACTCCTCCAGCCCAAAAGTAGCATGTGTGGGAAACCAGAGTCAGTGTGAGGGTGTTCACTGCAGAGAACTGGTATCAATATTTGCCTCTGTGCTCAGCCGCAGTTGGTGTGGATTCTAAGGCACGGAGCCAGCTAAGGATACAAGGGATTGAACCAAGAACTAAGGTGCATTTTCAGTTTTTATTGCCTGTTATTTGAAATGTCTTCCATTAAGAGATATGCTTCAACTATTGTAACAAGACAAAAGAAATAAGATAAAGGGCTGGGAGCCTACACAGTACCCCATTTAGTCCACAATAAATTATACAGGTTCAATATCAGTGTGGTTGAGGATCAAATAAACTAAGAATGTAGTTCCTGAAGTTGGAGAACTGGCTTCTTCAGACACACAGGTTCAGGTGTGAACATTGACTTCTAGTCTCTTTGATTCTTAGATATGGTGCCAAGTGGAAGGGGCAGGACTTCCAGGACTGGAGCAAAAGTGATGTCACTGTTCTGCTTCCACTTTACAGATACACTACTCCTCAAAGGTTTTAGAAAACCCTCCATTTGCTCAGTTTTTAAGGAAATGCATGCAGTTTAATGATTTAATGCAGTGGTTCCCAAACTTTTTTGATTCTCTGTGCCCTTGCTGAATCCAGTTTTTCCCAAGGTGCATAATACCATAGTCAAATTCTAATTTATGAAATAGCCAATAATTTTTTTTAATTAAAGGGTTAAATAAAAATAAATAAAACACGTATTTAAGATCACAAAAAAATGTACTTGAACGTGATTGAGATGCTACGCCCACGGAGCCATATAAGAACGGGCCGGCACAGAAGGAGAGGAAAAAAAAAAAAAGAGAAGAAAAGGAAAAAGGCTTGGAGAGCGAGTGGATGAGCCAGCCTGCCAGCATAAATAAGAGAAGTCCGTGTGATTCTATGTGCCACCTTGTAAGATGCTAGCAATGCACTGCTTGGTATTTTTGCCTGCTTATAAAAACTACCTTTTTGTTAATTTAACTCTTAAATTTCTGGTAAAGTAGTCATGAGATTTACTAACCACGCTGGGATGATTGGTTTCTAAATGGCGTTTCAACTAACTTGGGAGCATGTACTCTGGTGCCAAAACTTTCATACACAGTACACACTGCGGCCTCTCTTCACCATTGACTTCTGTCAACGTAAAACCAAAGTCCAAATAACTGTCATCATATTTTCAATAGTTGCGCTTCTTCACACTCTGGTTGATGTTGCCACTGGTTGACGGTGTGCCCTCTTTATTTTTACTCTCGCAATGCTTATTACTGTTTAGTAAAAACTGATCCATTTTTAAAAATACATACGAGAATAAATACTTCAAAAACTTCACTTGGCTTAATCACAACAATATACAGTTGATACAATCTCCGAAAACTAATTCAACACTAAGACCATGCGAAACTGACAGCTATTTATATATATGTATGAGAAAGTTCGACAAACTAGTAAAACAATCGAGAAACTTAATTATTGTAGAGAGTAATCTAGTAACCATTTGTAGTGGCTTTCTCAAACAGTTATTACTAAGTGAGTTACTGGTTTGCACCAGGTACAGCAGATATCGCATCCTATCACATTAATTTGAAAATGGAAATAAAATTATGAAAATTTTGTAATATTTTGCATGCCCCTGTAAGGAAGCCGCTGTGCACACTTTGGGAACCACTGATTTAATGTTTCATGAAATCAAGGCAAAGAACAAATAAACAATGGCAAACACAAAAATAAGTCAAGGAATCGGTGTACAAAATTTTAATTTCCATTTATGATTCATAACAGTATCCTGCACCTTTTAGTGCTGTAACGACCAAACTGTGGGACCCCTTTTGATTCAGAATGCCAGTCACTCTGTGCAAGTCACCAACTCTGCCTCCAGCAAAAGACCCCCAGACTGTCGCACTCCCTCCTCAATGACTGACAGTTGGTGTCACACACTGAGGAGCCATCCTGTCACCAACTCAATGGTGTACAAGCACACTGTGTGATGAACTGAAGATTTCAAATTTTGATTCATCACTCATAAGACTTTCTTCCAGTCTGCAGTAGTCCACACCTGGTATTTCAAGGCCCTGTGTTGTCCTTCAATGAATGGCTTTCTTCCTGCCACTCGCCTTGTCAGACCTGCAGCACAAAGTCTCCTCTTCCTGCTTTTGTCAACCTGCACTGTTAAGCTGTTGTGCTCTGAGGTGCCTGTGACCACGCAAGCTGGTGACCCTCAGAAACTTGTCTTCTGATTGGCTGGCAACTTTTGCTCTGCCAGATCTCTTTTTATCAGAGTTTCTTCCAGTTTCCAGTGACATTTGGATTATGTAGGACACCGCTGGACTCACCGCCACTTGGTTTTTCTCTCTAGGGGTATTCATGCTGTGTCTCATTTAATTTGTTAATTGCCATTTTGTTGCCATTATCACTAGAATATTGTCCAAGTCGTACTTCAGAGGGTGCAGTAACACAGTCTGTGCCAACTCTGCTTTAAGACACACTGTGGGTTTTTATAAGTAATCGACAGAATTTCGGACACCTGTGCAAATTGTTTGCTTCAACTTGCAAGGCTCCATTTACTTGAGTTGCTGTAGAACATCTGTAGGTTGTAACCTATTAGTTGTTCCCTGAAGAAGGCCCATTTATAATTTTCTGCCATTTCCCTTTTTTCAGTTTTTCTAGCCTAAACTTAAATTTAAACCTCCGGCAGTTTGCAGCTTAACTTTTCAATTGCATTTGAACTGATTAAATTTGAAGAAAAACTGGAAAAACTGAGGTGTTCTAAACCAGAAGCGTAAAAAGAGAGCAGGAGCCTGTAACCGTGTTGTCCTGTTCACCATTCCCATTATTGTATTGTCATTAGAGTCCTGAAGATGCTCCCCAAGCGTGTGTGTCCATACACACTGAAGTGACTTCACAATATAAATAAATTTGGCACCTTTTCGCTCAGTCTAACTGCCACAACCTCTCCTGTAGCCCGGCCCATGAAGAATTGGAAACAATGAAGAAAGATCAAAATACTTGGACAAAGAATAGCTAGTGCCACTGGTTCAGAAAAGACCTTGGTAAGTGTCCCCAACTGGCTGTCATGCGTGTAGGTGAACGTTAGGAGGTTGTCTGTCTGATTCGAATCATTGACTGAAAACATGTCCCCTTACTTATTGCGTCTCCAATTCTGAAAATTTTGACACACTCATACTGCGCCTGTAAAGTGCCATTGAATAGTACTGACCATGAATATGGACTACATGAACATGAAAGCCCCGTTAAAAGCCTTTCTTAGATTCAAGATGCAAGGCATATGCAATTGGTGAATTGGCTACTATCCAAAGAAGCCTTCTGACCGAACTCCATCCTTGAAGGTCAGAGACCACTGAAGAGGCAGCTAATTAGTCCCAGTCATTTCAGAAACATAACATGAGGAATTTGATAAACTAGAGAAGACCACTCAGTTGGAGCTCCTTTATCAATGCCTTTGAGGATTTTTTTTCTTTGAGGTCTCCGTGCAGTTTCAGAATAAAGAGGATTCATTCTTGGAGTCTTTCATAGTCTGACATGTTCTTACGGCCTTGGACGCATTTTTTTTGCTCTCATTCTCTTCATTGCGTTCCTTGGTTTAGCCAATAGTTGAGTTGTCCCAATATCTCATCCAGATCCTTCTTAAAGGTTTGAGTTTTGATTTGATATACTTTATTAAGCTTCGAGGGGAAATTGTCTTTTTGCACGGCCTTTGGAGGTCTGAGCACAAGGTCAGCCACGTTTTAGCTTCAACTACATAACTCAGAAGACGGTTACCGATTCCCTTTGCGTTAAGAAGGCTTCATGGCTTCACTCCTAAATGCTCTTCCCCTTAATTTCCAGTGGTGTCCTTGAGTGTGTGATTCACTGTTAAGTAGACAGAATTCTGCTGGATCTACTTTATGGATGCCTTTGTGGATTCTGATGACCTGGGTTAGGTCCCCATGCAGTCTCCTCTGCTCGCTTCTGACATGGTTAATTCTCAGAGTCTGGCCTAGTAGGACATGTCCTTAAGTCCCATGATGCACTTGGTTGTTCTCCCGTGCTTATCTTTAAATGCTGTGATGTCTGTCTTGTAGTGTGGTGACCAGAACTGCACGTAGTACTCCAGATGTGCTCTCACTAGTGTATCAACAAGTCAAAAATGTCTGTCCGTGTGCTGAATACTCCTAATCCCCTGTGGAAGGTGTGATGAGATGATACTTGTATCTTGGGTGCTTTATATGCAAAGGAATAACCAAACTAGGGCACATTTATTCATTCACATCCAGTTTAGAGGTGACAATAAATTTAACAGTCACTCCTTTCATGTTATCTGTCCATCCATTCATATTCCTAACCCAGCTTGTCCTGGATAATAGCAGCCAGACTGCAGTACTAAGCAGAAGGTGAGATCCAGCCTCAGTGGTAGGCAGGCAAAAAAACACGGTGGTTTTAAAGCCGGGCAGGGGAAGTGATGTCATCTGGGTAGGAAGCGGAAGTGATGTCATCTGGGCAGCAACTAGAAGTGATGTCGTCGGGCAGGAACTGGAAAGTGTTGTTATTAGACCTGGAACCGGAAGTGATGTCATTTAGCCTGGGCATAATTTCCCATGTTCAGTCTGGAGTGGAAAAAGAGAAAGGATCAGTGCGTACTAAACCAGGTGTTGCCAACTCTGGTCCTGGAGGACCACCGTGGCTGGAGGTTTTCATCCTAATCCTTTTCTTAATGAGTGACCTGTTTTTGCTGCTAATTAACTTCTTAATTGACTTGCTCTTGAAGACTCAGACACCTTCATTGTTTCTTTTTTCCTTAATTAGCAGCCAAACAATAATGAGATACAAAATGAGCCAAAACAACTGGTGCCCATATTACAATATCAGAAAATAAAAAAGATGAAGGTCTCAGGAATGTTGATCTGCTCAGGTCCACAAAACATATTAACGGTGCTCTCAGAAAAGAGAAAATCAATAATGTCAGAAATGTCTGCTAATGCACAAGGAGAACATCGACAAGCCACAGAATTAAAGAACGGGTTTAATTAACAACAAGACTTAGAGCCTAATGAAGCAACTAGTTGGAGTGAAATTGGTTGGAGTTTGAGGCCCAGACTTGGGTGGTCTTCTGTTGGCTCACTCACGTCACATTTCACTTCTGTTTGGGTGCCATTTAAGGAAAGAAATGAAGCAATCTAGAGGAACAAATCTTACAAAAACAAGTCAATTAAAATGAGTTCACAAGAAGTTAATTAGTAGCACAAAGAGGGCACTCGTTAAAAAAAGGGTTAGGATGAAAATCTGCATCCACTGTGGTCCACCAGGACCGGAGTTGGCGACCCCTGCACTAAACCATTCTCTCGTTTCCCTGCAGACCACCCAAGGGAAATCCCATCACTACCGGTACCAGGCCTAATGAGGTAATTTTCTCATTCCCCTGGTCCGGCGTGCAATTATCCGTTTTAGCTGCCTCCCATGCGCACATGTGTGACAGTACATTTTGGAGGGGTGAGGGGGCCCACAAAGATTGGGGGTGGGGGGAGATAATAAGCCAGTTTCACATCAACAGTTAGCAGGCTGAGATTTTAAACTACGAGGGTGGAAGTTGTGAGGCATCCGCACTAACCACTGCATCACCATGCTGCCCTCATTGAACAACAAATTAAACTAGCTTCAATCGCAGCATAAAGTCGAAGAGCTGAAAGAAGAAAACAATCTGTGAAATGGGACCATTTACTTTGGTCACCATGTCTCCACCATGTCGTACTGGAAAGGGCTCCTGTTGATTCACACACTCTCGTCGGCTCATTTGGCCCGTAGGCGGTTCTTTTGCTGGCATACCAAAGATTGATTTCAGTGCAGCCTCACACTTGGCAGCTTGTCAGCTCTCCCAGAGAGTCTGTGGCATTGCAACAGTTGAACTTTTTTCTGTGTTTAGTGTGGGCTGCAATACTTCTGTGCTCAGAGGCCTCACAAGGTCTTGAATTTTGAATGCTTTGGATAGAATGCTCCGTTCCTTCTCCCTCTGTCTGGAAGTAAGCGCGGATTTAAGACACTGCTCCTATTATTACATGCTGCACACGGGACATGTGAAGAATTGTCAGCCAAGTGTCACACTGAGCGGAGTCTGCTCCTGACAGGCACCAACAGTAATTCTTTGTTGTACAGAATAGCCCATCTTGGGTAAACAAGCCCTTGCCCATCACTTTTTGACCTTTCAGTACTGGCTGATGGCTGATGAGGGAAGCCATTTAGTCTTTTCCTTCCTCTTTCACTGCTGTGGTTCACACTAATTAAATGGCCTACAGTGACATGGAAAACTGCATCCCGGCAAGCGGCCTATTTTGCTGTTTGTCCCTCACTGCTTCTGTATGTGACTGCAGCCATCTTGGAATATTGGAACTTCAGCTAAGTGATGTTCTGCACTATTTCTCAGGTATCAGTATGACTCTTGGAGTGTTCCTTTTAAATGATCCTCCATGGTGCCTGCTTATAGGTTTATAGGGTCTTTGTTATTGTCACACGTACCAACTCCAGTGCAAGTGTTACTTGAATGAAAGCTCATTTAGGGGTCCGTGGTATTTTGAGGTTTTAATATCAAAACAGTGGGCTCTTCTTCTTTCCCAAGCTGGTGACGGGGCAGGGTTTCCTCCATAGAGCCTACACTGCTGTGGGTGTCACAAGGGTTTGAATTTCACTAACGACGTTTCTCCATGCTATGTAGTCCAAGTCCTGGAGGCGTAGTCGGCGGTTTTTCAAATCCTCCTCGATTTGTTTTGTCCAAGTCTTCTTTGGTGCCACTCTTTGCACCTTCCAGGTCTGTGGTTGTTTTTCGCCATAGCAATTTGTAGGTGTCCAGTTGTGGTCCATTCAGCAGATGTGCCCAAACAAGCGCAGCCACTGTAAGATGCTAGAGGTCGCTGTTGCCACTTTTAACCCAACAGACAGACACACTGAACACAGGGTAAAATCACCAAGGCGGTATTTAATTATTCTTCCTGATTTTTTAGTGCCCAAAAGCACCTCTGCTACCATAAACAGGCAAGTAACAAATATAACAACAACAATTACAATAAACAACACAAATCTCTCCTCCACTCCTCCCAGCAAGCTCTGTCCTACTACCTCCCAACTCCGGCTCACTTGCTGGGTCTTTGGCAGTCCTTTATATAGTCCTCGACACAGAAATGCTTCACCTCTTCCGTTCACGTGACTTGCCAGCACTCCCGGGTCAAATGGAGAACTTGCTTTCTTCTTCAACCCAGAAGTACTTCAGGGCTTCTGCCGTCGTGACTCGATAGTACTTTCGGGCTATGTAAAAAATACAAGTCCCCAGGTTCCCTGGCAGCGCCTCCTGGCTGTACCCATGGTATCCAGCAGGGCTGAGAAGCCAAATTCCAAATCCCATGGTGCCCTGCAGGAATCCGCAGCACCGCTATGCTGCAGGGAACTTGCAATCTGGTGTTTTGGGGGAAGCAGTGGCCCACAGAAGCTGCCTTCCCTAATCCTTCTCTTCTTCGGGCATCCTGGCCGGGTTGAGCAGCCGGCAATCCGTCACACCACCTACATTGGATCTCCATGTCTACTGTTGGTTGACTGTGTAAAGGGATGGAACACAACCCCAGCTAGTAGCACAGAGGGCCATGTAAAATCTTTCTAAATAAATAATTATTCTTGACAAATTCTCTGTGATGACAAGAGCACAAAAGGCAAAAAGGAATTGCCTGAAAAGTCAAAGGCAAACAAAGGTCCCAATCCAAAATCTAAGGCAATAAACAGAGCACAGGTTCAAAAATCCAAACCAAAATCACAAAAGCGCAGAAAATCAGAGTAAGAACTCAGGAGAAGTCTCCACACGATGAACACAAGGAACTGTGGTTGCTCCCGCCTTTACGGGACTGAGGCACCTTGTGAGACCACTCAAAATATGCACAGAACATAGTACAAGCTTTTATACGTGGAAAAAATCAAATAAAAAGAATAACACAAATAAGCAGAAATAAAATTACTTCAAAAATGAAGCAACAAGGATTTGAAACCCAGCCCGGGGAGGAACCTTGGATGACAAATAGCAGGTGTGGGCTGCAAAGCCATGCATCCCTGGGGTGTAGAAATGGCAATGTAATAAGGCACTGAGGTAAAAGAAGTCTGAGGTAATTAAAGCTGAGAGATTTGGAAAAAGGGACGAGGACCAAAGGAATGGAGGTAAAGTGAAAGGAGAGGAAAGAAAAGAGGAACGTCAGGATGAAGGGAGAGCAGGTGCCGATGAGCGGAGGCTTGGCGGTTGGGGACAATGTCCTGTGTGGGGGCAGTGGCGTTCCAGGGTTATGGTTGTGCCTGCTGAGCATGCTGGGAGCCTAAGAGACTAACTGCCCTGAGGTCCCATTAGATCCAAGGGGTGGCAGTGGGAGAAGGGCTCGTGGTGTTAATGTTGATTTATTTTGTTTTATAATTATGTCTTTCATTTTTCTATTCTTTAATATGTAAATCACTTTGAGCTACTGTTTGTATGAAAATGTGCTATATAAATAAATGTTGTTGTTGTTGTTGTTGTGGTGGATGGCGATAGGGACACGAACCAGTAAATTGTTGACTGCACGTGACAAATGGTGTCTGCTGCTGCTGAGCAGGACTTTCAAGGATGACCAGAGGAGGCGCAGTTAGGACGCAGAGGTTTGTCACTTGTATTAAGTGGTCAGATTTTAAACTATGATTTTTAACTGCTTATTGGTTCATTTATAAATTTAGGATTTTAAACTCCACAACCACTGCTTTTATTATGCATTATTTATTTAGTTATTGAACACTGCACTGCACTTTCTTTATCGATGGATGCTGTTTTGTGTGTCGAATAAAAGCACAAAGTACATGCAGTTACCTCTCATTGCCCAGGCCATCCTCACTACTGTACATGACAATCGAGGTCCTGGGTTCCAAGAAAGAAATGCCAGTTGCATGCAGCCTGAGCATCACAGTCACCACTCTCCAGTGCCATCTTTAAACACCGTAGTGTTCTTTTAAGTTAACCAAATGGGTGCAGCAGCAGTAGTAATAGTGTGGGTGCTGCAAAGCTACATATTCAGGAACTCCCAAACAGACTGTCACCTTCCTTCGTCATGGTCGTGACCCAAAGAGTGAGACTGTAAGTGGCAGAAATTAGCTTCCTGTGTGTGGCTGCAGAGGAGACCCGAGTCGAGCTTGCATGTGCAATGCACACCAGGATGAACTGTACATCTCCTGGAAAAATGATTCATATTAAATGGCTTAGTGCTTTTGGGATATTTACCTGCTGTTGCTAGAAATAGGGAAGTCTGGTCTGCCATTCTTATCTGCTGGACTTGCCCTGACCCAGAAAAGCAGATGGAAAACACAAAAGAAAATGACAGAGCAAACCGATAAAACCCCACAACTCGAATGTTATTTTGGTCTTGGCTACTGTGAACATTCTAGCTTGTATATACAGGTATGTCATGATTAGTGACTACTGTATGCCTGCCTTCGCAGTGTTGATTTAGTTTTTTCAACAAGAAGAATGTCATTATGTGTAAGAGAATCATGTAAATAATAAAATGTCAACATAAATACAATAG
Source organism: Polypterus senegalus (assembly GCF_016835505.1). Lineage (NCBI taxonomy): Eukaryota > Metazoa > Chordata > Cladistia > Polypteriformes > Polypteridae > Polypterus > Polypterus senegalus. The sequence continues at coordinate 52,870,518 of NC_053171.1, forward strand.
GGTAGTTCTGTTTACTGTCCACTGCTGCACTTCTTTCTCATGATATGATTTGAGGCAGTCACAGACACACAGCCCGATGTCACAACCGACAGCAGAAGCGGTTTTCTTTGTACACTTTTCTTATGTTTTCTGTTGCTTGTGCATGAAAGGGTTGAATGTGAGTACCTGATCTTGGTGACCAACATTCCCCTTGTGTTTCTGTAGACCGCCACCACACCAGGCTTAGTGACTTCCACATTTCCCCCTAACATGAACATTGACAGTTGCTGCATTGTAAACTGTGCTGCTTGGGGCAAACGTTTTTACTGTCCTTAAACTTACTTGATTGCAATCATTTGGCATTTTTGACACCCAGCTACCGAATTCACCAGGCATATCACGGCAGTTCGGTCGTGCAGTTCATTCCAATGTCTGATGACCAATTCACATGCTCATCACTATTGCTTGATTCAACCAGTGGTTCAGTTTCAGGTTGCTCTAAAACTGGCTCTGCAGCTTTTCGTTTACAGGCCGTTGTGTTTTGGTTGAAGGCTCCGCCCCACTCAGGAATATTGATGAGCTATCAGAGAGCAGCACCATGATGTTATTTTCATCCATTAGATGACAGCAGAATGCTTTCCCAAGAGTTATTCAGGCTAAACATTGTAAAACATCTCCCTGAATCTGGCTCGAGCTTTGCTGTAATTAGATAGAAATCCAGGCCCGAGTCATGCTCAGGGTTTAACGCCAAGGAGGCTAAAAAATAAAAAATCTGTCTTCTTCTTTTTTCAGCTGCTCCCGCTAGGGGTTGCCGCAGTGGATCATCCTGGTCCATATCTTCCTGTCCTCTACATCTTGCTCTGTTACACTGTTAAAAATCAGTAAATTCCAGAAACAGGCAGTTATTAATGTATAAAAATGGCAGTAGCCACTCCATGCATTACACACATGTTTTAATAGCCCACACACTTCAATAAAAAATCTATCTGTCCATCTATACAGTTAGGACCCTAGTTGAGCAAGCTTCTGGTGCAAGGCAGGAACAGCACCTGGACAGGACGCCAGTCCATCACAGGGTGAGCGCACACAAATGAGGGCCAGTTTGGCAATGCCAATTCACCTAAACTGCATGTCTTTGGAGTGTTGGAAGAAACTGGTGGAGCCGCGTAGACATAAGAAGAACATGCAAACTTCACGCAGAGAGGACCCGAGGACGTGAATTCCAGTCTTATTACTGAAAGTCAGCAGCGTTACATTGTGCCATCATGATGCTACAATGCAATAAATTTAGGTTTAGTATTTTTGGAGCCCATATGGAGTGCGGGGTTGTCATGTTTGTCTTCTTAACTTAAACCTGATTGCAAACCTGTGGGCTGAATGCACCACACATCTCTAAAAGGGCCATACAGATAAAGAAATCGCCCTCTGATGGTATTGTATGGCTGAATTCTTCTGCACAGGTCTTTGGCAGTTCACTTCTCTGATAGTCCTGCCAGCATTGATTTTCTGGCTTTTTGTTTCAGTCTCTTTTGAAGTATTTTGCTGTAGTACTATTTATGAACCAAGGGTGTATTATCAGGGCAGAGTCTTTCCTCCGAGCATAGCTAAGACCTGCAGCATTCTTTGTTGGCAATGCATTCTGGGTTAGAACACCACCAAAGCACACAGAGTACTTCTTATGTACTTCTGTTCTTTGATGCTTTCTCCTCAGGGTGCTTTCTATAAAAAGACATGCAGCATTTGAAGATGTTGATGGAAACAAAGACATGCAGGTTAGGTAAATGGGTTCTGTTAAACTGTGGTGTGTGTGTGATGACACCTTTGGATGGACTTTTGCCCTCCACCGGGTTTGTTTCTGCTTTGCACCCAATGCTTGCTGGGACAGACTCCAGCTGCCCCCCAGCTCTGCCCTGGATAAGAAGGTAAGGGAGATCCGTACTGATGTTATAAGGAGATTCAACATGGTGTTCACTATGGAAAGGCACTGTCTAAAATAACTCTTTATTTGTTTGCACACTTTAATAATTTACTGATAATCAGGCTCCCAAGAATGTTGTGTACAGTAAACAGTTTAACAGAGTCGGTCCAAAAAATCCAACTTCCATAGTGTGGTCCACAGAGAGTAGGTGAGGTGTGGGACTGTGAGACATTCCATTCAGTACCAGTCGCAGGCTCCCTGTGTGACCCCGAGTGAGACACTGCTCTTGTGCCCACACACTTGGAAAACAGGTGTTCCATAGCATTAGGGACTTGTGGTCATTATCAAAAGCACTACAGTATATGAAGTCAATCACAACTCCACAAGCTGATACTAGGGTAAGTCACTTGCTCTGCCCGTGCTCACATTGTCACAGCAGTTGTGCCTTAAGTTCTTGTGTACTATGGAATGACACTATACAGCATAAGAACCTGCGCAGAATGGAGCACAATGATTTAGAATGTCCAAGAATTATTGTGAGCTGAAAAAATACAAAAGATCAGGAGATGATCTGAATGCTGACCTGACGTGGTCAAATAAGAGAAAATAATGGGTGAGAAGCCAGCAGACCGAACAAAAATAAGAAAGAGATTTGAAGTCAAAATGGGAATGAAGTTCAAAGTCAGAAAATCCAAGCCCTGGCCTAACAGCTGACACTAAGGAAGATGAGACAAGGCATACACCGAGGGACCATCTGAAACGGCCATTGCTACCTTTTTAATGTCCATCAGTCAGTCATTTCTAACCTGCTTAGTCCTGAACAGGGTCACATGGGCCTCCTTTAGCCTATCACAGCCAGCATAGGGCACAAGGCAGAAATAAACACTGGACAGGCCGCCAATCCATCGCAGGGCAAACACACACACTCACACACCAGCCAAATAGCAGGGCCAATTTAGGACCATCAGTTCACCTAACCTGCATATCTTTGGGCTGTGGGAGGAAACCAGAGCAGCCAGCAAAAAGCCACACTGACACAAGGAGAACGTGCAGACTCCACACAGGGTGTTTGTCATGTGTACTGACATCAAAGGTGTGGTGGGTGTAGCCATATGAAGAAAGTTAGTGTGAAGAGGTGATGAAAAATGATGCAAACAAAAAACTAGTGTAAAGGCAATAATGAACAATAGTCTCAAAGTGCAAATAAACATTGGAAATTGATTCTGTGTGTATAAAAACCCCAATCGACACCAAAATACATAGATGCGTGAATATTCCAGGCACTTGCTGTCAAGTCTTGTGTAGGACACAATGCAAGTGCACTGTCATCTGCTGCTCTGGCTGATGTTCAGCCCAGCTCCCTCCGCCTCTCTCAGATGAAGAGGTTGTCCTAGCCTTCTCCTGGCTGCTGTGATTGAATCATTTATTTAATTTTAGGCACATTTTCCTTGACTTTTTTTTATTGATTGTACTTAAAATGAGTGTTTCACATTCATCTTCAATTAATCCAGTTTACAAAAATATGGTCTTCTCTTCATCAGGGTACTGTCGCGTTGTCAGGAGTTTTTGCTGATGATGTGACAGGTGTTGATCACTTCCATCTCTGAGTTTGCAGATTCAAAGCCCCATTTTGCTTTCAAAAGTTCATTTATTCTGAAATCCTTTGACTCATACCTAAAACTCAACTTTGTGTCTCATTTTGGATTTGCTAATACCAGATCTGACCTTTTATTTTTGATTTCAACTGCAAATTTTCTCCTGGTTACTCCAAAAAACTTGCTTGCTAGTTCGCTTGTATAACACCAGATTTTCTGACCACTATGCAGTTACAATGTCTAGAGTCCTTTTAAAGATGGCCAAAAACAGGCTGATCTTAGCTGCATTAATATAAATCGTATACTAGCTACATTAACTAGTACATACTTTAGTTTTGATATCTGTTGCCTTACCCACAGTGTTTTTCGTGACCATGGGGGGTTCTGAATCACAGTAAGTCTTAAAAATGACAGTGTGAGGTGGTGTGAGGTTTCTAAAATATTTTGAGACTCCCTCCAATGAGATTACACGCTGAAGAGCATCCCGAAACGCTATTGCCGCGTCTGTGGAAGACAGCTTATCCTTTGCCGGGGACACCACAGGACCCCAGCGCTGTAGCAGCTCGCCGCAGAAGCAAATCCAACCCGATCTCGGTCGCTCTATAAGGCCTGTCATTGATGGGTGATGCCAGGAACATTATAAATTCGAGGAACAGGAGTACTTGGCTCTGACCCTTCCTGATTGCTGTGTCTGTGTACTATAAATGACCTGTTTCAAGCTGAATAGATGAGAAGACATACAAAAAGAATTTCAATCCCTGCCCTTGGTGACTCTGACTGATGCGTAACAGCATTTCTCCTACATCTGCATCTTCCCCTGTTATGCATATGTGTCTTGGCCTGTCTTGCCTGGCGTGTACACTTCTCGCCTTTGAAAGCAGCTCTCAGGCTTCCTGCAATGTCATTTACTGTCTGATTTTTGACAACCACCAATAGTAGTTGGGCTGTCATTACCGGCTTTGAAAACATCTTTCATATTCTTGCGAATACTTCCTACCGTGGAATGTGACTCGGTTTACACCTTGTTAGAATGTTATTTCCTTTGTTATCATTGAAATGCTGTTTTTTTTTTTAACGCCTTTCCCAAACTGATCAATTAGATTGCTTGGAAAGACCGAACACATACACACACGCACACAGTCAGTTAGTAGTATTTTATCATATAATGGAAAATAGGAAGATGGCCTTGTCTTCTTTTTGTACCATGGATGCACAGGCTTATCATCATTGCAGTTATGAAGAATGTAATTTAGAATGCAAGCCTGTATGCAAGTGCAACATGGAAGTCGAATAGTCCATGAACAAGCTACAATTTAATAATAATAATAATTCTTTACGTTTATATAGCGCCTTTTCTCACTACTCAAAGTCCTTCAGTGAGTGGGGAGCCACTTAAACCACATTGACTGTGCTGCACCCACCTGTATGATGCGACGACAGCCACTATGTGCCAGTACATTCTCCACACAGTAGCTGTGAGGTGGTGAAGGGATGAGAGATAGTTAGCCCATTATAGACAGGGGATGATTAGGGGGCCAGAATATCCAGGCCATGTTGGGCACTTCAGCCAGGACACCAGGATACATCTCTCTACTCTTTATGAAGGATGCCCAGGGATCTTTAATGACCACAGATAGTCAGGACCTTAGTTTTATGTCTCATCCAGAGGACGGTGCCATTTTTACATCAGAGTCCCCATCAGTGGGATGCACACAGACCACTAGGTAAGCACCCCCTGCTGGCCTCACCAACACCTCTTCCAGCAGGAACCCAAGCTTTTCCTGGCTAGTCTCCTATGCAAGTACTGGCTGGGCATGAACAGGCTTAGCTTCAGGTGGATGGCCTCCCCTGAAGTGCTTCTTCGGGGACAGTGCTATGGACAACACAGACAGACATGCTCGTTTTCTGTCCTTGCCTGTGCCTCCCCATTTCCCATGGTGGCTCTCGGCAATGTGACAAAAGGTTTTAAGAGTGTAACAAACCAACTATGGTTCAGTCGTATTAAAGTGATACAGCTGTGGCCTACTTCTTAGTTCATTATTAAATATTTCTCTCATATTCCAGATTTCAGACAGTATGAATTACATTCCTAATATATGAAAACCATTTTCTATATTCTTGTTAAGTTGCTTTTGCTACAAGTGGCAGCTGAATAAACACATGTGATTCTAGGCCGAGGTAAGTGTGGCAGTGCATCAGGCATCTGGCACCATATGTGAGATGTGCGGTTGCGCAGGTTCTGATCATTCCAGTTACTTGCTGTTATTTGTTCCTCCCCACTGCTGGTTCTGATGTTTCTGGCATACTTCACATTCCTTGCTGAGTCTACGCCTTAGCTTGTCTTTCTCTGTAATCAGATCACGCAGCTTTAACAACAGAACAGCTGGATGGCCTTTGCTCCAGGGTGGGCTTTGCACCAGTCACGTGGTCTCGGATTGTTTGTAAACAAGATGAAACCAAAGGGAAGAGGCCATCTGGAGAAGATTTCTGCTAAATATGCTGACTCCCGACATATGGCTGGGCTCTGACTTGGCCGTCCTGTACTGCAGTTTAACACCCAGTGTTTAATTGAACAGAGCAGACAGAAACAGTGGGGTCAGAAAGTATTCAGGCCCCATTCGCTTTCTGCACACTTGATTGGGTCGTAGATTTAATTTGAAATGGACACATTTGCCATGTTTTCAGGGAGGTTCCCAAATTTATTTGAAAATCAAAAACTGAAATCTCTCATTCATACATGTATTCAGACCCTTAATTCCAACTTTGATTCTTCTCGGTAGGTCTCTTACAAGCTTTGTCCACCATGGTTTGGGCTATTTATTCCATTCTTTCTGGTAGATCCTCTCAGGATCCATTACATCTTCACTTCTCTCCTTACATGTTTGGTTTAAGTCTGCGCTTTTGCCGGAGCACTCAAGAACACTCTGAGACTTGTCTTGAAGCTGTTCCGGCATTGTTTTGGCTGTATGCTTGAGGTTATTGACCCATTGCCCCTGTCTGAGGTGCTGTGCATTCTGTAGCAGGTTTTATTTCATGGAACACTCTGTATTTGGCCGCATTCACCCGTCCCTCCATTCTGACCAGTCTCCCTGTCCCTGCTGGTGGGAAGCACCTCATAGCATGATGTTGGTTCACCTTAGGGACGGTACCATGCAGGCGAGGAGCAGCACCTGATCTTCTCCTGACAGAGTGCTAGCAGTTCTGCCCAAAGAGTTCAATTTTGGTCTCGTCAGACCAGAGAGTCTTCTTCCTCAGCCTCTCAGATTCCAAGCAGGCTGTCATATGCCTTATTATACTCAAGAGTGTGTTTTGAGGTGAGAGTTTCTCCCATCTCAGCAGAGGACTCTGTTCGAGTGACTACTAGGTTCTTGGTTACCTCCTGGACCAACCCTTCTTGTCCGGTTATTCAGTTTGACCAGATGACCAACTCTAGTAAGAGTCCTGCTGATTCTAGTCTTTTCACAAGTGTTGAGGCCACTGTGCTTCTGGGAACACTCAAAGCTTTTGAAATGGTTTGCTCCCCCTACTCTGATCTGTTCATGGAGGTCTGCAGAGAGTTCCTGGGGCTTCATGCCTTGTTGTTTGTCCCCGACACGTGTTGCGAATTATGAGACCTTCTATACACAGGGACACATGTGCCTTACTGAACTGTTCAATCGACTGAGGAGTCCAGTCCAGTTCTGGACACATCTCAAGGAGAATGGGAGCAAACAGCGGAAGCACCCAAGCACAATTTGGAGTCAAGGGGTCTGAACACTTCTAGGAATTAGGAATTTCAGTTTTTCTATTTGAACAAATTTGCAGACTTTTCTGAAAATGTTTTCACTTTGACATTATAGATTGTTGATTGCAGTGTCACACACGTGCGTATGGGGGGGGCACCTAAAGGGTCCAAATAGTGACAATTCCATGCCTGACCAGGGGGTGGTGAGGTGCACTGTCTCTTTCTCTCAATCCTCTGCAGACCATTCATGGGAAATCCCACATGGGTTTCCAGCACCCGTGATGATGTCACTCCTGGTTCCGGTGCCAATGAGGATGTCACTTCTTGTTTCAACGACATCACTTCCAGGCCAGGCCTTTAAAGCCGCCATCTTTGGCACATGTCTTCGGTTCTGTTTTGTACTTTGAACCAGACACAACTCCTCAGGATTTAACCCTTTTGCAGCCAGGGCATAATACACGGGTGGCTGTCCCAAACCTTTTCATGTCTCCTGTCCTTTGTGACAGTAGATTTCGATGGGCAGAAATGGAAAATGTATCCATTTAAAAATGAATAAAGTGTGCAGCAAGTCTGAATAATTTCTGAATCCACGGTACGTCTGTTCTGGGTTTATTCTGGGTTTTAAATTACCAGGGATCCAGTTCCCATTGTTTAATATTAAGTGAAATAATCCTGCGTTATTTTACCAGACATGACATAATGGGACCACATACTCATTTTTCCTTCATCCCTCAGTGGATAAAACAACTTCCCTTTAGCAGTAATTATTTTTTTTCTCTCACGATAGGGCCTTGTGGTAGGTTTATTTTGTTTTTTAATTTGACCCTTGAGTATCAAAGTACTCAAAAATTCACAAACATTACCTTTATGAGCAAGAATAAACTGTAAAACCTTATATTTGAGAAGACAAGGCCAACAAAGAATCTGTTTAAATAAAAGAGGCCAAAAATGGCCAAACAAGGTAAAAAGATAAAAAGGGTATGCCTAAAAAAGGCAATCCAATGTGCTAACCAGAAAATCAGAAAGGACAAAAATCAAAAACAATACTCACAAAATTATGCTAAATCTACAATACTCTTTGGACATCTAGGTTACTAATCTCCTCCACCAAAATATAAAGGATGATAGCGGCCCCACCTCATGGAACCCACAAAAAACTGGGAATGCAGCCTTGAGGCTCATCGACACAATAAGCCCTCTGTATCCATGGATTCCATTCCCATGGGTTCACTTATCCTCTTCTATAAAAGTGTAACCCATTTCACGCCACGCAGGGTCTCTTGGCACCTTATTCTGGGTCAGAGAGGAGGTTAGGAGCAGGCACTGATACAGCGCATTGTGCACCCACCACATGACAAACCAACTCAGGATCCCAGATTAGGACCCGAGTGCAGCCATGCAACGGGTGATACCTCAGCACCATGTTAGTTCTGTTGGAATGGAACAAGTGTGAGATTTTATATGGTGGCTGCAGTGCCAATTCTACCACCAAACCGCAGGTTTTTCCCTGCAGGTTGGAGGGCCTACATGCAGGGCTGGATGCAAATTAACGTCATACCCAGGACGGTCAGGTGGTCAAGTGCTATAGAAAAAATGTTCTGAGCGGCCCATTGCTCAGCAGCGACACGTGTGAGAACAAATCACAGTACATAAACTGCACTCGTTAAAGTAGTAAATGACTTGTGGGTAAATGCAGACAGAGGCCGTTTTATCTGTTCTCATCCTATTAGATCTGAGTGCCGCATTTGATAACACTGACCACAATATTCTTATGCATCACCTTACTCAGTGGGTGGTCTGTGCTAGCAGTATCTTAAATTGGTTTGAGTTTTACTTAACAGGTAGAAAATTCTTTGTTAGTTGTTGTAATTATACTTCAAAGACCCATGATATTCTACATGGTGTTCCACAAGGCTCTATCCTGGGTCCACTGCTCTTTTCGATTTACATGCTTCCATTAGGTCAGATTATCTCAAGGCATAATGTGAGCTACCACAGCTATGCTGAGACACCCAACTGTATTTATCTATAGTGCCTGATGATCCTGACTCTCTCGGTTCACTGACTTCCAATGTGTTACTTGTGTTTCTGAATGGATGAGTAGTAATTTTGTCAAACTAAATAAGGAGAAAACAGACATTTTAGTGATTGGCAAAAATGGATATAATGAGGGTATTAGAATAAATGTGATCTTTTAGTATTAAAAGTCACGATGGAGGTAAAGAATTTAGGGGTAACTTTTGACTGTGACCTTAATTTTAAATCACATATTAATCAGATTACTAAGGTAGCATTTTTTAACTTAAGAAATTTAGCAAAAGTTAGACCTCTTATAATATTGCAAGATGCTGAGAAATTACTTCACGCTTTTGTTTAGTCGACTAGAGTACTGTAACACACTCCACTCAGGACCACCCAAAAAAGACATAAATCGATTGCAATAAGTGCAGAATGCAGCTGCTAGAATCTTAACTAGGAAAAGAAAATCCGAGCACATCACACCAGTCTTAGCGTCACTACACTGGTTACCTGTGTCATTTAGAATTGACTTTAAAATACTGCTTATGGTTAAGAAAGCCTAACAATTGTGCTCCATCCTATATTTCACCTTACATTCCAAATCATAACCTTAAATCTTTAAATGAGTGTCTACTTATAATTCCAAGAGCTTAATTTAAAAGAAGTGGTGAGGCAGCCTTCTGCTGTTATGCACCTAAAATCTGGAATAGCTGACTGATAGAAATTCACTAGGCTAATACGGTGGAGCACTTTAAAAAAACTGCTAAAAACACATTACTTTAACATGGTTTTCTCATAATCATTTTAGTGTAACCCTGATATTTTTCTTCTTCTTTCGGCTGCTCCTGTTAGGGGTTGTCACAGTGGAGCATCTTTTTCCATATCTTCCTGTCCTCGTCCTCTTGCTCTGTCACACCCATCATCTGCATGTCCTCTCTCACCACATCCTTAAACCTTCTCTTAGGCCTTCCTCTTTTCCTCTTTCCTGGCATCTCTATCCTTAGCATCCTTCTCCCAATATACTCATCATCTCTCCTCTAAACAAGTCCAAACCAACGCAATCTCGCCTCTCTGACTCTCCCCATTGTCCAACCTGAGCTGACCCTCTAATGCCCTCATTTCTAATCCTGTTCATCCTCGTCACACCCAATGCAATTCTTAACATCTTTGACTCTGCCACCTCCATACCTGTCTCCTGCTTTCTGGTCAGTGCCACCGTCTCCAGCTCATATAACATAGGGAAGGTCTACAGGACTGTAGTGAGACCAGCTTTCACTCTTGCTGATACCCATCTGTCACAAATTACTCCTGATACTCTTCTCTACCTACTCCAATTTGCCTGCTCTCTCTTTTTCTCTTCTCTTCCACAATCCCTTTTACTCTGTACTGTTGATCCCAAGTATTTAAACCTTCTCATTCACACACACGTATTCTGTCTTGTTCCCACTGACCTTCATTCATCTCCTCTCTAGATTATATCTCCACCTCTCCAGGTTCTCCTCAACCTGCTCCCTCCTCTCACTACAGATCACAATGTCATCAGCATTCTGTATATGCATTGAATTATCATTTTTTTCATGGCTCCACAATCCATACTGATCCCTACTTTCTCTGCAGTTCTTTTTCCGCTTTTCTGTGGTGGTGATCTGCACCATCACCACCTGATCAAAGCACTGTGCAGTTCCTATATTGTTGGATTGAAGGCCAGAAGTCCACATGACCATCATCATCAAGTTCTTCCATGTAAAGCCTGAAAACCTTGAGGACTGATTGAGATCATTGATGTTAGCTTAAATGCCTAGAGGGGGCTGGGTAGTCTTGTGGCCTCGGAACCCCTGCAGATTTTGTTTTGCTTTCTCCAGCCCTCTGGATTTTTTTTTGTTTTTTTCTGTCCTCTCTGGCCATCAGACCTTACTTTATTCTTTGCTAATTAGGATTGCCTAATTTTATTTTTTATATTTTGTCTTTTTTCTCTTTCTTCATCCTGTAAAGCACTTTGAGCTACATCATTTGTATGAAAACGTGCCATATAAATAAATGTTGTTGTTGTGAGATTGAGCATTAATAGATCTGTGATGCCTTTAGCTGGTAAGCTGCTGGACCTTTAATCATGAGGACCAGAGATTGCAATTGTTCTCAGTGTGTGCTGGTCATAATCTCTCACTGATTATGTCTCTTCCTGTTGTGCACACCGCCCATTTCTGCTACCAATTGGATGCTTTAGTGAGACCCTTGAATCGGCCCTGCTGGAGCTCTGGAAAGGCAATTAGACTTGACTCTAGAGGAATTACAAGTTGTAACAAGGTTTCCGTAGGTTGTGAAAAGACAACAGTGGCCTCCCCGTATACTTGGAAAAAATGCACAGATGTCAGCAGCAATCACAGGTTTTTACAGACTGAGTTCAAAACGGAACTAAATTAATGGTGGCAAGATGGCATTTATATAGACAGGTTGGAGAAAGTGAGGTCATTAGGCCCAGATCTGGACGTGATGTCACCAGGCTCAGGTGGGATTTCCCTTGGGTTGTCTGCAAGGGAGAGAATGGATTAGTGATCACTGCCACCCCCTGGTCTGGCATGTAATTACCATCTTTCAAGCCCATTGACTGCCTCCTATTCGCATGTGTGTGACAAGGTGAACTTGCAGAAGGATCTTTATTGAGTCTTGGGGGACAAGAGTAGCCCCATGAGTTTGGCCCACTTGCCCCATTCATGCTGGAATGGTTCTTTTCTCCCTCTATTTTTGGCCACAGGGGCACGACTACCTACCTGTTTGCTTCAGTGATGCGCTTTAATGACTTGATTCTCACGGCATCTGTTGTGCTATTTAGTCTCCACGTTCTGATAATGTAGCACCACCACATATCTCAGTGAAGAATTACAGTCACTCATGCCCTTAAGCTAATTTGCCAGCTAAGAGTCTTTCATTTCTTACTTGGGGTATTTTCGCCCATTCGTCCTTGCAAAAGGCTTCTGATTCTGCACGATTCTTAGGCCATCTTGCATGCACTGCTCTTTTGACACCTCTCCATAGATTTTTCAACAATGTTTAGGTCGGGGGACTGAGAGGGTCAAGGCAAACCCATCAGCTTGCATCCCTTGATTTTGAGGTATGTTTCGGATCATTATCTTGTTGTAGCACCCCACCCTCTTTTTAAGTTCAACTTTTTTTACAGATGGTGTGAGGTTTGCATCCAGAATTTGCTGGTGTTTACTAGAATCCACTCTTCCCTTTACCAATGACAGGTTCCTTGTGCCACTGGCTGCAACTCAAGCCCAAAGGCTGATCGATCTACATCCATGCTTAATAGCTGGAGACGTGGTCTTTTCCTGGAATTCAGACCCCTTTTTTTCAAACATACCTTTGCACACTGTGGCCAAAACATTCCAATTTGACTTCATCAGCCCAACGGACTTGTTTTCAAAATGTATCAGTCTTGTTAAGATGTTCATTTGCAAACTTCTGCCACTGAATTTTGTGGCTAGGACACAGAAAAGGTTTTGTTCTGCTGACTCTACCATGGAGGTCATATCTGTTCAGGTGTTGCTCCACAGCAGGACAGTGCAATAGCCACTCCAGAGTCTGCTACTTGTCCTTGTCCTCGCTACTTTTGTTGTCTTCTCTATTACTTTTGTTGCTTGTTACCTTAATTCTGGTATGAGAATTTCTCTGAAAGTGTCCTTGGAGAAAAGCATCTGCTAAATAAATAATAATAATAATACATAATAAAAACTAGGGGGCTTTGCCCCTTGTTCACTTCGCTTGCCAACCCCCAAAGCCTATGCTACATGCCAGCCACTTTGTGTCTCTACCACTTGCATATGTGGATTTCACTTTCACCAAACAACAAATCTTTTAATTCTCGCGAATACGCCTCTTCATTGGGAAGAAACACTACTTTTCCCTGATGGCAACACGAATTAGACGTTCTAGAAGTCTTTGACTTAAAGTTTAAACCTGAACAATATATTCAATCTCTTTTCGCTGTTCTGTTACACCAAGTAATAATTTCTGTTTGTTAGCGCTAAAGCAATCTCTACTAGCAGTTTTTTGAGACTTTTGAATTTTAGCACTTTTAATTATCTCTAACCTGCTCTGCATGTGTATCACGCCAACGTTTTTGAACCTCTTTACGATGTTCTACTTTGTCATCCACTCTTTGTCTTTTATTTCTGGTCCCGGGTGTGGTTAAATCTCTTGGCACAAAGTCTCATCTCACAGGACGTGAAAGTATCTCTCTGAAAAAGTCATGTCTCGTCCCAGGATTTTTTTTATATTATAATAGAGAGAAAACTTGACAAATAATAAAAAAATGGAATAAAAAAAGAAAATATACTTTAGCCACAGAATAAACCCTCTCTGAAACACGACACTCATAAAGTCCTTCTGGTCAGAGGACAGAGAAATTCTTACTTGCATGTGCTAATGAACATGGCACCACTCTCCATGACTTAACTTTGGAATCTTGGCCTACCTTTTTTTTTAAATCCAAGGTTGCTGCAAAGTTCCTGTCTTGCTTATGCGACAAATCCCAAAACATATTTGTCATAACAGGGAGATCCAACATTTCATGAATAGCAACCACACAAATGAGAAAATGTACTCTGTGGTAAAATGGCAGCAGGCTCATGTGGGTGATGCTGTCTGGCAAACATTGGATTGTTCTTAGTAAATATATGCGTACTGTTTGGATAACAAAGCACCACAGATTTTGCCCCTTTAGATGCTGTATTGTGCCCAGTGATGCTGTTGGCACTGCCGGCCATATAACGTAGAAAAAACTGATTGACGTTTAATCATAAAAATGATAAGTTTATAGGAGTGGTGTGGTGACTCTCTACTTGTCACTTAGCTTGCCACTCATGTCCATTTGTGTTACTGAACGGATTTCCAGCTCGCTATGAGGGTGCCACAGCTCTCCATCTGTTATCTTAATTTTTTATTTTTCCATTTGCTGGGTTACCAAGCTGTTCTTAAAAGAAACAATGCACCGCAACGATCTTCTGCTCTGGCTTCACTTCAAAATGGCCACCCTTCTGTTGAAATTAGCACCTTAATCTCATCCAGTAAACTCTGATTTCATTGTCTGCGTTGTATGACTTCACCCTCTTGCCATTCTGTTGCTATGCTTTTCACTTTTCCTTCACTCTGTAGCAGTTGTATTGGTGACAGTGTCGGCACAAGAAACCCGCAATGGATGTTGGATTTTATGGGACACCCACTAATCAGATGTTGTTTGGTTTATAGTCACTTGCAAGAATAAATAACAGGTAGATGATAATGTGTTTGGGACTAGCTGGATACCCCATTTATATAAAAATGTGAACTTAAAGTCCATGCACTTCAGAAGAGGTCATCCACCTGAAGCTGTGCCTGTTCAGGCCCGGCCATTACTCTGGTGGGAGAACATCTAGCATAAGCTTGGGTTGCTGAAAAAAATTCTGTTTCGAGATTTTGATGAATCTCAATGTTTTAGACTTCCCCGAGTCCAAAAATACCATTTTTGGAATTATGTCTGTGTGTGTGTGTCTGTCTGTGTGTGTGTAAACATGATAACATGAGTACGCTTTCACTTATGTCAACCATATTTTGCATTCAAGTATTTGGTATCATTCTTCTGTTATCATTTTTGCACTACGGGGATATTTCAACTTAATGTATCTTCTAGGGCAGTGGCTCTCAAAATGTAGCCCCTAGACAACTGGTAATACATGAGTGTGTGCCGCATGAGTTGTGGGCTGACCTGGTCATCGTTCTTGGAAGAACGTTCTTGCTGAAAGAGAGAGGCTTGGACCATACACTGATACAACATGTCGCCACACCCACTATACAACGAACCACCTGGATTGGGACCCGAGTGCAGCAGGTGACACCTCAGCACCACATTGGAACCATGTGAGGTTTTTTTATGGTGGCTGGAGTGCCAATCCTGCCACCAACCACAAAGTTTTCCATGTAAGTTGGTGGACCTGCTTGCAGGTTAACGTCATATCCAGGATGAAACAATTGCGATTGCCGGCGCAGATCCCTAGCCTCAGAGCCACCATCCCGCTTGAAAGAAACACATAGGATGTCTCTAAGACATCAACAACAGAGTGCCATATCTGCCTTTTTACTTTCTCATATGCGAAGTATACGGAAAGTGTTGGAATCGTCCAAAAATTTGATTTTGGGATTTTGATGAATCTCAACATTTTAGACCTCCCTGAGTCCAAAAATACAATTTTTGTAATTCTGTCTGCATGTGTGTGTGTAAACACAATAACTGGAGTACGCTTTCATTTCGGTCAACCAAATTTTGCATTCAGGTATTAGGTACAAAGCGTAAACTTCTATCAACTTTTGAGCCATTTCCACTAACAAGAAGTGAAACCTTATCTGACACGTTTCCACAAAATTATTAAAAATTTTATAATTTTACATCATGTTATGGTAAAGTACCACATTCTAAGCATTTTTTGTTGCTTTGCATTTTTTCGAAAAACGACTGGTTTTCGAGATAATCACATTTTTCCGTTTGATGTTCAAATGGTAATACTTACATATTTGAGAACTTTTTGATTCATGTTAACAAAATTTTGTCTACAAGTATTACATTACACGCATTACTAAAGTCTCCTGAAACTTTTGACCCACTTCCCCTTACTGAAAGTGGTAATTTACCTGATTACCTGGAAGAGGTGCTGGTGAGGCCAGTAGAGGGCAACTACTGCATATACTCACGTATAAGTCGGGTCTTGAAACCCGAAAAAAGCGATCATAAAATCAGACCCCGATTTATATGCCTATTCAAAAATTGCTTCCCCCAATCTTACATCAGTTTCTCAGACGCATCGAATTTTGTTTAGATTCTTTCACTGCTTCGATGACGTTTAATTTAAAACCAGCTTCATATTTTCCTCTGATCGAACACTCCATGCTTTTATGATAAAGGTGTATGAGGGTGTGAGATACAAAAACACAAAATAGTGCAATCATTGCTTCAGAATAGTTCTGGTATTACTGTTTGGTCACATAGGCACAATACATAGAAAAAAAGGCCTTGTGCTCCGTGGTTACTCTCTCAGGTGGGCGTTAGCATATTGAAATCTCTTGGACCAACAGTGTGAATTTTCCACATTCGACTTATATGACTGACATTATAAAATACCAGAAGTTATATGGTAAAATGAAGTCCTGACTTATCCATGAGTATATACGGTACTTTGTGGTCTGAACATAGATCCCAATGCCCCAGTGCAGGGACAGGGACACTGCGCTGTAAAAATGGTGTCATCCTTTGGATGAGACGTAAAACAGAATTTCTGACTCTCTGTGGTCATTAAAGACCCCTGGGAATCCTTCGTAAAAAGTAGGGCTTATCCCGATGTCCAGGCTAAATTACCCAACATGACCTAGTCATTTTGGTCCCCTAATCTTCCCCTATCTCTGGCCCACCATCTTTCTCATCACTTCACCATCTAACAGCTCATGTGTGGTGAGCGTAGTGGTGCAAAAATGGCACATCATCCAGGTGGATGCAGCACATTAGTGGTGGTTGAAGCGGCTCCCCACTCACTGTAGCAGTTTGAGTGGTGAGAAAAGCTCTATATAAAATGTAAAGAATTATTATTATTATTAAACATGATCACAAACATCCCTTAGACTTACAATGGCTCTGTGCTGTGCAGCTCCATCCTTTTTGGGCTTCAGGTGTGTTAGTGATTGTCAGTTTCAGGCCCTGGGGAGGACGGGGTGGGACTACTGCGACAAAACCAGGAAGTGACGCCACAGCTCGTCTTGGAAGTCATCCTCTGCTCTGCGGATGTGTGAAGAGAGGGGGTTAACAACTGCGCTTCCTCAGGCGCTGATGTCGGTATGCTGTCTTTGTCAGAGCCCTGTTGATGCCCCCAATGCATTCATTTGCTTTGATTTACTACCAGTGTTACTGAGAGCAGCACAGAAGACGAAGTTTGGCCTGTGTTGAAACACAATTTAACATGTGGTTCTTGGAGTTTGTTGTGATGCTGTTTTCATACTGCACCAAGTGCAAGAGCTTTCACAATTTTGTGATTTCAAAAGATGTGCTCGGAGCTCCGATCTTCTCATTCTGCTTATTAGTTTTACCATAAACTATTTAAGGGGTGAAACTGAATGCCTCCCTCCAGTTCACAAGGTGCCCCCTGAGCTTTTGATTATGTCTGCCATTAATGCTTTGATGTAAATCAGTTAAAGCGACAGTTTCCCAAAAAAAGTCAATTTTCAAGATGTGAACAGTCCCAATATTAACTAACGCATCTGTAATCTTATATTGCTGTTCTTTTGTATGTTTTTCTTCAATATTCTCTTTGTCTTTATTCCCCATAGGTTTCTCAGAGCAAGATGTCGGGAAAATTCAGCACACAAAAGAAATGGGCAGCTCTAAAAGACAAGCTGAGCCCTCAGGAGCCAGAAGTGCAGTCGGATGCAAATCTGGAAAATGCCGACCCGGAGCTGTGCATTCGGCTACTGCAGGTGCCCACTGTGGTCAACTACTCGGGACTGAAGCGGCGTTTGGAGGGCAGCGATGACTCTTGGATGGTGCAGTTCCTGGAGCTCAGCGGTCTGGACCTGCTTCTCGAGGCTCTGGATCGCTTGTCTGGGAGGGGATGTGCCCGAATTGCTGACGCCTTGCTGCAGCTAACCTGTGTCAGTTGCGTGCGGGCTGTCATGAACTCCCCTCGGGGTATTGAATTCATTGTGGAAAATGAAGGTTACATCCGTAAACTCTCTCAAGGTAAGCACTGCCAGCCAGACCACCAATATGGTTTGTTGGCAAAGAGCTTGTATTTGAAGTGATGTGCTGTTTTAGAATTAAAGTCTCTACTGATGTCATCCCTACTCAAAAATTCTTCTGTAATCATTTTTGCGCTACTGGGATATTTCAGCTTAATGTATCTTCTAGAGCAGTGGCTCTCAAAGTGTAGTCCCTAGACAACTGGTAATACATGAGCAGGTGCAGCATGGGCTGTGGGCTGACCTGGTCATCGTTCTTGGAAGAACTTCCTTCCTGAAAGAGAGAGAGGTTGGGAGCATACACTGATACAGCACGTCGCCACACCTTCTTTACAACGAACCACCTGGATTTGGGACCCGAGTGAAGCAGCATCACACTGGAACCGTGTGAAGTTGATTTATGGTGGCTGGAGTGCCAATCCTTCCACCAACCACAAAGTTTTCCCTGTAAGTTGGTGGACCTGGTTGCAGGTTAACGTCATATCCAGGATGAAGCAATTGTGGGTTAAGGGCCTTGCTCAGGGGCCCAACAGAGTAGAGTCACTTTCGGTATTTACGGGATTTGAGCTGGCAACCTTTTGATTGCCGGCGCAGATCCCTAGCCTCAGATCCCCCCACCTCGCCTGAAAGAAACACATACGATGTCTCTGAGACACCAGCCACAGAGTGACCTTTCTGCCTTTTTACTTTCTCGTATACAAAGTATAGGGAAAGTATTGGAATCGTCCAAAAATTCAGTTTCGAGATTTTGATGAATCTTGATGTTTTAGACCACCCTGAGTCCAAAGATACCATTTTTAGAATTCTGTCAGTCTGTCTGTGTGTAAACACGAAAACTTGAGTACACTTTCACTCATTAATTTGCTCCAAAAGATGCACTAGGGCTTATTTTCAGGGGATGTCTTATATTTATTCATTAGAACACTCTAGAACATTAGAACACTCTAGACGAAAACAGGCCATTCAGCCCAACAAAGCTCGCCAGTCCTATCTACTTATTTCTTCCAAAAAAACATCAAGTTGAGTTTTGAAAGTCCCTAATGTCTTACTGTCTATCACACTACTTGGTCGCTTATTCCAAGTGTCTATCATTCTTTTTGTAAAGAAAAACTTCCTAATGTTTCTGTGAAATTTACCCTTAACAATTTTCCAACTGTGTTCCCATGTTCTTGATGAACTCATTTTAAAATAACAGTCTCAATCCACTGGAATTATTCTTTTCATAATTTTAAACACTTCAATTATGTCACCTCTTAATCTTCTTTTGCTTAAAATGTAAAGGTTCAGCTCTTTTAATTGTCCTTCATAATTCAACCCCTGTAGCCCTGGAATCAGTCTAGTCGCTCTTCTCTGGACCTTTTCTACTGTTGCTATGTCCTTTTTGTAGGCTGGAGACCAAAACTGCACACAGGACGCCAGAAGAGGCCTCACCAGTGTGTTATAAAGATTGAGCAGAACCTCCTTGGACTTGTACTCCACAGATCGTGCTATATAACCTCACATTCTGTTAGCCTTCTTAATGGCTTCTGAACACTGTCTGACAGTTGATAGTGTAGAGTCCACTATGGCTCCTAAATCCTTCTCATAAGGTGATTTTCCAACCTCCCATTGTGTATTCAAACCTAACATTTTTACTTCCTATGTGTAATACTTTACATTTACTGACATTAAATTTCACCTGCCACAAATCTGCCCAAGCCCTGTATGCTATCCAAGTTCTTCTGTAATGATCCACCTATCCTAACCTAATCCACCTATCTTGGTATCATCTGCAAACTTAACCATCTTGTTACTTATATTCCTATCTAAATCATTTGTATATATTAAAAATAGCAATGGCCCTAGCACTGACCCCTGCTGGACGCCACTCTTAACATCGGCCAGTTCTGAAGAGGTTCCTCACACCATCATCCATCAGCTTCCTATGTCTGAGCCAATTCTGCACCAACCTAAAAACATCACTCTGAACTCCCACTTCTTTTAATTTGATGCCAAACCTCTCATGTGGCACCTTATCAAATGCTTTCTGAAAGTCCAGATAAATAATATCATAAGCTCCACTTTGATCGTATTCTTTTGTTGCCTCCTCATAGAATGTTAGTAAAACACGACCTCCCTCTTCTGAACCCATGCTGACTGTTCAGAATAACTCCTGTCCTTGCCAGGTGTTGCTCAAATCTTATCCTTAATAATTCTTCCATTAACTTTCATGTGATGCATGTTAGGCTTACTGGCCTATAGTTGCTTGGATCTGCCCTGTCACGTTTTTTATATAATGGGATGATATTTGCCATTTTCTAGTTCTTCGAAATCTCTCCAGTGCGCAGTGCCTTCCTAAAAATATGTGTCAAGGGTTTATATATGTACTCACTAGCCTCCTTAAGAACACGTGGATAAATATTATCTGGTCCTGGTGATTTGTTTGATTTCATCTTATTTAATCTGAGCAGCACTTCTCCCTCTACAATTTCCAAATCCCTCAGTACCTCCTTAGTAGTCGCGTTTACCTCTGGGAGGTTATCCACTTGCTCACTTGTGAATACCTCAGAAAAATGTAAGTTTAGGGCATCTGCTATTTCATTGTCTCTATCATTTAATTCCCCTTTACTATTCCTGATGAACTTGACCTCCTCCTTGACTGTTCTTTTACTACTAAAATACTGAAAGAATCTCTTGGGGTCTTCTTTCGCCTTATCTGCTGTATTTCTCTCCAACTGTCTTTTAGCCTCCCTGTTATCCTTCTTAATGGTTGCCCTCATGTTCTCATACGCTGTACGATTCACTCTGCAGTTATTAGTCTTATATGCCTTATACAGCTGTTTTTTCCTGTTTTATCTTGGTAGAGTAATATATATATTGCTCTACTGTCCCCTATTGTATTATTAATATGCAGCCTTAGAATGCCTAATCTCACAGACTTACCACTGTATATAACTTATCCCCACCTTCCCTTCTATATCTATAACCTCAGGCAATTAGATGTAGTATAAAGACAAGCAGGAGTTAAGTTACACATAAAATAATGTATTACTGATAATATTCATAAATAATAACAAAATGCAAAGTACATTTGAATATTGGCAACCATACAACCTGATAAAATGGTGATGTGTAATTCAGGTGGCACACAGACTTGCAGTTATTTAAAATGTCTCTAGTTAAGGCATCGTTGGTGCTCAGATTTCAGCCACATGTCTGTTCAATATGGCTACTGAGCTGTGCTCTTCATTGTGTTGTCTTCATCATTACAGGTTAGCAAGAGAGATGCTTCTTCCATCATATGTGAGTCAGAGAGAGAGAATGTGGTTGAGCAAGTACATTTATAGATGTTCTCTCCAATTCCTAGAACCAATAGG
The DNA here is from genome assembly GCF_016835505.1 of Polypterus senegalus. Lineage (NCBI taxonomy): Eukaryota > Metazoa > Chordata > Cladistia > Polypteriformes > Polypteridae > Polypterus > Polypterus senegalus. The sequence goes on from NC_053171.1 coordinate 52,891,863, forward strand.
ATATCATGGTACTTGAAGGCCTCTGAGACAAGCCAATTCCAAACAGCCATATCTCAGACCAATGGGAGAAATAGTACATTTAACACCTCAACCCCCCCAAGACCATATGTTAAGCTAACCTGGCTTTGTGTGGGAGATCAAACTGGTTTAAGACATCCCCCCAAATCCTGTCATAAAATTACAAAGAGACAGTCGTAAAAAGGGGGATGGGGGAAGGCAAACATGAATACCTCTCACCACTTGGTTTGCCTAAATTATAAATAAAGACATACAAAACATTTATCAAGTTATATGCAAAATCCTACATCACAACATTTCCTTTGCAACTTATTTTTTTTAAATCTTTATTAATCCACTGTGGAGTTTTTTTTAGTTTCCTATTAATTCCAAATTTAGGTCTGTATCTGTCCTGTATTACATGTAAAACATTTTTAAACCTGTTCCACTGCTCCTCAACTGTCTCCACACTTAAAAGCTTATCCCAGTCTATTCTGCTTAGACTTTGTCGCATTTGCTCAAAATTTGCCCTACCAAAGTTCAACTTAAGGTCAACAAAATTTTGACTAAAGATGATGGTTGGTTCGTAGTTTTACAGACTTTAGTCCAAACAAGAACAAAAGACAGGGAAACATGGCAGCTTTAACTTCAGGCAGGGGAAATGATGTCATCAGGCCCAAAACTGGAAGTGATGTCATCGGAAACCGGAACCAGAGGTGGCATCATCGAATCCAGATGAAATTTCCTGTGGTTGGTCCGCTGATGAAAAAGAGTAAGGATCAGTGGACTTTGCCATCTCTTTGAGCCTTTTAGCTGCCTCCCATGCTCACGCGTGTGACAACAGGTTCAAAAATTTCAGAAATCACGAAATGCACAGCAGAAACACAAATGACACTCCACTCGTTAGCGCGTCCGAAGTGAACTGCCAGGAACTTTGGCGGGCCCTGGAGGTGATTGGCAGGTGGCACCGCCCCATGGGGAACCACCCGCAAAACACATGGGACATAATCAAATAAACACAAACAAAAATATACATAATAAATGCCGTATATACTCACATATAAGTTGGGTCTTGAAACCCAAACAATCAATCATAAAATCAGACCCCGACTCATACGCCCCTTCAAAAATGCAACACTTAAATTTTTTTTTTTTTACATCTTCTTGCCTCCTCCAATCTCACATCCGCTTCTCAAATGCATCGAATTTAATGCACTGCATTAAAGCAAAGGCACAATGCCATAAAACAACAGTCACTTAAGAGGAGGACACATTGTCAAATGGAAAAAGCAAAAGTTTAGTCATCAGAGCAAAGGTTTCTAATTGAATGATCTTCATGGACAGATTTACTATTGTGAGATAGCCCCTCAAACATAACAAAATTGGTGTGAGGTCTCCTAAAAGGACCGTAAAGGGAAGGAAATAACTTTTACCAGCCTGCCTAAGGAGTCTCACCCCCAAGACCAGGCACAACTTCTAGCTCCAGGCTCCCGGCCTAGGAGGCAACAAACATGAGGCACTGACAAAAATCACTGGAAAAGTGATCCACAAGAGGGAGGATCTACTTTATCCCCCGGCGTGTGCAGAAAAGGGCCTTTTATAAATAAAGGATTTAATCATAGCACATAAAATGCTAAGACCAGCTTGAAAGAGCTAAAATAGGCAAAAGGAGTTAAGTCAGGCCTACAGAAAACAAGGCATATGTGTGACAATACCTGCAACATTGCCAATTTAACACTTTACTGAGCTGAATTAGTCTCTCTTATCAAAGCCATTGTGTGTTACATATGGCTACCACATCACTATGTCTATTAACTCCTTCATTCTATTGATATATTCAGAATATTTCCAAGGTGTCTATTAACTCCTTCATTCTATTGATATATTCAGAATATTTCCAAGGTGCTACCTACTCAGAAATTATAGTTGTCGACCTTGGAAAGTGACAGGTTGAGTTTCTTAGGATATTGTCTGAATTTACAGGTAAATAACCAGGACAGTACAACCATAAATAAAGTGGAAGTAACAACGTTTCCACACATCATGCAGTACGTGATAAATGTGCCAAAGCAGCACAAGTGCAAAGTGCTGATCCTATTAACATCAACATGTCTTCATCCTAAATGGTGAAAATAAACAAACATAAAAATAAAGCAACAAGATTATCTTAAACCTGGACAGGAGACACTGTTTTCAGTGTTGATCATGAGTGAGGCCTACTAAGCTATGGCGCCATGCCGGAATCTGGGTTGGTCTTATAAACGTGTCTCCCAACAAGTAGGATTTCGAATAGAATGTATAGCAGGCGATGTTAGACTATGAAGTGGAAGCCACTAAGCCTTTGTTACCACATGTCGACTGTTTAAGAATGCAGCAGAGTGACAGGTGTATTCCTGTGTAAAGACAGACATTTTAATTACAGCACTTCAAGTCATGTTGAAACAACCCTGTCTGCTTCCATGAATGTGATATCGCAATTCCTAGTAAATATGCCTTTATTATTTATTTAGTTTTCTTTTAGAGTATGCCAACATGGAATCTTACAGATGACAAATCATTTGTGCACGCATCTAAATGTTTTAAAGGGTGAAACCCTAGTGATGCGTGATTAAAATGAAGTACAGGGTTGCTATTTGTTGGGTGTTCACCCAGTGACATGATCTCCTTGAACGCTAATCACAAGAACAATATTTAGCACATGGGACTTGTGTGCTGTGCAAAACATCATTAAGTCAGTCTTTAACTTTTATAGCTCCATTTGCACAATACAGACATCTCCATTACTTTCAGAGTACTGCACCACTACACACAATGCCAGCATTCGTGCCCCCTGCACAGGTCATCCACCTGAAGCTAACTTTGTTTGAGCCTGGCCAGTACTTAGATGGGAGACCAACCTGGAAAGTCTGGCATGTTGCTGGATGAGATGTTGGCATGACCATTAGCGGGTCTGTGTGTGGATCCCAATGCCCAAGTGCAGTGACAGGGAGACTGTGCTGTAAAGATTGGTGTCCCGTCTTTTAGATGAGACATAAAACAGTCCTGACCCTCTGTGGTCCTAAAACACCCCTGGGCATCTATTGAGAAGACTATAGTTGTGGCAAAAAGTTTTGAGAATGACACAAATATTAATTTGCTGCTTCTGTGTTTTTAGATCTTTTTCTCAGATGTTTCTATGGTAGACTGAAGTAGAATTACAAGAATTTCAGAAGTTTATGCAAAGAGTCAATATTTGTAGCGTTGGCCCTTTTCTTTTTCAAGACCTCTAACAATGATGGAGCACCGGACCATTAGGCAGAAGTGATAATTAAGTGACTCGGGGAACAAAACATTGAAATTTTGGGTGCATGGCCAGGAAACTCCCCAGACCTTAATCCCATTAAGAACATGTGGTCAAGAGGTGGGTGGACAAACAAAAACCCACCAATTCTGACAAACTCCAGTCATTGATTATACAAGAATGGGCTGCCATCAGTCAGGATTTGGCCCAGAAGTTGATTCACAGACAGCATGCCAGGGTGAACCGCAGAGGTCTTGACAAAGAAAGAAGGGCCAACACTGAAATATTGACTCTTTGCATAAATTTAATGTTATTGTCAACAAAAGCCTTTGAAACTTCTGAAATGCTTGTAATTCTACTTCATTATACCATGGAAACATCTGACAAAAAGATCTAAAAACACAGAAGCAGCAAACCTTGTGATAAGCAGTATTTGTGTCATTCTCAGAATGTTTGGCCATAACTGTAGGGTGTTCTCCGAGGACCTGGCTAAATTACCCACCACAACCTCCTAATCAACCCCATTTCTCTAACTGGCTGACTTAACTTCTTCACCCCTCCACCACCTGTCAGCTCATGTGTGGTGAGCAGACTGGCACAAGAATGGCTGCCAACTCATCACCCAGGTGGTGGCTGATGCTTTGAGTGTCTAGAGGAGCACTATATAAATGTAACCATTGATTGATCTACCATCACAAACATCTCAGACTCTTGCTAGCATATGAACTGATCATTAACAGGTTGCCTGTATGCATTTATATTTTCAGGATTCATTTTTGTAATTCTGTGTATAAGTGCTGAAATGTTCCTATCTGTACTGTACACCTTGTATTAAAACCCAGGTTGTGTGTGCGTGTGTGTGTGTGTGTGTGTGTGTGTGTTCACCCCATCCTTATACCTTATGTGTCCTGAGATGGCTTATTCTCGCTCCAGCTGCCCTTGCTTAGTATTAAGCAGGTTTCAAAGATGGATGGTTCTTGAAATTTGTGATTTTGTTTTTTTCTTTTTTAAAGAGCAGGTATCTTTCCACAGAGTTACCTCATACATGTGTGTATATGTGTAGGTAACAGAATTCAGCAAGACCTTAAACCAATGAGCGTGTGGTGTACTAAAGTCTGAGGTCTTTGCCACTACAAGTAGGCCACAATGTCACTGACCCAAGGACTCTTTACGGGTGTGCCTGTTTAACACGGCATCAGCAAAGTCGTGCTTATTTAATGAAGCAAGTCATGATTTCATCTTCTTTATGCAATATTTGAACTTTAACATTTCAAGAAATGTCTTGTACTTCCCACTGCACCACATTATGAGGGTTTTAATTACTGCGCCACCATACCATCCATCAATACATCACTGCATACCCAGCTTCTTACTGAGTGAATCAAAATGCACAAAAGAAATCATTTGAATAAATATTTGATCATATTTTGAGCAATCAGTTATATACAGTATGAGTAGTATATTAATACTCCATCACTCTCATAAAGTAATAATAACATCATTTATTCTTATTTTTATTACAAAGGATAATTCATCCATCCATTTCCTAACAGGGGTGCAGGGAAGGTGGAGCCCACCCCAACGAGCATCAGGTGCAAGACAGGCACAACCACTGGACAGGGTGCCAGTCCAACGCAGGGCAAACGCACACACACAAACGGGACAATTTAACAACGTTGGGTCACTGAACCTTCATGTCTTTAGACTGTGGGAGGAAACTGGAGCATTCCAAGAAAACTGACATGGACACTGAAAGAACATAAAACTTCATGCAGGGACTGCCTGGGCTGTGAACTCTAGTCTCCTCATTGAGAGACAGCAGTGCTACCATGTGAGGCCCCGAGTGCCCACAGCCATGGGCGTTATTGAGATGGACTAAAGTGAATGAGGACACACAACAAGTCTTGGGTCAAAAGTGCAAAGCGCATTTAGTAAAACAAGCAAACAGTGTCCAAAATGCGATGCAGAAAGTCATTAATAAATAAGCCATAAAAATGCGGCAGTGAAGATAAAACCAATAAATAAATCCAATAAATTGTTCAAACCAAGAATAAAAGCAAAGGCAGGACTGTGGCCTCCTTTTGTCATCCCCAGGGTGTCTTCCATGTCTCATCCTGCTCACACTCACTGGGCCCACCTTCTGACTTGAGTCACAACCGCCTCCCCTGGTACCTGCCGGGACGCTCTGTGTGTGTCTGGCTGTACCATCTTGCCACCACCGCCAGTCACAGCAGGATCTTCAAGGCCCACAATTTCCGCTGCTCATCCCCTTGGTAGGGACAGTCTGCCCCTGGAGCTCCATTCCTCCAGCTCCACCATAGGCTTCCTGACCATCTAACCTCCGCTCCTTTGTGCTGGCTGACTACCCAATGCTGCTTTCTTTCACTGTCTTTCTCTTTTTCCTCGGGTTTATCCTTCTTCCATTCTCCTTACATTTCTCACCATTTCAGACTAATCAGACCCTTTATGTCCTTGCATGTGTAGCAGTATTTAATGAAGCCACTTTCCCATTTGTGCTCTGTAGCCGTGAGTCATTCTTGCATGTGTCTGAGCCCCTGTGCACTTGCTCTAATCTGCTCTGGACCCTGTAGACACCACACAACATACCACTGCATCCCCAAATGGTCATTTTAATCATAATAATAATTACTAATCAAAATATAAAAATAAAATTGAATTAATATTGATTCTGTGTGATTATGGGGTTATCATTAACTACCTACTCAGCCACCCATTTTTTGAATCAGCTCTGTTCAGGCCCCGCAGCTCTGAATTATGCTTCTCAAAAAAATGAAGGGAGCAGCTCGTCATCAGAGTCCAACACTAAGTTAATGAAGCTTCAGGCACGTTAATCTGTCCAGTTAGGATGTTTAAGCGATTGTGTACCGATGTCACTGCTTTGGTGCAATGGAAAGTGACAACAGGGGCACTGGAGAGGTAACAACAAGACACCCCTCAAAAAGGGAATGGTGGCCGCAGACAGTTGCTCTCTCCGTATCCTTCCTGACTCCTTCCTCTCTAGCCTTGCGTTTTGCTAGTGTCCTTGTCACTACTGGTATCATGAAGTGGTACCTGCAGCCGATTCAGTTTACACAAGTAGTCCAGCTTCAGCAGGGTGGCACATCCACACGTGCCATCACAAGAAGGTTTTCTCCGTCTCCCAGCACAGTCTTAAGAGCATGGAGGAGATAGCAGGAGACAGGTCATTAAATGAGGAAAGGGCTGTAGAAGGGCATCAACCCAGTAGCAGGACTGGTATCTGCTCCTTTGTGTGAGGAGGAACAGGATGAGCACTGCCAGAGCCCTACAAAATGACCTCCAGCAGGCAGGCCACCAGTTAATGTCTCTGACCAAACAATCAGAAACAGACTCCATGAGAGTGGCATGAGGGCTCGATGTTCTCTAATGGGACATGTGTTCGACTGGCATTAGCCAGAGAATACCACAATTGGCAGCTCCACCATTGGCGCCCCATTCTCTTCACAGATGAGAGCAGGTTCACTCTAAGCACACGTGACAGAGGAGATAGAGTCTGGAGATGATGTGGTGAATAAGCAGCCTGCAACATTATCTAGCAAGACCAATTCGGCGTTGGGTCAGTGATGGTCTATAGAGGCATTTCCTTAGAGGGTTGCACAGACCTCCACATGCTAGGCTGTGGTACTGGAATGGCATCATTGTCAGATCTTATGCTGGTTCCGTAGGTTCCTCCTGGTGCAGGACAATGCCTGGTCTCATGTCCCCTAAGTGTGTAGGCAGTTCCTGGATGACAAAAGTTATTGATGCCATTCACTGGCCCACACATTCACTAGACCTGAATCTAACTGAGAACTTCTGGGACATTATGTATTGGCGCATCCAATACCACCAAGTAGCGCCACAGGCTGTCCAGGACCTAACTGATGCCCTGATCCAGGTCTGGGAGAAGATCCCCCACGACACCATGTGCAGTCTCATCCATAGCATGCCCAGATGTTATCAGGGGTCCATACAGGCACGTGGGGGCCATACACAACTTGGATCAGCCTGGGATTTTAATTTTTGACTTTAATTTTTGGTGTGATGTTGAATCAGCCATCAATGGGTTTGTGATTTTGGTTTCCATTGACTGTTATTACCTCATTTTGTTCTCATGGAATTATACTGTTCAGGAAAGATTTTCCATTTGAATATTTCATTCATCGAGATCAGATGTCTAATTTAAGTGTTCCCTTAAATTTTTTTAGCAGTTTATATTAAGCGAGTCTGAGAATGTTATGTTGCAAAAATACAAATAATAAAATCAAACAATCTGTAAATAATCCCAATGGAAACAGATAGCCAACAGACATAAAATATTAAGATGTTACTTAAGAAAGAAGAGTTTACTTGCACTACAGTTGCACTATGCCAGACATCCTTATGTAAACTGCCTTAAGCAGAATTGGATGGGATGCCAGCACACGCATTCAAATGAAGCCACACTGGAGTACTAATTAACTTAACATGCCCACTTTTGGCTTTTGACAGTAAATAGGAGTGCGTAGAGAAAAACCACAATGGAAAATGGCACAAAGGTGCGTCTGGTGACTGAGCCATGCCCAGTTGTGCTTTAAAGCAGCAATGATTAATAATGTACCCATGATTTTGTAGATTTATTAATGTATGTTAACATATTATTCATGCATGCATGAATCCAACCAGAAGGGCACACTAGTGCAGCTTGTCCAAGTGCTATAAGGCAGTAACAATATTCACTGTCCTGTATATAATAACAAAAGAGGAAGAGCAACAGTAATTGCAGGGTTCAATATAATAAAAATGATAATTGTGACACATATTGAGAGTTAGGAGGAAGGGCACTCAAGTAGAAGAGGCATCTCTGTCCAGTCTGATGTCAAATAAATCACAAAGAACAAAACCGATTTTTGGAAAGCCGTGTGGTCGAAATTTAACATCTTATTAAAGAAAGAAAGGAACGTCCTCTAACAGGACAATTCAGTAATCAGGCAGGAGAAAAGCTGTTCATTGTATCTTTTAATTTCTCCTCAGCAGAATGCCTTGGAGGGAACATTCTTCAAAAGCAGTTCATTACAGCATGGTCAGAATGATTAGAATAGTCAGAGAAGCAAAGAATAAAGAGGTTAATTTTATAAACTGTGGAATTTACATACAGTGTCAATCAATGTGTACATTTTACTCTGGTTGGCTTGTTGGTTTACACCCAAATGATTTATATAAAATAAAAGTCTATTATATTATATTCTGGTTCTTCTTGCACCTTTGCGTTGCGCCACCACCCTTGAAATTTCTGTGCAGATAACAACTGTCCATTCTTCTTTATAGGACATCAGCTGACTTCTAAGATATCTCTTAGTCATTCTTCAGTATGTTTTGTATATTACATGAACCTTTCTTCTGGTACATGCTTTACTGCTGTTTCTTTAAGATGAATGCTATGTTACCCTAAAATTATTCTTCCACAGCCGTAAGTTACAGGGAGGATCCTTCATATGAAATAATCAGTTGGACATGGCAAGGACACAGCATGTTTATCTGTCTGTGCTTGGGTGGATTGGCCCATAACATGTTGGTAAAACCATATTTGCTCTTGCCTGCAGCTTTGGACACAGCAAATCTAATGGTGAAGAAGCAGGTGTTTGAACTGCTGGCCGCTCTCTGTATGTATTCTCCAGAGGGACACAACTTGGCCTTGGACTCCTTGGAGCATTACAAGGTAAATAAAGAGAACTTGGATTGAATGTTTTTATATACTGTATGTACAGTTGATTCAGTGTGTATTCAGTCCCCTTCACTTTATTCACACCTTACCGTGTTGTAGAATTAATTGAAATAGATTTTTGACCATCAGTCTACGCTCAATGCCTAGAAAGACAAAGTGAAAGCATGTTTTCAGAAAGGTTTGCAAATTTTTCAGTCAGAAACTTAAATCTCACTCATAGAAGTATCCAGACCCTTAACTTAGTATTTTGTGGAAGCTGCTTTGGAAGCCATTCCAGCTTTGAGTCTTCTTGACAAGTCTCCAGAAGCTTTGCACACGTGTATTTAAGAAGTCGATGCCATTCTTCCTGGCCACATTGGAGAGGCCAGTATCTGTATCTGCTAACAATTTATTCGAACCATTCCAGTCAGGCTTTTGACATTTTCACAGCACTGAGACGGCACTAATTAAGATCACTAATGATCTTTTAGTGGCTGCAGACGCAGGCCTAATTACAATCCTTGTTCTTCTTGACCTCAGTGCTGCATTCGACAGTCTGTCATTCCACCTTACTAAAAAGGTTATCTGCACTAGGTATTTCTCACATTCCGTTAACTTGGTTTAAGTCATATCTTAAAGACAGAACTCAATACATTCAGCTGGACACATGTATCTCTACTCCCACTCCCGTAGTATCTGGAGTTCCTCAAGGTTCTGTCCTTGGCCCCTTGCTGTTTATCATTTATTTGCTCCCTTTGGGTGTCATTTTTCGTAAATGTAAGATAAACTTTCATTGTTTTACGCAGATGATACCCAGTTATATATCTCAACTTCACCATCTGCATCGCTACCACCATCCTCACTTACTGACTGCCTTGCTGAGATCAAGTCTTGGTTTTCTTCTAACTTCTTGCAGTCGAACTCTAATAAAACTGAGGTGCTTCTTATGGGCACGAAATCTGCAATTGTGAAGGCATCAAAGATCTCAGTATTAATTGACAACACATCTGTTACCTGTACAGATCAGATAAAAAGCCCTGGTGTAATTCTGGATAGCACGTTGTCTTTTCAGTCTCACATTAGTTCCGTTACCCGAGCAGCTTACTTCCACCTGCGTAACATTAATCGCCTGCGTCCATCTTTGTGAAATCACTCTACTGCTATTTTAGTCAATAGTTTGGTCACCTCCCGCCTGGACTATTGCAACTCACTTCTCTTTGGTCTGCCCCAAACGTTACTACATAAACTTCAGCTTGTTCAGAATTCGGCTGCTCGTATAATTGCTAAAACACCTTATTCTGATCACATTACACCTGTTATTCAGCAGCTTCATTGGCTGGCAATAAAGTTTAGGGTCAACTATAAACTTTTAGTCCTTACATATAAGGCTATTCATAATCTTGCCCCTACATATCTCTCACAGCTCCTACAAGTCACTAAACCCTCTCGCATGCTCAGATCCTCTTCTTCCATCAACTTAAATAATCCACCAGCACGTCTTGTCACGATGGGATATCGAGCGTTTAGCAGATCGGCACCCTCCTTATGGAACTCATTACCTGCCTACCTTAGGAACATGACCACCCTTCACCAATTTCAGGTTAATCTTAAAACTCATCTGTTCAAAATTACTTATTCACTGTAATTGTTACTGGTGTTGTTTTATTTGGATTTTAATTTTTAAGTTATTGAATGTTTAATTTCTTTTATCTGATTGTACAGTGACCTTGAGTTTTTTGAAAAAAAAAAAATATGTGTAAACTGCCATCTTCAGGGCTCACCACACATGTTCTATGGGGTTTAAGCCTGTACCTTGGCTGGGCCACTCAAGGACACTCAGGGGCTTGTCCTTAAGCCACTCCAGCATTGTTTCATTTGTATACATCAGGTCATTGAACCGTCGCCCAAGTCTGAGATGGTGTGCACTCTAGAGCAGGTTTTCTTCAAGGGCATCTTTGTATTTGGTGGCATTTTTCCTTCCCTCAGTTCTGACCAGTATCCTTGTCCCTACAGCACAATAATGCCACCACCATGCTTCACCACAGGGGTGGTATTATTCAGGTGGTGGGCAGCGCCAGGACTTTGCCAGACATAGTACTTGGAGTTCTGCCCAAAGACTTTAATTTGTGTCTCCTCAGACCTCAGAATCTTTTTCTTCATGCTGTCAGAGTTATTTAAACACTATTTGCAAACTTTTACTCAAGCAGCATTTGTCTAGCCGCTCTACCATAAACTCAGCTGTTGAGATGGCCATCATTCTGAAAGGTTATCCCATCTCAGGAGAGGACTTCTGGAGCTCTGTTAGAGTGACCATTGAGTTCTAGTTCTTAGTCACCACCTTAACCAAGACTTCTTCTTGCCTGGTTGTTCAATTTGACTGAATGGCCATCTCTAGGAAGTTGGTTCCTAATTAACATGTCATTTTTTCACGTCTTATTACGGCATCATTTTGAATATTGATGGGCAGTGCCATCTTGGTGATTGTTTTGTCTTGGTAGAGTTCTCTATTACTCTACTTTCCCCTTTTGTATTATTAATGTGTAGCCTTTGTCAGAATGCCTCAAATCTCACAGACTTACCTCTGTTGATAAGGTACTGTACTTTATGACTTCTCCCCATCTTCCCTTCTGCATTTATAACCTCAGGGAATTAGGTGTAGTAAAAGACAAACAGGAGTTAAGTTACAACTTATATAATATATCAGGGAAGTGTGACCATGGTGAGGTCTGTGGTAGGAGTGATGGAGGTGGGGTTACATCAGGGATCGGCTCTGAGCCCTTTCTTATTTGCAATGGTGATGGACAGGTTGACAGATGAGATTAGACAGGAGTCCCCGTGGACTCTGATGCTTGCTGATGACATTGTGATCTGTAGCGATAGTAGGGAGCAGGTTGAGGAGACCCTGGAGAGGTGGAGATATGCTCTAGAGAGGAGAGGAATGAAGGTCAGCAGGAACAAGACATAATACATGTGTGTAAATGAGAGGGAGGTCAGTGGAATGGTGTGTACGCAGGGAGTAGAGTTGGTGAAGGTGGATGAGATTAAATACTTGGGGTCAACAGTACAGAGTAATGGGGATTGTGGAAGAGAGGTGAAAAAGAGAGTGCAGGCAGGGTGGAGAAGAGTGTCAGGATTAATTTGTGACAGACGGGTATCAGCATGAGTGAAAGGGAAGGTCTACAGGAGTGAGACCAGCTATGTTATATGGGTTGGAGATGATGGCACTGACCAGAAAGCAGTAGACAGAGCTGGAGGTAGTAGAGTAACAGATGTTAAGATTTGCATTGGGTGTGATGAGGATGGACATGATTAGAAATGAGGACATTAGAGGGTCAGCTCAGATTGGACGGTTTGGAGACAAAGTCAGAGAGGCGAGATTGTGTTGGTTTGGACATGTGCAGAGGAGAGATGCTGGGTATATTGGGAAAATAATGTTAACGATAGAGCTGCCAGGGAAGAGGAAAGGAGGAAAACCTAAGAGAATGTTTATGGATGTGGTGAGAGAGGACATTCAGATGATGGGTGGAACAGAACAAGATTCAGAGGACAGAAAGATATGAAAGAAGATGAGGGCAAACCCTAACTGGAGCAGCCGAAAGAAGAAGAAGATTGATAATACTCATAAAATAATAGCAATAAGCAAAGTACATTTGAATATTGGCAACCATACAACCTGATAAATGCTGATATGCAATTTCAGGCGGCACACAGACTTGCAGTTACTTTAAATGTCTCTAGTTAAGTAATCATTTTATGGCTTTCTTCAGAACAAGTTGCATGCCTGTCTCAATATGGCTGCCGAGTTGTGCTTCTCAGTGTGGCCGTCATTTCAGTTCATAGTGTGTGAGATGCTCCTTCATGATAATGGTGTAAGAGAATACAATACAATTTATTTTTGCATAGCCCAAAATCACACAAGAAGTACCGCAATGGGCTTTAACAGGCCCTGCCTCTTGACAGCCCCCCAGCCTTGACTCTCTAAGAAGACAAGGAAAAACTCCCAAAAAAACCCCAGTGGGAAAAAAATGGAAGAAACCTTGGGAAAGGCAGTTCAAAGAGAGACCCCTTTCCAGGTAGGTTGGACATGCAGTGGGTGTCAAAAAGAAGGGGATCAATACAATACAATACACAGAACAGAACAAATCCTCAATACAGTATACAAATAATTTTAGAAGTACGTAACAGAATTTAACAGTAGATGATATCACATAATATGATTTGGATTTGTTTAGAGTCCTGTAGACCTCATCCATCAAGCTGCCTCCCCCATTTGGCCATTCCACGGCTGAAACTGTGCTGGGCCAGCCAATCCGATGAAAGGACCCCTCTTTCCCACAATTCCTGCGATCCTCCATCATGGATGACTTTACCTTAGGCAGGCCAAAACAACTTGGCAAGTGGGCCATGGCACCAAGTGCCACATTTGAGTACCGAGAAGAGAAACAGAATAGATGAGGGTTAGTATCCAATTATAACTATCATGTGTGGAGCTTGGCCCGAACACAGACAGGCGGACATGTTCATGTCAACCACAACACATTTATTATACATATTATTTACAGTTAAAGTGCACACTAACCCCCAAAGTCCCCAAAGTCCTGGCCACAATACAATGCCTTGTCTCTTCCTTCAGGCCGCCTCCTCGTCTCCTCTCCAGACCTCTTCCTCTTCCACCTGACTCTAGCCATCTCACAATGGGAGGCGGTCCCTTTTATAAGCACCCGGATGTGCTCCAGGTGTGTTCCGGCCAGCTCCCACCGACACGCCCCAGTGTGGCGGAAATGCTGGCGGCATCCCCGGAAGCACTCCAGGTGTCCCTGCTCGTCTTTCCCCCAGCACATCCGGGTGTGGTGGAAGTGCTGAGGTCCAGGGTCCCCAAGGCATTGGGGTGCCCCCTAGTGGTGACCACGGGCCCCTACAAGGTTGAGCTTCAAAGCCCTGTACCCGTGACCACCAAAGGCATCAGGGTGGTCGCCCCCACATTGTCTGAGGGAGGCATAAGTCCTCCTCCGGTCCTCTGAGGCGTCCCGGCCGGGTCGCCCCCCCAGCCATCTGCGACTCATGTTACTTATGTTTTAGTGCTAATGACTAACAACAGAGATGCAGTATGTACAGTAAATCAGCAGCTCTAGTCAGGATATGCTAAACTGAAGTAGTGAGTCTTCAGCCGGGATTTAAAAGCTGAGACCGAAGGGGCATCTCTTATTGTAGCAGGCAGACCATTCCACAGTTTAGGGGCCCTGTAACTAAAAGCTCGACATCCCACTATTATTTTATTAATCCTTTAATTCCTAAACAGACTGCCATCTTGAGATCTTAATGTGCGCTTTGCTTTGTAAGTCATGATAAGTTCAGATAAGTAAGCCGGACCTTGGCCATTTAATGCTTTATATGTTAAAAGGAGGATTTTGAAATGTGCCCTAAACTTAACCGGGAGCCAGTGTAAGGATTTAAGAACTGAGTTATGTGTTCGTATTTTCTTATTATTGTAATAATTCTTGCAGCAGCATTTTGGATTAACTGGAGGCTGTATAGAGAACAGTTTGAACATCCAGTGAACACCGCATTGCAGTAGTCAATCCTACTAGAAATAAATGCATGAATTAATTTCTCAGAATCATGTTTATTTAGAAAGCACCTCAATGTCCTAGCATTTTTAAGATGAAAGAAACATGATTTGGACAACTTTGTAATATGTGCTTTAAATGACATGCTAAAGTCAAAGATAACTATGAGATTTCGGGCTGATTCAGTAAAATAAATGGGGATTCCAACTGAGTTAAATGATGACAAAATATTGTTGTGATCAACCTCATTCCCTACAACAATTAACATCTTTGTTTTATCTGTATTTAAAGACAAGTAGTTCTCATCCATCCACTCCTTTAATTCACTAACACAACTAATTAAAGAAAACAGAAACTTCATTTGATCTAAATGAAAGGTATAACTGGGTGTCATCTGCATACGAGTGAAAATTAACATTATGTTTCCTAATGATAGATCTCAGTGGAAGCATGTAAAGTGAAAACAGTAAAGGTCCCAGTACTGAGCCCTGCGGGACACAATATTGAAATTCTATGTACAATGATGGAGTACTGTCATTAAAAGAATGAGAAAGAGGGAGGGAGGGGTAAATCAATCAAATTTATAGACTCTCTATCTCAACCTTACAGCCAATAAGGGGATCGTGGTACTTAATGACTTCTGATTTAAAACCAAACAGGCAACTTTAGACCAATCGAATTCTGGTGTGACACAATGGGCTTCACACCAAACCCCAAAACCATTTGTTGTGCTGATGCTTGGCAGCTGGGTAATCTGGCTTTCATTTGGTGTTCTTTGAGAGAGTCACTGGCCAAACTGGTCATAAAATTACAAAGATTCAGTTGTAAATACTGGGGTGGGGTTGGGGGGGTCTTAAACATCAGTCCATTGCTGTTCTTATCAATGATATAACACTAACACTATTACATTGCTCTGTCCAAGTTACAAATAAAGACATACAAAATATTTATCAACTTTTACACAACAGTGATTTTCGCATCAACTGTTCCTGAGGTGACCTCCCAAAAGTCTCTGACAGAGTGCTCACATGATGTCATCAGCATGACCTTATAAAGGGTTATATTATGTGCATTTGGATAAACTTAAAATGTGCTTCTCAGTATTTTTGTTCTTGGTGTTCTGAGTTATTTTCTGGCTTTCAACGCTGTTTCTGACCTGGTGAAAGATTGGTTTTGACCATGGCACATTTTTGATTTTGTTTCGGTTTTCCTTTTCTAATCCACTTATTATCCAACCCACTATATCCTAACTACAGGGTCACAGGGGTCTGCTGGAGCCAATCCCAGCCAAAACAGGGCGCAAGGCAGGAAACAAACCCCGGGCAGGGTGCCAGCCCACTGCAGCCTTTTCTAATCCCGAACTAAAAATCAATCAATCAAATAGGGATCCTGAGGTGGAGCAAATTGCCAAAAAGTTTGACTTGTTGTTTGGGGAACAGCGAGGCATTAAGACATTTTACTTACTCATTGGAACAAAATATAAAGAGCACGGAAGTCAGGAATATTTGTGAAAGGATAGACGCATCTGTCAGTATAGGAAATGTGGCTTTGGCAGACAAAACTTATTTAAAATAATCTGCTTTCAGTACCAGTGGTGAAAGAAAACTTTAGCACACCTACCCTTGTCAATTCTGGGACTTCAGAAAATTTCATAAGCTCCTCTCTTGTGGAAAAATTACAAAATCAAAATCTACCTACTTCAGGATTAAGAGCTGACCTGATTGAAGTGTTGAAAAGCATGAAGGGAATTAGTGCAGTGGATCGAGACTGTTATTTTAAAATGAGTCCATCAAGAACACGGGGACACAGTTGGAAACTTCTTAAGGGTAAATTTCGCACAAACATTAGGAAGTTTCTCTTCACACAAAGAATGATAGACACTTGGAATAAGCGAACAAGACTTTAGGGACTTTCAAAACTCGACTTGATGTTTTTTTGGAAGAAATAAGTGGATAAGACTGGTGAGCTTTGTTGGGCTAAATGGCCTGTTCTCGTCTAGAGTGTGCTAATGTTCACTTAAATATATATGGAGATAACAGCTTAATAATGTGGTATAGTCTTTTGCATGTCTTTAGGCATATTAAAAGCATGAGCATGCTGATTATTTACTGCGTATACGTAACACAATGTCACTTTTCTTTGTCTCACAGATTGTGAAGAACCAACTTTATCGCTTTAGCGTGGTCATGAATGAGCTACAGGCAACAGACAATGTACCTTACAAGGTCATTCTGATGAGTGTGATCAACGCACTCATCTTGGGAGTAGAGGACCTGCGAGCTCGAGACAAGTTGAGAAAAGAATTCATAGGTAATAAGGATGTTTTTACAATACTCAGTTGCTTTAAACAAGCTGGAGAATGTTATTTTATAGGTACTGTATATTGTATATTCAGTACTGATGAGTCAAAACATTATGATCACTCACATGTAAACAAATGGCGCATGTAAACACCAAAAATGTAAGCTGACATTCGGTACTTGTAGTCGACATGTTGAACTCAGAATATATGAACAGGTGTAAAGACCTGAGGGCAAAATTGTTACGGCCATACTACTGGTTCAGAGTATTTCCAAAACGGCAAGGCTGCTCATGGTCCACCACCTACCGACAGTGGTCAGAGGAGGGAGACATCTATAATGAATGCATTTGTTCTTCTAGTGAACTATTTTAATCTTTAAGGTTATCTGCTTTGCAAAAACTGTGAAAATCATGTCACATGTTGAAATACTACATTTTATTTTCACAGGATTACAGCTCCTGGATTTCTTACCAAAACTAAGGTGGGTATGTGTCTCTCTCAATGCTGTCATGTTTCTGCAGGTTATGTCTTTGAAAACAGCCTACTCTCAAATCAGTAGTTCAATTAAAATATTTGCAGGACATTCACTTAAACAATGATTTGTAATGCATTCAAATTTTCACTTTAGTCAGGGAGCAAAGGATCAGAGATGTTATTTTGAAGAGCTCTATAGGGTGGCCCAGATCTAATTATCCAATTTTCATAATTACCCGAAAAATCCCGGACCATCGAGAAGTATGTGAACTGACGACATGAAGAATCATCTTCGCGCCGAACTGGAATCGTCCCCGCATAAATCAAAGTCGTCCAGCTGATCTGGATCTGCATAATTAGATCTGGACCACCCTGTAATAAAAATCACTTATTCTCTCATACGAGATGGACAGAAATCCTTATATAAAGCTTCATAAAAGTACCACATGGGTTAATGAACTGAAAACTGAACAGTCAACACCAGCTACCTTTATAGAAAATAAACTAACCAGAACAGATGAGCCCTCAATAAATTCTTATTACTCCTCTCCTATAGAAAGTTGTGCTCAGTGATGTGAGAGTGGCACATATTTGCAGTCGCACTGTCATTTCTGAAGACAGTAGCGTGTCCTTCAGAACCTATGGTACAACTAAAAAGTACTTGGTAATGGGGACTTGTATATTCATTTAACCATGTGTTCCTGAACCTGCACCTTAGCTATACTCACAGCTACCTGGACTCTAAGATAAGTAAGCCTAAAAATTGAAGGATTTTAGGAAAAAATGATATATAGAGATAGATAAGTAGGAAAGGCAGTATATAATAGATCGATAGACAGATATGAAAGGCACTATGTAATAGATAGATGGATGTGAAAAGCACTATATGATAGATGTGAAAGGCACTATATGGTAGATAGGAAAGACAGTATATGATAGATAGGTAGATGTGAAAGGCACTATATAATAGATAGGAAAGGTGCTATATGATAGTGTGAAAGGCATTATATAATAGATAGATGTGAAAGGGACTGTATAATAGATAATTGGACAGATTTAGGTTTCGGGATGACTCTGTAAATTTCATTCCTGCTCCTGCTGCCTCTTAACAGGGAAGAAGATGATAATGATTTACTAATTCAGTGCGACACATTCGAGGAAACCATGAACGAAGATGAAGAGGAACTGATGAAAATCTACGGTGGCATTGACATGAGCAACCACCAGGAAGTGTTCACTGCATTATTTAACAAAGTAAGGACTTCTGAGCTGTCTCAGACAATTTTGAGCATTATCCGTGTATAAATGTTTGGTGCATACTTCCTAATGATGAAACTGTGGAGTGAGCACAGAAACATTTTATTTTGCACCCTTTATATATTTGAGAATAATGTCCATTTATGATAGCTACTGTACATACAGCCTCAGAGCCGCTCAGTTTAGGTTACTTGGCAGCTCTGTCTTGGTTCCATTGTGGCTGAGTGTGTAATTGTGTAAGTAAGTGTACCCAGTGGTGGACTGGCACTGACTTGCTTCAATAATGAAATTGACTTAGCAGGGTTGAGAACAGCCTTCAGAAATTATTCAGACCCTTCACATGTTTCCCATTTTACTATGTAGCATCCTTGTGCTAAAATCATTTAATTATTTTTTGACTCATCAAACAACACTCAGTACCACAGAATAGCAAAGCAGGCACACGATTTTAGAAATTTGGGCAAATTTATTAAAAGTTAAACACTGAACTGTCACACTGACAGAAGTATTCAGAGCTTTTGCTCTGCTCAGGTGTAACTCATTCTGATTCTTATCTTTGAGATGTTGCTACATCTTATTTGTAGTCAGACCTGTGGTCAAGGCAGATGCTTGAACTGATTAGAAAAGGCACACACTTGTCTAAAGAAGATTCCACTGGTAACAAAACCAAGCCATGAGGTTCAAGTAATTGCTTGCAGAGCTTAGAGGAGAGGATTATGTGGAGGCTTAAAAAATATTTGTGCAGCATTGAAGGTTCCCAAGAGCACAGTCACCTTCCTAATTGTTGAACTGAATAAGTCTGGAACATCCGCAACACTTCCAAGAGCTGGCCAACTGGCCAAACCAAGAGAAGAGTCTTGGTAATAGAATTGACCAGGATCCCAATGGTCACTCTGGATGAACTTCAGAGAACCTGCATGAAGATGGGAGAAACTTCCTGAAGAGCAACCACCACTGTAACACTCCGCTAATCTGCACTTTACAGCAGAGCTGCCAGATAACACATGAAAGCCAGCATGGAAACTATGAGAAACGAGAATCTGTGGTCTGATGAAAGCAAGATATGACTTTATGACTTCGATTCTGTCTGGAAGAAACCATGCAGTGCTCCTCACCTGTACAGTATCAGTCCAGCGGTGACGCATGGTGGTGATAACATCTTGCAGCAGGGGAATCGGAACAGAGCAAGTACAGTGATAATGAAAACCTGTCCAGAGCTTTCTGGACCTCAGACTGTGCCTGAGGTTCACCAGGTCAATAACCCTAAGCAGAAATAAAAAAAAAATACACTTCCAGCATAACTCTGGGAATGTTCTTGAACTGAAATGATTCAACATAGATGAATGTGTAAAAAATGAAGGAGTCTGAAGGCACTGTATGCGTTGTGGGCATTACCAAGATGGCATCAGGCGGGTATAAACCTGCAGGATTTGTCCCCTATATGTTTGTCTGAATGCACAAAGACCACTAAACTACAATATGCCCAATATGTCCTGGAAGGGTATAAGGTATGGGGACCAGCACAAATGGGATTACATAATATGGAAGCATACACTGCTCCCCGAGAGCACAAGGGGGCTTTGATCCCTGGGACTCCCCTTTAAAGAGAGTGAAATTAGGTAATAAACGCCAGAGGTGACAATACCTTCTGGCGTCTAGAAGTCACATCATCCCTGGAGCAAACGTTAGACACTTAGTTGATCCTCTGACACAGGAAGAAGACGGGATAAGGGTGCAAAGACACTTAACGTTTCTAAAAGGGCATCCTATCCTGTTGTCCTCAAAGCAAATCTGAATCTGGAGACAAAGGTGAATTCTGTATAGGAATTAAGACTGCCTCATAACTACAGGCAGATTGAGCAAAGCGTTGGGGTGGGGGGGATTAGGTGAGAAGTCCAAAAAGCAATAGCTAGTAAGTAAAAACAGGAATATAAAAAGATGACTATCAGACCACCACAAGACAGCAGTTATTTCCACTGAATTCATCTTATTTGGAGAAAGGTGCTCCACCCATCATCACAGGTGCCCCCACCCTGAGTGGACGTAAAACAGTAATGGACCTGTCAAACCATATTACATACTGTGTGCTCTTTCTGTGTTGGGCCGGTGATATGCATGGCCTGCTGGGATGATTGCTGTTGTGCATTGCCCCTCATTTATAACATTCTGCTCGGCTGAGTTCTCAATGGACGCATCTCAGTGACATTTTGTCTACTTGAATTCTAAACTGAAACCTGCAGTAAGTTGATTTTGACTATTGCTGCTCAACATAATTTTGAAGTTTTGCTCAACGTATAATTATAATAATTGTCCTTTGGGGAGACATTACTTTAATGGTAACTGCAAAACTGTTGTATTTCAGCCTGGGTTCCTCATCTGGCAGGGTTTCAAATCCCTCATTATTCCCCCCCCATGGTCATTTTCAGTTATTATTCTGATATTAGGAACTATTTAGTTCATAACAAGGACATTCTGTATGCACAAGCATTAATTTTAATATCGTTTTAGATTCTGCAGTATGTACTGATGAATATCTACAGAATGTATTAAATATATAAATAAATATCTCTCTCAATATATATATTTATGTACTGTATATATACATAATATATACAATATACAGTTATGCTTGAAAGTTTGTGAACCCTTTAGAATTTTCTATATTTCTGCATAAATATGACCTAAAACATATTTTCACTCAAGTCCTAAAAGTAGATAAAGAGAAACCAGTTAAACAAATGAGACAAAAATATTATACTTGGTCATTTATTTATTGAGGAAAGGATCACTTGTATTCTGGGGTGGCACGGTGGCGCAGTGGTAGTGCTGCTGCCTCGCAGTTAGGAGACCCAGGTTCACTTCCTGGGTTCTCCCGCTGCGTGGGTTTCTTCCGGGTGCTCCGGTTTCCTCCCACAGTCCAAAGACACGCAGGTTAGGTGCATTGGCGATTTTAAATTGTCCCGTGTGTGTGTGTGCCCGGTGTGTGTGTGTGTGCCCTGTGGCGGGCTGGGATTGGCTCCAGCAGACTCCCGTGACCCTGTAGTTAGGATAAAGCAGGTTGGACAATGACTGACTGACTGACTGACTTGAATTCTGTTCTGTGTGTTATATTGTATTTAACCTCTTTTTTTGACACCCACTGCATGTCCACTGGAAGGGGGTATCTCTTTGAACTGCTTTTCCCAAGGTTTCTTCCATTTTTTTGCCCTAAAAGGTTTTATTTTGGGAGTTTTTCTTTGTCTTCTTAGAGAGTCAAGACTGGGGGGCTGACAAGAGGCAGGGCCTATTAAAGCCCATTGTGGCACTTCTTGTGTGATTTTGGGCTTTACAAAAATAAATTGTATTGTATTCTGGTGTGATTTGTTTATAAGCAAAATGTTCATGAGTGACAAACATTTTTTAATAAACACTTCATAGATGAAGACCATGGACAGAATAAAAAAACAAAGTCAGAAAGCAATACAGAGTGTTGCTTTTTTTACCATGTGACCGCAGTGGACACAAGGTTTATTTGGTACTGTTTTAATTCATGAACGAACTGCACCGACGTAAATCACCTCAATCGTTTTGTGTCTCATCTCAGCTGAGGTTTTTCGTTTACTCTTCGCTGTTTAGTATTCATTCGCTGTGTTTTCTCTTTCAGGTCAGCAGTTACCCTTCCTCCCTGCACTTTCTCTCAATACTTCAGGACCTATTGCATCTGGGACCAACAAACTTCAACATATGGCAGGCTTTAGAAATCCTTGTAAATCGAGCCATGCTGCTAGCTGAAGATGGTAAGCAAGATAACGAATCCATCATTCAGTCTCTTCAACAGTATCTTATCTGAGTGCATCATCACAAAATGGCTGGCAGATTCCATTAATAACTCGTAATAACAAAATAGATTACTAGATTCAAAGAAAAAAATTATAGGCACATTTTTATAAACTACTAGAGAGAGAATAGAATCGTAATAGAAAAAAAATAAATTGTAATTAAGAGAGAGGATCCTGATGTCCTTTGTTGTTTTTTGAAGGTTACTCACACAACCTTTTTTTTTTCCAAACTGAAAGACCGTTTCGATTTGAGCTGCGGCTGTATTTATACTGGAGGTTGGGGTGACGGTACAAGAATGAAGCTCATTGTCACATGACCTGTAATTTGCATTATATACCATGATAAGAGGGAAAAATAAAATAAATAACCATTTGAGTTTCAAACTATAAAATCAATGAAGATTAAAATAATAATAAGTTGCATTTATAGAGCGCCTTTCACAACCCCAAGTTCGCTTTACATACAGAGTAAAAAAAAAATTATACAGAAGAGGAAAGTTTTAAATTGAGATTTAAAGGCGGAGAAAGAGGAGCAAACTGAGAGAGACTGAGGAAGAGGAGCCATAACACTGAAGGACCTGCCTGTCTGCCCAGGGTGGAGAGTCTGGTGTGTGGGACAGTAAGGACCTGAGAGAGCCACGAGGAGAGTATGGAGCTAGGAACTGAATGAGGTAGAGGGGGCCTTTGAAGGGGAGAAGCAGAATCTTGAATTTAATCCTTGATTGAAGCGGTAGCCAGTGAAGCTGGGAGAGAACAGGGGAGATGTGAGCAGAATGCTTTGTGTGGCTGCGGAGTTCTGAATGAATTGTAGCTTCTTTGTAGATATTGCAGGGAGGCTGATGAAGAGGGAATTACAGCAATCAATATGAGACATCATGAAACAATGAACCAGAGTTTGAGCATCAATTAATGCATACTATGAAACGTATCAAAGATGGGATTTACTTTCATATGGCTGGCACCCCCTGCAGCATTTGAAATCAAATCTGCCCTTTTCCACTGCCTTCCTAAAATACATTCTTATAATAAACTTCACTTGTGTCCTGTCAGGGTTACGGAAATAACACATTTTTTTCTTGCATATTGTTTTTGCTCCTTTTACTTTTCTTTCACTGACATCCTGATTGTCCCCATTTTGTGAAATGTGCTGCTCTGATGCTGCATGTTGTTAAGCACATGGGCCACACTTACTATTGTGTGTAACGTCGTGGCGTCTGGCTTATGTATTGTTCAGCCTCTTGCTTAGGTGACTGAACTTTACTAGAATAAATGCGAGATTTGCAGAAAGTAAAAAATTGCTCTTTATAAGAATTTACTGTTAACTATCTGTTTAAGCCTGTGCTGTAAAAAGCCTGGGGTCCAGGAAACTATTGAAATCGTCAGGAAAAAAAAATGAAATGTAGAGATGTCAGGTAATTGAAAGGAACTACTCTGGGCGTCTCTTTCCTAGGAGGTTTCATTTTGTCGATGTGTTTGCCACATTTCTGTATTAGCAGCTAACCAACTTTGTCTTTCTTCAGAGGTTTCATCTTGTCGATGTGTTCGCCTCGATTGTGTTATTAGCGGCTAAGCAAGTTTCTGTGTCCTCGGAGGCAAAGCCCTTACCCAGACTCCACCTCTCACTTCCGGGCCAGACAGACAGACAGACAGACAGACATGCACACTTCCACGCGTAGACGTTTATATATATTATATATATATATATAGTATATCTATAGGCTTAGACTGAATTTTTTTTTTTTTTTAGCAACTTTGAGTTTTGCCCTCTGAATTAATTTCATCGCTGCAATGAGTGGCTGCCTGTGAATGAGAATTACACTGTGATGGGACCTTTACTGGTTACTTGTAGTACCATGCACCTACACCTTTAATTGTTGCACTACTCAGTTAGGCTGCTGTTAATAATCACCTAAGACAGGGGCTCCCAAACTTTTGGACGTCAAGTACCACCTGAGGTTAAGTGAGTTGTGTTGCGTACCACCCGCACCTTGTTGAAATCTGCATCCACAGGCGTGATTCAGGACAGGGGTGGAAGCCACTGGTTTGTTTTAAAGCACTCTTTGATTGGTATAAGAAGCGACCCCCTTCGACTGTCTTGAAGACCACTCTTGTACCCCTGATTGATTAATCAGCACAGATCAGCTATTTCTACATACACCATTAAACTCAATTAAGAATCTGTGAAGCTCGAAGGGCAGTAATTGGCACTGTTAAACGTTTCCAAGTTAATGTTTGTCAGTTACCTTATACGTGTTAAAAAAAAAAAACTTCCCATTGAGTGGTTTAAAATCTTGTTAGTATAGAGCAGGGGTCTCCAACTCCAGTCCTGGAGAGCTACTGTGGCTGCAAGTTTTCATTCTAACCCTTTTCTTAATTAGTGACCAGATTTTACTGCTAATTAACTCTTTGCCGTATAGACAAACTAACTTAAAATAAAGCAAAGTAAAAACGGGCAATTATCATAAAATGCCATATTATAAAAACACTTTATTGTGTGCATGCATGTAGATTCAGTTCATTGCATATTGTTGGTTTTAGCCATGCAATTTAATGCTGTTAATTATCAGGATGAGCATGGAACTGTGAATTGGCCAGCTAGGGTGTGACCGTCTGTAATCATCATTAGCCTGCAAAAGACCCCAGGAATGGCTTAATTAATGGCAAGTCCGTGTGAATTCTTCCTCTACAACCACTAATGAGAAAGGTTAGAATCAAATACAAACCTGCCATGGTTTTTTCTTTTCTTCTTCTAACTAGTTTTCCTGCTTGTGCTAAAGTAGGACGATTACCAGCTATGGTGTGTAGAGATAAAATGGGTTAAGGCTTTGTAAATAAGGGTTACTGGTAAGTGCCTTGTATGCACTGCATTTATTTTAGGTGGTCTCTCTGACTTATCTAGGGGTGCTTATTTGGCAAGGGCTTTGTGTTAGTTTTTTCTTGTAGTACAATAATTGCTCATTTGTTAAAAAAAAAAAAGTTTTCAAACAGTTGAATACCATTTTTACAGCACCCGGCTTTGTGTCCGTTTGGTTTATGGGATCTCTCGATTCAAACCTCACATTAAATGTGATCCTTTTTTACTGAAGAATGTTAACCCCCACCGTCCTCCCACTAACCATCAGTTCAGGACGGCTGTCTACGTAATTCGCCAATCAGAGGTCCATGTAACGTATGACGGCGATTTTGGTTTCTATCTCAAATTGGGGTGTAAGCAGCCAACGAGCGTTCGGAGCAAACACGAATTCAGTTATAAAACTTGATTCATTCCTCCGTCCTCCCGCAAATCAGTTAACTGCGCCCGCACTTTACAACGTGGCAATTATATGCTGCTACCAGTCATCGGCTCCCCTCTTTCCAGCTACGCTCTTTTCTCCTTGCGTATATAATCGTTGGTTATAACGGATTATAAAGCATATAGTTTATACTTGACATTCGGTCAGCATGTCGTAATTTTTTTTTTCTCTTTTGAGATGATGGTGACGTACCCCGCTTCTCATTCTTGTCCTTGTTGTATGAAGAGCTTGAGCTGGCACGGATTTCATTCGCTCACCTCACGCCTCGTGTGGCCGGATGCGTTCGATTGGACCGACCAAAGCCTCGTTTGTACTTGTCACGTGCAGCTGGTCCGCGCGCGCTGTGACAGACCAAAGCACATTTTTTTTACTTGTTGCGCCCGTTCGATCGGCGCCTTGATGGTCTCCGAAGCTCTGTTGATGGAAGACGAGTTGCGAATGCTGTTGTTGCCTTTAAGAGAAAGAAGAAGAGAAGGTGGAGTGTCTGAGATATTGGCCAAAAGCGGTCCTGGAAGGACGAGTGTAGTAATCTTGTGAGTGGGGAGTTATGATGAGCAGATGCATTTCAGATGTGTTTGCATATTGATTTGATGACCTGTTGCATCATCTTGAGCTCTTAGTTTATCATTCTGGTATCCACGTAACGAGGCTCGCCTTAAAATTGAGCATTTTCGATACACCGCCTGCCAAAAAATATTTCCGCACAACAAAAAAAAAAACGCGCGAGTTGGGGGCGTATCTCCGAATATGACGTCACTTCCACGCATCAAGACTATATTAAGCTTTACGAGCCGTACCGGGATATTTATGATTTTTTTACGTATTTTCTCGATTCTGTTTACAGCGGTGCTGCTTTAGTATAATGGCTTGACCCTGAGTTGAATTAATCGGTTATGAAAATCAGAGAGCGAGCCTGACGGAATTATTTTAAACTTGACCTACTGTGAGGTGACGATCTTGTCCTGGGAAAGGTGCCATATGTAGAATTGTGGCCGGTCCCAGACTTTAGAACTTCACCAGTTCTGAAACTTTCCACCTCCAAATCTCTTAACAGTTAAAGGAGACGTTCAGTGTGGTTTGTTTGTTTTTGAGCGGTACAACCAAAAATTACATTGTGTTGCCCAGCCCACTCATTGTTTTCTATTTTTTTTTTAATAAACACAAAAATTGACTGGAAATGTGTAGTAAATTACTGATTGCATTACTTGATTATTATTACTTTATTATTACATTATTTTACTGTCAAACATTACTATATTTTAAACAGAAATACAATAGTAGACAGTGACTTCATGATAAGCTGAGCCACAAAATAAATGGGATGCAGCACTAGGGTGTAGTTGCAGTAATTTAATTAATTTTTATGTCAACTGTAATATTATTGTAGTTTAGAAGCCAATAATTTACTTAAAACAATTTTACTCAAAAGAGGTGACCTAACAGTTAAATTATGCTACAAATCATTTTGCCATCAGAGACACAGACCATCAGTTTTATATAGTTGATAACATTTCATTCTATAGAGGGATTGTTTCCTGTTGTCTGGTGGAAAAGGAAAACTTTCTATTGTGATAATAGAGTGTGCCGCAGGGTCACCAGTTTATCGCAAAAGGAAAAAAAAAAATGAACTTCCGTAAACACAAAAAATGAGTTTGCTAGCCATCCTCAAGTTTCTGTTTTTCACAGCACCAATGAGTGGGAGCCGCCTGGAACGATTTACAGTGATTCTGCAAAGGGGGCAGTGCTTATGCAAATATACTAACTTTATGCAAATTGTTTCCTGTGCCATTGTGACTTTACAGCACCACAACAATTATTCATAAAAACACTCTTGTACATTGAAACGATTGATATTGTGATAGTGTGCATGTATCTAAAATATATTTTTTTACTATTTATTGTGTAACAGTTTTATTGATTGTGAAAGTGCACAGTTGATGTAATGTATTTTTACAGAATTTTGTTTTACAGTGTGTTCACCCATATTCCTCAAACCTTGCGTCAAGCTGAGTGTTGGCGCAGGGCCGTCTTAACATGTGGGCGCCGCTGAGCAGTTGGCTGGGGGCCCAATGCTAATCACTGTATGTTGTGACTTGCTGACTGGTTGTGTAGTTGGGGACCCCAGTGTATTGCTTTGCCCAGAGGTCTATGATGCTGGTAAGATGGCCCAGTGTTGGCGGTCCCTGAAGTTCTGCTCCTGGCCACCTCGTTGTTTGGTCGCTTATTCCTTGTGTCTGTGGTTCTCTGTGTGAATGAACACTTTCTAATGTTTGTACCCAGGATTTCACTTTTAACCTTTGGTAAAATGATATGCACAAATAAAAAATGTCTCCCAATCTAATTTAAAATTTTACAGTAATTTGCTGTTGTATGATAGAAAATGGCTAAAGCCTGCTGCGATTACAATATGCATTTCTCAATACAGTATTTTATTGTGAAGAAAAAAACAGTTAATTTATGTAAAAATGCTGGCATTTTTTTAAGTGTCTAAAGTATGTCATAAATTGAAATATCTGAAATGCCTTTTTTGGTATTGAGTAGGGAAGTGATTTTTGATTTCATATCTCTTATATATATATATATATATTTCTCTTCTGGTTCATCCTGCTTCCTCTTCAAATCCGGTCCCGCTGACATGCAGTCGACACGGCATTTCTCGATTCCTATTCGTCCTCTTGCAAACCCTTCCCCATGCTGACTGTGGCCTCCCATATACCTTGCTATTTTCGTTGTACTGCGGCAGTTGTTTCCTGAGCCTTTGTTATAAAATGAACAACAGTATCTTCTCTGTCAACGGGTTTTTGTACATCATCTCTATTCCAGGATCCGGCAACTGCCCGTTCCTATCAGTGGGTTATTTCTTGACACAAACGGTTCACGAAGCCAATGTACCGTTTTCCGTTCCTATTCTTACACAACGGCGGGCGTTGGCTATCTAGTATAATATTAATCCCGGAGGGGAAATTTTTCTTTGCATCTGACAGC
The DNA here is from genome assembly GCF_016835505.1 of Polypterus senegalus. Lineage (NCBI taxonomy): Eukaryota > Metazoa > Chordata > Cladistia > Polypteriformes > Polypteridae > Polypterus > Polypterus senegalus. Next base: position 52,920,537 of record NC_053171.1, read on the forward strand.
TACTACAGAGCGACTTACCTCAAGTAATTTGTAGTGGCAGCTGAGAAAAATGTTTAATGTGATATTTTCATTGAGAACGGAGAGAAAAACTTGGCCTAATGGAAGTCAGTAGAGTGACCAGTGCGGTACGACAGAAACAATGCGAAAAGTCCATGCATTTGTGGTGGAGGGAGAGGGGGGTCACATTACTCGTGTCACCTAATCCACATGACGGTTATTCACTCGCATGATCAGAAAGTGCCATATGCATGCTGCTTTGGTCAGGAGTCCTGTCTTCAGTTCAGAAGACTTTCCCATCAATCTTTAGGTTTCCTTCTTATGATGTGCACCAATACTTACAGAAGAATCTATTTAACAATTATTTTAGCTTATTTTTTTTTTAACTACGGGGAAAATATTATTTTTTGGTGGAGTATTCTGTTATGGTAAGTCTTTAGATTTGAATTTTCAGTTCTTTCTGAGCTCTGAAAGCTCTCAACACAAACTCACTTTGTGCATGATTTTCCTCTTTCTGAGGATTTCAGAACGTTAGCCTACTGTAAGTACTGCAGCCTACTGTAAGTTCCACTCCCCTACTCCTTTTACAGGAGCGTCTTTGCTATTTGCATAGTGTCGTGAGTGGATTGTTTCAGTCTAAGCTCCTTTTTCATTATATTGCAGTGTTTTCAATGTTTTTGTGTTATCAAGTTTTCAAAATGTTCCTCTGCTTTGATTCTGTTTGATGACCTCCAGTGATGCTGCCGTCATGCTTGTTACTAAGGAGCTTTTCCTGGCGTGCAGCTGCCCCTGACCTACTAGATGCAATTTTAGTTCAGCCAGAAGGGCTGCAGTATCTCAGTGCTGATGTGAAACGCCAAGAAAAGACCCTTTTGCGAATTAATGTCCTTAGCATTATGAGTTAAAGTGTTAATTTTTCATCAACAAAAAATGTGTATCCAACCTGTACACTTCTGGTCAACAGTTTTAAAATGCCCAAGTTTTTCTTCTCAAATAATAATTTGAAATGCAATGAATGACTTAAAATGGGGAAAAGGTAAGCAGTAAACTGCCAGAGGTTTGCATCTAAAGTTTAAGTTTTCACAAACCGAAAAAAAAAAAATGCCAGAATATTACAAACGGGCCTTCTTCAGGGAACAAGTAATAGGTTACAACCTACAGATGTTCAGCAGCCTAGCAAGTTGAAGCAAACAATTTGCATAGGTGCTCCAACTTCTGCTGATTATTTAAAATCCCTCCGTGTGTCTTAAAGCAGATTGTGTTAGTACACCCTCTGAAGTACTACAGGCCCTGTTCAAGCAGATCACGGAAGATTTAATTATTTCTGTTGCTTGTGTATGTCAGAGGCAGATGTGCACATTTGACCCTCTCCACTGTGTTATTGTAGCCTACCACCGCACAAGGCATAGTGACTTTTCATCTGTAATGGCCATTGACAGTTACTGCATTGTGACCAGTGCTTAGAAGGCACAAGTCTTTGCTGCCAATACTAATGCTCTATGCAAGAAAGGTCAGAGCCGACTATACTTTCTGAGAAGGTTGGCATCCTTCAACATCTGCAATAAGATGCTGCAGATGTTCTACCAGCCGGTTGTGGCGAGTGCCCTCTTCAACGCGGTGGTGTGCTGGGGAGGCAGCATAAAGATAAGACGCCTCACGCCTGGACAAACTTGTTAAGAAGGCAGGCTCTATTGTAGGAGTAAAGTTGGACAGTTTAACATCTGTGGCAGAGAGACGGGCATTAAGCAAACTCCTGTCAATCATGAAGAATCCACTGAACAGGATCATCTCCAGGCAGAGGAGTAGCTTCAGTGACAGACTTTTGTCACTGTCCTGCTCCACTGACAGACTGAGGAGATCGTTCCTCCCCCACACTATGCGACTCTTCAATTCCACCCGGGGGAGTAAATGCTAACATTACTCAAAGTTATTGTCTGCTTTTTTATTTTTTTCATTTTTATTACTATTTAATATTGCTTTTTTTTGTATCATTATACTGCTGCTGGATTATGTGAATTTCCCCTTGGGATTAATAAAGTATCTGTCTGTCTGTTCTTCCACTTTAACACAATCATTTTGCCTTTTTACCACACAGCTACTGTGTCAGCTTGACACATTCACATGACTGGAATCTCCAGGCATATCATGGCCGTTGGGTTGTACAGTGCCGTCTGCATCAATCTTGAAGTGAAAAGTCGAGCAGTTTGAGTTATCGAAACTGTTCACTGTTCTACAGTAACTTCGGTCAAGCAAAGAGTGAAGTTGCATTGAGTGTGGTTGCCATCCTATTTGATCCCTCTGCCAGAGTAAGGAACCAAGTTCCAGGTGTACCCCGACTTTGCACAGCATGTAGAACTTGATACCAGTGTGCCCATTTGGTTGTGATGTACTGTCAGCAATGGATGTGATGTGCTATAGGTATTTTGTAATGAGTGAAAAGTAACACTCATACCTTCACCGAAAATGGGTGTCAGCAGCAATAACCAGTTTGTGGACCAGTGCCATCTCTGGACTGGTTTACCTACCATGCCCTGCAGTATTGGGAGACAGAAAAACACTTACACATCTTGTACAGTGACAGGCTGCCAGCGACGGCGACAAGCATGAGCTTTACTTTGACTTTTCCAACAATGCATAGAGATTCATTTCCTGAACTACTTTCTCCACTAGACTATCCATCTATCCATCCATTTTCTAACCCGCTGAATCCGAATACAGGGTCACGGGGGTCTGCTGGAGCCAATCCCAGCCAACACAGGGCACAAGGCAGGAACCAATCCTGGGCAGGGTGCCAACCCACCGCAGGACACACACAAACACACCCACACACCAAGCACACACTAGGGCTAATTTAGAATCGCCAATCCACCTAACCTGCATGTCTTTGGATTGCGGGAGGAAACCGGAGTGCCCGGAGGAAACCCACACAGACACGGGGAGAACATGCAAACTCCACGCAGGGAGGACCCGGGAAGCGAACCCGGGTCTCCTAACTGCGAGGCAGCAGCGCTACCACTGCGCCACCGTGCCGCCCTCCACTAGACTATCATCCACAAATCATAAATTGCCCACATAATCATGATCAACAGACCTTTTCAGACTGAGGTTAACAATTAATGGGCACTTAGAAGGTTCAGGATTGTCAGCAGTAGTATGAAGCCGACACCAAATTCAAATATCACTGAAACTTCACAGGCCGGAATCTACTGACCTGGGGCCTCATGTATAAACGGTGCGTATGTAGAAAAATGTTGAGCACACCCATTTCCATGCTCACTTTTAGATGTATAAAATTAAACTTGACTTAATTTCACGCACCTTTTCATGACAGACTCGCACCGTGTGCACGCACATTTCTGCTCAGTTTTGTACATGGGTGGCACCCAGCAGCAAAGCAGTGCCACTGTTTCTGTGTTTCCCTTCTTTTTGAGATTCGCATCCATTATGCAGACTTTATCGATACAACAAAATTAATTGCATATTGTTTACAAATTTAATTCACTTGATTGTAATCATTCTGTTACAAAATACAATGGTGCACAGAATGGCCAAACTGTTACAACTACCATAGCTGCTTTAGTGTTGTTAGAAGACATAGCAAACAGAAGAATTTGAAGAGCGTGCATATTTATAGATGATGATGATGATGACTGTCGTCTTAGTCGATTTTGGTTTCCAAGAGCTATTCTCTTAGAGTTGTGTGTTGAGCTGGCGTCGGCTTTAAGGAATTGTGCACTACCTGCTCCTTTGCAAGTTCTGTCCACTCTCGGGTTTTTAGCCACAGGAGCTTTTCAATGTGAACTTGCTGACTGATTGGGTATTTCACAATCATCACTGAGTTGCGCCATGCTAGCTGCATAGGATGGTATTATTATCTGCTAATCATCTTGATATACAAGATTTACTTACATTGTGGTTAAACAGGCAAACATCAAAGTACAATTCACAGCAACGTCTAGTTTTCCAAATGTAATTGGAGCCTTTGCTGCGCTGTACCACTCCAATTTCCTTTAACTGTTTAATAGCACTGCTTAAGCCACCAAATAGTACATTTATCCTTTTCTCCACTTCACTGAACAGGATTTCCATTTCACATTCGCTGAAATTCTTTTTTTACAAGTGCTTTTGCCATTGTCTTTTAACAAAACACAGAATGGAAGGAGCTATTTAGATTGATTTGCATATTCAAATAGACAAAATTCTGAGAGGATTTCAGGTGGGGCTGTAGGCTCCTGCATGTTGTGTTAAAACTCATGGTGATTGGGATTAAAAAGAGAAAGTGCGTAGAACTTTGCTTGAGTACAGTTTTATGCATCTACATTTTTTTGTGCGTATGTACATTTCTAGCTTTGTCCGTACACCTTGTTTTAATGTAAAACGCCTTGCGTACAATTCACATAAGGCCCCAGATGTCGGTATCACCACCTGTGTCAATGTCAGATTACCAATTCAAGAACAACATTTATTTATACAGCACATTTTCATACAAAAAATGTAGCTCAAAGTGCTTCACATAATGAAGAATAGAAGAATAAAAGACACAGAAAATAAAATAAGTCCACATTAATTAACATAGAATAAGAGTAAGGTCCAATGGCCGGGGGGACAGAAAAAACAAAAAAAACTCCAGACAGCTGGAGAAAAAAATAAAATCTGTAGGGATTCCAGACCATTAGACTGCCCAGTCCCCTCTGGGCATTCTACCTAACATAAATTAAACAGTCCTCTTTGGATTTATGGTTTTCACGGAAGGATTTGATGATGATGGTCACGTAGACTTCTGGCTTTTAGTCCATCAATGTTGGAGCATCATGATGCTAAAAGAAACAGAAGAGAGAGTAGAGGTCAGTACGGATTTTCAGCAGTGTTTTAAAGTGCTCCACTGTATTAGCCTGGCGAATTCCTATTGGCAGGCTATTCCAGATTTTAGGTGCATAACAGCAGAAGGCCGCCTCACCACTTTTAAGTTTAGCTTTTGGAATTGTAAGGAAATTCTAATTCCATACCAATACACATAGTCATCACTGTCGCTTGAATTGAGCATTGGTCCAATTTCAGTTTGTTCTAAAACTGCATTTATGGCTTTTGGTTTACCATTATGTTTTTGGTTGAAGGATCTGCCCCACTCATGAATATCAAAGGGTTAACCTACAGCTGCCTCAGAGTGGTAGAATGCATAGAAATATTCATGATTCTTTTGTGGCATGGTGTTATTTTATCAACTAGATGGCAGCAGAATCTTAATAGCCTTGAACATGTCATTGCCTGTATATATCACCCCCAAGTCTGACTCAAGTTTATCTTTATTCACATAGACTTTACAATCCATGTTACAATCAGTGGTGTACTTGATAGAAAATGTAGGTTTCCAGTTTAATCACTCTCTTGATTATGCTTCTTGTTTTTCTCAATCACAAAAGTTTCCCAAATGGATTAAGCTCTAACACAAGAATGTTTTTGATTCTTGGTTTGAATGTTCAACTCCCCTGGAAGGCACAGAGGTGAACATTGATGTATAAGTATTTTTCATTTATATTTTATTTCACTTTTATAAAGGGAGTGTATTTGTCTCTTTTATGTCTCTACAGAGAGCGTAGAGTCTGTTGAAAATATTCTGGAAAGAATGATGGGCTATAAGCGGAAACTGAGTCATCCTAATGCCACAGATGACATACCACCAAAGTGTTTTGCTTCTGAAGGGAAAAGAAAGTTGCAAAGGAATGGCTCATCCAAAGACAGTGGCTTCACCTTGCTTGCTGCATCTCCCCTGGACCAATCACTACAGGCTCCTTGCCTGGCGACTGAAGGACACCCCTCTTGTGTGTCATCAGATTCTCAGAAGGAAGTTATTGTCAAATCTGTGTCCTCTAACCTGGATGACAGTGCACCTTCCATTCCAGACACAGCAATTCCACTACCTCCTGCTCCTCCTCCATTAATGGGCATGGTGGTACCACCTGTTCCACCTGGATCTTCCTTCCCATGTGCTATGATTCCACCACCTCCTCCCCTACCAATGATGGTCCCTCCTCCACCTCCATTGCCAGGTACCATGGTGCCTCTACCTCCATCTCCTCCCTTCCCTGGTGCTGTAATACTCCCACCTCCGCCTCCCCCTTCTCCTTTTCCAGGAGCTATGATGCCCCCACCTCCTCCACCACCACCTCCACCTCCTTTGCCAGGCGGCATGATGCCCCCTCCACCACCTCCTTTGCCAGGCGGCATGATGCCCCCTCCACCACCTCCTTTGCCAGGCGGCATGATGCCCCCTCCACCACCTCCTTTGCCAGGCGGCATGATGCCCCCTCCACCACCTCCATTTGGTGGAGGAGATGTGATTGTTGCTCACACTAGTTACAGTCTTGGATGTTTTCAGCCAACAGCTTACAAACCCAGCCAGTGCCCAAGTTTAAGAATGAAGAAGCTGAACTGGCAGAAACTGCCTTCCAGTGTCACCACAGGTATGTGTATACCATTAAAATAATTTCATAGAATTAAAAAATAGTTTTGGGCTACAAAAATCATTAGTCCATTTCCCAAGTGTGTTAATAGACTATCAGTACATTACACATGTACACGTGTTTACTTCAAAAAATGGGAAATGCCTTTTTGGTAATGTGTAGGGAAGAGTTTGCCTCTGCCCCTCAAAACCTACTGCTCATTTCAGTCTTGATGGCGGTGCTGGTAGTAAAGTCCTGCGTAGAGTGAAATTCCTGTTGGCATTTCTGACTCTCCCGCATGTCCTCACTCTCCAGTGCCATGATCAATAAAGTGTATTAAAACGCAGAACTTCATTTGATTGGCTAGCAGACAAAAGAAACCTGAGCAGATGTGACTGAGTTCATCTTCTCTTTGTATTCTGTCCTATCAGATGGCCATTCTATGTGGGCTTCCATTCAGAAGTGTGACAGCCCACTTGAGCCAGACTACTCGTGCATTGAGCAGCTGTTTTGTCTGCCTGAGGTGAAACCCAAAGAGAAAGAAGCAACGCCAGTTGTCAAAAAGGAGCTGAAAGAGGTGAGGCTTGATGGTATGGACAGTCAACGTGCACTTGGGATTTTCAGTTTGACTGATTTATTTATTCAAGGATAAGAATCTGATAAACTGTAAGTTTATTATCTTTATTGTTTTTTTTCTGACGAGCAGTCCAATCCATCCATCAGCTTCACAATATCCGGTGCATCTGTCCCTCTTAGATATTGCTCTCAGTCAGTAGTCATTATAATCGCTTATTAAATGAAATGTCAAAAGTACCAAGTGCAATAAAAACATCTAAGCTCACCTGTTGCTCTATAGATTGACTTAAAATTTTATTTGAAGATTCATCCATTTTCTGTGAAACAGTTGATGCTCTATAGTAAATATTTTTTTCACTTCAAAAACTGAAGTGTTTGGATTTGTTTAATGGAGTTGAAAAAGAGCATTGAGACTTTCTTCACCCTTCATTGTATTTAATTTGAAATGAAAACATTGCCCATTGTTGCCCATCCATCTGCACTCACTAACCCATGATGACAAAGTGAAAACATATTTTCAGAAAGGTTTGAAAATGTATTAAAAACCAAAAACTGAAATCTCTAGTCCATAGAAATATTCAGACACTTCATTCAGTATTTTTAGTAAAAGCTCCTTTGGTAGCACTTCATCTTTGAGTCTTCGTGGTAAGTCTGGATTAGAGAAATTCTTCCCATTCTTCCCTTGTAGATCCTGATGGGCAGCGTCTGTAAACTGTCATCTACAGGTCTCTCCACACGTGTTTTATGGGGTTTAACTCTGGACTTTGGCTGAGCCGCTCCGGGACAGTCACAGCATTGTCTTAGCTGTATGCATTGGGTCAGTGCCATACTGAAAGATGAACCTGTTGCCCCAGTGTTAGGTGGCCTACTCTCTGAAGCAGGTTTTCTTAATGATCCTCTCAGTGTTTGGCTGCATTCATCCTTCCCTCAATTCTGACCAGCCTTCCTGTCCTTGTACCACCATAGCATGATGCTGCCACCACCATGCTTCAACATAAGGGACGGTATTAGACAGGCGATGAGCAATGCTTGGTCTTGAGCAGACGTAGTGCTTGGATTTCTGCCCAGAGACTTCACTTTTTGTCTCACCAGACCAGATAATCCCCTTTTTTTCCCCTCATTCTCTGAATTCTTTAAATGTTGCTTGCCAAACTCCAGGGGGGCTGTGTCACATGCCTTTTACTCAGTTATAAATGTTTAATTAATGGAGTGCTGGTGAGATGGTCATTTTTCCAACAGGTTCTCACATCTCGGCAGAGGACTTCTGAAGTTATTTTAGTGTGACTGTTGGGTTCTTGGTCACCTCTCCGACCAAGGCCCTTCTTGCCCAATTACTCAGTTTGGCTGGATGACCAACTCTAGGAGGACAGTTTCAAGTGGCAGTTTCAAGCTTCTTCCAATTCACAATTATTGAGGCCATTGTGCCCCTGGGAATATTCAAAGCTTTAGAAATGCTTTGATCCCTTTGCCTCAATTTTCCTTCAGCACAATTTGATTGTGGAGGTTTATAGACCGTTCCTTTAACTTCTTCTCTTGGTTTTAGTCCTGACTTGCAGTGTGAATTGTGGGACCTTCTCTACAACAGCGACGCGTATGCCTTTGTAAATGATGTCCAATCAGTTCAGTATGCCACCGATGGACTCCAGGTGTTAGTTGCATCTCAAAGAGAATGAAGCAACCTGAGCACAAGTGTGTCTCTGATTACCATTATAAATGAGAGATATTGGTTTTAATGAATTTACAGACCTTTTGGAAAACACATTTTCACTTTGTCGTTCTGGGTTAAGTGTAGGTTAATTGGAAAAAAATTATAAATTGATCAATTTGAAATTAATTCTACAGCACAATAGTATGCAGAAAGTGAAGGGGTCTTAATACTATTCTGGATCCACTTTAAGTCTTTAATTATCTTCATGTTGAATATGTATAACACATCAATGTGAGGATATGTATATTAGGCAGGAGAACCTGATTTATTGTCATGGGACAAATCGTCTCTTCTCTGTATTTATGGGGCTATTATTGTGATGTGTCTAATACCTCTGTGTGAAATGAATGTCTTTATACCAAGTTTCTAATGACTTTTGAACCACTAGATTTTTATTATAGTTATGAATATTTGTGCGCACAGTTTAAATAGAAGTCATCATGTTAGACTCTGAAATGATCGTGAAGCCTGCTTTGTGATCTTGCTGACCAAATATAAGCTAATGATGTGCAGCCTGAGCGAGCATCTGCTTTCCCAACTAGCTTCTAGTGAGTGCCAAAGAACCCACAATCAAGTAAGCAGCACACAGAAATGGTCTACAAGAATGGTAGAATGCTATGAAACTTTGTTGGGAATATTGATGGCATCGGGACTCCAAACATGATTAGTAAAGCTGGTAGTTTTCCTTTATACTTCTAAACTCGTTTATAGAAAGAAAACTGATGTCATCTGTTAAGCACATGCAGACCTGAGCCCAATAGCGTGGGCCGACACTACAGGCGCCACGGTGATTGAGTGACTGTGATGGAGTGTTCAGCTGACAGGGGACTGTGAACCAGACAAGCAGTAGGAGCAAGAAAAGGTTCATAAAGTGGAGAGTTGATTTTAAGCTTCAGGTCTTGTTAAATCCTTAACATCGTTACCTGCTAATTAACCAAGACATTTCAAATGTATGCGTGTTTTTTTTTTTTAATTTATAGATTTCCTTTCTTGATTCGAAGAAAAACCTGAATTTGAATATTTTTTTGAAGCAGTTTAAATGGTAAGTACATGTTTTTCTACTGTTTCAGAGTTGTATGGCCCCTATTTCAGCCTTTAATCACGAAAAACTTAAAACACATTGTATTGTATTATCATGGGATAATTAGGCCTTGCCAAGTTCATTATTGGTTTGGTCCACTTTTGCACTGTAAACATCATACACACAGAAAGATGCAGACGCTTTAGCTTCCATTATGAATGATGCCTACAAGGCCTGTCAGTCCTCAGTACTCACTAGCTTTGCCTTGACCAGAACTCTGGTGTGCGGCAGAGGTAAGCTACGCCTCTTGGTCCTCAAGAATGGTCAACACAAGTGAAGGCTGATGTATCCTTTGGTTGAATGTCACATAATAGCCAGTGATTCTTTACTCCTGCTGTGCTGTTGTCTATTGGAATCGTTTTTCTTAAGCCTACTAACCCTGGAGGAAAAAAAGTGTCAGTCTCCCCTACACCAGGTGCCTTGTATTTACAAAACTACGTCTGCCCCTCTAGATATAATGACAAAATGTAGATATTTAAAAGCACAGTGGGATTTATTAAATTAGAATAATACAAGAAATACAAGAAAAATATAAGCAAAATAAGCCGCAAATTCTGGATGTATATACAGTCGGTGTTTGAAGTGGGCAAGTACTCACTGGTAGGCAATAGTGGCACCTTTTTCAATGTCAACATAAAGTATCAGCAGCTTTTCTCAGTGCACTAGTGACGTGAATCTTCACTGGGGACCAAACCTTTGTTATCTGATCAGTTTCAGTGCACGGCGATGATCAAAGTTTCACTGAACCACCTCTTCGTAGCAACCCATTGAGTACACGTTGTCACAAACAACAGACGCAAGAGTCATAAAAAGGTTTGGGGCAGCCACCTGTATAATATTTACTTGCTGCAAAAGGATAAATTGTTCACACTGATGTGCTCAGTACAGAGTCCAAATCAAAACTGATGAGTTAGGGCAGTGTTTCCTAACCTTGGTCCTGGGGGCACACTGTGGCTGCAGGTTTTTGTTCCAACCAGCTTCGGTTTTTAACTTTTAATGACTCCTGGGCTAATTAAGTGATGTGTTATTTCCCAAGTTCTGTGTTTTGGGAACAATATAGAAATTATAAAACTAAGTTTGGTTAATCCCAGCTAATTAAATGAGTTCAGTGTTACCTGGTGTTGTCACTGATTAGGAATCTTGTTGGAACAAAAACCTGCAGCCAGAGTGTTCCCACAGGACTGAGGTTGGGGAAACACTGAGTTAGGGTAAAATATGGTGGCTTTAAAGGCCAGAAAGGGAAGTGAGGTCATTCAGGGCAGAAGCGGAAGGGTCCTCTTTCATAGGCTCGGACACGGACGTGATGCTATCAAAAGGGTCGGAACCGGAAGGTTCTTCTTTCATAGGTTCCACACTGGAAGTGAAGTCCTCATAGGGACCGGGACTGGAAGTGACATCATCAGGGCCAGGCAGGATTTACCATGAACAGTCTGCAGGAAATTGAGGAAAAAAGGTCAGTGCACTCCCTGGTCTGGTGTGGAATTACTCTCATTTAGACCCTTTAGCTGCCTCCCATGTGCATGTGTGTGACAACGTACCTATTCTTGAATCCTGTGATAATTTTTATTCGAGTATTGGTGCTCAAAGTTTTATGGGAGACCCCTCGATGGTATGTATCATGTTAAGAGTACTGCCAATCATTTGGTTCTAATTCAAGTTATACCTGTAGTTTTGGAAAGCTTACTCGGGGTTGGCAACAGTGTCAAAACAGGATGTTGTTCTGGACAGCTTTTAGATTCAACACTTAGGCTGAGGCATGAAAGCATTCTCCAACATCCAGATGGAATGGTATCTCTTGTCCTGACATGCAATTTAGGTCCATAGGTATGTGGACAGTGACAGTTTTCATAGTTTTGTCTCTGTACACCACCACAACAGATTTGAAATAAAGCAATCGTTATGTGATTGAAGTGTAGACTTTTCAGCTTTAAGGGGTTTACCAAAAACATCGTTTAAGAATGACAGCCATTTTTATTCATGGTCCCTCTAATTTCAGGGGCTCAAAAGTATTTGGACCAACAAAAATAATAATAAATATAATGACCATTTTTAATATTTGGTTGACATCCCTTTAGTCAATGACTGGCTGAAGTCTGAAGCCATGGCAATCTCCAAATGTTGGGTTCCCACCATAGTGAAACTATGCCAGGCCTTTACTGCAGCCATCTTCAGTTGTTGCTTGTTTGTTGGACTTTCTGCCATCAGTTTTGTTTTTAGCAAGTGAAATGTGTGTTTAACTGGGTTAAAGAATCTTCCAACTACTTTGCATTGAAAAGCACTTAGTTTGCTTTCGCAGTATATTTTGGTTCATTGTCCATCTGTACTGTGAACCATTGTCGTATCAGTTTTACAGCATTTGGCTAAGTCTCAGCAGACAGTATAGCCTTGTACACTTCAGAATTCAGCCAGCAGTCATATTATCGATAAACACTAGTGACCTACTTCCATTGGCAGTCAGACGTACCCATGTCACATCACTGCCTCTATCATGCTTCACAGATCTTGCGGTATTCATTGGATTATGAGCCTTTCCTTTTCTTCTTCATACTCCTCTTATTCCATCATTCTAGTAATCTTCATTTCCTTTGTCCAAAGAAAGTTGTTCAAGAACTGGACAGGTTTTTTAAAAAATGTTTTCTCGCAAAGTCTAATCTGCCCTTCCAATGCTTGAGATTTACCAGTGGTTTGCACTTGGTGTTAAACTCTTTATATATAAATTTACTTTGATGACATTTTCTCTTGATTGTAGACTTTGGCAGTGACAGGTCTACCACCCAGAGAGTGCTCTTGGTTTGGCTAAATGTTCTGAAAGGGGGTTTTCTTCACCAAGGAAAGAATTCTTCAATCAACCAGCACAGTTGTCTTCTGTGGTTTTCTATGCCTTCTGGTGTTACTGAGCTTACCAGTGCATTCTTTTATTTTAAGAATTTTCCAAATGGTTTATTTGACCACTCCTTGCATTTCTGCCATCTCTCTAAAGGGTTTGTTTTGTTTTCTCAGCCTAATGATGGCCTGTTTTTACTTGCATGGACAGCTATTTGGACCTCATAATGAGAGTTCCAGTGACAACTTCCAAATGCAAATTCCACACTTGGCATCAATTCCAGACCTTTTACCTGCTTATTAGTAAATGAAATAATGAGGGACCTGCTTCCACCTGGCTATGGAACAGCTTTCAGTCAAACGTCCAAATACCTCTTAGCCACTGAAATTGGAGAGACCATTTATAAAAATGGCTATCATTGCTAAACGGCTCATATGATATTTTTGGTAAACCCCTTAAATTAAAGCTGAATGTCTACACTTCAGTCACATGATGATTGCTTTGTTTCAAATCCATTGTGGTGGCGTACAGAGACAAAATTTATGACAACTGTGTCACAGTCCAAGCATATTTCAGCTTAATGTATCTTCTAGAGCAGTGGTTCTCAAAGTGTGGTCCCTAGACAACTGGTGTGCCACATGGGCTGTGGGCTGACCTGGTCATCATTCTTGGAAAAATTTCCTTCCTGAAAGAGAGCGAGCGAGAGAGAGAGGCTGGGAGCATACACTGATACAGCACGTCGCCACACAACCACCTGGATTGGGACCCGAGTGCAGCAGGTGACACCTCAGCACTACACTGGAACTATGTGAGGTTTTTTTTACGGTGGCTGAAATGCCAATCCTGCCACCAGCCACAAAGTTTTCCCTGTAAGTTGGTGAACCAGCTTGCAGGTTACCATCATATCCAGAATGAAGCAATTGTGGGTTAAGGGTAACTTGCTTAAGGGCCCGACAGAGTAGAGAGTCATTTTTGGTGTTTACGGGATTCGAACTGGCAACCTTCTGATTGATAACTTGAGTGTGCTTTCACTTAGGTCAACCAAATTTTGCATGCAAGTATTAGATAGAAAAACGTAGATTTCTATCAATTTTGGGGCTATTTTCACTAACCAGACATGGTACTTTATCATTTATAATTGCAGCTGCAGAGTCTGATTTATTCAACTTTACTTTTTATAATAATTGTTCAATATGTTATTAATTTGATTTGTTGTTGATGGTTCTTTAATGTACATAATATAATCATTGTCTTGTGGTTTACTCCTCAAATATCCATCCCCATATCTGAGTATACGAGAAAGTCCAGGAGAGATCACTCCTGATTTTTTTAATATAGTGTCTGTAGTTCCAAAATTTATAGTTTTTATTCCTCCAGGAAATTAACCCAATTAATTTAACCATCTATTATTATCTTCTTTGTATATTGGCATTTTCAGTAGAATTCCACACCTAGACATTTGAAGAGCTGCCTGCTTTTTTTTTTTTTCTTTAATTCTATCAATGTTTCTGTGCCGATTCTCGAGTTTCTTTGCATCAGCTGTAATGTGAGTGATGTTACTAGTGCACTGAATTCCCCTTCATTTTTAATATGTGGTACAGTTATGAATCTGAAATTGTTTTATTCCTTTTGGTCTTTTTCTGTTTCCAAGCTCTAATGAAGAAGTAATCAATCGCATAAGGTCAGGTGATAGATCCTTGTTTGATGCTGAAGTCCTGAAGCAACTTTTAAAACTTCTTCCTGAGAAGCATGAAGTGAGTAAAATAAATGTTTTTAGGTGGTTGTTATTATTATTATTATTATTATTATTTTATTTGTAAGTAAACCTGAAATGACAATTCAAGTCTCTCGACTCAAGATTGGGTGAGCAAAGCTGGGAGGAATTTTTATTTAACAATACAGGGTGGCATAGCGCGCATCCAGGCTAGTGCTGTACTTGAACCGTTGGACCGAATTCCTGGCTTGGGTGTCTTGGGGTGTGGAGTTTGAATATTTTTCTTGTGGCTAGTTTATGAATCCTCCAAGTCTTGACTTCCATCCTAAAATATGTTATATTTTGTGGAAACCAAAAAATTTGCCCAGTGTGACAATCGATTATTGCATAGACTTAATCATTCAGATTTTTATTATCTGTTTCCGTACTACATATCTGTTTGCCAGTTTGTGACTTTTTGCAGGTTTGTATATCTTTCGAGAGTGTTGCATGAACGCTACTGAATTTGCTTTGCTCTGAGTTTGTCAGAAATGCTTTGGGAACTTCACCAAACAGAACAAAATGCATTGGTTAATAAGGAAGGAGAAACTGAACTAGTTTTGAGGGGATTATTGCGATGCAATGAATTTAATTGTCCCAGAGGGACTGAGCTGATTTATGTGACGTGAGCTGTGAGGCAGTGTTGCTAACCACTGTGCTGACTGTGCCTCCCGCAGATAACAACATTTATAGAGTTAAATAGTGGAACTTTCAGATTACTTGCAGACAGTGACAACAGGAACAGGAGGCACGAGTTCGTTGGATTCAATGGCAGGCACTCATCTTTCTTGAACTGAAAGTATTTTGTTCACTGCCCCTGCCGACTACTCTAAAGTACATGAATTCCTCATACCTTCCTGTTTGTTTCCTCCCCTGCCCTGGGCTTCACTTTCTTGTTTAATGTCTGCTTTGTTCAATTTTGATTATTTTGTCTAATAATCTTATTTACTTAGCTAATGCATTTCTGTATCACATTTGTTATGTACCTTGTATTTTGTGGGTGATTTCCCCAAGAGGTGAGATCACCGACTCATCATTACCTGGGACTGCCGTCAACTGTATAAAGGCGAGGGTTTCCCACACTTCCCGGTGGTTTATTTGATTGCGCTAAGGAGTTAGTGAGTGTGTTGTGTGTCTCTGCTTAGTCTTAGTGAGTATTGAATTGCCTTGGATTAAGGTATTGGGACTTAGTTTGGATTGCCTTTGTTTTGTTTCGCCCTTTTTGTGCTCCACAGAGCTTCATGTTCTTTCAGAGCATTTTCGTTAAGAAGAATCTACATGACTCTTTGTTGCTAGCTGAGGTTTTTTGGCCCTCTACTGGGCATTTCTGGGATGGTTTGAGTCTTCAGGCTGGGATATACTTAACACTCGGAACCCTTCTGCACAAGTATTATGCCTGCCACTCGTTCCCAGCACCCTGAGCACGTCGTCAGGAATTAACGTGTGTTTGAGTTGCATTACCAGCAAAAATTTGGATGGCACTATGTGAAGGCCAGCCGGATTGCAGCTCCAACAGGATCAGTGCGCATGCTCCAGCGGTGAAGCAAATCATAAGGCTTAAATGCTGACATACAAAGGTATTCTTGGTACTTTTCATGCATGCAATACAAACATTGCATATTTCCCATGATAATGATGTGATGGATTTAAAGGTCTCACATACCGTCCTCTGTGTCTCTGTTGCCACCTTTTGTTTTGCACGAATTTTTATCTTCAACATCTTCCCACAACTCGCAGCACAGTGAAATCGGATGTTGTTTTCTCTCTGTGATTTCTCGCACTGTCACTTGATTGAATCCTCCAGATTTACATTAAGTTTAGTTCGTGCACTGCTTGTGTAGCCTCAGTTGTCTGCAAGCGTATGAGCTGAGTAACGCCAAGTATATCCCGGCCCTTGCGTGCTTGGGAATGCTCGAGAGTTTCGACTATTATAGCGAAAGGCTCACATGTTACACACGGGTCACATACAAGTCTGTACAAAAAGACGTTGCTTTAAGACCCAATGCATATTTCACACCAATGCACACTTCCAGTTCTCTTCTGCATGAATGTTTTGTACCTTAATGTATTTTTTAAGTTTTCCTCTAATTTTTAGCATACCAGTTAAACAGTTGTTCTTCAGTCCATAACGGAAGAAAAATTTCATCCAGTTGATCCAGCAAACTACTAGGATCAGCGCTATGTACTTGAGAGGTCTGTCCCCACTAAGATGGGCTGCTACAGCTCTTTGATGTCTTGCTGGCCTCACAAAGCATCATGGGGTTGTGGGGGCAGTTTGTCTAAGTTGGAGCAACAAATTTTCCAGAATGTTTTTAGGGAACCAAACAAATGACCTGAGAAAAATGTTTTGTCGCATATTGCCGACCAACGGTAATACGCTAGCAGACAGGGTTGAAACAGGATTAGCGTGTTTTCCAAAATAACACAAAACAATGACTTAAGAGTTGGAAAGGCCTGTGGTGTCCTCCCATTGGTGACCCCCAGCCCCTGAGAAATTACCTGCTCACCTCTGAGGATTTTTCAGTGTTTTGTTTCTTTATTGAAGGCTCAACTTGAAATTGAATGATGGTGTTTTTTTAATGCTTGTCTCTTCTTTCATGAATAAGTTTCTTGTTCTGAACTTGTTTTCTTATTTTTTTGTAATAGATTGAAAATTTGAAGTCTTTCCAAGGAGAGCAAGATAAACTTGCAAATGCAGACAGGTTTTACCATCAGCTCTTAGCCGTGTCATGGTAAGAGTTTAATACTCGATGCACAAGAGTGCTCATGCTTTATGCTTAGGTGGGATCCTTTCTGTGTGTGATAGGAATTCTCTCCCGAGACGCATGTGGGATTTTTACATTTAGACCCGTGGTTGTTTACTGATTTACCATTATGGGGCCCCTTTAACGTTTCAAGACAGTTGCATGGCCCACCTCCCATTCTTTTGCCTGTATTTGTGCACAAGGGTGTGTGTCCTTGGTGTTGTGGCCACTCGCCTTTCTAAAAGCTTTTTAAGGACTCCTGAGATCTGTTGAGTGGCAGCGTGACGTGACATCCTCTTGGTCAGCACTGGTTTTGAGTTAGCGCTGATTAACCACAGGTATTACTAAGAAAACATAGGCATGGAAAATCAGTGACAGGCCATGTAATTTCAAGGTTTTCAAGATCTTTGCAAGTTCAAGCAGAACTTGAATGAATTAAACACAGTATATGGAGATACAAGGAATATGAAAGCCATGTTTATAATTTCATTAGTTATTTTCCGACCCCATCTCTATATGAGGTGAGTCACAAAAAATAACCGGATTGGTAAAAAAAACATTTATTGATGAATTACAGCATTCTAAACATTGTCACCTTCTATATGAACTTTTGTAATGTGACGGTCTTTGTGCAAAATGTGTCTCACTGATTCCCTGTCAATACCGGCCAATTCTGAGATAGCCCGAACACCTTGGCGACGATCATTTCAAACAATCTGATTCACCGTTTTGATGTTTTCATCTGTCCGAGACAAGCGTGGGCGACCTGAGCGTTGACCGTCTTTCACATTTTCGTGTCCTTCCTTGAAACGTTTGTGCCACTCAGAAACTTGTGTGTGAAACAAACTGTTATCACTGTACACCGTTTTTATCATTTCATAAGTTTCTGTGGCTGTTTTGTTCAATTTCGCAAGAAATTTGATGTTGATTCCCTGTTTTTTTTTTTTTTTCCACCCAACATTATAGCGGCCTCTCATGCAGTGATTGTTGTGCTATTCACAGGATATACCGACAATATATATATTGTCGGTTTGAAAGGGCGTGTAGGAGGGGATATAGTTCTATGATTCACATCCGGCTGACCTCCATACGATTTTCCAGGAAAGTCCCAAGCCCAGTCCGGTTATTTTTGTGCCTCACCTCGTGTACATACTGTACATATATACGTATATATAATCCAACGTCTGTATGTCTGTCCGCTTTAAACAAGAGAACTACTTAACAGATTTAGATTGGGTTTTTTTCTGTCATTTGCTTGAACATTCCAGTTGATTTTGCGACTTCTGTAATTGTGCTAAGAATCGTAGTTCGCTTGCAGGAGTGACATATTCATTTTAATATGAGACAGAGGCTGTGGGCCGAGGGGAGGAGGAAGCATGACATCAGGAGTGGGGAGCCGGGCATAGTCTTCCTTACTGTCCTGTTTCACTACTACGTGGGCGAAGCCACAGGGGTTGGCTAGTATATTTTAATACAGATATGCAAATAAATATGCATTCCAAAATATTGTAGGTAGTTATGAATTGTTAGTTTGCACCGAAACAAAGTTAATGTCCCCAAGATAAGTATCTTGTCTGACTGATGGTGCCTTGCACGCCTTTGCTTATTGTTCTTTGTCTCTCATTTTACAACGTCTAGCTATCAGCTAAGGATTGAGTGCATGCTACTCTGTGAAGATACAGCGTCATTGTTGGAAACGCTGAAGCCAAAGGCAGCACGAGTTGACACCGCCTGCAACAGTAAGTGTCCCCTCACTAATGACAGACTACAAATCCCTTCTAGTTTGGTGTGAAGGCTTGCCCAAGTGTTTATCATGCAGAGTTCTTCTGGGGTTCAGCAGAATTAGGAACATTTATCCTGCAATATGGTTTGTAACTTTGCACCCAAATAACAGAGGAGAGTCACCCGCTTACAGCTATGAACTTTCTGGAACTTGTTGGGTTTTTACATTAAGAATCCTAAAATGGTGGTCTGATTTTCAACTAAGTCACAATAACAGACAAATGCAGTCTCCCTAAACTCATAACGGAAACACTTTAGCCGACAATGAATGCTTTGTCTAAACCATATTCGCAGGCCGGACAGTGTAAAGTATGTGAGTTCTTGTCTTTAATATCTGGTTAAACTTTTTTGAGCATCAGTAACCTTTGCCAAATGTTTCCCACAGCTGCTGATCAAACTTGCACAAATCCTTACCAAGTCCTTTCCTTTCACTGCAGTTCCTGAGATTCCTTGTGTGACCATGCTATGACATTTTGATGGTGTCGATGTCCGGACAGTGACTTATCCATTCCATGCTCTCGATTTTCTTTTGTTTAAACCATTCTGTTGATTTACTCCTGTTGTTACAGGTCATTGTCTTTTTTTTGTATCATGTTGTTAAACTTTAGGTGATGGACTTCTACTTCGATGTTTTCTTGACCAATATCCGGATGCAATTTTGAGTTCATTGTTCCATCTGTGCTGGCAAGGTGTCCAGGTCCCAAGGCAGCAAAGCAGCCCCAAACTGTGGTGCTTAATTCATTAATCATTCATCACATTTAGGATGAGGTTTCGGTTGGCTGCTTTTCTTCCTCCAAATGTCTTTATGCTAAAGATGTCAACTTTGTCTCATTTGTCTAATTGACATTGACTGTGAAATGCCCAGATGGTAGTTTTAGGAATCTGAGCCATGTAGCAGTGAAGACTGGTGTTCTTTGGTGTTTCTGTTATAGTGGACAGAGATTTGGTCAAATGCAGGATGTTTCTTCTGGTAATCTGCTGGTTTCGTTTTTCACCTCCTGCATGCTTATCTCTTAGAGTGACCTTTCAAGGATGTCCACCCTGGGGGAGAGCAGCAAAAGTGCTAACAGTTGCTGCTGTAGATTGGTAACCATCCCAGCCTTTCCATTGTAGCCTTTTTCTTCTTTGCACAACTTGCTTTTCCAAGGTCCTCTATTTCTCAGTTTGTTGAGAAGAAGCAGGCACTGTTGGTCACCAAATGTTTGTGTCTTAATTTATTGCACCTCCGTGCCCATCTCATTGATCAGAATACCAGACTCCAGTTCGCCTGCAGGGTTACAACCTAAACTGTGAAGGTTTAAGCAATGTGTTCATTGTTGATAAGGCAAAATGCAGTTGTTTGTGTATTAGTAGTTGAAGATGATTCGGTTTATGAAGGGTTATGAAGAAATAAGGCAGAAATAATCCAGGGAATTCCAAAGTTTTTTGCATCTGTATGTCCTCCACTGCTAGGTTGGTCACCATGTGAAGGACGGAAGACTAAACAGATGAGAACAGACCAGGCATAGACATCAGTTTGGAACACTTTGATAGACGTCTCCATCTAGTTGTAACTCAGCAAGCACACTTCATCACAAAAATAGTGTAATAAAACGGTCTGGCATTGGTGGAGACCTTGTTGGTGAGCACTCTGAGAACTTAATTTGTACTGACATGGCTTCTCATTCAAAATATTTACCCTGGGAAACAAAATCAAATTCCTTGGAGTGCACCTTTGGGGCCTTTTACCCTAAACTCTATATTGACATTGGTGAGCTGTACTGCTCTGCATGGATAACCTTTGCAGGAGGTATTTATCTGAAATAAAGTCATGGCTTGTTTATTTTGCAGGTCTGTTGGAGAGCACCAGGCTGCCAAGCTTCTGCAAGTTGATTCTTACAGTTGGAAACTTCCTTAACTATGTAAGTCAGTGATTCTTAACCTTTTTTTTTTTTTTTAGCCACAGGCCCCATTAAAAATCTGATGAAAGCTATGGACCCCCTTCCCCAGAAATATTCACACACACTTGCATGTGCATTTCTCCGTACTGTACCCTCATGTGCACACATCACGTTTCAGCCAGCCACACTTGAAAGAAATTGTGGTCAATTAATCCTCACCAGTATAAGAGAAGATAATCAAGCCGTGGTAAACCGTGCAATATGAGAATTCGCACAAGATGCCAGTCGTGCAGAGAATGATGACACGCATCTACATGGTAAACATGGGCCAAAGGCAAGTCAAGAGACGCAGAAAGGTTGGCACTGTAAGCAGTGGCAGGGGGCATTTTCTTTCATTTCTTTCAATGGGATACAGTTGATTGGGACAAGGGGGTTTGGGGGGCTGTATGGTGACTGCTATTTTTCTTGCATGTTATTTTTCTCACGAATATGTAACTCTTGCATTAGGCTTAGGTGAGAAATACTTGCGAGAAAAATGATGATGAGAGACGTAATGTGCAAGAAAAATCACGCAAGAAAAATCAACGGTACCGGGCTATATAGTGAATATAAATGTTCATTTTTACCTTACCCTCACAGACCCCCTGAAACCCACTCATGAACCCCCTAGGGACCCCAGGTTAAGAACCCCTGATGTAAGTATTCAACGGAACATAAAAAGATTAGGCCCCACAGACACAAAATCTGATGCTCTGTCTTCTTTCCCTAGCATTCGTTAATTTTATATTTTTTCTTTAACTAAAAAGTAATTTATTCTGCTTTAAAATGTGCTTCAGTTTTATGTCTTTATCTCGTGTTTGTTTAAGCATATAATTCTCTCCATATTTCCAGTTTTTTGAACCTTCACCAGTGATCCTTTTAGCTTTAAAATCTTTAGTCAAAGGCGATGTTGGTACCTTATGCAGTTGGATTTGGTCCCAGATAACTACAGTCAGGTCCATAGGTATTTGGACAGTGTCAATTTTCATAATTTTGTCTCTGTATACCACCACAACAGATTTGAAATAAAGAGATTATTATGTGAATGAAGTGTAGATTTTCAGGTTTTAAGGGTTTACCAAAAACATTGCATGAGCCATTTAAGAATGACAGCCATTTTTATTCATGGTCCCTCTATTTTCAGGAGCTCAAAAGTATTTGGACAAACAAAAATAATTAAATATAATGACCATTTTCAATGTTTGGTTGACATCCCTTTAGTCAACGGCTGGCTGAAGTCTGAACCCATGGCAATCTCCAAATACTGGGTTCTCACCCAAGTGAAACTATGCCAGGCCTTTACTGCAGCCATCTTCAGTTGTTGCTTGTTTGTTGGACTTTCTGCCATCAGTTTTGTTTTCAGCAAGTGAAATGTGTGTCTAACTGGGTTGAGGTCTGTTGACCGACTTGGCCTTTGAAGAATCTTCCACTACTTTGCATTGAAAAGAACTTAGTTTGCTTTTGTAGGATAATTGTGTCACTGCCCAAATACTTGTGACCTGACTGTAAGTAGGCCATCGAGAGGGACCACTTCCGATTATTTTGCGTCACATTAAATGACAGTCTTAGGGCATGAAAATAGAGGTCCTCATGTGTTTTTTCTCTCCAATTAGTTACATATAAAATTTTAAAAGATTTAAAGAGGCAAATGTGTCCCAATTATTGAAAAAATTTGGTAGTTTGTACATCAGTTAAATTTCTTTTGTTTTATTTGCAGAAACCTCAAAGTTTAATTTAAATAAGTTAAAGCCTTCTGGCCAGCTGTACATGACAGAATCTATTCCTGGTAGTCGTCGTCCTGTTATAGTGTATCTACAGAGTACAGTATGTGCTTACATTTCAGTCAGTCAGTAATTTTCAAGCCCACTTAGTCCTCAACATCATTGTGGGGGTCTTGCTGGAGCATATCCTGGCTAGCATACAGTACGGTGCAAGGAAGGAACAAACCCTGGACAGGGCAAACACACACACACACACACACACACACACTCGGGGTAAATCCACCTAACCTGCATGGCTTTGGGCGGGGGGAACCCTGGTCTCCTTACGGTGAGGCAGCAGCACTAAAACTGTGCCACTGTGCCGCTCCGCTTACATTGCAGTTAAATATATTTTTAAATTGATGTGCAAAACTCCAGACTCAGGTGCCTGAAATAATAAAACTTAAAATGTATAAAGATGTGTATTATGGTAAATGATTTGTTTGCCTGCTATAGCTGAATGTTCCTGAAGTTACCAGGAGTTTTAAACATGTTTGTTTACAGTATTTTTGTCATAGGGAGTGTTATTGTGAGTCATGGTACAAAGTTTTAATTTTAGGCAGTCTGTTAAAAATGTCTATTTTAAAGGATGTAAGATAGTATCTATCCATCTACTATCCCACCCGCTATATCCTAACCACAGGGTCACGGGGGTCTGCTGGAGCCAATCCCAGCCAACACAGGGCGTAAGGCAGGAAACAAAATCCTGGGCAGGGCGCCAGCCCACCGCAGGGCACACACACACACACACACACACACACACACACACACTAGGGACAATTTAGGACCGCCAATGCGCCTAACCTGCATGTCTTTGGACTATGGAAGGAAACCAATGCAGACATGGGGGGAACATGCAAACTCCACGCAGGGAGGACCTGGGAAGCGAACCCAGTCTCCTTACTGCGAGGCAGCAGCACTACCACCGTGCCACCATCACTAACATTATTAAGGAATTTATTCCCCATGTGAACTGCCAATGATGCTTTCAAAAAGTTAAATAAAAATGCATCACCTGTGAACGTGTTGCACTTCTTGCTGTAGCGATATTATTTGCCCTTAAACCTCAAAAAATCATATTTTTTTTACTTTGATGCTGTAGCTTATCTGTTTGTATTCATGTCAAGTGATATTCACAGTAAGGCTTTGTTTGTGGTATTAAGAAAAAAAACAAACGAATGAATGGAGTTATTTACCATAAAAGGCACAAACTGTATTTATTTTCCTTTATGTTGTTGGCAGGTTTATGCCAAGTATTTTTCAAAACGCACATGCACTGTATAATTGCTCCTTCATGTGGTTCCATTCCTAAGTGAGCGTGATCCAAAGAGTAGGCTTCATTATGAGCTCCGGCAGACGCAGAAGAGCCAGTGCAGTGACTTAAGCTTTTTTGAAGTTCTGTTGTTTGCATTTTTCTGTCTCTTTAATCGCATTTTGTAGTGAGTGCCGCCCCACGGTGGTTTAGTAATGCAGTCTGGGTTTTTCTTTACTGGATGGTCCAGTCGAGGTCTGGTGATAACTCTTTGGTGGCGACTGTCCTTTCAATTTGGTGATGAGGCCTCTCTGTCCAAACAATCATTCTGTTCTCCCAGCTTGTCCTTGCTGCTCTCGCACATGTTCAGATAGTACTCGCCTGCTTTCCCACCGTAATCCCAGGCGTATTGACCTTGCATGAAGTCCTCTTTGTCTCGGAGGAAGCACGATTACCTTGGTAACATCTTGATTTGTTGATGATAAAAAAGAACCCTGACGTAAATGCCACTGCACATACACCCCCGCACAATGTGACATGTATGAAAAGGAATCGGATGGCTGCAGAAATTCAGTGCCATTTCATTGTCAAGGAAGCTTTTTGAACAAATGTCTGATTATGTAAGTGCTGAAGGTTATTTGACATACTAAGCTTAAGAGATGAAGCTGAGCTTACAAAATGGACCTGGTCACTAGAGGAGACTCTGAACAGAGAAGAGAAACACACATTTATAGAAAAGTAGATGCTGCAGTCTTCAAACACTTAGCTATCTCACCTGCACTGCCTACCTGCGTGCCTGCGGTTCTACAAAATGTTTAAAATATGGCAGGCATCTTTGCTATTTTAATACCAATGCAAGCTTTTTGTTTCTGTTTCTAGATGGCTGACTTGCTAGAAGTGCTTAAGGCTGTGCACAAACTCGCGCCCACTCTGTTTGTCATATTCTAATGTACACTACCGGTCAAAGGTTTTTAGAACACTTGAGTTTTTTTGGAAATGCACACAGTTTAATGTTTTATGAAATCAAGGCAAAGAACAAATAAATAGTGGCAAATAAAATAAGTCAAGGAATCAAGAAGTGTACAAAATGTTGTTCCAATTTTTGATTCATTAGAGTACTCTGCACCTTTTAGTGCTATAATGACCAAACTGTGGGACCCCTTTTGATTCAGAATGCCAGTCACTCTACAAGTCACCAGCTCTGCCTCCAGCAATAGACCCCCAGACCCCAACGCAGTCCCTCCTATATGACTGACAGTCGGTGTCACACACTGAGGAGTCATCCTGTCACAAACTCGAGACCCTGTGCGATGAACCGAAGATTTCAGATTTGG
Organism: Polypterus senegalus; assembly: GCF_016835505.1. Taxonomy (NCBI): domain Eukaryota; kingdom Metazoa; phylum Chordata; class Cladistia; order Polypteriformes; family Polypteridae; genus Polypterus; species Polypterus senegalus. The sequence continues at coordinate 52,945,707 of NC_053171.1, forward strand.
ATTCATTGGTCCATAGCCATAAGACTGTCTTCCAGTCTGCAGTAGTCCATAGCTGGTATTTCAAGGCCCTGTGTTGTCCTTCAATGAATGGCTTTCTTCCTGCCTCTCACCCTGTCAGACCTGCAGCACAAAGTCTCCTCTTCTTGCTTTTGTTAACCTGCACTGTTAAACTGTTGTGCTCTGAGGCGCTGGTGACCCTCAGAAACTTGTCTTCTGATTGGCTGGTGGCTTTGGCTCTGCCAGATCTCTTCCTATCCGAGTTTCTTCCAATTTCCAGTGGCCTTTGGATTGTGTAGGACACCACTGGACTCACTGACACTTGGATTTTCTCTCTAGGGGTAATAATTCTCTGTCTCATTTAATTTATTTGCTGTTTTCTTGCCATTATCACTGTAATATTGTCCAAGTCATACTTCAGAGGGTGCAGTAACACAGTCTGTGCCAACTCTGCTTTAAGACACACAGAGGGTTTTTTAAGTAATCAACAGGAGTTGGGACCCCTGTGCAAATTGTTTGCTTCAACTTGCTAGGCTCCATGAACTTTAACTGCTGCAGCACATCTGTAGGTTGTAATCTATTAGTTGTTCCCTGGAGAAGGCCCATTTGTAATATTCTGATATTTCCCTTTTTTCGTTTTTTGCTGACCTAAACTTTAAATTTAATCCTCTGGCAGTTTACTGCTTACCTTTTCGCCATTTTAGGTCATTCATTGCATTTCAACTGATTTAATTTGAAGAGAAACTGGAAAAACTGAAGTGTTTAGAACACTTGAGTTTTTATGGAAATGCATGCAGTTTAATGTTTCATGAAATCAAGGCAAAGAACAAATAAACAGCAGCAAGTAAAAAATTAGTCAAGGAATAATTAAGGGTACAAAATTGTTCTCAAATCTTTGATTCATCAGAGTAGCCTCTGCACCTTTTGCTGATCTAACAGCCAAACTGTGGTACCCCTTTTGATTCAGAATGCCAGTCACTCTGTGCCAGTCACCAACTTGGCCACTAGCAAAAGACTGACAGCTGGTGTCACGCACTATGGAACCATTATTTTACCAACTCAACACCCTGTGTGATGAACCAAAGATCTAAAATTTTGATTCATCAGTCCATAAGACTTTCAGTCTGTATGGTCCACAGCTGGTATTTCAAGGCCCTGTGTTGTCCTTCAATGAATGGCTTTCTTCCTGCCACTCGCCCTGTCAGACCTGCAGCACAAAGTGTCCTCTTCACAATAGAATTTTTTTATTGTTTCAATTGCAAATGAATATTTGAAGGCTGACACTACTGGATATGTTTTTAGGCCCCCAATAATTGCTCGAAGTTGGGACCCTAAATCCTGTCCGGTCTCGCTTTAATTGATTTTGTGATGCTTTTTCTTTTTAAATCTATTTAACATGGTTGAGGAACACTTAAAAGGTCTCGGCCCCCAAGAGGCCCCATAATCTCAAATCGGCAACATTCTTTTTGGACTTGGACTAGTACTAATATCTCTCTATTATAAAAGAAAATCCTGGGATGAGACTTTCTCTGAGATAATTTCAGGTCCCACAAAACAAGACTTTTTGGCAAGAGAGTTTGACAAGTCCCACCCTCCTCTCAAACATTTACAACCACGGCCATGGTCCAATCACTTCTCATTCATGTGAACGTCGTAAAGAGGTTCAAAAAAGTGGTACGATACACATGCAGAGCAGGTTAGAGATTATGAAAGTACTAAAATTTGAAAGTCTCAAAAAACTGATAGTAAAGATCGCATTGGCACTAACAAAAGGAAATTATAACTCTGTGAAATAACGGAACAGCGAAAAGAGATCAAATATATGGACATAGGTGATATGACAGAAATATTTAGATATTGTCTGGCTTTAAAGTTTAAGTCAGGGACTCGTAGATTGCCTAATTTGTTTTGCCATCAGGGAAAAGTAGCGTTTCTTCCCAACGAAGAGACGTTTCTGCGAGAATGAAAAGATTTGTTGTTTGTTGAAAGTGAAATCCACAAAGTGAGTGACAGAGACGTGAAGTGGCTGGCAGGCTGGGGAGGTTGGCGAGCGAAGCGAGCAGGGTGCAAAGCCCCCTAGTATTTCTAAATAGATAAAATGATACTACTAAGACTTTACAGAAGATCAAGTAAAAAAGAAATAAACCCCTAAAGCACACAAGTACGTGTGGCTTGGGAAATAAGGGAGTTGTTGCTGTCTAGTAACAGGTTTGTAGGTGGGAGTGCGATGGATCAGTCTGTGGTCCAATTTGCCCAGTGGTATCGCAAATTTGCATTTAAAGGCATCTTTAACATTGAAATAAAGAAGGTCCAGCTTCTTGTGTTGACCGTTAGAACATGACATGGACTGATTGAAGTTTGTAATTGTTCCTTCCAAAGTCGCCCCCATATTCAGAATGATTCATCATAAGAGGATTGATAACCGAGTGAATCCCAGTGTCCCCAGGGAGGAATATAAACTTAAATTAGATCATCCTTACTAATCTATCTTGGTAGTGTAGACAGTTTTGAACCGCCAGAATTTCACTTTCTGCATCACACATCTTAGATTAATTAGGTTTAGCAGGCTCGCTTTTACACCTTTGCTAATTCACATAGATGTCGAGTCCCCCTGCTGCATTTTTTCCACTCTGTCTGATCATATTGGGCAAAACCCATCCAGCATGAAAATAGTGTCTAAGGTAAGACGTTTAAACCAGTTTTCCAAAATGCCACTACCTAGAGGAACTGTGACTCACTGAGAAGGTTGACTGTTAATCCATCTTATTTGAAAGCGATCGCACTTGCCTCATTTTATAGAGGCAGGCCAGTTCGGATTCTTGCCACTTTATGCCACTTTACCCCACTTCTTCACCCCTTTCATCCTTGGACGCAGAGCTCCCCAACGTCATGTTTCAGCCAGATGGGTCAGATTTCTTATTCATGTTTGCTTTGTTCATTTTTCATGTTAACCTTTTTGATTGATTAGCTGTCTATGCATGATTGTGTGCAGTTTGTTTTGAGGGTGGTCCTCCAAGAGTTGGGGTCACCTGCCCATCACTGTGAAGGAACTGAACTCCGCCCAAAAAAGGCTGAGGAATCCCACAGTCTCTTGAGGTGGTGTTGACTTTCTGTGCTTTTGTCAATTGCTAGGTTTTTGACTGTTTTATGTATTGGGACTTGTTTGCCTTCTCAGATGTCCCCTGCTTCACCTTTTGTGCTCTTTTGGCCTTCACTGTTTTCAGAGTATTTTTTGGGTTAACTAATCTCATTTGTTAAAATTCTACATTTGCCCTTTTCATCACTAGCCAAAGTTTTGATGGGTTTCCTCCCCCCTAGTGAGCATTTTCACACATTTTGGGACTTCTGTGCTTAGGAACAGCGCTGATCGTTCCTTTAGGTGACATTGACAGATGCCGAGGATGCATCAATAGAGGAGCGCAATTTGTACAAGTTAATGGGCGCTGGGTCTGAAAACTGAGGGGTGCTGTTTATGAAATGTAGTGGCACATGCTCTGGAATGCCCCCTCCCCTCTACCGCAGTATTATAGACACTTGAGCGATGCCATTTTCACTCAAGGGACCCATGCTCCAGATATTAAGGGGGTCCAGAAACCAAGGGGTGCCATTTATGTAACTCTGGACCTTTTATGAAGAACCCCACCATCAGTGCTATGGACACCCAGGGCTGCTGTCTTGATAACACAAAGGGCATGTGACCCTGGCACCAAACATGACCCCGCTGCCCGTCTAGAGCTACATGTGGGCATAGACCGACACTACTTAGTAACCCCATGTTGAAAACACAAGTGTTAATAATCACACGAGTACCACTTGACTATGGGAAGATTTAATACAGCCCATTTTGTAGTACTCCGAGCCTCTTCACATTTGTAGATGTTTCAGACGTTAAAATGACCTTCAAATCCTCTTCTCTCACCCTGTGTTGACTCTCAGGGCTGCAACTAGTCCAAAAGGCAGCGGAGATGAGCCCGCTTGGGTTTGCAAAGAGAGCAGCGTATCGTATTTAAAAAACAATTTATAAATTTCAAGTGAAAAACCAAATCACATCTTCTGTTAACATTAATACATTGTATTAAAAAGAAAATAAAACGTTATACATCTGTATCAGGCTGCCACTTAACTGTGGTCCAAATTCATTTTGTTTAATATAACGTTTGGCTATTGCTACACATCAGTACCTTTTATGTTTTGCTTGGGTACTGCTAAATATTAAAAAAAAAAAAAAAAAGAAGAAGAAATCAAGCTCCCAGAATCCATCACTTTCAATATGACTCTCCTGTAACACAATCACTTGAAGTGGACCAAATATCTGATAACAGGGACAGCAGGCACTGCTTCCTTCAGTTGCGTGTTCTCCTGTATTACCTAACAGATGGCATTTCAGAAGGGGTTGGCAGTTAAATTTGCATTTTAGACACACGGTGGGCGGCACGGTGGCACAGTGGGTAGCACTGCTGCCTCGCAGTTAGGAGACCTGGGGTCGCTTCCCGGGTCCTCCCTGCGTGGAGTTTGCATGTTCTCCTCCGGCTATTCCGGTTTCCTCCCACAGTCCAAAGACATGCAGGTTAGATGCATTGGCAATTCTAAATTGTCCTGTGTGTGTGTGCGCAATGTTGTGGACTGTTTTCTGTCCTTAAAGAAAAACTAACCTCGTAATCAAGCACTCCAACTTCATTTGAAACGTGTGAGATCTTTGGCAGCATACAACTTGGTGCTAATGAAGTCCGTGACCTCAAAATGATGAAGTGAAACAGAAGCACCTGTGTAGCGGGGATAAAACTGGGCAGGAACAATCAGAAATGTGGTGGTTGAGGTAGATTTGGCAGTTTAACTTGTAAATATGACAACATGGCAGGAGTAAGCCTGGTGACAAGACACAAGGTGCTTATCCTTCATTGTCCAAATCTCTTCCAAGCAGGCAGGTGTTTCCAGGTGTGATGTCCAGGCTCCTCTTCAGGAAAATCAACATTGAGGATCAGAAATACAGGGGTCAACCAGAGAAACTGTGTGTAGAAAACAAGGAATGCATCAACTTTACTTCCCTTTGAAATCCAAAAGATGTCCAGCAGTCTGAAGTGGTCTTATCAGGCACGATCTTCACGTAACAGTTGTAACCAAAAAAAAAAAAAACAAACAAAACATTTTTTCAATTAAGAAATAAAGGCAAATGACTCCCCTAGTCCCAAAAATACCAGGACCTGTGCAGAAAAATGAAAGAAGGTGCTCTGGACCGAGGAGTCAAAATTTGAAACTTTTGTCTGTAACTGAAGGCAGTTTGTCCTCCTGTAAATGCATGTCTGCAGACCGTGTGTAAAATTTGATCAAAACTGAATGTTAAGTAGAGCAGACTGGTTTTTTATCTATTAGGGAGGCTTCTGATTGGCCCCAACATCATGACCCCATTTACACAGCCAAAATCATAAAATGAGGTACAGGGTATCTTGCACCGGTGGTATGGCCATCACAGAGTTCTGATCTCCACCTCAGATCGCCAAAGAATGACGTGGAACTGGAGTGAAGGAGCAAGAGGAAGGTCAGGAACTGCATGATAGTGGGCCAATCAGTAAAGGGTGGGAATGCCAAATGTTTACTACTTTTGAAGTTTTCCGTTGTCCACATTTTCCAGGAAGTTTTATCAATTAATAAAAAATTATTGCTGGCACAATTTTTGATAGCTTTCCTGCATCACATCAATTTTTTCATACTTTTTCACAGTACCACATAAAAACAATTTAACCAAATCCAACCAGTGTCCTCCATAATGTTGGGAACAAAGGCATTTGATTTCTCCCTCTGCTCCGCGGTTTACAATTACAAATCAAACGATTCAGACATCATGATTAAAGTGCACATTGCTGTTGTTGAAGTTGAAGTGACAATACTTTATCTATTGTACGTGATCCCCCCCCCGACCCCCCCATATCAGGGAACCATAATGTTTGGTCACAGCAATGGCAGGTCTATTAAAGCCATTGTCGTATTTAGGACTTAGTCACATATCCCTTGCATGTATTGACTACGGACATCACAAGGTGCTGAGGGACTTCTCTGGTGATCCACTGCCATGTCTTTAATGCAGCCATTCTCTGCTCCTGCTTGTTTCGAGGGTCTTGTTCCCATAAGTTTGCTCTTCAGCACATGGAAGGCCTGCTCAGTTAGATTTAAATTGGGTGGCTGGTTTGGCCATTCAAGAATTTTCCATTTTTTAGCTTTGATAAACTCCTGTGTTGCTTCAGAGTATGTTTGGCTCATTATCTTGTTGGAGGATGAAGCACCGTCAATGCGTTCCGAGGCCTGTACTGGAACTTAAGCAGATCAGATGTTTCTCTACAACGCAGAATTCCTTGTACTACTGCCATCAGCAGTCACATCATCAATGAAGAAAAGTGTACCAGGACCTGTGGCAACCACACATGTGTAAGCCATAACACTCCCACCACCATGTTTAACAGAGAAGGTGGTCTGTTGTGGATCTCGTGCAGTTCCTTTTGGTCTCCACACTTTGCTCTCACCCTTCACTCTGATGAGGTTCATCTTTGTCTCGTCTGTCCACAAGACCTTTCTCCAGAATTCTGCAGACTCTTAAGTCCTTTTTCACAAACTGTAATCTGGCCATCCTGTTTTTGTGACTTAAATAGTGGTCTACATCTTGCAGTGTGGCCTCTGTACTTCCACTCATGAAGACTTCTGCGGATAGTTATCTCTGACACACGGACACACACATTCACATCTGCCTCCTGTTTCTGATCTGTCAGACTGGAGTTGGAGTGGGCTTTTTCTTGACCACAGTGAGGATTCTTCTGTCATCAGCAGTTGAGGTCTTCTGTGGCCTACCAGTTCCTTTGTGATCACTAACCACACCGGTGTGTTCTTTCTTCTTCATGATATTCTAGACAGTTGATTTTGGCCATCCTAAGGTTTTATTGATGTCTCTGATAGTTTTATTCTTGTTTATCAGCCTTCTAATGGCTTCTTTGACTTTCATTGGCACAGCTCTTGTCCTCATGTTGAACATTGGCAACAACAGACCGCAAAGAATAGGAACAAGCTGAGGTACAGTATGATATGAAACACACCTGAGGAATTACAAACACCTGTGACGCCAATTGTCCCAAATATTATGGAACTCTGAAATGGGGGGACTGTGTAGAAACAGTGTTGTGATTTCTGCATGGTGGCACCAAAGTGAATGTAAATACAGTGTGCATTTCAATCGCAATGTCTGAATGGTTTGATTTGCAATTTTAAACTGTGGAGCAGAGAATCAAGGAAGAACATGTGTTTGTCCCAAGCATCATGGAGGGAACTGTATAAAACATTTGCTGAAAAAAAGAGAAACTGCTAGAGGCTTGACTGTTGATGTTGGTGATGAGCAAGTCCAGAAGGAGGACAGGTTGCTAGTTAGGCCTTTTGCTGCTTCACTCTTCATTAGAAGTCGTCGGTTTGTGTAATTCTGTTTACTGGGAATGTTGCCAGAGGACACTTTTCCAATTAAACTATTTTATATAACACTTTTATCAGCCACATTTCTGCAGCAGGTGCCACTTCCCAAGTCACTCTGTGTCCTTGAACTGTGAGTACCTTCAGAAGTGCTTTATGTAACACTCGAGAATATATTTAGTACGAGCACCGGCTAAGAAGGCGCTCTGAAACTGAAATTGATTGTAATTTAAGGTAGACACTGGTTTTTTCTTTGGTCCACCAGTAAAAATGAAAGTGCTGATCCCCTGTCTCTCTTTTCCTAAGGCAGCACGGTTTGTTCTCCTGTATTAAAGCTTTCACTTTAATGCAGTTAGTCACGCTAAAAGCTGACACGGTGAGTAGGAGTAATTGCTGCAGCAGTTTCTCTTCAGAAGATGAGTCACCAGGCCTGAATGAAGCTGTACAAAGGAGGCTAAAATTGAGCTTCTCGGAAAGATAATTAGGAATTGTATAATACAGATTTGCATTACGGCATAACTCCATTAAAATGAGGATTCTGTCGGTGGGACTTGCCAGAACAACCAGTTCTGCTTCTGGAACAAGCAAATGCAACTGATGGGTACGATTTTAAAATGTAAAGAAAGATTTTGGCCTGTACCAAGTTGTTTAATCTGTTCAGAGTTTTAGAAAGTGAGGAGATTCACCATTGGAAGCACAAACCCATTTTCTTTTGAAAATTAAAATCCAAACTAAAAGGTGTAGAGATTGACTCAAGCTGCATGTCGGTGGAGGTGTGGGAGGAAAACCCAAGCACAGGGAGAATTTATAAAAATGTATAAAACCCAGGATGCTCTGAGCTCTGTGCCACAAGGCTGACAAATGTACAGTTTAATTCATACTGCGCATTCACAGATGTGAGTGTTTGTGGAACAAAATAACAAAAATCATTGATTTGCCTCTTGAAGTCCATTTTTAGTAGATGCCACTTTTTCCATTTTTTCCCCATTCTTCTTTACAAAACTGCTCAAGCTCTGTCAGGGGTCATGGTGATCGATAGTGAGCAGCAAGTTCAGCCTCAAATTCTCAATTGGACTGAGATCTGGACTCTGACTTGGCTACTCCTAGATGGTCACAGGATTGTTTTGAAGCCATTCCTATGTCACTTAAGCTTTATGTTTTGAGGCTGGTTTCTTCTCCCACGATGTAGGCTTCTTGCACACTTCATCACGTTTCCCTCCAGAATATCTTTGTATTTTCCGGAGTTCATTTTTACCTTCCCGAGTCTTCTAGGACCTGCTGCAGAGAAGCATCTACAGAGCTTGATGCTGGCAGCACCATACTTCACAGTGAGGATGGTGTGTTGGTGATGATGTGCTGCGTAACATGCCATTTGATCAGAAGGCCCAAAAAAACTCCATTTTGGTCTAATCAAGACCTTCACAGCGGACCTCAGAGTCTCCTGTGTGTGCCTTCTGCTGAGATGTGTTCTGTGTGTGTGTTTTTTTTCTCCTCTTTGTGACTGGAGAAGCACCTGTGTACACTTACTGTCTTCACACTCTCTACAATAACACACACTGTAGCTTCTTGCTTCTTCAGAGGCCTCCTGGTGGCGTCTCTAACTTGTCATCTTTAATTTTTGTGGACGATGGGTTTCCAGCAGTGACATTCTCTTGCCATTTCTTTGTAACAGAATTATGTGGATGTCCTGGGACTTTAGATTTAGATTTTATTGTTTTTATCCCCTGACTTGCACCGTTCATGGAAATGCTTTGAGTGTTCTTTTGTCTTTATTGTTTAGTTTAGGCCACCATACTGACTTGGCATGAGTTGACACTTTCACTTACAGGGGCGTTTAGATAGGCAAATACTACATTTGTCCCCAAGGGGAAATTACGATTATACAGAAACTAATATATATAATCCAATGTGAGTCTCTGTGTGTGTGTGTGTGTGTTTCTGTCCGCTTACCATGAGGGAACTACTTCATGAATTTCAGGTTGGGTTTTTTTTTTTTCTTTTTTTCTAATTTGCTTGAACATTCTGGTTGATTTTGCAACTTCTCTCATTGCACCAAGAATCATAGTTCGCTTGCAGGAACGATATATTTGCGCTAATCCAAAGGGAGAGGCTTCGGGCCGAGACCATTTAGATAGAGCAGGTCCACCATGAAACATACCAAATTGATGTTTCAAGTCACCAGCAGTCAGAATGATTCATCCATAAGCTATTGGCAACAGACTGAATCATTTCTGTCACTGAGTCAGCCAGGATGGCGCAACTTGCCTCGCTGGTCAGTAACATGGCTGAATTCAATCTGCCTTTCAATGTCCGGACCACACATTTAGTGTGTGCTCCCTTTCTCCCCATTGCTCATTCACCTAAATCTCCAGTCCCCATCCTGCTTTTTCCACAGAGGTTGTTGAAACCTGTCCAGCATTAAAATGGTGTTTGAAGTGGGGGGCATGAGCTTAGTTGTCCACAGAGCCCAAAATGTCCCCAGAATTAACTGAGAGCCTGGACAGGTGATTTCCATTGAACCAATTCCGGGTATTTCTAAAAACTAATGGGCTGCACTGGTTTTGATCTATGAATTTTATATGAAATGCGTGTGTGTGTTTGTTATTTTGTTTTTTATTGTAATTCATTTTGACCACTTTGCAGAGGTCTGCCCACACTTAGACATTACAGAATCTTGTTCTGCTGATCAGTGTCAATAAAAGCAAGTTGAATCCACTGGGACTGAATAATTTATATTGATGCTGTATGGACACTCACTGAACACATTAGGTACACTTTGCTGGTACCCGGTTGGACTCCCATTTTGCCTTCAGGACTGCCGTAATTCTTAATGGCATAGATTCAACAAGGTGCTAGAAACAGTCCTCATGGGATTCTGGTCCATGTTGACATGATGGGATCACGCAGTTGCTGCATATTTGTCAGCTACATATTCATGATGCAAATCTCCCATCCCCACCACATTCCAAAGGAGCTCTATTGGATTGAGATCTGGAAACTGTGGAGGCCATGAGTACAGTGAACTCCTTGTCATGTTCAAGAAACCACTTTGAGATGATCTGAGCTTTGTGACATATTGCATTATCCCGCTGGAAGTAACTATTAGTAGATGAATACACTGCTGTCATAAACGATGGACGTGGTCAGCAACACTACTCGGGTAGGCCACTGTATTTAATTGATAAAAATATCTCACACCAGCACCAGCAGCCTAAACTGTTGATACAAGGCAGGATGGATCCCTGCTTTCATGTTCTGACCCTACCATCCGAATATTGCAGCAGAAATCGAGACTCGTTAGATAAGACAAGATTGTTCCGGTCTTCTACTGCCCAATTTTGGTGAGTCCTTGTGAATTGTTACCTCAGCTCCCTGTTCTCAGCTGACAGGACTGGCAGCTGCTGTGGTCTCCTGCTGTTGTAGCCCACCTGCTTCAAGATTTGACGTGTTGTGCATTCAGAGATGTTCTACTGCATACCCCGCTTGTAAAGAGTGCTTATTTGAGTTACTGTTGCCTTTCTATCTGCTCAAACCAGTATGGCCATTCTCCTCTGACCTCTGACATCAACAACGTATTTTCACCCAGAGAACGTCCACTCACTGGTTATTTTCCTTTTGTCGGACCATTCTCTGTAAACCCTAGAGATGATTGTGTTTGAAAATCACAGTAGATCAGCAGTTTCTGAAATACTCTGACCAGCCCATCTACATCCGACCACCATTTCACATTCTAAGTCACTTCAATCACCTTTCTTCCTCATTCTGATGCTCGGTTTGAACTTCAGCAGGTCTTGACAATGTCTACAGGCCTAAAGGTATTGAGTTGCTACCATGTGATTCTCTTATTAGAAATTTGTGTTAACAAGCAGTTTACCTAATAAAGTGGCTGGTGAGTGTATTTATGTGCCTTTATATTTCCTTTCTGTCTGACTGCCTTCTTAAGATTTTACATTACAAAATTCATTAAAGATGCTGTAAATTCAAACAAAATCTAGGCAATGAAGAACACAAACCAGAATGGCCTGCCAGTTTCAAGTCATTCTTAATCTGAGCAGTGCGTGGAAGGACTAACGCTGAACTCTGTCCCAGCATGGAGGTCAGGCCTGAAACTGAGCAGCCCATCAAAAAGCACACTTTCTCACGTTTACTGCTCTCTTTGGGAGGTGAGCGCTTGTCTGAATTCCAGCATTCATATTTTCAGCCAGCATGTAAAGTCCACACTGAGTGCCATTTGAGGTCCAGCACTGCTGTCTGTCCTGGCACTAATGTGCAGTAATGTTGTGGATTGAAAATATGATTCAGGCACAACTGGACTCGTGGGTTGTTGTGTTGGACATTTTTACCAGTAATAGTAAGATTGAAATCTTGATAAAGAGATGAATTGTTGTTGTTTTTTGTTTTTTTTTTGACAGGGCAGTCACACTGGCAATGCTGAAGGCTTTAAAATAAGTACGCTGCTCAAGCTGACAGAGACCAAGGCAAACAAGTCTCGCATCACTCTGCTTAACCACATATTGGAGGTATGAGTCTGTTGCTTGTGTATTTTTGTTCTTTTTCTTTTCTTTTTTTTTTTTTTTAACTTATTACTATTGGAACAAAATGTATATACTGGAATTGTAACAAAATGACAAAACTTGGTTTCCTGAAGAAAATGTTAGTAACAGTTTAGTAATTGTGGTTGTGGTGGGAGGATGACGATGAGCTCTGGCCAAACTAAACCTGGTGCCATTCTCGCTGCCTCTTGTTATCTCTACGTTGAGCAGTGAGGAAATGCCTTGAGCTTCATGTCTGACCAAACGTGCATATTTCTATTTGTGGTGTTTTCTAGCACAGGCGTCCCTCTCTTACAATAACCAACAGTTCCTGACTTAACCAGCACTTGACTAAATGACGGCAAGTTGGTTGAAAGCTCTTGAGTTTACACGTGTCTGTGTACAAAGGGGAAAGTGTGTAAAATGAGAACTGTTAGACGGGGGGAAAAAACTTTCTCCAAGTCGCTCAAGGTTTTTTTTTTTTCCCATTTGATGATGCAGGTTCCATTTTCTTTCAAAAACAGAAATTAACTACTGTACAGTAAATTGTATCCTCATGTTCAAGTATAAGCAACTGACTGAAGGGAAAGTTTAAAAGAAAAAATTCATGAGTTAACATGATGCCATCCTTCAATGGTAATTGGGAGATCTAAAATTAAATGTTATAGAATTTACGTGACCTCTGATAGGCGGACTGGGTAAATGCAAGATTATACAATACTAGCTGTGTAAGCCTGTGCTCTTAAAAAAAAAAAAGAAAAACCAGCCTCCTAGAAACCATGGATTCTGGCACTTCAATCAATCAGTTGCATTGGTTGTCTATCAGCGGTTAAGCGAGTTTCTCTTTTCTCGGTGGCGACAGCTAAGAAGTCGCTTTCTTTGAGCTTCATGCTGTAGCACACACTTCCACACGCACGTAGACATTTATATAAAACTAGCTGTGTAAGCCTGTACTGTAAAAAGCCCGGGGTCCTAGAAACTATTGAAATCGTCAGAAAAAAACTGAAATGTAGAGATGTCAGGTAATTGAAAGGAACTACTCTGGGCATCTCTCTCCAAAATTATTTGTTTTACCGACGTGCTCGCATCACTTGGGCATTAGCGGCAGTAGGAAGTAAGTAAAAGGGAATACTGTGTTGTCAGTGTTAGCAGCTAAGCAACTTTGCCATTCTTCTGAGGTTTCATTTTGCTGACGTGATGGCCTCGCTTGTGTTACTAGTGGCTAAACGAGTTTTCTGAGCCCTTACCCCGAATCCACCTCTCACTTCCGGGCCGGCCGGACAGACACACACACACACACTTCCACGCATAGACATTTATATATAAGATATGTGGCTAACTTTCAAGAAATCCAAAAAGGCTTTTACTTTGCTGAACTAAATGCAGTTGTGAGAGAATAAAGGGGACATCAAGAGGCAGTGTAATTATTGTGCATGAAGGATTTTGGTATGCTGTGCACAAGAAATATATAGCATTTGTCTTAGAAATGGCATAAAGAGACAACTGAAAGGGTTCAGTCAAGAGGCAGAAATGCTCCCGGTCACATTCTTTACTTGACAGTTGTCACATACACAATTAGAGCTGAACTTAAGAGATGTGGAGAAGAACAAGAATGTAGTAGAATGAAACTTTCATTTTGGGTAGGTAAGCCAGCTATGCTGTCTGCTGAAAACCTCTCCTGTCTTTTAGCCAATCAGAGTAAACATGTAAGCTAGCAAACCAATCAAAGTAAATATTCAGATGGTGTAAGCCATTGAACCAATCGGAGTAAATGTGTGAGCAATAATTCAGCCCAATTCTGTAAATTCATCTATCTGTAAGTTTGAGCTTCTGTCATTGTTCTGTGATCCTATGCTGGCACCTCTGCTCCGGGAACTGTCCCTTAGTAGACTGCTATAACGGGGAGCTCTGTCTTCGTGAAGAGAAATTAAAGACACATTGAGCAGGCTTCCTCCTGTCTGGTTTCTGACTCAAAGAACTCTTAGCTGAGGACAAATGTATTTCTTTAATATATTTCCAATTTATCTCCACCATTTATTTGTCGGGTATGTATCTATATGACTCTCGGTAGGGGGTAAGGGGATCCCATTTCTGACATGCACAAATTAAAAAGGAAATTGACCAGCTACCATTATAAAGAGTAACAACTCACAACCCACTGGCAGCAGACCAAGTGCTTGAGTATCACTGATGTAGTGATTGGGAATTAAGGGGACACAGCTAAAGGTCCTTGTGTTGTAGTTGTGCTGGTACACCATCTCCTCGCTAAAGGCTAGAAGATTCTACTTAAGTACAGCAGGTAACACATGGCTGTTTAGTGACTGCTTTTGGTGCCACTGGCCTACCAGTACGTGATGTTCAATCTGGATGTATGTTCACCGAGCAAATCTTTGAACCATTATACTAAAACCTTTACTCTGAAAACAGCCTCAGTTCCTCATGGTATGGATTCCACAAGTTGTTGAAAACATTCCCTTGAGATTCTGGTCCATGTTGACAGGATTTCATCACACAATTTCTGCAGCTGCCCATTCATGCTGTACTTCTCCCATTCTACCACATTCTAAAGGTGTTCTGTTGGACTTGCATGACCACTAAAGGTCACTAAGCTCATTGTCATGTTCTTGAAACCTGTTTGCTTTGTGACGTTCTGTATAATCACGCTGGACATAGCCATTAGAAGATGGGTAAAATGTAGACAAGAAGGGGTATGGTAGGATCAGCAACAATATTCAGATAGGCAGTGGCATTCAAGTGAATAATTGATTGCTATTAATGGACTCTGAGTGTGCCAATAAAACATTCACCACATCATGACAATGCCACCACCAGCCTGGACTGTTAACACAAGTCAGTTTGGCTTCATTGATTTGAAATTCTAACCCCACCATTGGTGTCTGAGCAGAACTTGAGGTTAATCAGACCAGGCTTCAGTTGACCAGTTTTGGTGAGCCTCTGCCCACTGCGGCCTCAGCTTTCTGTCATTGACTGAGGGCAGTGAAATGTAACATGGTCTTCTGCTGTTGTAGCCAATCTTCCTGAAGGTTAGATTTATTGTGCACTCTTGAGATGCTTTTCTGCTCACCACAGTTGTACAGAGCGGTTATCTGCTAATCAACACACCACATGACATGTCTTTGAAACCCCAGCAGATTTTGTTTTTTTTTTCTCCAGCCCCTGGAGTTTTTGTTTTTTCTGTCCTCCCTGGCCATCAGACCTTACTTTATTCTTTGTTACTTAGTATTGCCTAATCTTATTTTTATATACAGTACAGGCCAAAAGTTTGGACACACCTCCTCATTCAATGTGTTTTCTTTATTTTCATGACCATTTACATTGGTAGATTCTCACTGAAGGCATCAAAACTATGAACGAACACATGTGGAGTTATGTACTTAACAAAAAAAGGTGAAATAACCGAAAACATGTTTTATATTCTAGTTTCTTGCTTTGCACACGCTTGGCATTCTCTCGATGAGCTTCAACAGGTAGTCACCTGAAATGGTTTTCACTTCACAGGTGTGCCTTATCAGGGTTATTTAGTGGAATTTCTTGCTTTATCAATGGGGTTGGGACCAGCAGTTGTGTTGTGCAGAAGTCAGGTTAGTTGGACGATCATTTATTTTTCAACAGAACAATGACCCCAAACACACCTCCAGGCTGTGTAAGGGCTATTTGACCAAGAAGGAGAGTGATGGAGTGCTGTAAATGGTCATGAAAATAAAGAAAACACATTGAATGAGGAGGTGTGTCCAAACTTTTGGCCTGTACTGTATTTTTTTTCTTTCTACATCTTGTAAAGCACTTTGAGCTACATTATTTGTATGAAGACGTACTATAGAAATAAATGTTGTTGTTATGCCTTTAAAGATACATACAAATGGAAAATTGCAAGTGGTGCAGTCACTTTTGTTGAAGTTGAACCCCCGAGGATGCCCTTTAAGTCCCTGCCGGGTGGGTGTCTCATTTGAGTTGGCACTACCAGTGTGTACTTGGTTTGGATTTTAATTTTTTTATCTCCCACTTCTCAAAGACTAGTGTAAATGTATTGATGGCTCTTCATTGGCTTGTTAAGCTTGTTATGGTACTCAAGAATGCACTGTTAAAAAATGCCTTTTCAGAAGATATCTTTTCATTTCTTTTATTTTTAATATATTTTTCCCCTTCAGGAAGCTGAAAAAAAATACCCTGACTTAATGAATCTGCCCGAGGACCTGGCCTGCTGTGCTAGTGCTGCCGGGTGAGTAAGAAGAGTAGTATTGTATACCATAAATAAAAATCATACCACTTTGTTCTGTGCATGACGGTAAGATTGATATCCCAAGTGGAAATTAAAACTTGACAAAAGTTCGCTATGTGTCTTCGGAGGCAATCCTTAACAACCAGGCAAGGTCTCTTAGCAATCCATTATCGATTTGTTATGATTTCCTTTACAACAAAGCACAAAAATGGACGGAGGTCGAGAAAAACCGTAAGCCAAACCACCCCTTCATTTGGTTTGGCTCTCCCACGTCAGCCTCACCACAGGCAGCCTACCCCAGAATTCAACAGGCAGGGTTTGGCCTTCATAGGCCCATGCCAATCTTTTGGACAATAAGAGAGCTGCTGCCGTCTGATGACAGGCTGATAAATGGCAGTAAGATGTGGTCAGATCTTCCAAGTTGCACTGCTGGTTTATATTTCAAGGTATTAAGATTTTAATAGGGCAGGGCCGGCTTGTTTTGTCCACAAATGGAACACGCTCATTAAAAATTTGTTCCTTCCAAAGTTGAAGTCTTCAGCTGGCCCATCTCGAAAGTAATTTTGAAAAGCATCTGTGAATGCTTCTCTGTAGTCTTCCTACTTGTGACAATGTTTATTTATTTCTAAGTGTGTGTATCACCATGTCGTGGTTCCTAATATTAGGTAAGCACATCTAGTAGGTGTAAGGATGTCTGCTGTCACAACTGAAACACATTAGTGTTTAGAAGGAGACTATGTAAGCACAGTTAGCCATCAACATGCATCCTATTAACGCCTGATTATACTTGCGTCTGAGGTCCATAGCAGATATCTACTGTATCTGCCATCTGCCCTAAAGTCCAGCTGAACATGCGGTTAATGGCTGCAACGGGCGTATCTATCATCCTGCACTGAGTATGTTCTAAACAAAGCCTATTGTGCTGCCAGCTGTATGAGGGTAAGTGTATACCTCACCTGTCCTATAACACAGGTGTTACCTGATAGCTATAATAAACAGGTATGTTTCCGATTTATTGTTAGATGTTAATGTGTACTTATTCTGTTTTAATAAGGAGAAAACAAATGCTGTACTGTATAACATTTTGCTACCAGGTGAAATGTAGCAGGCACCAGCTCCTTGCATCCAAGCTTGTTCACTTGGGTCTCCAGTGTGTAGTTAGTATTTTATAGCTATTATATTTTTGTCATTGATCCAAAACACCACCACGTCGCATCTATGGACTAGTCCAAGAAGAAAATACGTGTCCTTGATTTTGGTAACCAAGTTAAAAGTAACAGTAACAGTATGGAAGTGGCATAGCAGTGAATGGTGCCACATGCGATTTTGGCTGGTCCCCCTCACCAATAACGACAATTTTAAAAACCAAAGGGAAGATTACCGAGGCAGTTAGGGGATCTGCAGCAGTGAAATCCATAATAGTGTAGCATCCCTGGCTTCTGGACTTGAGAGGGGACTCCTTCCACAGGTAGCCCAGATTACTTGGAGAAGCCGGCCTAAGAGAAAGCTCTGTGATTGGCGTTAAGAGTGAGGAAGAACATTTCAGATGCATCTCTCCGGTCACTAGAGTTCATCCACCGCGATGCATCGCCACTGACTATTACCATTTCAACCAGGCAGTGAAAGGGACCCACATTGCAGTGAAAAAGTATTTGCCCTTTTCTTGATTTCTTATTTTTTTGCAACTTTGTCGCACTTAAATTTTTCAGATTATCAAACAAATTTAAATATTAGACAAAGATAACCCAAGTAAACGCAAAGTGCAGTGTTTAAGTGATGATTTTATTTATTAAGGAAAAAAACTATACAAACCTACATCGCCCTATGTGAAAAAGTAATTGCCCAAAAAAACCTAATAACTGGTTGTGCCACCCTTAGCAGCAACAACTGCAATCAAGTTTTTGTGATAACTGGCATTGAGTCTTTCACATCGCTATGGAGGAATTTTGGCCCACTCTTCTTTGCAGAATTGTTTCAATTCAGCCACATTGGAGGGTTTTTGAGCATGAACCGCTCTTTTAAGGTCATGCCACAGCATCTGAATTGGATTCAAGTCCGGACTTTGACTAGGCCACTCCACAGCCTTCATTTTGTTTTTTTAAGCCATTCAGAGGTGGAAGCTGATGTGTTTTTGGATCATTGTCCTGCTGCAGAACCCAAGTGTGCTTCAAGCTTGAGGTCACGAACTGATGGCCAGACATTCTCATTCAGGATTTTTGGTAGAGAGCAGAATTCATGGTTCCATCATGAATCTGAAATGCTGTGTTACTTTTACGCCAGATGTAATGGGACGCACACCTTACAAAAAGTTTTGTACTTTTGATTCATCAATCCACAGAACATTTTCCCAAAAGTATTGGTGATCATCACGATGTTTTTTGGCCAAAGTGAGACAAACCTTTCTGTTCTTTTTGGTTAGCAGTGGTTTTCACCTTGAAACTCCGCCATGCATGCCATTTTTTCCCCAGTCTCTTTTTTCTGATTGAGTCATGAACACTGACCTCAACTGAGGCAAGGGAAGCCTGCAGTTCTTTAGATGTTGTTCTGGGTTCTTTTGTGACTTCTTGGATGAGTCGTTACTGTGCTCTTGGGATAATTTTTGTAGGCCGGCCACTCCTGGGAAGGTTCACCACTGCTTCATATTTTCTCCATTTGTGGATAACGGCTGTCACCTTTAGAAATAGCTTTGTAACCTTTTCCAGACTGATCAGTGTCAGTGGCGATGCATCGCGGTGGATGAACTCTAGTGACCGGAGAGATGCATCTGAAATGTTCTTCCTCACTCTTAACGCCAATCACAGAGCTTTCTCTTAGGCCGGCTTCTCCAAGTAATCTGGGCTGCCTGTGGAAGGAGTCCCCTC
This sequence comes from Polypterus senegalus, assembly GCF_016835505.1. Classification (NCBI taxonomy): domain Eukaryota; kingdom Metazoa; phylum Chordata; class Cladistia; order Polypteriformes; family Polypteridae; genus Polypterus; species Polypterus senegalus. The sequence continues at coordinate 52,964,780 of NC_053171.1, forward strand.
TCAAGTCCAGAAGCCAGGGATGCTACACTATTATGGATTTCACTCGGTAATCTTCCCTTTGGTTTTTAAAATTTTGTCTAATATTTTAAAATTTGTTTGATGATCTGAAATATTTAAGTGTGACAAACATGCAAAAAAATAAGAAATCAGGAAGGGGCAAATAGTTTTTCACAGCACTATATATATAGCTGATATGGAAAAGTTGCTGGCAACGTGGATTGAGGACCAGAACCTGAAGCGTAACCCACTAAGGACCATAACAAAGGCATTGATCAGACCTCTCCTCCTCCATGTTGATTTGTGGCCCCAGCGCCAGAACGTATCCTGATCGCAAGTTGATGGACACCTTATTGTCGGTGGGCCTTGGGATTTAATCAAGCTTGATAAACGAAAGCTTTGGTAGGATTGTGGGTAAGATCTGGAGTACCGCTCAGGAAGCAGAGCTGATAGTTAGCATCAGTATTGGGATGACATAGCACAGGATTGCAGACAAGGTTTTCAGAAGTCTTTGGGGTAGCCATGGTGTGTGAGAGGGTGCTGATTGGAGTTTGAGGAAGACGGCTGCTTTCAGGGCACTCGGGAACAAGAACTACATTTGTTTATATAGTTTTTGTACATGTTGTGTAGGTTCAGGAGCAAAAGAAATGTTGTGGTAAGAAAATAGCAATAACCTGTTTGCAATATGTAAAAGCAGAGGACTGCACAAGCCTGCAGAGTGTCTGTTATAAGTAAGAAAGATCTGAGCAAGCCATGGATCTGACTTTTTGTTTGTTTTTTTTATTTAGAATCAGCATTGAATCAATCCAGAGTGAAGTGAGCTCCCTCAATACCCGACTCAGAGATGCTGCAAAAAAAGTAGTGTCATCAGTGGAGGACATCCAGATGCAGTATGAAAAAGTCATAGAGGTAGGTGGTTTGGGATGAAGTCCGAAACACTTCATTGGACTTGCAACGTGCATGTGAGGTGTTAAGAAGAGCCAGAGTTCAGATCTGTGAATAGATTGAGATGGCAACCATTTCCTGGCAACCAGGAAATGAGATGAAAGGAAGGTCTGCACTGAAATCTTGACAAGAGTGCCTTTTAGTTCCCTCTACACTAAGGTAGTTAACAAAAAGAAATGTCTACAGGCAAACACGACAGTACACTAGCTATTTAATTACTGTTAACTAGCAGTAAATGTACGATTTTATTTTTAATGTAAATGTAATACACAGACAAATGATATAGCCTGTCGTCACCTAACATAGAGGTTGCCTGGGAACATCATGTGTCACAATGTCAACGTCTGTCTGTCTGTCTACCTGTCTGCTTTTCACAAGAGAACTACTTAGCGGAGTTAGATCAGGCTTTTTTCTAGAGTTTGCTTCAACATTCCGGTTGATTTTGTGACTTCACTCATCACGCTAAGTATCATAATTTGCTTGCAGTAGCAATTTATTTGCACAAATCCAAGGCTGTGGGCTAAGGGGAGGGGGAAGCGTTACATCAGGAGTGGGGAGCCAGGCAGGGCCCTCCTCACTGTCCTGTTTCACTACTACGCAGGCAGTGCCGGCTAGTATTTTATATCAAAAAAATATCTGTGGCCAACAGCAGGAGATAAGAAAATGGTGCTTCTATGACCTCGTCAGCAGAATGTTACAATATCACAAATAGTAATTAGACCCAAAGCTAGCATGTAAAATGTACAAAAATGGAAGGTTCGGGCCCAAAGTCTTAGACTTCAAAAGCTGAAGTACAAGGGTCAATGTTGATACAACTTCTTTCTCAATCTGCAGTCTGTGCAAATACTTCGCAAAGCATGGATAACACCTGGGTGAGATGCCATTTTAGTTCAAGAAACAGCAGCCATTCTGGACACTGTATATTTGTAGCTTGTGTTATTGGTAGCATTATGGTAGAGTCCTGAATGAAAATCGTGTACCGTTCAGCGTTTGCACAGATCTTTCATTTTCATTCAAATGGTCATCACAAATTACCCATGGCAACACTTAACATAATGGTGGGGTGTTAATTCTCACGCCTTCAAGGACTGATTTTAATTCCTACCTTCGTTACTTTCTTCATGGACTTGCATGTTCTCATTGTGTCTGTTTGGATTTTCCCTGGGTACAACTGTTGTCTTCCTTTTCCTAAAAATATGCTTGGTCGACTTATTGTCGACTGTGAATTCACCTGGTATGAGTGTAGATGTGTGCTCCTCATCCAGAGTTTGTTATTCCAGTCACAAAATACCTAAGCGTCTCAGCAGAACAGTTACTTAGTGCCAGCCATTTTATCGCCATCCAGTAAGAGAGCGATGACTAGGTTGTAGTTAGCAACAAATTAGGAAATGCATGTGTTTCTTGATAAACAAACGTAACACCAAAATATGTTTCTAAAGAAACTGTTATTTGTTATGAAAACCAGAGGATTAAACTGTTATTGTAGTCAAACATGAATTGGAAGGAATCATTAGAGTACAGTAATTCGGCTGGAGTCAAAACGCTAAGACAGAGAACCGAGTCATGACAAGAAAGCTGTGAATTGTAAAGCAGAATGCCGCAAGCTAAACTGCTAAATCAAATTTGTAATCTTGGACAAGTTAACTACTGTTGCTGCACTGGTATTTATAACCCAGTCTACATGTTGTGAATCCTTGTGTGTCTTCGGAAGGCAATCCTTAGCAACCAGGCAAGGTTCCTTAGCAATCCATTATCCATTTTGTTATGATTTCCTTCACAAGCCCAACAGGGGACCCAAGCTTAAAGTTCAGAAATATTAAGAGCAGTGGGAGGATCACCATCAAATTTTGGGCCCACAATAAACATAACTATGTTTCTTTATAATCAAAGAATTTTATTTAAATAATTCACAAAATCAAGGAGCAGAAAAAGGCAATGCAGGGAAGAAGAAGCAACAGTATAGTTATTGGGCAAAACCTGCACTTAACAAATCCATTATCTCAAAACAAAGACAGTACCTTAAACAAGAGCAGGGGTCAAAATTCAGGATATCTGCAAAGAAAAACAAAAAAGCACAAAATCAGAATATGCATCACAATCTCAAAACAGAAGCTTTAGTATAAACTGAAGTTTCCAAACCCCAAGCTGCATCACTTGATGGCCCTGCCTCCTTAGCCTTCACATTAAGGCCAGGCATACACTGCGCCATTTTTAGAAATCGCAGTCAAGTAATTACTCACACTGCACAATAGTTGTGTATGTTGCCAGTTGTGTATGTGCTCAAAGCGTATGAGCATGTCTGGTCCAAGTGACATGCCATGTTGTGGGTGCTCAGACCTACACGTATACGTCGCGCTAATGGACAGTTTTACCCACTGATGTTTTGAAATAAACCATTACCCATTTCAAAAGAATATGTCCACAGGTTTTTCAAAACGTCAACAGAGAAAAGAGCTCTTGCTGTACTGTTCTTTGAATGTACAAATTGTGACCACAAGGGGGCACCAGTGAGCCCCAAACACCGTATACAACTCAACCAAAACAGTTCATGGATAAAATAAAAGGTTTTTATTACCTAGAGACATGTTCACGGGTTTATTAACAATCAACACATTCATTGTTAAAGGTTACATTTTCTTCTCCTTGTCCATCACCTTCCACGCCTTTACACGAGTTTTCACCCTCTGCCTCCCGACTCTTACTCTTCTGGATGAGGCAAGGCGGCTTTTTTTATATTGGATACGGGAGCACCTCCAGTGTCATGGCATTGCCTGCCAGAAGCTCTTCCAGGTCATATGGAAGCTCCCCAAAATAGGGAAGCCAGTTTCTTCAGCACACCCAATACATACTACAATACCCAGACAACCCTGTGGGTGTCCATACTGGACTCCAGCTGTGGGAGCACTGCACCTTTTGTGCTGGGGAACGAATTGTTCAACGGTCTACTCGTCCTTGGTTCATCTATTTTGTGATCATTCCGACTGCGACAGAAACTGAGCACCATCCCAGCTGGATTGTGTCTCCATTCTTGTGCTCCATCCAGTACAGCCCCCCCTTCTGAGGAGATCCCCCAGGACACCATGTGCAGTCTCATCCAGATCATGCCAAGATGTTGTCAGGAGTGCATATATGCACGTTGGGGCCATATACACTACTGAGTCACATTATGTGTTGCTGTGATGAAATTCATATGAGTTGGACAGTCTGGGATTTAAATTTTGTTCCCAACTGCAGTTGGGATGCCAGTCCATTCAGTCTGGCACTTAAAAAGATGTAACTGAACGTGTGGATGGTTGAGGTGCAGACAATGCTGTCTGTCTATTTTGCGTAGAAAATTGGAGATACATAATCTTTGTGTGCTGATTTATTTAAGATACTTTTGGCATTGGCCTCTTAGTTGTATGTGTGCTGGTATTTGATAATTAGCTTTTCAATATACCCAATGGACAATATCCAGCCACCATACTATAACATATGGGAACAATATACCAATTTAAAGGTGACATCTGAAAATCTGCTGGTGAGACTGCGGTCACTACAAGACAGCCAACTTAAACTTCTGATATGACAGAAAGTCTGTTGTGTGACAGCCCAATCATAAGATGCAATCGGGCATCATAACCCTTGTTATACCTTACGTAAAAAGACAAAGTCGACATTCAGGCTGCTTTCAAAAAGGAGCTGGCAACTGCAAATTGGGCTTAAAATGGTACCAAAAATCTCACAGTGTGTGCCTTGCTTACAGAAGTGGGGCAGAGAATAATAAAAATGAAAATGTTCATGATTAAGGTAATACAGAATAGCAAAATAAGAAACACTTCTTCTTTGCCGTTCATCTGCTCCAATTAGGGGTCACCACAGCAAATCATCTTTTTCCATCTTCTGTTCTCATCGTCTTGCTCTGTCATACCCATCACATGCATGTCCCCTCTCACCACATCCATAAACCTCTTAGGCCAAGCAAAATAATGAACATAATATTAATCAAAACCCTAATATGACTCTCATACAAAGAAAAGACAAAAGCAATAACAAAATATTCAAAAGACAGCAAAAATGCGATTTTAAAGAAAACATCATTTGACCAGGGATAAAACGCCTTCAAAGATTGTAAAGTGACACCATGACACTGAAAATTTTCCAGGAAAAAAAAATCTTATTTCAGGTTACAAAATATTTACTGTAACTCTGCTGAACTGAAATAAATTATTTAAAGTAACGGAAACATTCAAATGGGTTAGTTTTCTAGTTCCTAATACCATATATACTCATGGATAAGTTCTCCCGTAAATAAGTCCAATAAGTCACATATCAGACCCCAGAGAGGTTGGGTTGTGGTGAATCCAGGCTTGTGCAGCTTCTCTCCGGCAGTGTCTTGTGAGGTTATTGTTTAGTTCATTCATTTCTTTTCCCAATTGGATTCTTTGCTTCATTATGAGTTACATAAGAGCATAAGAAATTTGACAAATGAGAGAAGACCATTCAGTACCTTTGTCACTTGTTTGTTTAGCTAATAGCTTAGTTGTCCCAATATCTCATCCTAATACTTGTTAAAAGTTGTTGAGGTTTCTGCTTTAACTCCATAACTTCCTACTTTGTTCCCACAATTCTTTGTGTAAAGAAGTGCTTTCTGACTTCTAAATGCTCTTTCATCCCCTAAACTTCCACTGGTGTCCTTGAATATGTGATTCACTGTTCCTGTCAATCCCTTTAGAATCTCGAAGACCTGGATTAGGTCTCCTCTGCTCAGACTAAACAAGTTTAACTCTTGGAGTCTGTCACATATCCTTAAGTCCCATGATGCACTTGGTTACTCTCCTCAGCACAGCTTCAAGAGCTGCTCTGTCTTTCTTGTAGTATAGTGACTAGAACTGCACACGATACTCCGGATGTGGTCTCAGTAGTGAGTTATACAGTCTGGGCATAATGTTCCTTCATTTACCTTATGTTCTCGTGGATAAATTCTCCCGTGGTTAAGTCGGGGCTTGATTTTACCATATAATTTCCAGTATTTTATAATGTCGCTCGTATAAGTCGAATGCGGAAAACTCACACTATTGGTCCAAGAGATTATGATATGCTAACGCCCACCTGAGGGAGAAACTATGGAGCACACTGCCTTTTTTCCTATGTATTATGCCTACATGACCATACGGTAATACCCGAACTATTCCGAAGTGACGTTTGCACTGATTTGTGTTTTTTGTATCTCGCACCGTTGTACACCTTTATCTATCGTAAGAGCATCCCTTATCTACGATGGAGTGTTTGATCAGAAGAAAATATGAAGCTGGTTTTAAATTAAACGTCGTTGAAGTAGCGAAAGAAATTGGTACCTGCACTGCTGCAACAAAATTTGATGTGTCTGAGAAACTGGAGTGAGATTGGAGGAGGCAAGAAGATGTAAAAAAAATTAAAAAGTCACATTTTTGAATGGCCGTATAAGTAATGGCCATATAAGTTGGGGTCTGGTTTTATGATCAATTTTTCGGGACTTGTACGTGAGTATGTACAGTAGGTAGTCGCTGGCTGCCCAGGAATGCTGTATTGTGTTAGGCCAGTTTGAAAAGTGAAAAGATGAATGAATATTTAATGTAGTTATTGAGTTTAAATAAATTAATGAATTAATTGTATTGCAGTTCGAATGACTTAAGAAAACATCTGATCATTGGTGAAGGCTGCAGACAGGAATTTTCAATGTAACTAATTCGTGGTTCATTGTCTTTTTTAGGAAAACCTTCAAAACGCCAAGCAGCTTGAAGACCAGTTAAGTAGTATTGACGAAAAGAAAAAAGTCTTGGCCAACTACTTCTGTGAAGACCAAAGCCGCCTCTCACTTGAGGAACTTTTTAGCACCATTAAGACTTTCCGGGAGCTCTTCATTAAAGCAGCCAAGGTAACATGAAGAATTGGTCGGCTAATCTTTCAATTTATGGTTCTTTTGTAGTAACTCTTTTATGACGGATGTCAACTTTTGTCGACATAATGGGTTGAGGGGCAAGAGACACTAAAAGCTGTAAACATTGATAAACCTCACTGTTATGTTATGGGTAGACTCTCTTTACTAGGAGGATTGTTAGACTTGTTGCCAAGGAATCCCTGTGTTTGTGTGAGTAGTGAGTACGTAAACAATGTCTAAAATGGCAGCAGCTTCAGACGAGAGAACGACGTGAATGCTTGTATTTATTTATTGTGCATTATTGCTGAATTGGACTCCAGGTTTGATTGAAGTGATCTGGAGCTTGAAAACAAAAGTCAGGTATCTGCATCAGTTGATTGGTCCCCAGCTGATCGTGCAGCTTGTCACGCCTACAGCAAAGGTCGCCTGGGAGGACTGCATAGACACTTATCGAACTCTGATTTTGATGCAAATGATCGGGAAATCAAAAACGAAAGACAGGTACCTGCCTCAGCTGATCAGTTCCCAGCTGATGATAGTGCTGAACACGCTCGTGTAGCTGACACGCCCATGACAATGTAGATCCATGGGAGGCAACTGGAATTAACCAAATGACACAGCGTGGTAGTGGGCACTATGGTTTACCAGCTACTTGACGACTTCAAGCTGTTTTCAACTTATGAGTGTTGAGACAAACAGGCATGTAATAAGTATGTGAATTTACATGTTGTAGGGGCGCATGGAACATAAAACAGAATGACATTTGTCATAAATAAGTATTTTATGTTGACTTATTTGTGAAGCCATTGCTTTGTGTGCTTTTCAGAAAATGGAGTTTTTTATAAAATATTCAGCAATGGAACAAAAGGAATTAAAAATAATTAGTCCTAAAAGAGGTAACCATTATCAGTACAAACATTGGGAGAGAGATGATGATGGGTTGGGGGTCCAGCTGGGTACTCTGTTTAGTGCAAACAAAAATAAGGCAAAGAAAAACCTGAAGTGAAAGTCGCAGGCATCTCTCACGTCCTCTGTAGGCCATGGCTAACAGCTCTCGGTGACTTTCTTTCTAGGCTATTTTATTCATCATCCATGGTGCCCTGTACTCATTTGATGTGGTTTCCCAATTAAATGTCGACTTCTGGGGCCGCTATTCTTTAAATAGTCTCCAGATTGGAAGAGGTGGAACCTCCAGGTGAAAACCAGAGCAATGTCACATTTTGCTGTGGAACTAGACCTCCGGTCTCAGGGTGAAAAATAAGTAGGCATTAGTAAACATGGACCCTCAGCCAGGTTTGCTTTGCTGTATCCCTTCAGATGCTCCCCATGCACATGCGTGTGACACCAGATATTAACCTTACCAGGTGTACAGTGAGGTCACACTAGTATAGGCGCAAAAGCTGTGCTGGCTTCTAGTTTTTATTTAATTATTCTGTGTTATAGGGATCGTGTGCCCATTTTGTAAAACCCTGAATTAGCTACAAAATAACTTTTTTTTTTCTATTAAATTAGTCAAAGATCTATACAAAGCACTAGGTGTATTCTCTGAAACTCTGTACAAAAATGTTCGTCTTTAACCATTATTTCATGAGATGTCAGAAAAAAAGAGTTGAGGTGCACAAACATAATAATTTAGAGGAACTCGATACATTTTTTTGGAATACTTTAAAACACAGAATTAAATCATTTACTGTTTAAGAAGGATGAGCATCTCTTTAATCCATACATGCTTACAACCATGTTTATTTCTATAAAAAATTTTCATGTGAAAATGTAGCTCAACATGCTTTACAAGACAACAAAAAAAATGTAGCATGAAAATGGAAAACATAAAAGATAAAGCAATAATATTAAACAATAAGTAAAAAGGTAAGGAGAAATAAAAACAAAATCTGCAGGGGTACCAGAGCCAAGGGCATTCTACCTACCATAAATGTTTCTAAATCATCTCTCTCTTTGTTTTCATGTTTCACACGATGAAGTTGGTCTCGTGGTCAGCTGAGACACCTGCCTTCATTCCATCGTCACAGGTGGCTTCAGGATGCCTTGATCAGGTGGTGGTGGTGGTGCAGATCGCCACCGCAAACAAACCAGAAAAGACAGCAGAGGATAGGAGAGATTAGTACAGATTGCAATTCTATGCCCATATAGTCTATTATGAATACTACGAAAATGTAGCTACAAAAAAGCCAAATTAAAATAATGGGTAGTTAGCAGTTTTCTAAAATGTGTTAGCCGTTTTTTAAAATGTTCCACAGTATTAGCCTGGTGAATTTCTATTGGTAAAATATTCCCAATTTTAGGTGCACAACTGCAAAAGTCCACCTCGCCACTTCTTTTAAGGTGGGCTCTTGGAATTCTAAGCAGATCTCCATTTGAAGATCTAAGGTTCGACTTGTGATTATTGAAAGCTTTGTAAACCATTAGGAGTACTTTAATGTCAATATTGAATGAAACAAGTAACCCATGTGATGACATCAAAACTGGAGAGATGTGCTCAGATTTTCTTTTTCTAGTTAAGATTCTGGCAGCTGCATTCTGTACTAACTGTGACAGATGTCGGTCTTAGGTATTCCTGTTTGGAGTGCATTACAGTAATCTAGTCGACTGAAAACAAAAACAAATTTTTCAGCGTCTTGTAAAATTAGAAAAGGTCTAACTTTTGCTATATTCCTCAAGCAAAGAAATTGATTTTAAAGTGTAGGTCAGATTCAATGATTACCCCTAAATTCTTGACCTCTGTCTTGACTTTTAAGCCCACAGATCAAGTTTATTTCTAATACCCTCTCTATACCCATGCTTGCCATTTTGTTTTCATCTTACTTAGTTTGAGAAAGTTACTACTCATCCATTTGTAAATACAAGTAAGACATTGGGGTCAGTGAACTAAGAGAGTCGGGGTCATCAGGCGCTATAGATAGATAAAGCTGTGTGTCATCTACATAACTGTGGTAGCTCACCTTGTGCTTTGAGATGATCTGACCTAATGGAAGCACGGAGATTGAAAAAAGCAGTGGGCCCAGGTTAGATTTCTTCTGTTACACCACATAAAGTATCTTGTATCTCTGAGGTTCAATCACTACAACTAACAAAGAATTTTCTACCTGTTAAGTAAGACGGAAACCAATTTCAGAAGTGGCCCACCCACTGACTAAAATGATTATATAAGAATATTGTGATCAATGGTATCAAATGCTGCACTCAAGTCTAGGAGACCAAGAACAGATAGGCGGCCTCTGTCCACATTAACCTGCAGATTATTTACCAGTTAAGTAGTAGTCATCCAGTTTCTGTACTGTGATCTGTTCTAAAACCTGACTGAAACTTGTCAAGAATAAAATATTTAACCAGGTAATCATTTAGCTGCTTAATTACTGCTTTTTCTAGAATTTTACGAGGGACATTCAAAAGGTTTTCATACTTTTTTTAAAACTCTTTATTAAGAATTTCAGAAACAAATGACATCACTTTTCTACATAGTCACCTTTGTTTGCGATGCAATTTTGCCAGTGTCGTACCAACTTCTTAATGTCCATTTACTACTCCTCCCGCCTTCACCGTTCCCAACGAAAATGTAAAAGTGCAGAAACTTTAAGAAAGGCAGTTTAAAAATTTTTCTAAATCAGATGTCTTGATTGTTAACTAAAGTTTGTATACTGTGATGAAGAAGAATGGAAATAAGCCAATGAAGTAAAACAACAAAATCAGTGGGAGACCGTGTGAAGGCCCAGTGGTTAGGTGAATTGGTTACTGAAATTTGGCCTAATCCCAGTTAGTGTGGTCCGTGAGCATGTACCCAGTGTTCTGTGGGCTAACCTAGTCATTTCTCTTAGAAGACCTGATAAGGCCATGTGAAGGGTCCCTAAAACGCCAACCACAGAGCACCATGTCCAACTTTCTTGCAGAGTATGAAATCTTTTATTGCTATGCCTACTTCTTCCTGCTCCAATCCATTACTCCAAGTCAGCTTGGTACCTCAAAGAATGGCAAGCACCTTGGGCATGGGAAACGCGCTATATGCCTAAAATTTGTTCTTAATATTATTGATGTGAGAATAAGCCTGAAACACAGAAAGAGACTGAGAAGCAACGTGAGTTGTCTGTACTCAGTGTTCTTTTTTGGACACCTTGCAAGTGTATGACCGCTGTAGTAATTTGGACAGATAAGGAGGTGCTTTCCTTACTAACTTGGGCTTTCTAACTCAGAATTTGACTGTGTGTGCTAACTTTTTCTTTGCAGCTCCGAGTGCACTGGTACATGTATATACGAAAAAAAACAAGCGATAATTTCACAACACAAAATACATTTGTGTAAATGAGAGGGAGGCCAGTGGAATGGTGAGGATGAAAGGAGTAGAGTTGGTGAAGGTGGATGAGTTGAAATACTTGGGATCAACAGTACAGAGTAATGTTTTTGACCTTTCTTTGGATTGGTATTGGGACTTTGTTCTCCTTATATTGCCTTTTCCTCTTGTGCCCCACAGAGCCTTTTGTTAAATCTTTTTGTTTATAAATACTAGGGGCTTAACCTCCGGCTGACTGTGCTCGCCAACCCCCGGGTCTGCGCTACGCACTAGCCACTTTGTGGTTCTGTTGCTCACATATGGGGATGTGGATGTACAATTTAAACAGATTATTTTCATGGGAGTTGTTACATATGCATAATAGAAGTAACTATTTTACATTACAGCAAGTAATTAACCATAGTAAAAAATAGTAAAATGTGATATTTTGAAAGTAAATTATGTTTCATATTTCTTGAGTTATTCATTGCGTTATACAATTTTGTTCTGGTTTGCTTTAAAATGAACATGCAAATACTTTTTAAACTTACACTTTTACTGTAAAACATTTTTGGAACTGTTTAGGGTCCTTGACTACATAACAAATTGAAAGTATGGATGTAAAAGCTAAATTTTTGTGTGGCTGGGATTTGTTATTGGTGCATCAAGCTTTATAAAGGATTTCTTTCAATGCAATTCACCATTTTACGGATTTTGTTTTCAGGATAATCAGACCTGGAAGGAGCAGGCAATAAAAGCAGAGAAGAGAAAGAAGATGCTTGAGGAGGAGGAAGCAAAATGCCAGAAAGGAGAAGGCAGTAAAATAGGTGAGTGCTAGAGAAACAGGTCTGGACTTGGATGTCGCTCAGGTAAATGGGCAGGGCTGGGTTGCCTGTTAACACATTTATAGGCTATTTAATGTTTATTTGAAATAATAAAACTAAGACATCAATAGACAATATTTTATGTTACAGTGAAATTCTTATACAGGGTGACCCATATTTATGTATATGATGTTTCACAGGCTGTAGCATTTAAACTAGTGCGCGAAAAGTATTGAAAATGGCATCACTGTGTAGCCTGAGAAAGGGAGTAACGATGTGCTGGCCGGGCAACCCCTGCTCTGTTTGAATACAGAATGTTCCACTATGTTACTTGATAATAACGTTTGTAGTTTCCTGACAATAATACATAAATATGGACCACTCTGTACTTTTCAAATTGTTTTCTTTTGCTAAAACCACAAAATCTCGTGTGAAGTGAAATGCGTGCAACATTATACACGATCCATGATTTTAAAGGAATATTTTTTCACCTAAATCAACATAAAAAAATCTGGTGCTGTTTTCAGTGCTGCGTGTTTGCTGTCTTTGGGGCAGCAGGTTTGGAGGGTTGTAGTGAGCAGCTGATGGGCCATTTTCTGAAAAGCACACAAAGCAATAGTTTCTCACATAAATCAACATATACATCTGTTGCTGGTTCAGTGGCCAATCTCACTCCGTATTTGTCGTTTCTGGCGGCCGCACAGGAGCATCGGTGGAGGTGGCAGTGCAAGGCAGTCTGGTTTGTCCCTCTTGTCATCATTGTAAGTGGTGGTCCTCCTAGGCATACTTTGCTACAGGCGTATCTGCTACATAAACATGTTCAGCACCACGATCAGCTGATGCCAGTACATTTTTTTTGATCTCAGTCTCCAGACCACTTGCACCAAAATCAAAGTCTAACAAGTCAGAGTCCAAATCAAAATAATACACGCAAAATGTCATCAAACTGAGTGTTTTGTTCTACACATTCACTTTACTCTTTAGAGATGTGAATGCCATTTTTGGTGCTGTTTGCTCTTCACTACTCAAACAAATGCAGGGACCTCCCAGCTCAACAAGTGTAACATTACTCAAAGCAAAGAGGGTCTACTTTTCAACGTTTACAGCTGATTATCACTCTCGCCCTCCCTGTCAACATAAGTCGTCATCCGCCCTAAAATCTTAAAGGGTACCCATTATATATGAATTTCTTTTTTTGCTTGAAAATTTTGGGCTAAACCAGTATTCATATTATACATGAGTGCACATTACATGCGTGATTTTATGGCAATAACTTTGACTCTGCATACTTTAGCGCTAGTTGAGTTCTTTCTTGGTCCTATTCTGTACCATCTGCTTTTGTTGAAGACTGACACAAAGCACAGACTTATAAATATAAAACAGCAGTATTCAGAAGCCATCATATTCCTTAGTTATTTGGTACGTTCCTTGGTCTTCATGTTTTCTTGATTTTATTTTTCTTTCTAAGGCAAAAGATTACTGCTTTTACAGTACTTTACAGTACAGTGTCTGAAGAGACAAACACTCTAAACTCTTTGGGAAGGTCTCTAAACTCTGTGTTTGGCGATGCCCAGGCTCTGCCTATCATCTGTTTGGTAAAACATGGCAGTGAAGCCAGGGGCATTGAGACAGATCAGAATTGAGGGAATGATAAATGCAGCCAAAATTCAGAAAGGTCCTTGAAGAAAACCTGATCCAGAGTGCACACACCCTGAGAATGGAGCAATGGTTCAGCCAAGACAATGCTAAAGTGGCTTTGGGAGAAGTCTGTGAGTGGTCCAGCCAAAGACGTCTTAAATCCCATAGAACATTCATGGAAAGACCTGTAGATGGCAGCTTACAGACACTTCTTTGCCCATCTAACGAATATTGGGAGAATTTGCCTAAATCCAGATGTTACAGTTACAGTTTATTTTTTTTTTGTATAGCCCAAAATCACACAGGAAGTGCCGCAATGGGCTTTAACAGGCCCCGCCTCTTGACAGCCCCCCAGCCTTGACTCTCTGAGAAGACAAGGAAAAACTCCCAAAAAACCTTGTAGGGAAAATGGAAGAAACCTGGGAAAGGCAGTTCAAAGAGAGACCCCTTTCCAGGTAGGTTGGGTGCAGTGGGTGTCAAAAGTAGGGGTCAATACAATACACAGAACAGAACAATCCTTAAGACAGCATAATAATAAAATTTTAGAAGTACGGTTTAACAGTAGATGATATGACATAATTAGGTTTGGATATTTTTAGAGTCCTGGAGACCTCATCCATCTAGCTGCCTCCCATTTGGCCATGCCACGGCTGAAACGTTGCTCATGAAAGGACCCCTCTTTCCCATGATTCCTGTGATCCTCCATCAGGGATGACTTTACCATAGGCAGGCAAACAACTTGGCAGGTGGGCGTGGCACCAATGCCACATTTGGGTACCGAGAAAGAAACAGAATAGGTGAGGGTTAGTATTCAAATATAATTATCATGTTACTTATGTTTAGTGCTAATGACTAACAACAGAGATGCAGTATGTACAGTTAATCAGCAGCTCTAGTCAGGATATGCTAAACTGAAGTAGTGAGTCTTCAGCCGGGATTTAAAGGCTGAGACCGAAGGGCATCTCTTATGGAAGCAGGAGACCATTCCACAGTTTAGGGGCCCTGTAACTAAAAGCTCGACCTCCCACTGTTATTTTATTAATCCTTGGAATCCTAAGCAGACCGGCATCTTGAGATCTTAATGTGCCTCAGGTTTGTAAGTCATGATAAGTTCAGACAAGTAAGCGGACCTTGGCCATTTAATGCTTTATATGTTAAAAGGAGGATTTTGAAATCTGCCCTAAATTTAACTGGGAGCCAGTGTAAAGATTTAAGAACTGGGTTATGTGTTCATATTTTCTTGTTCTTGTAATAATTCTTGCAGCGCATTTTGGATTAACTGGAGGCTGTATAGAGAACAGTTTGAACAGCCAGTGAACACCGCATTGCAGTAGTCAATCCTACTAGAGATAAATGCATGAATTAATTTCTCACAATCCTGTTTATTTAGAAAGCCTTAATTTCCTAACATTTTTAAGATGGAAAAACATGTTTTGGACGACTTTGTAATATGCTGCTTTAAATGACATGCTAGAGTCAAAGATAACTCCTAGATTGCGGGCTGATTCAGTAAAATTAATTGGGATTCCAACTGAGTTAAATGATGACAAAATATTGCTGTGATCAGCGTCATTCCCTCCAACAATTAACATCTCTGTTTTATCTGTATTTAAAGACAAGTAGTTCTCATTCATCCATTCCTTTAATTCACTAACACAACTAATTAAAGACAACATCGGAGAAACTTCATTTGATTTAAATGAAAGGTATAACTGGGTGTCATCTGCATACAGTGAAAATTAACATTATGTTTCCTAATGAGAGATCCCAGTGGAAGCATGTAAAGTGAAAACAGTAAAGGTCCCAGTACTGAGCCCTGGGACACCATATTGAACTTCTGTGTATAATGATGGAGTACTGTCTGCACATTTCTGTACATACTGGAATCGATTTGATAAATAAGAACTGAACCAAGCGAGCACGGGCCTGTAAGCCCAACATCGTTTTCTAGCCTGTGCAGTAAAATAGAATGGTCAATGGTGTCAAATGCTGCACTTAAGTCCAACAACATAATTACAGTGGAATTTCCTTCATCAGAGGATATCAGAATGTCATTTACAACCCGTGTTAGTGCCGTTTCTGTACTATGACCAGTCGAAAGCCAGACTGGAATTTCTCAAATAAATTGTAATGCGTAAGGTGTGACTGAAGCTGACTGGCGACTACTTTCTCTAGTATTTTAGAGAGAAATGGTAAATTTGAAATAGGCCTATAGTTATTTAGTATGTGTGGGTCTAGGTCTGACTTTTTAAGTAAAGGTTTAATGACTGACACTTTTAGTGCATCAGGTACGTGCCATGCAGTAATGAACTATTGATAATGGTTAGAATAGCGTGCAAGAACATCCATTGCACTTTTACTAGTTTTGTTGGCACTGGATCTAGGGAACAAGTAGTGGGCTTCATTTTAGTAATTAAAGTTAAGACTTCCTGCTCAGTTACAGGATTAAAATTATTAAAGTGCTGAATGCAATGTGAGCAGGGTCTGCTAAGCTAGTATTTGGTTTGTACTGTGATGCTGAGATCTGGGATCTTATATTTTTAATTTTCTCATTGAAGAAGTTCATAAAGTCTGTACTGCTAATATCTGTTGGTATTTTGCACTGTTGATCTGAATTCCCATTTGTTAATTTAGCCACTGCTCTAAAAAGTACCCTAGGATTTTTATTATTGCTATCTATTAATGTAGAATAGTATTCTGAGCGAGCTTTAAAGAGGGCTTTTTTATATTTATTAACACTCTCTGTCCATGCAATTTGAAAGACATGTAGCTTTGTTGTTCTCCATCTGCGCTCCAGTTTTCGACACTCTAATTTAAGAGCTCAGTGTTTTCATTAAACCAGGGAGAGTTTCTATGTGCTTTGATCACTTTTTTTTTAGGGGAGCCACTGTGTCCAGAGCATCTCTCAAGGTCACATTATAATGTGATGTTAGCTGATCTAAATTGTTTTCCACGTTTACATTTGATGTTAACTGATCTAAATGGTTTTCCACAATTACACTCGACTTACTCAAGGTATCTATAAATTTTGAAGCAGAATTACAATCTAGATGTCGCACTGTCTTTGTTTTAATCTGTGAGTGTTGGCATGGGCAGAACTAAATCAAATGTAATTAAGAAGTGATCGGAAATAACTACATTTAATGGAGTAATATTTAAATTTTGAATTTCAACTTTGTAAGTTATAATTAAATTTAATGTATGGTTATGATTATGAGTTGGACCTTTGACAATCTGACAAAATCCTACTGAATTTAACAAATAAGTAAAACATTTGCTAAAAGTGTCAGTTTCCACATCAATGTGTACATTAAAATCCCCATCAGAACTACGTGATCATAATTTATAGCCAAATCAGACAGAAGGTTGCTAAATTCAGTCATGAACAATGAATATGGCCCTGGTGGTCTGTAGACTAGCACTATAATTGTGTTGGAATCTGTTTTAATATTTAAAATGAATGCCTCAAAGGATGTAAAGTTGCCTAAATTTTTAGGAGTGATTTGCATTTTGTTACAATGAATTATTCCAAGGCCTCCTCCTCGACCAGAATCTCTAGACTTATGAAGGAACGAGTATCCATCTGGTGACGCCTCAGCTAGGGAACAGTGTCACATTTACTAAGCCAGGTTTCAGTAAGAAGACACAGATCAGATTTTGTACTTAATATTATATCATTTACCAAAACAGCTTTAGTGCCAAGAGACGAATGTTCAATAAACAGCATTTAAAACTGCATGGTTCTTTCTGAACTGCTGATATATTTTTGTTTTAATTTGAATTAAATTTCTATTACAGATGCCCCTGGTGGAGTGTCTGGTTTTATCCCTTGGTCTAATTATACACCTTATTTTTGGTTATCAATTAATTTATGGTTTGTATCAAGACTAAATTTACTGGATGCCCCACAACAGGGATTATGGGTAACAGCTTCAGGAAAATAACAGGTGGGATAAACAACAGCCTGTGATTTAAGATCACATGACTGCGGCCTGGATGGTGCTCTAATCAGTCAACCAGGCAGTTTTGCTGCCATATTTTGGGATAATACATAAGATCCCTCAGTTAGGATGAAGACCATCTCTTCTGAAAAATCCAGGCCTTTCCCAAAAATCATCCCAATTGTTCACAAATGCTATGTTTTTATTTGCACACCAGGTTTCTAGCCAGCAGTGAAAGGAATGCAATCTGCTATAAATCACATCCCTCTATATAATCTTGGTAAGGGACCAGATACAATTAAATTCCGACATTTTGTTTTAGCTTTGGTGCATAGAGATGAAGTTCCTTTAATACCTCAGATTGCTGTAAATAAATATCATTAGTGCCGACATGCAGCAATAAGGTAGATACTTCATCGGCAACACGGTCCAATGCGGCCTTTATGCCAGAAATCTTGGCCCCTGCAAGGCACTTAACATTAACTGCTGGTTTAACATAGTTTGGAATTCTAACATTCCGCACTATGGAATCGCCAATTATGAGCACTTTATTATTTTCAGTTTCCACAGGCACACTGCGGAGAGCTGAGAATCTGTTCTGGGTCCGAATTAGTGACCTGGGTGCTGGGGGACTATATTTTAGATTCTTAGACCCCCGTCTTACTGTTACCCACTCGCCCTGTGGCTGAATTGGTGCTGCTGATTTCGCCTCGCACTGACTACAGTGGGACCTGGAGAGACTGAAGCCGAATCAGATGTAGCCGAATTGTCTAAACAAACCGAGTCGATCCAATTTTCGGTTTGCCTAATCGCTATCAGATTCCTAACGCGTCCCTCCAATTCGCGTATTTTCCCGACCAACTCAAAATTAACTAAACACTTTTGGCAGGTGAAGCTATCTGCACTGTCGGCCGGAAAACCCTGAGCTGTACATACTGCAGGACACACAACATATAAATGCGCCCTCGACGGGCAGAGAGCAGATAGAACTTGCGTTAAGTGTTGAAGTCATCTTTGCCGTTTTATAGGTGCTTGCGCTTTCCGTGTTCAGCTGAATCACCGTCGCTTTAAGTTTCCACCACCAGCTGAGCGATCGACTTTAATTTCTCACTGCCGGTTATTTCTACTGGTCAGCTGCTGGCTTTACCTCCGGTGAACTTGCTCGGGTGCTTGCGAAGGGCTACGTGCCTGTGGGAGACACCGCTGCTCTGTGCTTCCACTTGCTGATCTGCTAATTAGTGAGAGAATGTGTGAATAAGTGAGAGATGTGAAAAGCTTGTAGGGACCTGCGGAGAAGACTCCGCGATGGAGTTGCTGCCAAAGGGGCTTCTATAAAGTAGTAAACTAAGTATCTGCATACTTCTAAAAATGAAAGATTTTCAATGGTACTCTGAATGAATTGAAATATAGTAAAAAAATAATAGTTTAATTACAGCGCACGCGTTCACATCCTCACCTACATTTTCCGTATGCGACTCACATGTAAATGGAAACCATGTGTTCAATGCAGGCTTTGGTAAGTTAAAACAAACTTCTTGTTATTATATTTTAATTACAGTGCATGTGTTCGCCCTCCGCTTCCCCCATCCACGTTTTGCACATGCGATTAAAGTGTAAAGGGAACCCATGTGTTCAGTGCAGGCCGTGGTACGTTAAAACAAACATCTTGTTATCCATCCATCCATTATCCAACATGCTATATTCTAAGTACAGGGCCACGGGAGCCAATCCCAGCCAACACAGGGCGCAAGGCAAGAAACAAACCCCGGGCAGGGCGCCAGCCCACCGCAGGGCGCGCACACACACACACCCACACACTAGGGACAATTTAGAATCTCCAGTGCACCTAACCTGCATGTCTTTGGACTATGGGAGGAAACCAGCGTATCCGGAGTAAACCCATGTAGACACGGGGAGAACATGCAAACTCGACACAGGGAGGACCCGGGAAGCGAACCTGGGTCTCCTAACTGTGAGGCAGCAGCGCTACACACCACGCCACTGTGCCGCCCTCTTCTTGTCATTTTTAAGTAATATACTGCCTTAAAATGACTCACAAAAGACCAAAACTTGATATTCCCTCTTTTCAAGACTCATGAAAAACAACGAATGAATATGGATTTGTATAACAAAAGGATCGTGCCGTGTGTGCGTTATGCTGTGAAAGTGTCGCATGTCGTACGTTAAGTGTACAAAGACATTATCAAACTAAGCATCAGTCCACGTTTAAAAACTCTAATGAGAAAATTGAAGCTATAAAAAGGGCCGTTTCTGGCTTTAAGAAACAAACTACTTATTTTAGTCAAATAATTGGAACTAAAAATAAAGCCACCGAATGTAGTTATACAATTGCTTTGTGTTAATTGATTAATAGCTCTGATTAATAATAAAGATTGATTAATCATATTGGAATTCCTGGTAATTTTTTCTTAGTCAAACTGTGTTTTGTATTGAAAAAACTTGTAATTTATAATTTGTAATAAAATTTTTAATAAATGTGTTGAAAATTAAAATTTGACAAAATATTCTTTTCACATATTCCTATGTATTTTAAAATATTGAATGACCAATAAGATCCAGTTATAACCGGACCAGTTTTGATACTATATGTAACAAAATTGGTAGAATTATGTTGGCACACAGAATAACATTCTAACACAGGTTCAGCACGACACAGCTGAAGGTTGCCGACCCCTGGTGTAGATTAATAGGCAGAAATGTCAAATATATCAAACTAAATTAAATCTACAACATGGTTAAATGTGCAGAAAGTAAAGGGGTTTGAATACTTTTTGAATCCACCATATAACACAATCAAAATTTGGTGGACATCTGCAGGAGTTTGTCTTCTGGCCCAGTTTTGTGGAGCAAAATGATGCACCCCTTCAAACTCCTTTCTAAGGACCTCAAAAAAGTTGTTGTCGCTAAAAAAAAATGCTTCCAAAAATCTGAGGCCTCCAGCCGTCCAAGGTTAGAAAGGCAATACATAAATGAGGAAAATGTCAGCACTATTGGTGACTCCAAGGACTCTGCATGGTGCCAAAAAAAGCACAGGTTCGTAGATGAGGATCTGTCAGTCGTATTTGTTTTGGACAAAGTCATGCTAAACAAAACAAAGAACTCGAGTAATGTGCATGGTGAGATATAACAGCGGAAGGCACTGCTCTTGTTGGAACGATGGCTTTGAAACAGCAGATACAAAGACGGGAAGGAATAAAGAGGGAGCGAGAGACGAGCGGGTTTACAATGGCGCCCCTTAGTTTGATGTCATGAAAATGAATTTATATCCAAACAATAACAAAATAAAGCGTGTCAGAGAGGATATAATAGTTTGAGAATGCATGGAGTCCTAACCCTTGGATGGGTAACAGTGAATTCTGAATTGCATCTGTAAATTCTACAGCACAGTGTCATAGCATCTGAACATGCGATGAATGAGGGTTGTTGTAAGAGCCATTTCTCTAAAAATATGTAGTTGTCTGTATTAGGAGCAGTATATACTGTCTATATTTTAGAAGACTAGGGGGCTTTGCCCCTTGCTCACTACGCTCACCCACACCCTCCCATTCCCCCGCCAGGCATGCTACGCTCCAGCCAATTCGTGTGTGTGCCACTCGCGTTGTGAAGGGGGGTGGGCTGAACGCATGCTTAGGAGATGTGGTCTGCTGCTGAGCTGCGTGTTCAGCTTGTCGTGCTGCGCATCGATCATTTAAAAACCTGTACAGCAGGTGTCCTTTTTCTCACTGCCTTGTCTTGCGCTACGTTAAAAGTGTCTCTTGCGGGACGTCAAATTGTCTTCCAAGAAGATCACGTTTCGTCTCATTCCAAGCCTACCAAGATTTATTTTTTTTATAATAGAGAGAAATCTGCATAGTTAAAGGTATCATTTTATGTGAATATTAGAAAGTATAACAATAGGAAGTATTGGTTTATTAATAATTCCTTTGCATGCAATTGGTGGATGATCCATTAGTGTGTCCAGCCCCCAGCTTTAACTGTGCAAAGGGGTTTTGGGTCAAGTTGTTACTCTTGAGAATGATGTGAAGTGAAGGTCATTGGACCACACTGTTACATGACATTAAAAAAGGCTTTCAGGTTTGTGTCATTTGTAAACTTCATAGTTAATACACTGCTCAAAACAATTAAGGGAACACTTAAATCAAAGGCCATGCGACAGTGGACCAAATACGGAACAAAATCACACATTGAATCACGATGAATGAAATATTCAGGTGGAAAATCTTTATGTAGCAAATCTACGTAATTCAGTGAGAATAAAATGAGGTAAAAACAGTCGATAGAAACCAAAATCACAAACCCATTGAGGACTGATTCAACAGCACACCGAAAATCAAAGTCAAAAATTGAAATTCCCGGCTGGTCCAACTTGTGTGAATTTCATCACAGCAACTCATAATGTGACTCAGTAGTGTATATGGCCCCCACGTGCATATATGCACTCCTGACAACATCTGGGTATGCTCTAGATGAGACTGCACATGGTGTCCTGGGGGATCTCCTCCCAGACCAGGATCAGGGCATCAGTGAGTTCCATGACAGTCTGTGGCACTACTTGATGGTATTGGAGGCACCTAAGATGTACCAGAGGTTCTCAATAGGATTCAGGTCTGAGGAATGCATGGGCCGGTCAATAACATTAATGCCTTCATCACCCAGGAACTGCCTACACACTTTGGCCTTATTATCCTGCACCAGGAGGAACCGAGGGCCCACTGCACTGACAAAGGGCTCTGAGGATTTCATCCCAGTACCTAATAGCAGTCAAGGTACTACTGCCTAGCATGTGAAGATCTGTATGACCCTCTAAGGATATGCCTCTATAGACCATCACTGACCCAACGAAAAACTGGTCATGCTAGATGATGTTGCAGACTGCATAACATTCTCCATGGCTTCTCCAGACCCTTTCATGTCTGTCACATGTGCTCAGGGTGAATCTGCTCTCATCTGCGAAGAGAATGGGGCACCAATGGCGGAGCTGCCAATTGTGGAGTTCTCTGGCTAATGCCGGTTGAGCTGCATGGTGATGGGCTGTGAACACACATCCCATTAGAGAACATGCTCATGGAGTCTGTTTGTGACAGTTTGGTCAGAAACATGTACACCAGTCGCCAGCTGGAGGTCACTTGGTGGAGCTCTGGCAGTGCTCCTCCTCACACAAAGGAGCAGATACCAGTCCTGCTTCTACGGTCCTATCCAGGCCTCCTCATGCTCTTGAGACTGTGCTGGGAGATGCAGCAAACCTTCTTGGGATGGTACATATAGATGTGCCATCCTGGTGGAGCTGGACTACTTGTGTAAACTGAATCGGCTGCAGGTACCACCTTGTGATACCAGTAGTGACAAGGACACTAGCAAAACTAGAGAAGAATCAGTCAGTCAGGAAGGATAAGGAGCGGGCAATTGTCTGGCCACCATTCCCTTTTTAGGGATTGTTTTGTTGTTACCTCTCCAGTGCCCCTGTTGTCACTTTCATTCTCACCAAAGCAGTTGAAGTTGGTAGACAATTGCTTAGGCTTCCTACCTGTACAGCTTAATATGCCCAAAAGCTTCATTAACTTTGTGATGGACTGTGATGACTAAGTGTTCAATTCATTTTTTTTGAGTAGTATATTTTTGTTTGTGTTGCCTCCTTAGCATTCTGCTTGCCCACATAAAAATAAATCAAAAATGTTGCATTTTTTCAGCATTTAAAAATATGAATATGTACAACAGAATACCAAAACGTAAACATAGTCAAACTGGGAAAGATCTGCCTAGTGTCCACTGCTGTACTGATTTAGATATAGTACATGTCCTTTTTGTGACATGTTCTGAGACCGTTACCAGCACACAGCTAGATGTCACCATTGGGACAGGAAAAGTGTGTGGTTTTTGTGTTTCTTGTATTACTGCTTCAGTTGCTCATGAGAGATCTCCGTGCCCGAACCACACAATCGATGTGCTCCTAGTGTTATTGTGGGCTAACGCAGCTCAAGCCTTAGTGTTGGCCACATTTCCCTGACACAGAGGAACTGTGCTTATGGGGGGCGAACGTCTTTCTTGCCCTTTTACTTTAGAAAAATCGTGCATGGCAAGTCACCTACAGGTGACTGAGTTCACCAGGCATATCATGGTGTTTCAGTAATACAGTGCCCATCAGTTTCTCTATCCATATCAATGTCTGATGATCAATTTACACTGTCATCGCTATCGCTTGATTCAACTAATGGTTTCCGATTCAGTTTGGTCAGAAGTTGTCTGTACAGCTTCCTGTGTACAGGCCGTTGTGTTTTGCATGAAGGCCTTGCCTCCCCCATGAATAATAATGAGCTAACGTAGAGTGGCAAGATGCTTAGAACTATTCATGAATTTTTTTCAACACAATGTTAATCCATCCTCTAGAGGGCAGTAGAATACTTTGCCAAGAGTTATTCGGAGTTAACACTATAAAGATCATAACACATCACCTTGAGCCTGACTCTAGAACAACCATATTTACAGAGAATTTTTAGTCACACTTAAGTCGGGGTTAACGCCACGGAGGTTAAGTCATGTAATAAAGTTCTTGATATTTTTTGAAGAAAGTGGTTTAATGTGTCAGAATCTTTGGTGCCACGTAACATGGAGTTTGCTGCTACAGTCCTATTGTTACATATGTTGTCTGAAACCAAAGACATTTTCTTCTTCAGAATGCCAAGTCATAATTCTGACCTTAAACTGAGTGAAAGGTGTTAGCCCCAATCTTAATTGCACTGTACGTCTAATACAAATCAAGTTATGAGAGAATGGAAGCAGCAGGGAGTGTTGGCTAAAACTATGTCAAGGGGGATATGGAGGATTGAAAAGAGAAGCCGGCATTTGCTGAATGTCAAGTTTTGTTTATTTCTTTGAGCAGACTGCGAATGTAGTCTGATGTCACAGTGTCAAGGTAACAGTTTTTTGTATTATTCTGCATGGAAAATTTTCAATGAGTTATGCAGTGTACATAAGATACACATTATAGAGAATTTGTATTGTGCTTCTAAAGTGTAAAATAAAATATAATGTGTAATTAAAAATGTTTGTTTTTACAATCAATGCAGTTCGGAAAGCATCCCCAAAGCAAGAAGAAGGCTGCATCATTGACTCACTGTTAGCAGACATTCGGAAAGGCTTCAAACTGAGGAAGACCACCAGATCCAGATGCGGGTCAGATTTGTCTGCTTATGCAGAATCCAGAAAAGGTGAGCTTGTCTCCTGCTTAATTCCATACTGCCTTGCCCTAGAAAGGCTATGGTGAACACCTCTCCTCAAAACATGTGCTTTCTCTTACCTGTGTAGGTTCTTTTTAAGGTGGATCCACAGTGTTAAATGTCTAATTGTTTTTTTTACAGTAACCTTTTTACAGTGTTTGGGATGTGCGGCACACAGTTTATTCTGTGTTATTTTACATTACAGCGAGTAATTAACCATATTAAAAAATAGTAAAATGTAATAAATTGAAAGGAAATTGTTTCATGTTGCATTATGCGTTTTCATTCTGTTTGGCTTTGAAATTAACATGCAAATACTTTTTAAACTTTTACTGTTTCCATCCATCCTCTGCCACTTATCCGAGGTCAGGTCGTGGGGGCTGCAGCTTGAGCAGAGATGCCCTGACTTCCCTCTCCCTGGCCATTTCTTCGATCATTTCCAGGAGAATCCCGAGGTGTTCCCAGGCCAGCCGAGAGACATAGTCTCTCCAGCGTGTCCTGGGTCTTCCCATGGGCCTCCTCCCAGTTGGACATGCCCGGAACACCTCACCAGGGAGGCGTCCAGGAGGCATCCTGATCAGATGCCCGAGCCACCTCATCTGACTCCTCTCGATGCGGAGGAGCAGCGGCTCTACAATGAGCCCCTCCCGGATGACTGAGTTTCTCACCCTATCTTTAAGGGAAAGCCCAGACACCCTGCGGAGGAAACTCATTTCAGCCGCTTGTATTCGTGATCTTGTTCTTTCGGTCACTACCCATAGCTCATGACCATAGGTGAGGGTAGGAACATAGCTCGACTAGTAAATTGAGAGCTTTGCCTTACGGCTCAGCTCTTTTTTCACCACGACAGACTGATGCAGAGCCCGCATCACTGCGGACGCCACACCGATCTGCCTGTCGATCTTGCGCTCCATTCTTCCCTCACTCGTGAACAAGACCCCGAGATACTTGAACTCCTCCACTTGGGGCAGGATCTCGCTCCCAACCCTGAGAGGGCACTCCACCCTTTTCCAGCTGAGGACCACGGTCTCGGATTTGGAGGTGCTGATTCCCATCCTAGCCGCTTCACACTCAGCTGCAAACTGATTCAGAGAGAGCTGAAGATCATGGCCTGATGAAGCAAACAGGACAACATCATCTGCAAAAAGCAGTGACCCAATCCTGAGTCCACCAAACCGGACCCCCTCAATGCCCTGGCTGCGCCTAGAAATTCTGTCCATTAAAGTTTTGAACAGAATCGGTGACAAAGGGCAGCCCTGGCGGAGTTCAACTCTCACTGGAAACGGGCTCGACTTACTGCCGGCAATGTGGACCAAGCTCTTACATCGGTTGTACAGGGGCCGAACAGCTCTTATCAGGGGGTCTGGTACCCCATACTCTTAGAGTACCCCCCACAGGATAACCCTTTGGGATGAAGTTGTTCAATAAGATTTGGACATAAGTCTTCTTTAATTGGGAACTTTAAAGTGAGGAAAACGGAAAAATGTATAAGAGCTGAGAGTGTAGTGTGTGTGGTGGACTTGATAATATATCTTGGCAACAGTCTTGTCTCGTCTTAAGATTTCCTTTAATAATAGATTTTTATGTGCCAAACAAAATCAAGATGTGGCAATTTACACCATGCAACCTGGTAGTGCCAGCTGTTCAGTCTTCCATGCTCCTCTCTTCTAGCTTTTCTGTTGACTGTCTTGACCTTCCCAATGCTGCATGTGTACCTTGTTAATGGTGCTGATGGTACGAGACTCCTGGCTGGTTCATCTGACCTTATGAAGCTACATCTAAAGTGAGGTGTGGTCATCCTGCCCCCCTAGGGGCTCAGAATATTGTCCAAAGGCACCATTTGCCTTTTATTCTGGGACTCATAAGAATACATTTTGCTTTATTCAAAAACAGCCAGCTTTGCCTTTCAGAGCTCCTAACACTAACTGAATGCTTGTGTAGGTTTTAGTTGTGTCAGCAAGTTGTGCCTTAATTTTGAGCAACCAGCTTACGTAGCTTTCAAAGACACTTCATACAGGTAATTACCACAAATAGGAGAGACAACAAATATGCAAATGACAGATTATAACGGCAAAAATTATTAGCAAGATCTATTGTGGCAGTGTTCAGTTTCAGGAAGTGAAGTGCATTTTGTAAAGTCTTCCATTATTATTTTAATTAACAAAATTTGCCAGGGCATTTTTTGTAGCGAGTTTGCTGCTGACCTTGTTTGCCAAATGTTTCCCTGAAAATTCACTATGCAGCTAGCTTAGACATAGTTTTTGTTTCCCCCACAGTGCCCCATGATGGTTTGTAAGGCCAACATGACATCACAGAACTGGAGCAGCCATGCTAAATGGGGCTGTCCCTTCCCGATCTTCACTCCCTTCCCTACTTGCATCGCAAATGTACAGAACTTTCATGCATGCATGCGTGCTGGTGCTGTAAGTGCACTCCACGTCACACTTTACCATGCTGCCCCGATCTGCCTCACACATACACAAATAATTTATGGTGTATACTCAAATATGATGGATTAATGCATGCATTAATTAAAAAAAACAAAAAAACACACTTAACTAAAAACTGACAATGTTTTCATTTGAGGGTTACATTAGCTGACCATAATGAAAATTTTATGAAAACACTGCGTTATGCTGTACAGATTCACTGTACATTGTGTCTTCACTGCTAGTTAAGCATGACAAAATGGGACTCCGTTCCCGTGCCTCGCTGGGAGGGCCAGGTGGCCAATACCATACAATACAATACAATACAGTTTATTTTTGTATAGCCCAAAATCACACAGGAAGTGCCGCAATGGGCTTTAACAGGCCCTGCCTCTTGACAGCCCCCCCGCCTTGACTCTCTGAGAAGACAAGGAAAAACTCCCAAAAAACCTTGTAGGGAAAATGGAAGAAACCTTGGGAAAGGCAGTTCAAAGAGAGACCCCCTTCCAGGTAGGTTGGGCGTACAGTGGGTGTCAATAGACATGAAAAGAGGCAGGAGGTTCCCTACCAACACAAGTATCTATGCACAGGAGGCCACCTGAAGAGTGGGTATGCTGGCATCCCTGCTGGATTAGAAGAACATCACCAGACTGGGAGGACAGCTAGAATGGAGGACAGGGGGAGCTGAATTGTTCAAGCTACATGCTCTCCTGAATTGCTAGGTGGCAGCAACCCTGGAGTCGGGTAAACCACTGGACACATGCAGGGAGTTGTATTGCCGTAGAGCAACCCTGTTGCGGTCCCTGGGTGCCATCATGAGGTGCTGCTAAGAGCTGTGCTGCTTGGTTTTTAGGAACTTCTTATTGACCTGGAAGTCCTCAGAGGTCCAAGATTAAAAGAGCTGCTTGACTTCTTCCAGGTGAGTTGGAGTCAGGTGGAAGGAAGACAAAGCTTACCTGGAGGTGTGAAGAAAAGGAAAGGGAGAAACAATGAGGAATTGTGTGTTGGAAGAAGCCTTGTTGGGGTACTACTGTATTATTAACGAATGGCTTGTTTTTCCCCAACACTTGTGTTTGTCTGTTGGTGTCTGACATTTGGGGCCCCAGCAGTGCCCCCTATTGGTCACACATGTTATGCTTCTCACAATGTAGCATAGATTGGTTAGCGACAGAGACAGACCAGAGTATATGACGCTGATCCCTTGCAACACAGGCGTAGTATGTGCTATGTAGTCGTATCAATAGGAGTTTGGGAGGTGCAGAGAGAGATTAAAGACGCTGAGCGTAATTTTATTTTAGTGGTTAGCACCACCACTATAGCTCAGTTCACATTTATGGACACAATAATCGGTCCAGCATATTTGTGAGGCACTTCTCAACACCTCCAGGGACACTCAAGACTGCTACACCTTTATAATTCACTCAAAACGAGTTCAGTTTCTCCTGACCTATTAACTTTGATGCATTTCACCAAATTCCTGAACATTTCCTCATTTCCATCTAACTTAAGGCAAAGCGAGTTGGGTGGAGTTTGCTCATCACTATTTCTAATTCTAGTCCCCAAACACACATTTAGTTTTGCTGTCTGACTCCACAAAACCTTACTCATTTTAATACTATCAAAATTTTTTAATGAACCATCTCTTTTTTATCTAATGCTAAATCTCATTTGTTTATTTGATTTCCCAAGAAGCATGACATGGGTTTGTGTGTATCTTGGTAGTCAGACTATAGATCACAGATTAGCGTTTGGAAAATTCCACCTCTTAGTATTTTGGCCAATTTTGCGATTATTTTTAGTTTTGGTTCCCGTTTAGGTTGAGTTATTTTCTTTCTGATAGAACCCAGCGTACAGCATCTCCCTCCTAGACTGGCAACCTCAGGTGATCTGGACTTGGGTTTTTGAGGCAGAAGGAAGGGTCATGCGTGCCGAGATCTAATCCTGGGCTGACTGGTGCGAGAGGCTGTTCATCATTCACTTCATGATTGCTCTTCAGTGTGCAAAGTAAACATTCCTCATATAAGAATGTAGCAATAAGAATAACTGATAGAATGGAAGCCCCTTGAATATCAGTCATTATGCTGTAAAATACAGAATTTTTCAAATTGATTTTTTTTTTTTTCATCAGGAAAATCTACAAGTTCTTTGGCAAAAGAGACTTCTGCCTTGGATGCCGAAGCAAAGCAAGGCACTGAAATGAATGGATCTGGAGTGAAAACGGAGAGTGCTGTTGAAACTTCAGAGAATGGGACCACCAACTCACTGAAGTCCGCGCCTGAGATTACTGTGCAAGTTGCTAATGACAAACCAATCGAACCTGATCTTTGTTCTGACGTGACGGTGCCTACTATAAGAATGGAACAAAACAATAACATCGAATCGACACTAAATCTGGAAGGGGGTGGCATGAAGCAACTGGAGGCCGACGGAAACCTGAACGGTCATCAGAACGCCGACATCACACCTAACACCGATACAGTATCTACACCAATAGAACACAGTGATATTGTTGAAACAAAAAGTGACGAGATTTCACCGGCTGAAGCTGGTGTGAATAATGAAGGTGACAATGTTGATGAAGAGGACACGGCGCGCATGGGTTGTGATGACACTGAAGCCCTGCAGAATGTTGGCCAGGAGCCAGAAACAGTGGAGACAGATGCCTGTGACAGCCTGCAACCTGTTGACACATCTCTAGAAGTGACAGCTGTCGACGATTTAGGGGGCAATACTAACCATGTGCCAGTACCCATGGGTCTGACATTGTCACCTCATCGCCATTCAAGGAACAAAAAGAAAAACAGTGCAGGTAATTTTCTTTTGTTATGTGCTTGTACTCGTTCATACATACAGTCCTGAACTAGAAACAAGTGGCATTGACTAGCCTTTGGGGTGATGAACTCCGATCCTGGAGGGCCACAGTGGCTGCATGTGTTCATTTTGGCCATCTTCTTAATTTGCTGCTAATTAACTTCTTTTGCCTTAATTGTAATTCACTTGACTCTGGCCCCTTAGTTGTTTCTTTAATTAGCAGCCAAACAATAATGAGACACAAAACAAGCCGCCACATGAGCAGCTCCTCTGTGCCCATCACACAATATCTGAAATTAAAGAGAGGTGACGATGGCCACCAAAACAAAACAGAAAATCAATAGATTTGGAAATGTCTGCTGTGGCAGAATGAAGATGCCATGGAATTAAATAACGGGTTTAATTAACAGTAAGACTCATTAAGAGTTTGGTCGGAGTTTGAAGCCCCAATTTAGCTGGTCGTCTGTTGGCTCGTTTCACATCTCATTTCTGTTTGGCTGCCATTTAATGAAGAAACAAATCAATTCAGAGCACTGAATCCTTAAAAACAGGACTATCAAAATGAATGGAAAAGGAGTTAATTAGCAGTGAAAACTGGTCACTGATTAGGAAAAGGGTGACAATGAAAACCTGCAGCCACTGCGGCCCTCCAGGTCTGGAGTTCAACACCCGTGCCAGACACTTATTTTGTGTAATCAGGTGTTTCATTTGATTTTTTTTTTTTAACTTACCATGCAGTATTCGTCACATGCATTATGAAGTTTCTCACACGTTTATACAGAAAGGCACGTTTCATCCCTTAAATGTTCTTTTTTAGACTTACCTTAGTCATAGTTAGCCTAGAAGTGGGACCTCTCTTTTGAGCCTTTGTAGTGTTTTTCCTTTTAATCCATTTTTAAAATTGACCTTCCTTTGCCACCTTTATCATTTAAGTCTGCCAAAGCACAAGAAAAAAGTCCATTAGGCTGCCATTCTTTCATTTCAGGGTTCACCATCCATGCTCTTTTGAATGATTTTTAGGCAGTGTGCCATTTCGCTTCCTAATTTCTACTTTCTGACACTGCTAAAAACTCTTTTATGGTGACAGGGCCGATGTCCTCGGGATGGAGAAACAATGCCGGATATAAAATGCTGATGGTGAATGAAGTGAGGGAGGCTTGTCAGTCATCAAAAAGACATTTTATATTATCATCATGATTTTTTTTTTCTTCATGATTTAATGGGATGTGGCTGGTTAAGAAAAATACATGGCTTGACAAAAACCTGAAAAGAATGACCCTAGAAACCTGATGCAGCCTTTTAGTGCAGTCCTATCTGTCACCCAAAAATACCCAGTGAAATAAAATGGACCCGCCAAGCAGTACTGTATCTGTTACCTCTGTGGAGCTCTGGTTGGCACACAGAATGGTGCTTGTTGCAAGCATTCATGCATACCCTTGAAGGCCTTTTTAGGAGCTGAAGTCTATCCTTGAAGGACCTAGGAAGGAATCGGACACATTGATTTGGTCTAGAAGAAACAGGGAGCCTAGTAAGGATATTTAATTGAACAGTATTGTAGCAGTGCTGGCAAGTTGCATGAGTCCCAGGAATGAGCTGGCATTCATTCAGTCATTCAAATGAGCAGCTGTAGGGGAGCATAAGAAAACACCAAGCCGATAAATGGCATAAGAATTACACCTAGTGTGGCCATAGCGAGCAGTCCCATTAAGGACCAAGAGCTACCTAAAGGAGTGAGAATCATGTGGCACTGCCGTGACGTGATGCTAAATTAGTTTTAGAAGCGGGACGGGAAGATCTACAGCCCTGCTTAGCACCCAAATGCCACAGGGACCTAACATAGATTTGCTGGACTCTTCTAAGGAGTTACTGGAGAGTTTTGAGATTGACATCTGAGATCTTGATGCTGCTGGATGAAGCATTAATACAGGATGGAAGGCCGCTAAGACACTGCTACCTCTGCAGCCCATCCACTGCTTCTCCATCTGCCTGGGTGCATAGCTGTTTCCAGAGGTTTGAGCTCATGGAGCTTGGAAATGTTTGGCAGGTCGACTTGCTGTTGAGTTGAGGTGAGCCATGTGACTCAGGGCTGGTAATGAGATGGCACAGGTGCAGGCCAAGCCAAACTGTAAAGGCATTACAGAGCAGCTGAAGGAGAGTCTCAAAGCTGAGGTCCCTGCATTGCGGCGTTAAGTTTAAAGTAGAAAGACAGTTAAGGGTCTGCTACATCTGCAACCCCACACATGGAGGTTTGCCTGGTTACAAGTGATGGACAGAAAGCTGCCCAGAAGTGCAGCGTTTATCACTGTTATTGTATCACATACCAGTGTGACACTGAACATCCCCGCTGCACCGCCAGCTAGAAAAGCAGAGAAAAACTCTGCTGATGGCTCTTTCTCACCAGCCGCATGATAACAACAAAAATGAGGCCCTCCCTGCCATTTTGAAGAGTTTGTGCGACACTGCAAGGAGCTGGATGTGATCTCTGGAGACTGTGACTTTGATGGGAGGGCTGTGTTGCGGTGCTGATGAGTTGCATTAGCCAGGGGATAAGTCACCAACAGAATAAGCTGGCATTCCTTCATGGAAAATGAGCAGCTTTAGAGCATTCTGCAGGTGATCACATAAAAACAGCAAGTCTTCCAAAGCTGCTTATGAAATCCAACTAGTGTGGCAACAACCAGTTGTCATTTTTGAAGGCCAGCAAACTGCGCGGAAGGCCAATGTAAAAAAAAAACAAAAACAAAAAGACTAAAGTTCAATGTTAAAGCCATTTAATGCAGTGCTCTTGCATTTGCTCCATCATCACTTTTTAAACTACTGCTAGCTCGCACTGCAGATTGGTGATTGGCCTCTCGCACACAACTGACATGCGGTCGTGGCCATGAAATAAATTAATGTCTTCCCCTAAGTGTGTGTGTGTGTGTGTGGGAGCGGGGTGTACGTTAAATTAAAAGTGAAGATTTTCGCGATGACTGCCTTGGATTAGTAGAAGCTGTCAGTCCACATCCTACTTTCACGGCAAATAGGAGGTTGAAAAGTCAGAATTCATTTTGAAGGAGGTCTGGTTGAATATTTTGAGGATTAATTGTGAAAAATGATTAGAGTTGGTTATTAGTTGAGGTATTGTGATTGTTGCT
Source organism: Polypterus senegalus (assembly GCF_016835505.1). Lineage (NCBI taxonomy): Eukaryota > Metazoa > Chordata > Cladistia > Polypteriformes > Polypteridae > Polypterus > Polypterus senegalus. The sequence goes on from NC_053171.1 coordinate 52,997,918, forward strand.
AATTATCCTGTGAGTTTTTCTTTTTCTCATTTCTGCTGTCTCGTTGCTTATGAGGGTGTAGGTAGGTTTCTTAGAATATAAGGAGATGTTTATGATTGGCTGATCTGAATGCAAAGGCCATCTCTTTTGTTAGTGTGCAGTTATTGGAGGTGCAGTACAGACACACATTCAGTTATTGACAGTGTCCGGTTTTGTCTAGCAAGGTGTTCAGTTTTTTTTTTTTCATTCTTGAAGTTTATTGGGTTCACGTGAGTTGTTTTTACACCTGTATATAAGAACATCGCCACCAAAGAGATAAATATTTGAGGAGCCAAACCGGGAGATCCACTTGTGATGTGAATTCATACAGAAAGACAGTGCAAATAAACACAAAAGTTGTGTTTTGGTGACCTCTAGCGGTGTCGGGCAGGAATTGATGGGGCAGCTGACGAGCTTGTTTTTCCGGTCACCTCTTTTGTCTGCTGGGCAGCACATGAGTAGGAAGACTGAATGGGGAAAAAGTTTCCACACCCGGGGTACCCAAAAAAAAGAGTCCGTTTAGAGAGGTTTCATTCCTGCACATGCAACACGTCTTCATTATGGCGTAAGATTTGGCTCCCAGATGATCTAAATGGTGGTTTTAGATTTTGATTACTCACAAAACTCGCCAGATGAGTAAAGGGGTTCACAAGCGCAGAGTTTAAGCTTCATGAATGCACTCACATACAGTATGGCGATCTTCAGATGGCTACATTACAATTCATGGACATGTGACGTGATCAGCACTTGGCTTAGTAAAGTTTACGGATGGCATACAGAAATACAGCATGTTATCGAATCTGTGCACAGGCAACCAATCTACAAATGTGGACAATGAACTCGCTAAATGGCTCGTACACTGTAATGAGTAACCTGATCGACAGATGCCCCTGTATTTTCCAGGTTGGCCATTTTTTTTGCTTTGTTCACATTCCTTTTGACAGTTTACTTACACCACACATTTCAAAAGAATCTCTGCTGCAGATAAAGGAGTAGAGATTTATTGGTTGGTTTATCCACTCAGTTTAGTCATTTTCTAAGCCTCTCTCTGTACTGTAATATAAACGCATCAAATGACTTGGGGGGGGAGTTGTTGGATATATTTATATAAAAATGAATTGTTTTTAGTTTCACAGTTTGATATTGATTCCTTAAAATTTATTATCAGCTTTTGGAAGTGTGACCCAGGTTTTAAAAATGTAATATCAAATGTTTTAAAGAAAATAAAATCCTGGTAACTGTATTAGGTGCATCACATTGTGTGTTCTAGATATTCTGCACAGCTGTGTAGATTAAGGGACTTGTGTGTGGTGTTTAGGCAGAGGGAAGTTTTAATGAAGTACAGTATCAATCTATATATCGTATAATGTTCTGTCTAGCTTATCTATGTATCTATCTGTCTCTTATATAGTGCCTTTCATATCTGTCTATCTATTTGTCTTATGGAGTGAAGTGCCTTTCAATTCCACAGTATATGTCTATATAGTATTTTTATATTGTCTTGTCAGGTTAGGTCAGGTTGGAGTGCATGCACTTGTATAGCGCGTTGCCGCAGTCACCACATAATGAAATGGTTTGGGATCCTGGTTGCCAACCCCCCAGGCAGACACGGGGTCGAGTCCCGCCCTCTGGAAATCACCATCTGTCTGCCACAGTGAGGTGTAACATGGACATTCCCTTGGTCTGGTCCAGCCACTCAGGCCCTCAACAATGAGGAACCTATGAGCCTGATCACCCTCGGGGAATCGCGCCAGATGGCCGTAGTGCCATAACTGACTCTCCCTCACAATGGAGGTAATGTGCCTCAATGGAGACTCTGTGAACAACTGAAGATCGAACCAGCGGTACTCAAGGATTCCCCAAAGAGACACACATGAAGGAATCCAGTCTTCATCTCAAGTCAATGGATAGCGTACATGTCTTACAACTGTATAGCAAGACAGGAAGCACCAGGACTCTTAAAAACTTGGACCTTCGTCCTTTTGCATAGATATCTGGAGTGCCACACACCCCTTTCCAGTCACCTCATGAACCCCCCACCCCCATGCTCTCCCAATCTATCTACTGATATAGTTGTAGTTGGAGATCTACAAAGGGAGAGAATGAATCGCGTATTATAAAGTAGTTTTTATTCCTGAGCTTACAGCTCCTGCCAGGAGCCGTTATCAGAGGATAATGCTTAGACATACAAGAATCAAAGTCAATATATAGCAAAATTATGTGAAGGTGAGTGTGTGCGGGTGTGTTGGATAATGAGGTGGGGTTAGGAGGGTGTTGGTCGTAAAGTTTTATTTATTATGAGGATGTTCTTCTTAAGTTTGCATATGCTGGGTTCATATCCAAATGTCTATTAATGACATTTTCGTTTGATAGCCAAGATTCAGCCAGATCTCTGGCACTTTAAGTACTGGCCTTAAATCTTACTTGTACATTGTCCCAGTTAAATGTGTGTCCGGTTGAATATGTGTGCTTATAAATCGGTGATTGTGAGACTTTCCTTCTGACGGCATTTGGATGCTCCTGTATACGTGTTGCAATTCTTTTTGACGTTTTTCCTATGTATACTGCTGGGCAAGAATTACATGGAATACTATAAACTGCGTTTCGTGTCTCTGCTGCTGATTTCTTGTTTTTGGCATTAAAATACATAAAATACATTAAAATCCATACATAGGACTATATACAGTGGGTACGGAAAGTATTCAGACTCCCTTCAATTTTTCACTCTTTGTTATATTGCAGCCATTTGCTAAACTCATTTTGTTGTCTCCACACATACCATTTAGAATTAAGGCCAAAAAGTTCTATCTTGGTCTCATCAGACCAGAGAATCTTATTTCTCACCATCTCAGAGTCCTTCAGGTGTCTTTTAGCAAACTCCATGCAGGCTGTCATGTGTCTTGCCTCTCTTCAGTGTGTGTATAACCAGGCACTGCTCATCACTTGTCCAATACAGTCTCCACAGTGAAGCATGGCGGTGGCAGCATCATGCTGTGGGGGTGTTTTTCAGCTGCAGGGACAGGACGACTGGTTGCAATCGAGGGAAAGATGAATGCGGCCAAGTACAGAGATATCCTGGACAAAAACCTTCTCCAGAGTGCTAATGACCTCAGACTGGGCCGAAGGTTTACCTTCCAACAAGACAATGACCCTAAGCACACAGCTAAAATAACGAAGGAGTGGCTTCACAACAACTCTGTGACTGTTCTTGAATGGCCCAGCCAGAGCCCAGACTTAAACCCAATTGAGCATCTCTGGACAGAACTAAAAATGGCTGTCCACCAACGTTTACCATCCAACCTGACAGAACTGGAGAGGATCCCCAAATCCAGGTGTGAAAAACTTGTTGCATCTTTCCCAAGAAGACTCATGGCTGTATTAGCTCAAAAGGGTGCTTCTACTAAATACTGAGCAAAGGGTCTGAATACTTAGGACCATGTGATATTTCAGTTTTTCTTTTTTAATAAATCTGCAACAATTTCAAAAATTATTTTTTTTGTCTGTCAATATGGGGTGCTGTGTGTACATTAATGAGGAAAAAATTCATTTAATATATATATATATATATATAGAGAGAGAGAGAGAGAGAGAGAGAGAGAGACTAGCAAATATATATAAAATACCCGCGATTCGCAGTGGATAAGTAGTGTGTTAAAGAACTTATGAAAAAGAAAAGGAAACATTTTAAAAATAACGTAACATGATTGTCAATGTAATTGTTTTGTCACTGTTGAGAGTGTTGCTGTCATCAAGGATTTGATTATCATTATTTCTTTCAATCAGGTTCGTATTTGGAGGATGTGTTGTGTTCAAGTTACATTCCGTGTTTGTCAACCGTTGTAAAGATAACAGGTTTCATTCATCGAAGTGTTCAGTACCCAAAGCGGTACTCGTGAATCTAAGATGTTTAACAGGCATTCCCGGTATCAAGTTGTGGATTTGCCTGCGAATATTTAGCGGCAGAGTGTCAATAAATTTAATTTAAACTTAAGCTTTACATTTTGCTTTCCTATTGATATGTCTACAAAGGCTTGTTCAGATCCAGAGGGTTGTTCCTTTCTTACTGCATCAATAAACAGCTTGTCTTCCTCTTTATCTGAGACATCACGCACTGCATTCACGGGTTTACCTCTTCCAGTCCTGCAAAGTCAGTTCACATGAGCCCCTTGGAGTACATGCATCGAAGGTTCTCAGCCGTGCTTGTGCTATTCTAGTGCGATCTTGCGATGTCCATGGCTTTATTTAATGTTAGCTCAGACCCGACACTTAAAAGATTCTCTAGCACTTTTGCTGAGTTTCTGCCAAACACTATTCCTTCCCAAACCATCTCATCTTCGTTTGCATAAGCACAGTCCCTCACCAGCAATTTTAACTCCGTTACAGCAATTTTAACTCATCCTCTCATTAAACTTGTATCTTGCGAATATCTTATTCGTCGTAGGCATGACAAACGCCAGTGGCAGCGTGTCTATGAACTTAATTTAACCTTAAGGTTTACACCGTGCTTTGTTTCCGCAGTAGCTGCACTTATGAAAATGCTTGTCACTCGCTTCATATTCTTTTTCTGCCTTCTCAATTGTGTAATGCGTTCCTTGTTCAGCCCTCCTTGCAGCTCTCACTTGTTCTCTGCGTACTGCGTTCACAGTCAGTTCACATGAGTCGCTCGGAATACATGCATCGAAGGTTCTCTGCTGTGCTTGTGCTATGTCGTGCGATCTTGCGATATCCATGGCTTTATTTAATGTTAGCTAAGACCCGGCACTTAAGTTTCTCTTGCACTTTCGCTGAGTTTGTGCCAAACACCAGTCTATCCCTGACCATCTCATCCTTGTTTGCATAAGCACAGTCCTTCACCCGCGAATATTTAGTGGCAGTGTGTCTATTGGATTGCCGCTGACGGATGGCCTTATATGGGCAGACACTCAATTACGTAGGAGGCATGACAATGAGGGACGCAACTCCGCCTCACACGGTGACCGAGCTGCTGGCTATGGCTGTATATACCTGTATGTATGTAAGCAGGTTCCAGTTATGACCGTTAGGCTTAGAATTTTTAAATGAAACCTGCCTAACTTTAGTAAGTATTCGTAAAGAATGAGCCTGCCAAATTTCAGCCTTCTACCTACACAGGAAGTTGGAGAATTAGTGATGAGTGAGTCAGTCAGTCAGTCAGTGAGGGCTTTGCCTTTTATTAGTATAAATGAGAGTGAGAGAGAGGTATTTTTATACACTCGCTATTAAGGTTGTGTGTTTTTATATAGATATATAAACACCCAGTAACATATATATGTGTGTGTGTGTGTGTAATTTATTTATATATATGTATATATGACTGGGTAATGTGTTAGGAACGAAAGGATGCCACATCGTTTGATGGAAATGAAAATGATCAACCTACAGTACCTTAAATTCAAAGACGCCCCAAAAATCAAAGTGAAAAAATTGGCAGACTAGTCTATTTTGCAAAAATTTAATTGCAGCAACTCAAAATTTTACGCAGCACTTTGTATGGCCCGTGTTCTTGTATACATGCCTGACAACATCGGTGCATGCTTCTAATGAGATGACAGATGGTGTTGTGGGGGATCTCCTCCCAGATCTGGACCAGGGCATCACTGAGCTCATGGACAGTCTGAGGTGCAACCTGGTGGCATTGGATGGACCAAAACATAATGTCCCAGAGGTGTTCTATTGGATTTAGGTCAGGAAAGTGTGGTGGCCAGTCAATGGTATCAATTCCTTCATCCTCCAGGAACTGCCTGCATACTCTCACCACATGAGGCCAGGAATTGTCGTGCACCAGGAGCCACTGTACCAGCATAGGGTCTGACAATGGGTCCAAGGATTTCATCCTGATACCTAATGGCAGCCAAGGTGCCTTTGTCAAGCCTGTAGCGGTCTGTGTGACCCTCCATGGATATGCCTCCCCAGACAATCATTAACCCACCACCAAAGTGCTCATGCTGAATGATGTTACAGGCAGCATAATGTTCTCCATGGCTTCTCCAGACCCTTTCACTTCTGTCACGTGCTCAGGGTGAACCTTCTCTCATCTGTGAAAAGCACAGGGCACCAGTGGTGCATCTGCCAATTCTGGTATTCTATGGCGAATGCCAATCGAGCTGCATGCTGCTGGGCAGTGAGCTCAGGGCCCATTAGAGGACATGGGGCCCTTGGGTCACCCTCATGAAGTCTTTCTGGTTGTTTGGTCAGAGACATTCACACCAGTGGCCTGCTGGAGGTCATTTTGTAGGGCTCTGACAGTGCTCATCCTGTTCTGCTTTTCCCAAAGGAGCAGATACCGGTCCTGCTAATGGGTTAAGAACCTTCTATGGCCCAGTCTAGCTCTTCTACAGTAACTGCTTGTCTCCTGGAATCTACTCCATGCCCTTGAGACTATCCTTGAAGACACAGCAAACCGTCTGGCAATGGTACATATTGATGTGCCATTCTGGAGAAGTTGGACTACCTGTGCAACCTCTGTAGGGTCCAGGTATCACCTCATGGTACCAGTAGTGACACTGACTGTAGCCAAATGTGAAACTAGTGAAAACATTCAGAAAAGATGAGGAGGGAAAAATGTCAGTGGCCTCCACCTGTTAAACCATTCCTGTTTTGGGGTCATCTCATTGTTGCCCTCTACTGCACCTGTTGTTAATTTCATTAACACCAAAGCAGCTGAAACTGATTAACAACCTCCTCTGCTACTTAACTGACCAGATCAGTATCCCAGAAATTTCATTGACTTGAGGCTATACTCTCATTAAAAAGTGTTCCTTTAATTTTTTTGAGCAGTGTATATATATATATATATATATATATATATATATATATATATATATACAGTAATCCCTCACTATATCGCGCTTCGACTTTCGCGGCTTCACTCCATCGCGGATTTTAAATGTAAGCATATCTAAATATATATCACAGATTTTTAAGCTGGTTCAGATTTCTGGACAATGGGTCTTTTAATTTAAAGTACATGCTTCCTCAGTTTGTTGGCCCAGTTGATTTAATACAAGGGGCGCTATTGGCGGATGGCTTAGAAGCTACCCCATCAGAGCATGTATTACATATTAACTAAAACTCCTCAATGATATACAATGTGCTTCCCGGCGGATTGTTTGCTTTTCTCGGTCTTTCTCTGACATTCTCTGCCTGACGGAGGGGTGTGAGCAGAGGGCTGTTTGCACAGAGGCTGTTTGTTTAGAAGATACGGAGGCTACTCTAAAAAATGCTGAAAGACTTCCTTCACATTGCTCCCTTCTTTGCGGCTGCTTTATCGCGGTGCTCATACTTAAAAGCCCAACAGTACGTATTGATTTTTTGATTGTTTGTTTTTCTGTCACGCTCTCTATCTCTCGGACATTCTCTGCTCCTGATGGCTCGTTTGAAGAGAAGATATGTTTGCATTCTTTTAATTGTGCGAAAGAACTGTCATCTCTGTCTTGTCATGGAGGACAGTTTAAACTTTTGACTAAAGTGTGTTATTTCATGTCTAGAGGGCTCTAATAATGTTAACAGGGTGGGAGAGTTTATAAGGGCTTAAAATATATAAAAATAACCATACAAACATATGGTTTCTACTTCGCGGATTTTCACCTATCGCGGGGGGGGTCTGGAACACACACTATATATATATATATATATATATATATATATATTTATATATATATATATATATATATATGACAGCAACACTCATAACAGTGACAAAACAATTACATTGACAATCATGTTATGTTATTTTTAAAATGTTTCCTTTTCTTTTTCATAACTTCTTTAACACAGTATTTCTCCGCTGCGAAGCGCGGGTATTTTGCTGGTATGTATATGTGTGTGTATATATATATATATATATATATATATATATATATATATATATATATATATAGGAATAATTTCATTTCTCTTTATACAGAGCATCAGAAGTTTCAGCCCGATGTAATTCATACTCCAATCTTCACACACTTAATTGCTCCCCATTTCTAGGTGGACTTGAGTCTTTGTAATTGTTCCTGATAGTTAACTTTGTCAATATTAAGGTGAGATTGATGCTTTTTATTTAGTGAATGCTGTCATAAAACTTTTTAATAAATCAGAGTTTTATTGCAATATTAAGTGACACTGAACATAAATACTGCTGCAGGCACTAAGGCTACAGGATTTCTTAAGATACTCCAAATGGATTCCTGTAAATGACAGAATTGTTGTCAGGACTGGATATTGAGGCCCTGTTAAAGTCATCCTGGTCTTTTTGTTAGAATTCTAACATTCTTTACCAACTCACAGATCATAGCCTTTAAAGGTCTCCACACCTATTGGGTTTCTTAACGGTGGAAAGTCTAGTTGAGGGGGTCCAAGTGGTTGAGATGCAGAATTTTTGTGATGCATCACAAAATGAAGTCTCAAAGTTACTTTATCAAGTGGATTCCAAACTCGTTTTTCTTTTTTCTGACTTTCTTAAACAGTTACTTGTAAAGAACACGGACACAACATGTCAAAAAAGGGTTGTGTGTTACAGTAAGGTAAGTCGAGTAGCAAGTGCTTGTATACTAACTCTAATGTGATAGCGTCCTTGTTACTTTGCTCCAATCCCTGTGATTAACACAGACACCAGACTAATGAAGTCTCCATTTGTACTTTTTTAATCTGAGAATCCTCTGCTTGCGTGTGATCATTCTTTAACTTCAAGCTTTAATACTTAACATTCTCCGTGCATATGTAATAAATCATCTACGCCTAAAAATTGTCTAACTTATCCGTGTTTTTGCTTTAAATGTGTTTGTCTTCCTTGGATGTTAAATTGTGCCTCCCTGTGGTTCTTGAGGCATTCTTTGATTGCGGGACATTTGTCCTCCTCCTCTTCACTTGGTTGAACATGAAACTTGGACCTGAGGAGAGAGGCACAAGGATCAGGTTTGTTTATAGAGTTACCATATTGATTTGAATGAAACCTCGAAATGCATATAGTATTGCTGTACCAGTATTCTTTAGTTAGAGGCATTACATTACGTGTTTTGTCGTGTACAGACGTCGTCATTTTCATCTCCACAGATATGCTGCCTGCACTATGTGAACGTATGGCCCTATTCTGCACTTGCTTTGGACATTTCTTGGTTTACCAGCACAACATAAATCTTTTAATTTGGCAGAGAATTTGCTCTCTTCAGGCGCACTCTATTATTGTAGAGCCACATTTTAATTAATTTATAATAAATTTTAAAAAGCTCTTTCCCATGTGTTTCAATCCCTCTAATTCCTGTTAAGTGGGTTTGAAAAATCTTGACATTGTAAGCTTCTAAACTGATCAAACATCCTGTCTGTGCGGCACTGATGCACACGATTCTTTAAATCTCAAGAGTAAGGTACACATTTCAATATGGTGGACTCCAGCTCCCTCTGTGGAATGCCCCACTTTTGAAAGTGCTCTCACATATCAGACCCCAGAGAGGTTGGTTTATGGTCACTCCAGGCTCGTGCAGCGTCTCTCCAACTGTGTCTTGTCAGGTTATTGTTTAGTTCACTCATTTCTTTCCCACTTGGATTCTTTGCTTCACTACGAGTTACATAAGAACAGAAGAAAATTGACAAATGAGAGAAGACCGTTGAGTGCCTTTGTCACTCAGTCGTTTAGCTAATAGCTTAGTTGTCCCAATATCTCATCCTGATACTTATTAAAAGTTGTGGAGGTTTCTGCTTTAACTCCATGTCTTGCCACTTTGTTTCCACAATTCTTTGTGTAAAGAAGTGCTTTCTGACTTCTAAATGCTCTTTCATCCCCTAAACTTCCATTGGTGTCCTCGAGTATGTGATTCATCGTTTAGTTGAAAGGAAAGAATTCTGCTGGATCTAGTCTGTCAATGCCTTGAGAATCTCAAAGACCAGGATTAGGTCTTCTCTTTCAGACTAAACAAGTTTAACTGTTGGAGTCTGTCACATGTCCTTAAGTCCCATGATGCACTTGGTTGCTCTCCTCAGCACAGCTTCAAGTGCTACTCTGTCTTTCTTGTAGTATGGTGACCAGAACTGCACATGATACTCCGGATGTGGTCTCAGTAGTGTGTTATACAGTCTGGGGATAATGTTCCTTCATTTACCGTATATACCCGCGGATAAATTCTCCCGCATATTGATTTTACCGTATAATTTTTGGTGTTTTGTAATGTCGGTCATATAAGTTGAATGCAGAAAACTCCTGCTATTGGTCCAAGAGACTGCGATATGCTAATGCCCACCTGAGAGAGTAACCACGGAGCACACAGCCTTTTTTTTGTGTGTATTGTGCCTACGTGACCACACAGTAATACCCAAACTATTCTGAAGCGACGTTTACACTGTTTTGTGTTTTTTGTATCTCACACCCTCATACACCTTTATCATAAGAGCATTTGATCAGAAGAATATATGAAGTTGGTTTTAAATTAAACGTCGTTGAAGTGCCGAAAGAAATTGGTAACTGTGCTTCTGCTACTAAATTCGATGTGTCTGAGAAACTGATGTGAGATTGGAGGAAGCAAGATGTAAAAAAATAAATGTCACATTTTTGAACAGGCATATAAGTTGGGGTCTGATTTTATGATTGATTTTTCGGGTTTCAAAGACCCGACTTGTACGTGAGTATATATGGTAAATCAGAAAAAGTAACGAGCTGAGGAGAGACCTCCAACTTGACGACATCTTGAAGAATGGCTTTTAGTGAACACACCTTTCCCACTGTTCTCTCTCGCCTTCACAGGCAGGGGTCTGATTGCTGTAAAACTTCATTGCCCAAACCGCTCCTGTCAAATCGTGCACAGCCCTGCCTTCACTGTCTCAATACTGGATTGCTTCACTCTTCTTTTGAAAGGAAGAAAACAACAGTTTCTACTCCAGTGATTTGACTCTAGCTTCTTCCAGCTCAGTTCAGGGTTATCTTCGAAATTTTGTGATTCTAAAGCTCCTTAACTCCTCCATATTCCTGTTGTCTCTTTTTACCTGTGATGACACCTGTGGTGTCATGATGCTGGCCTTCAAACCCGTGTTGGTGACCTTTGAGGAGTGTTTGTTCCCCTTTGTTTCTCCTACTCTGTCAATTATCAGGTTCTTTTGATTATAGTGGGCTCAGCGAGGTCCCACCATGTTTTTCTTTTTTACGTTTTAGATTTGTTTTCTCTGTTTTGCCCGGCACCTTTTGTTGCTTGTGTGCCCTGTCCATGTTTGCTGTTTTTGGTGCAGTCGTAGTAATGGTATTGCCACGTGTCCAAAATATTGTGAAACTCTCACTGGCATGACTGACCAAGATGAAACCAGCCACCAATCTCCAGCACCATGATAAACAAGAATATAGTCCAATCCAGAACTTCATTGTAAGTAATAGAAAACAGAAATCCGTTCACATAATGGGCTCCTTACTCCTGTTTCTAATCTCCCCTTTTCTAAAATATTGTGGGGCAAAACGCTGACAACACTTCAGTTTGGTAAGATACACAAATGCCGTTCATACGATCAGAGTCTCCCTGAAGTGCTAGAAGGTCACTTTTCCTAGTGAAGGTGCTAAAAAGTGTGTGTTTATTGATGGCAAATTGATCAAGGAATAATAATGCTTGTGTGTGCACACAAAAAGAAGCTTGAAATGTGCATATGCAAGTTCCCATGCAATTGTCTGAATTTATAAGAGAAAATTTGACAGGAGACGTGCATATGTTTATGACCACTGTGACCCATGCATGGGCAGAGAAAGTGGGAAATGATGACTCCCTTGATCAAGCAGGGAAATGCAGCCAAACCAACTCAGTAATGAGTCGCACATATAATAACTCGGATCACTGAGCTGCTGTTATAATGTGCATTGATGAGACAAACATTAAAACTCAAAAGTGACGAATAAGAGGTACAAGACTGGATTTTAGTTCCCTTTTTAGAGGGCCAATGCTGCGTATTTATCATCACCGCACATAGACACCGTTTGAGCAGATGTTGAAACATTATGTTTGTAATGTTCTAAAAGTACCCAGATCTTGCTTCACACAGCATATAGACCTTGAATCCTGAGTTGTGCCCATTTGGATGAGATACACTGTATCCACAATAGCCTTCCCTTGTAACCCATGAGGCTTTGGCCAATGCTTATGTCATGATCGGGAATATACGCCTTCTGCTTGATTTTTGACGATTGCCCAACACACATCCGACAATTTGTACAGTTTCAGTGCCTGGTAATGGGCTTCATCATAGCCAGCATTATTATTGAAATGCAGGAATTTCATAATGCTTGAAAAAAACAACCCTCATAATTTCGTCAAAAAGGCCTGTGTACAACAACTGCTTTGCAGTTCTGTACCATTTCTGGACTGGTTTACCCAGCATGCCCTTTAGTATCAAGAAACTGTAAAACACCCATGTCATCTGCAGCGATGAACAAATGGTTTCCTGTGACTGTTCTGACACTGCTCAGCATAGTGGTTCATATCAACAACTGTTTTCTCCTTTTGACTGTTATCAACAAATTGTAAATAGACCAGATAATCCTCAACAGTAGACATCTTTAGAGCTGGGTTCTGTGGATATGAGCAAATGAGGAGGTGCAGGATTGTCAGCAGCATGTGAAGCCAATGGCAAGCACGAACATCACTGAAACTTGGAAGGCTGGAATCTACCCAACAGGTGCAGGTTTCACTGTCTGGGTCAGCGTCTGATGACAAATTCACATCATCGTTGCTTTCAGTTTGTTCTGAAATTGCCGTTACGGCTTTTCATTTGCCATTGTGTTTTTGGTTGAAGAGTATTGATGAGTTACTTTAGAGTTTCAATATAGTGACATGGCAGAAAGCATAGAAATCTTTATGGGTATTTTCTCCCGCATGATGTTATTTCATCCACTAGATGGCAGCAGAATGCTGTCCCTGAATGTTTCCTGAATTGTTTTTTTTTTTTGTAAAGCTCTTTGAGCTACATTGTTGTATGAAAATGTGCTGCGTAAATGAACATTGTTGTTCCGAGAGCTATTTGGGCGTAACACCATAAAGTGGATCATTACATGTCACCCTGAGTCGAACTCGGGCTTAACCGTATCTGCTTAGAATTCCCAGTCATGTTTGGGGTAAAGAGCTCAGATTTGCCATCATAATTGTCTTTATAACGATAAAGTAAATGTTGATATGCTACCATTTAGCTGATAAACTAAAGAAAGTGGGAAATATTTTGTGGTTGTATTGTGATATTGTTTGTTGCGTTTTGGAGAAAGCACAGTATTTACAATGCTAGTTATGAACAGCAGTATGGGGTAAGAGTAGAGCATAAAAACATTAAAAACATACAAATCGGGAATACGTACGATGAGGGTTTCCATACAATGGCTGACCCTACGCTGTGACCCCCAAAAAGATAATTTCCCTGAGGGATTAATACAGTGTACAGTGTGCAAGTCCAGAAGTGCCAATGATGTGAGGTGCAGCACAAGCAGAAACACGCTTGTGTGGCAGATAACCCCTTTAACGAGCAGTTATCAAGTAATGACAAATCACGTTTTATTTTGTTTATTTTTAAACAGGGAGTCCAAGAAAGAAAGGTAAAGGACATGAAAAAACGAAACGGATATGTTAGAGCAGAGTGGATGGACGAACAGCTGCTTTGATGTTCTGCAAGTGGACAACAGTGTTCAATATTATCGTCTCTGCTTCAAATCTCTGCAAAAATAAAAGCATCAATGTCTACAAATCCACTAAAAGAAATGTGAGGATGAGTGACGTGAAGGACCCGTCCAAGTAACACGCAGGCAAGGAAGCTTTCGCTCACCCGGGAGCAGCAGAGGCGTCTTGTTGCTTTCCAGCAGCAGAACCAAGGAAATGTATAAACTGCCAATGTTCGTGATTTTAGCACTTTAGCTTTTACTGACCAAACATGCATGCTGCCCATGGTTTCTTTCACAGTTGAGAGGCTTCTAAAGTTGGAGCGCTAGAAACTGAAAGCTTGGGCAGAATTACGTGGGTTCTGCTTAGGTTTTTCGGTTCTCCTGTGCCATCCGAAATGGGTAGGTCAAAAGTCGTGGAGCCTTCTAAAAGTTTCACTGGATTTGCGCTTTTTTTTTTTTCCTCCCTCATTTCCACGTAATCTGAAATGTAATTTTCTTACCATGCTTTAAGGACATGTACTGTGGTTATTTTGTTAAACTGATGTGTTCAAAGTGTGTTCAGAATCTCTTATGTTATGATATCTTGCTAGGGTAACTTTCGCAAGTTCAGTGTGAAAAAAATGTACATGTCCAATTCTTGTAAAAAATGTGTAAATGTAAAATATATGTATGTGCTGTATGTGTATATGCAGCCTGTTTAATCTGTTGGTGTGTGACATTTTCTCGGTTTACGTTTTATTTCAGTAAGAAAAGCCACATTTCAGAAATAGTCCACAAAGATGAATATGAGCGCATCAAGAACGAGTTTTAGGCAAACTGATAGAATTCACGGGTTGCTTTGTATCAGGTAGGTTAAGTGCTACAGTGTTGTGTGGCTGATCACACCAGGTAGGAAGTCCTGTTTGGGTTTGGGTGTCCATTTTTAAATCAAACAAGAAAATGTAGGCTCACACTTAGAGTCCATTCAGAACTCTTGGGAAAGTTGCCATTTTTTGCCAGTCAAACTACACTTGATAACCCGTACCAACAGAATAAAAATGTAGAGCATGGCCCATAATGCTTAAGGAACATTTCCAGCCCATAATTGAATCCATTCCTTGAAGAATTTGGGCTGTTCTGGAGGCAAATCGTGTCCCTGTAACTAGACAGGGTTACCTAATAAAGTGGCCGCTGAATATCTTTACACAGGGGATTCACAAAGTCTTCAGAACCCCTCATTCTCCTCTTACTTTATTGTCTTGTAGATTTAATTTGAAATGGAGGTAGGAGCCATTTTTGCCCATCAGTTGACACTCAATGACCCATAATAATAAACTGAAAATGTGTTTTCTGAAAGGTTTGCAAATTTCTTAAAAATCAAAAACTGAACTCTTTCATTCACAGAAGTATTCTGACCGTTTGTTGTGGCCCCTCAAATTGTGCTTTAGTTATGCAGGTTGTGTCCCAAGATGTCACCAATTGACTTGATTGTTGATGGTTTAGAAAGTGTCATTAAACTGTGCAAAAAAGAAAGAGGTCAATATCCTCCTCGGACTCTGTGAGTGTGAAAGTAAGCAGGGTGAGGTACATTACTTTCAAAAGTAGCTTCTTCACATTACTCATTCCTTGCTTAAAAAAAAAAAAAAAAAAAGTAATTAATTCTACGCTCACTGGCCACTTTATTAGGTACACTGCTTGTTAACGCAAATATCTAATCGGCCAATCACAGGGCAGCAACTGTATGGCCTGTAGACATTTTCAAGATGACTGGCTGAAGTTCAGACTAAGTATTAGAATAGGGAGGAAAGGTTGATTGAAGTGATTTTGAATGTGTCCTGGTTGTTGGTGCCACACGAGCTGGTCTGAGTATTTCAGAAACTGCTGATCTACTGGGATTTTCGTGCACAATCATTTCTAGGGTTTACAGAGATTGGTCTGAAAAGGGGAAAATATCCAGTGAGCGGCCGTTCTCTGGGCAAAAATGCCTTGTTGATAAAAGATGAGAGGAGAACAACCAGAGTGGCTTGAGTTGATAAAAAGGCAACAGTAACTCAAATAAGCACTCGTTACAACTGAGGTGTGCAAATAAGCAGCTCTGAACACACAATATGTCAAACCTTGAAGCAGGTGGGCTACAGCAGCAGGAGACCACACCTGGTGACACTCCTGTCAGCTAAGAGCAAGCAACGGAGGCTACAATTCACACGGACTCTCCAAAATTGCACAAGATAAGACTGGAAAAACGTTGCCTGGTTTGATGAGTTTTTCTCAACTTCTGCTGTGAAATTCAGATGGTAGGGTCAGGACATGAAAGCCTTGTATCAACGGTTCAGGCTGCTGGGGGTGGGATATTTTCTTGGCACGCTTTGAACCCCTTAGTACCAACTGAGTATTGTTGCTGACCATGTTCATCCCTTTATGACAACCAACTTCCAATGGCTCCTTACAGCAGGATATTACGCCATGTCACAAAGCTCCGATCATCTCAAACTGGTTTCTTTATTATGATGAGTTCGCTGGACTCAAAAGGTCATTGTACTGTATTTCTTAAATCCTAGCTCAAATGTGTACCTTCATGAAACTGACCAGAAACACTACTGCACATGAAAACTGTCTTGTGTTTAATAAATACGTTAAGTCCATGCGCGCTTAAGTAAATCACATCCCTATTAGCATCCCCAACTTGATTTGCAGTATGAACAATGGCTTCTTCTCCCCCTGATCACACTGTTTCAACACTTCCAAAGTTGGATTAAAAGTAATTTGTTTACAGTGTTCTGTTATCGGATTTTGTGTAACAAACTTTTCTACTTTGCTCTGCAACTAAACCCTTCAAATGTGCTTCCCATTGTACACCCAGTGTTGCTTGGATTGTATTCGTGTCGGTACGTTTACTTCAGTTAAATCAATATTGCATAAGGTTACTCGTATCTTTAAAAAGTAATTGGACTGCTGGAGCACACGTCACTTTTCACGTGTTAACCCCAAAGCTCCTCCTTAGATTGTGTGCTGTGTGTTCCATTCATCAGCATAAATTTAGCGGTTTCTGAAATATTGAGATTATAACCTAGACAAGGAATATTGCGACTGCCTGTGCATTTGTTACAGGAAATTTACCTTGTGGACGCTTCTACCCGTGAAGGCTGCACACAGTGTGGGCGAAGCTAAGCAGGCAAACAAGTGCAGCAAATATGGCGGACTACAAAATCCCGAGCTGTAACCTGGTTAAGGGTTTACATGGCCACGCAACTCGCTGTGTTAACCTGGTCTTGTAGGGATCAATATGCTGGTTTCACCAACACGAGTATGTGAAGAGCTAGGTTACTACTATTATTATTGACTGATAGTTGTTCCATTTACTGCATCATCTCTAAACCTCTCAACCAATAAGTGTGAAGCTGTCTGCTTCCATGTCAGGATAAGTCATCTTACAACACAGGTGCAAAAGGTAGATATGTGGTAAAGTGACATTGTCAGATGGCAACTGGCCTGGTGTCAGGTGATCATGTGGGTCAGTCAATGGTATCAATTCCTTCATTTTCTCGCCATATGAGGCCGGGCATTGTTGTGCACCAGGAGGAACCCAGGACCCACTGCACCAGCATAGGGTCTGACAATGGGTCCAAGGATTTCATCCCCATACCTAATGGCAGTCAAGGTGCCATTGTCTAGCCTGTAGAGGTCTGTGCGTCCCTCCATGGATATTCCTCTCCAGACCATCACTGACCCACCACCAAACCGGTCATTCTGAACGATGTCACAGGGAGTATAACATTTTCCACAGCTTCTCCAGACCCTTTGACATCTGTCACATGCTCATGGTGAACCTGTTCTCATCTGTGAAAAGCACAGAGTGCTAGTGGTGGACCTGACAATTCTGGTACTCTATGGCAAATGCCAATCAAGCTCCACGGTGCCCACTAGAGGACTCAGGCCACCCTCATGAAGTCTCTTTCTGATTGTTTGGTCAGAGACATTCACACCAATGGCCTGCCTGCCTGCTGGAGGTCATTTTGTAGATGCTGGCAGTGCTCATCCTGTTCCTCCTTGTCCAAAGGAGCAGATACCAGTCAGTCCTGCTGATGGGTTAAGGACCTTCTACAAGGGGCCCAGTCCAGCTCTGCTAGAGTAACTGTCTGTCTCCTGGAATCTCCTCCATGCCCTTGAGACTGTGCTGGGAGACACAGCAAACCTTCTGACAATGGCACATATTTGATGTGCCTGCCATCCTGGAGAAGTTGGACCACTTGTGCAGCCAAACTCTGTAGGGTCCAGAGTGTAGTGTCCAGTACCAGTAGTGAAACTGACTGTAGCCAAATGCAAAACGAGTCACAAAACAGATAAGGAGGGAAAAATGTCAGTGGCCTGTTAAACCATTCATTCCTGTCTTGGGGGTCATTTCGTTGCCCTTCTAGTGCACCAAACTGATTAACAAGCCCCCCTGCTTGCCTGACCAGATCAATAGTCCAGAGGTTTCATTGACTTGATGCTATTAAAAAGTGTTCCTTTAAGTTTTTTGAGCAGTATATATAAAATGTAATAACTGTCATTTCTTGCTTTTTTCCTTTCTCTCCATATTGGAGACTATAATGGAGCACTTAATCTCTATCTGTTGCTTTTGGTTTTTCTTTTTTCTTACCGGCCATTCTTATATAGCACTTTATGACTGTGGATGGATCAGTGTGGGCCGCTCTTCATTGGCAGTGTGGCCCTGTTTAGTCTTCAAAAAACGACCAAAGAAATGAGACACTATGACCCCAGAATACCCCACATGTGCCTACGTGTGCTCTGGGAAAGCAGTCCGACCCCCCAAACACTTTCATCACTGACGTCTGGATCATTATTGACTTACCATGTGGTATAACAGGTCTGCGGATCAGCAAAAGGGGCTCCCTGAACTGCAGTGGGAGCATGGAGCCGACTCGCATTTGGTGGCAGTGGTGGGATGAGCTGAGGCAGCGAGGACTGAAGACCGGAAGGGAAACGGCATGCAGGATGGGTGCCTGACTTTTTTAAAAACCCACAAGACTCAATCCTGAGGAGGACGTTTTAAGAGCTAAACGTTTTACTGCTTATTTATTTATTTATTTATTTATTGTTTTATTGTCATTTTAAAGTTCTTAATCTTTTAATGTCCTGTTTTACAAAGGGGGTTTGGGTTTTGCTTTTATGAATGGGTTTCAGTACTTTTATTACTTTTAGTGCAGCGTCAGGGCCAAGCCGCTAACCTGGACCACCAGTTGTACTGAGCTGGTTGAGGCATGGAGCCTTCCTGTGCAACCAGAGGCTCAAGGGGGGATGTATGTGGTAAAGCGGGTGGGAAGGGGGAGCATGGAGTCGACCCTCACATACCCTCCGAGTGGAGACCTCTCTTATATCTGTATGCATGTAAGTAATGTGAAGACCATAAAGTGCCAAATGCACTAAAAAACATGGCAGTAATTTAAGAATGCAGCTGTGCACAATGACGTCCCTCACTAACAACTCGAGTAACGTGGAGGGACTCCTTCATATGTCGACTTTCTCCCCATCTTCTTCAATAGAAATAATGGAAAAATGTAGTTCCGTAGCATCCATTCTCATACAGAAATATATAAGTACTAGCCCCAGTACCTGTTTCAGGCCAGTAGTAAAATGATTACAAATATTTTTGTTATCACAGTCCCTACGTGTACCTTCAGCGCCTTTCCTCCATATTTGCGAGTGTATGAGCACCTTGCTTGAGTGTGTTACCATGATGCCAGCTTCTCACACTCGCCATTATTTTTCGGGGTGCCTTTCTCACTTCCTGCCCAATTTAATATTTGCTGTCTCCATGTGCCTCCTTTACTCCTCCTCGTGCTTCTCACAGTCACATTTCCTCTTTTGTCGCGTCATCAAAGCCAAACTCGTCCATCAGATTGCCCAGAGGGACAGGACCCGCCGACCTTAGTGTTTTATCATACAGTAGATACCAGGCAAGATGTCTCCCATCACCACTTCATGAGGGGCATCGTGAACGAGAGATGATGGCAACTTCCTTGAAGTACTTCACCCAGTTGTGAAAATGGCGTTCATGAACTTTGCACTCTGCTCAATGCCATTCCTAAAGATAAATTAGAGATTACGGCCTTTGCCTAAAACCAGTGAAATTTACAACTAACTCCAGCTTAGGAAGATTTAAACAACTTGACCCCCAATTCTGACATTTCTGTGTCATTGTTTTACTGTGTGACCCTGTTTTCCCCTTTTGTATTCTTCATTCTGTAGACTGAAATAAAATCCACAATGTGCTCAGGTACTTTGGCACTCCCCTCTGACCCCTTCTCTTCTACATCTGTGACTTGAGGCAATCAGAGTAAAGAAACAGGCAGGAGTTAAGTTACACAATGCATTATTGACAAAAATGGCCACAAATATGGAAGCAAAGGACAATGTGGATATTAGCAGAGCACACCATTACAGCTGACAGCAGTACATCTTGTGTCCACACGTGGCTCTCGGCTTATTTTCAGTCTAGCTTTCTTTGCTAACACATGGCCTTTGGATGTAGTATTGTTACAGGCCACATGCCTATCTCAATATGGCTACTGAGATAGTATTGTCTTCATCATGGTCTTCTCTTTATGGCCTTATGGTGTGAGGTAAGGCAAGGTGACAAACTTAATGCCAATCTTACCACAAATCACTGAGGTGTTGTGGTACAGAATGGTCTCCTATTCAAGTTCAATCCCACACAGCCATACTTCAGACCAGTATGGTCAGATTACCTGTCCATTCCTGACCAGTTAGTTACCAATGAAAGCGCTCAGGTACAACTCATTTCCAAATTGCTGTGTTTAGTCAGTGCATGGCCTTCCTGCGGGCGATCGCTTACAGGCTCTTATAAGTCCAAGCACAGTCACCCTTGCCAGGCTGCTCTGATATATGCTGCATCTCCCCAGCCATACATTTAACATCCTCAGTCAGTCCCAAAGATGTTCATGTTACAGTTACTGTTTCTGGCACAATGACATCAATCTTAACTGTCTGGCCCGAGTTCATAATAGAGGAAGGTCTCAAGATTCATGATGGGTGATTTGTGAATGATTTTGTTCTTTGTTGAACAACTTTTTTCAGTGATTCAAATGAATCAATTTAGATTGATAGATAGACAGATAGATAGATAGATCGATAATTTATTAATCCCAAGGGGAAATTCACATACTCCAGCAGCAGCATACTGATAAAAACCAAAATTAATTAAAGAGTGATAAAAATGCAGGTAAAAACAGACAATAACTTTGTATAAAATTAACGTTTACCCCCTGGGTGGAATTGAAGAGTCACATGGTGTGGGGGAGGAACGATCTCCTCAGTCTGTCTGTGGAGTAAGACAGAGACAGCAGTCTGTCACTGAAGCTGCTCCTCTGTCTGGAGGTAATACAGTTTAGTGGATGCAGTGGATTCTCCATGATTAACAGGAGCCTGCTCAGTGCCCGTCGCTCTGCCACGGATGTCAAACTGTCCAGCTCCTTGTTTACAATAGAGCCTGCCTTCCTCACAAGTTTGTCCAGGTGTGAGGTGTCCTTCTTCTTTATGCTGCCTCCCCAGCACAACCACGGCGTAGTAGAGGTCGCTCGCCACAACCGTCTGATAGAACATCTGCAGCATCTTATTGCAGATATTGAAGGATGCCAGCCTTCAAAGGAAGTATAGTCAGCTCTGTCCTCTCTTGCACAGAGCATCAGTATTGGCAGTCCAGTCCAATTTATCATCCAGCTGCACTCCCAGGTATTTATAGGTCTGCAATGTGAGCACAAACAACGGGAGTTCTCAAGCTCATGCCTGTCCTTCGTGACGATGCCATCATCTTCTGCATCGCTGCTTCTGCCTGCTGGTGGATGTACTGTATTATAGCGCATGTGCAAGAACTGCCTAACTCCTAAGCCTCAAACTCAATTGATTCGTGAACAAGTTGCCACCTGAGAATCATCTAACAATTCTTGTTCGTTTGATTTGTGAATCTCAGTACCCAAAAATCCGTCTAATGATTCTCGTTTATTTGATTCATGAACAACTCACCAAGTCTGATGATTCTTGTTCATTTGATTGGGGAACGAGTGATAACAAGTTGCACAGTTCTCATTCATTTGTGTTTCTGCAATGCAATGTCTTACTTTAATAATGCCCCTTAAATGTGTTGTTATGCTTTGTGTGCGAAACAGGACAATGGCGTATGAGTTATCATGTTGTTACCCAAACCCTAATCACATATGTGTAGATAATTAAAGATAAATTGATAACAATTATATTAATTCTGCATTTATACACACACGTTTACATATATATGAAACTAATGTATGAATTATGAAATTATGTATTTGTGATGTAATCAGAGGCCAACCAAGGGGACTACAGTATAAACTATCTGTAAAAATGAATCAAGAGAGTCAATTCACTGAAACAGGCAGTTCATCAAAATCGACTCAGTAAGGAGAACTACTCTAGATTACAGCCCACCATGATATCAATCCTTAGCTTTTTGTTATTAGCCCCTATGTTTATGTGGAGTTTTGGGGTTATTTGTTGGTAACCAAAAGTGAAGTGCTGGAGTTTTAGAGTGGAAATAATAGATCGTTATTTGGAACACATGCATTTCATGTGTGTTCCGTTTCTATAATAATCTGTGTAAACACATTGTTTAAACAGAAACGTTTTTCATATTTTAGTAATAAATGTTACAAAATGTAGGCATAAACTATATAATGTGTGAAGTCTGGTTTCCAAAGATCAAATTAACACTTTCACAAAAGGTTCAAGGACACTACAACAGCTTCCGTGGCGTAGCAGTAAGATTTGCTGACTCGTAATCAAGAGTCCCTGGTTCGATCCTGACTGCCTCCTGTATTTACCGTTTTCAGTAGTGAGCTGCTCTTATTGTTAATATTATACAGTACACACATACATTTGGGTTGCATCTTTAACAGACCGTGTACATTTATAATACTGTACTTATAAAAGTTACCTTTTTTTTTTCACTTTTATCCTCTCACTCACGATCACCATACATACTATCGCCCCAGGGATCTGACGCTGCTAGTTTTTATTTGAAACTGGGAATAACTTTATATGTGAGTGGTGTTTTGAGACAATTGAACTGGACGTTCTCTGATCTGGAGGGATAAAAGCTGACACACAAAGGCTGGTGAATCTGCCTTCTTCGTATCTCACCGTCACTTGATTTTTTTTAATTCAGTTTTATTGAGTGTTCCTGCTCACGCAGAATTAGTATGCGCCTTATGGTCCATGATGTCAAAAAAAAGCAAAAAACAACAACACAGAGACATAGGTATACATGATATTTGGAATTGTTCATTTTATGACCTGTATAGTACATTTCGGAAAACACTGTGGCACGGATGCAACATTATTCATATTATTCATATTCATTCGCTTAACATCTTGCGGTTGTAAATCAGTGACCGTGTGTTTTTTTCTCCCCGATCTTGCCAGTCCCCACATGTTGCTGTATGGTGGTGTTTCTTTTGTACTCCAGGACATGCAGTGGAAAGAATAGTACAGAGAGGTCAGTTCAGCGTTTTATGCAATCATCAAATTCAAATGTTAACAGTTCACACACATGCAAGGACCGTCCTTCCTACATTTACGACATGTGTACCTGTTGCAATGTACACACATCTCTCTATGCTTTGGTTCCTGTTACATTGAAAGGGCACCTGACACATCCTGGGGAAAGTGGCTGTCGTGGAACAGAAGCTTGTCGATGTTGCATCCTCCTTTTCTTTTTCCATCACATTTTCTTGTAAGAAGCGCCGACTAAGTTCCTCTGCAATATGAGCCATGAACACTCTTCTTTTCTCAGTGGCCCCCATGCATGCTGTACACAGTACATGTGCGTTGATCGCCGCCAACATGTTATACAGTCATGTCTGAAATTATCGGCACCCCTGGAATTTTCCCAGAAAATGTACCATTTCTCCCAGAAAACTGTTGCAATTACAGGTGTTTTGGTATACACGTTTATTTCCTTTATGTGCATTGGAACAACATAAAAAAACAGAGAAAAAAAGCCAAATCTGACATTTCACACAAAACTCAAAAACCAGGGTTGGACAAAATTATTGGCACCCTCAACTTAATATTTGGTTGCATGCCCTTTGGAAAAAATAACTGAAATCAAGTGCTTCCTATAACCATCAACAAGCTTGTGACACCTCTCAACTGGAATTTCCGACCACTCTTCTTTTGCAAACTGCTCAAGGTCTCTCAGATTTGAAGGGCGCCTTCTCCCAACAGCAATTTTGAGATCTCTCCATAAGTGTTCAATCAGGTTTAGATCCAGGCTAATTGCTGGCCACTTCAGAACTCTCCAGCGCTTTGTCATCAACCATTTTTGGGTGCTTTTAGAGGTATGTTTGGGGTCATTGTCCTGCTGGAACACCCATGACCTCTGACGCAGACCCAGCTTTCTGACACTGGGCCCTACATTGTGCCCCAATATCTTTTGGTAGTCTTCAGATTTCATGATGCCTTGCACACAGTCAAGGCATCCAGTGCCAGAGGCAGCAAACATCCCCAAAACATCTTAGAACCTCCACCATGTTTGACTGTAGGTACTGTGTTCTTTTGTTCGTAGGCCTCATTCCATTTTCTGTAAACAGTAGAATGATGAGCTTTACCAAAAGCTCTACCTTGGTCTCATCTGTCCACAAGACGTTCGCCCAGAAGGATTTTGGCTTCCTCACATACATTTTAGCAAACTCCAGTCTGGCTTTTTTATGTTTCTGTGTCAGCAGTGGGGTCCTCCTGGCTCTCCTGCCATAGCGTTTCATTTCGTTCAGATGTCAACGGATAGTTCGAGCTGACACTGTTGCACCCTGAGTCTGCAGAACAGCTTGAATATGTTTTGAAGTTGATTGGGGCTGTTTATCCACCATTCGGACTATCCTTCGTTGCAGTCTTTTATCAATTTTTCTCTTCTGTCCACGCCAGGCAGATTATTTACAGTGCCATGTGTTGTGAACTTCTTGATTATGTTGCCCACAGTGGACAAAGGAACATGAAGATCTCTGGAGATGGACTTGTAGCTTTGAGATTGTTGATATTTTTCCATAATTTTTGTTCTCAAGTCTCAGACTCATCTGCTCTTCTTTCTTTTCTCCATGCTTAGTGTGGCACACTCAGACACACAACAGAAAGGCTGAGTCAACTTTTCTCCATTTTAACTGGCTTCAGGTGTGATTGCTATATTGCCAGCACCTGTTTCTTGCCACAGGTGAGTTCAAACGAGCATCATATGCTTGAAATAAAACGATTTACCCACAATTTTGAAAAGGTGCCAATAATTTTGTCCGGCCCATTTTTGGAGTTCTGTGTGACATGATGTCAGATTTGGCTTTTTCTCTGTTTTTGTGTTGTTCCAATGCACATAGAGGAAATAAACATGTGTATACCAAAACATTTGTAATTGCAACAATTTTCTGGGAGAAATGGTGCATTTTCTGGGAAAATTCCAGGGGTGCCGATAATTTCGGCCATGACTTGTAGCACACAGCAGCTGGCCAACTGTGTGTTCCTGCTCTCGCCTTCTGGTGCACGATGTCAGCACAGCACGGAGAAAAAAAGAAAGAGACAAATATATGGGACATTGGGTATAATTTATGATACTTGTAAAAGTTAGCTTTTTTTCAGTTTTATTCTCTCAATCACGATCACGCTCTCCCCCCGACCCCCCCACCATCCCCACACCCTCCGCCCCTCCTGATCTGACTAACAGCAGCAGCATAAATTCACACTCGATCTGACAAGGCTCGTCTTCAAATAATATTGCATTAGTGCGATGATGTTTTCTGATTGGTACTATTCAAGTCATAAAATGATTTCTTCAAAATGTCACATATTGTCTCTTTCGTTCAGGTGTGTAATAGAAACCACAGCACAGAGCACGGGTGTCGAACTCCAAGCCTGGAGGGCCGCAGTGGCTGCAGATTTTCATCCTAACCCATCTTCTAATCAGTGTCCAGTTTTCACTGCTAATTAACTCAACTAAAAAACTTTAATAACTGTTTTTAAAGATTCAGCCCTCTGAAATCTTTTCTTCATTAAATGACAGGCAAACAGAAATGAGATGTGAAACGAGCCAACAGTTGACCAGCTAAATTGGGGCTTCAAATGCCAACCAATTTCACTACAACCAATTACTTAATGAGAAGCTGATTCTTGCTGTTAATTAACCTCATTATTTAACTCCATGGCTTGTTGCTGCTCTCATTCTGCCACAGCAGACATTTCCAAAATGATTGATTTTCTGTTTTTTCTAAGAACAAAGTCAAAATGTTTCAGTGACCTGAGGGATTAACCTTACTGAGACCTCAACCATTCTTTACTTTCAGATATTGTGTGATGGGCACAGGTGAGCTGGTCATGTGGCGGCTCGTTTTGGGTCTCATTATTGTTTGGCTGCTAATTAAGGAAGAAGAGACAACTAAGGGGCCCGAGTGAAGTCAGTTAAGACAAAGGCTAACGAAGTTAATTAGCAGCAGAAACAGGTCACAAATGAAGAAGATGGTTAGAATGAAAACCTGCAGCCACTGCGGCCCTTCAGGACCGGAGTTTGACACCCCTGGCATAGAGAGATGTGTGCTCATTGCAACAGGTACACACGCAGTAAATGTAGGAAGGACGGTCTCTGCGTGTGTGTGAACTGTTAACATTTGAACTTGATGATTGCATATAGCGCTGAACTAACCTCTCTGTACTATTCTTTCCTCTGCATTTGCGAATGAATATGAATAATATGAATAATGTTGCATCCGTGCCACAATGTTTTCCGAAATGTACTATACAGGTCATAAAATGAATAATTCCAAATATCATATATACCTATGTCTCTGTGGTGTTGTTTTTTTGTCAGTGCGACTTTGACATCATAAACCATAAGGCGCATACTAAATCTGCGTGAGCAGGAACACTCAATAAAACTGAATAACAAAAATAAAATCAAGTGACAGTGAGATACGAATAAGGCAGATTCACCAGTGGTTGTGTGTCAGCTTTTATCCCTCCAGTTTAGAGAATGTCCAGTTCCACTGTCTCAAAACACCACTCACATCTACAGTTATTCCCAGTTTCAAATAAAAACTAACAGCGTCATATCCCTGGGTGGGGGCTATAGTATGTATCGTGATCGTGACTGAAAGAATGAAAGTGGGAAAAAAATGGTAACTTTTACAAGTACTATAAATGTACACGGTCTGTTAAAGATGCAAACCAAATGTATATGTTTACTGTATAATATTAACAATAAGAGCAGCTCACTACTGAAAGCGGTAAATATAGGAGGCAGTTAGGATCGAACCAGGGACTCTTGATTACAAGTCAGCAAATCTTACCGCTACACCGCGGAAGCTGTTGTATCATCCTTGAATCTTTTGTGAAAGTGTTAATTTGATCTTTGAACTTCAGGATTCACAGATTATATAGTTTATGTCTACGTTTTGTCATTTATTACTAAAATATGAAAAACATTTCTGTTTTAAAAATCTGTCATTCCAATGCTTTATATACTTGTCATATTTTATTGCTCCAGGTGTTCCCCGGCAATCACCCGCCGACACGCCCCTGAATTCTGGGTGTCCCTGCTACTTCCTGGTGTGGCAGAAGTACTGAGGTCCAGGGTTCCCAAGGCATTGGGGCACCCCCTGGCAGTGACCACGGGCCCCTACCGGGTTGAGCTTCCATGGCCTCAACCCGTGGCCCCCAAAGCAACCAGGGTGGCGGCCCCCACGTGATCCAAGGCGGGCGCGCCCTCTTCCGGTCCTTTATGGCATCCCGGCCGGGTTGTCGCCCCTGGCACCTCTGACAGTGCCCCACTGCCAGCGAAGACCACTCGGGAGGAGCGGCACGTCCCGCAAAGGCAGCTTACCCCCGAAGCGGGTCCTACTCCTGGGAAGCCGGGGTCCGGCCCTGTTCTCCCAACATTCATAGGGGCGGAGACGCCACCTGGACACCACCACCTGGTGTCGTCCTGTGCCTCGCACAGGCTGCGCTCCCCCCTCTTACGCACTCCGGGGCCCACTCCTTTGGCACGCCCTCCGAGGTATTCGTGCCCCTTGGGTTGGAGCCACTCACCCCCTCGTAGCCTCCGCCAGCCGTGGTGGCACCCCCTCGCCAGCGGAGAGTCCTCCCATCAGACGGCCCGTCGTATGAGGGCAGGTTCCTAATGAAGCGGGTCCTACTGCTTGTCCAGGGTCCGGTCCTGCAATAAACAGAAAGACAGGGGCAGAGCCGCTGCCTGGACGCCCTTCCCTGGTGTCCCCTTGTGCCTCACACTGGCAGCGCCACCCCCTCCGACCGTCACCCTGGCACTTGCCTGTTCGGCACCCCCTCCGTGGGTTCCATGTCCCTCCTGACGGTGGATTAGATGGGACCGCCTGCAGACCTTTCCTCTCCGCTGACCTCACGGGTTCCCTCTGCCCCCGCAGAGGGCGGCCACCACTCGGACGTGTGCTCCCAGCACCACATCCCATCCTATCGGAGGAACCGGCATTCACCCCTCGATTCCTCCTATCACTCTGGGACGCCCTGACGGTCTGAGTCTCCCTACTGCGTAAAAAGAGACTCCTTCCAGTCTGCATCCCTATAGAGCGGCACAAGACTGCCGCCGACTCGGGGCGGAGGGTGCTAGGACCTGGGGCACTCAACAGCCCATGTCCTGCCAGCCCTCTCGCCGTCTCTCCCCTCATCGCGCGCACAGCCACCTGCGCCGCATCCGCTGTCGTAGGACTGCCTACTTGTTGCTGATCATTATCATCACAGCTGTTTTCAGCAAGCCCTCCCTTGGGCTGTACGGGGACGGCTGTATTCACCTTCCCCGCCGTACACTTCTGACTGAAGAATCCAGCGTCACACCGTCTAATCGCCGTCAGTAGCTCTTCGATAGACGCGACCGCCTTCATCTCCAGGAACCGCAAATCCGCCCGGAGGGCACGTGGCACCTGCGACAAACGCTGCTCCGCGGGCTGAAAGCACACCTCCAGCTCCGACAGAGCAGCCAGCAAAGACAGGAAGTTAACCGACGCAGAGCCTACCTGTCCGTCAGCCCCAGACGCCGGCAACTTCCTGTGGGCCTCTTCCTCCGGCCCAATCGGGTCGCCCCCAGCACGCGATGGAGATTCCTTCGTCCCGTCTCTCTCCAGTCATTGGCGGGCACGCAAGACACACCATCCAACCACATGCCTGTCGTGGGGAGGGACTTCTGGTTCGTTGCCATTTTGGCTCCCCTCCTGCAGCGGCGACATGCTTGCCGGCAGCCCTGCTGTCTCTCGTGCTGCAGCGGCTCCACTTCATCAGCTCCCCCAGGCGTCGCCGCGCTGTCGAAGCCCCAACAACCAGCATGCGTCTGCCACTGACGCGGATCCGGACTGTCCCTGCCAACGAGATAGAACACACGCCCGGCCCCCCAGGGCCGGCTGCCATCAGGCAGGGAACTCACCTCCCGGGTCCCGTCCAACTGAGGAAACGTCCTCGACGTGGCCTCCGTAGATGTGATGCTGTCCTGGGCACCTCCAGCAACGGCGCACCCACAGGAGCCTGATGCAGTCCGGCTCCACACACCGTTGGTCCGCCTCAGGGGAAAACGGCTCTCCTGCGGACCTCTGGCGGTCCGTGGGGTACTTTTACCCTGTGGGGCTGTGTGCACACCGCTCCCGTGGCACGTGGGTGGGGTCGTCTGATGCGCCGGGCCGTCCACAACAAGATTTAGAAAACCAGGTCCCCGTCTTGCACCAGACGGAGCATCCTGCCGGCTACGCCAGATGTGAATGTCACCCGGGCACAGACAGGCAGACATGTTTTTCACCCACCACACGTTTATTAACAATACTACTATTTACAAAGTCCAAGTGCACACAAACCCCAAGTCCCCAAAGTCCTGGCCAACACACAATGCCTCCACTCTTCAGGCCACCTCCACTCTCCTCTGCTTAGTCCTTCTTCCACCCGACTCCAGCTTCGAAAGAAGGGAGGCGGCCCTTTTTATCCTCACCCAGATATGCTCCAGGTGCTCCCCAGCAATCACCCGCCGACACGCCCCTGTGTGGCGGAAGTGCCGGCTGTACTCCCGGAAGCATTCCAGGTGTCCCTGCTACTCTTCCCCCCAGCACTTCCTGGTGTGGTGGAAGTACTGAGGTCCAGGGTTCCCAAGGCATTGGGGCACCCCCTGGCAGTGACCACGGGCCCCTACCGGGTTGGGCTTCCATGCCCTCAACCCGTGGCCCCCAAAGCAACCAGGGTGGCGGCCCCCACATAATCCAAGGCAGGCGCACCTCCTCTTCCGGTCCTTTATGGCGTCCCAGCCGGGTCGTCGCCCCTGGCATCTCTGACACCTTATACTTAGCACACATTATTTATTTTATTTCTATTTATTGTATTGTTTCTGTTGCTCCTTGTTGTTTGTTGCTATATGTTGCACCAGGGCTCATGGACATACATTGTCTCATCTGATGATGTGCCTATACACAGATGCCGATGTGTACCCCCAAGCACAGACCCAGAGTAACACTGCTTTTATTTGAAAGTGGCACGCTGCCCCTTGGACCCCTTACTTGTGTCATCCTGGGTCACTGGAGCTGCCTCCTCTTCAACACGCTGTCCATGAGTAAAACTTTCCTGCCTTTCCCAGAGACCTGCTGCTTTTGTTGATGGTCACTGCAACACACCATTTTGCAGGAAAGTGTCTTCTCTTGATCGGAATAGAGTAATCAGTAGGAATAATTACATTTGAGCGTTTATGATTATCATTATTACATTTTTAAAATTTCCACATGTTCACATCATTTACTCAAGTACAGTATTTTTTTCACATTTTTTGTCAGCTGTATGTTGTCTTCCTGTAAAGTCCAAAGATGTGAACGTATATGCAAGGCATTGCTTGAAGTGTTGCAGTCCTAAGTGTAACACCGATGTGTTTAATGTGAAGAGTGACGAGTGCAGAGAAGCTGCTTTGAGTGTCACACACAATTCCCATGGCTTCCCTGATAGAAAAGGAAGCACCACGAGCTAAGATTGAGGCTGGGTTTATTGTGCAATTTAAGCTCTGTGCCAGGCTGTGGGTCAGTCCCCTTGTAGTGCCACAACTGAACGTCAACTGGGCGGAATAGATAACCAAGATGGGAGCTGGTACACATGCAAGAGTGCCCAGAGTGTGTCAACATTTAAAAAAAAAAGCAGCTTTGTCAAAGATCATGACTTTCTGTTTGTCCTGTCACATCTTCAGTTGTCCTTCTGTCCCATAAGAGCATCTGTTGTGAGATGGTTTTTACCCCAAAATATTGATTTATTGAAATGTCCTTTTTTAAGCAGATATCTGCTGGCTCTTGATGTGCCATCCTGTGAATTTCAGCTTTTTAAACAAATTGGAAATTATGTTTTTGTTGATCAAGAAGTGAGTAAATGAGTCAATTGTTCAGAAAAGTAGCCCACTAACACACTTGAAAAGTGTGCATTGCATTTTTGTGTAAATAAAGTATGAGGCCTTTGTAAATTCCATATTTCTGACATTAAAAAGTCCATATGCTCCTCTGTGAGGCCGCCGCGTGCCTTTGTTGTGCTATAAATGAGCCCTGATGTATTAAAAACACACACTGGAAGTGTATGAGTGCACAGAGGACTAGCAGCACTGTTGATGCAGTTCAGGACCTTATATTGGAGAGTTAAATGTGATGGAACCAAATTTAAAAACATATGGAATAAAGTAATGGAAAGTAACGCACTGTGTCACTGTACCAGTAGGGGGCGATATCTCCCTAGTTGGAATAAGTTCTTTTGTAAATGCGGCATTTTATGTAACCGAAAACCAGAGTTTTAAGTAACCGATATGATATTAAAAGGCGCTATCCATCCCATAGTGATAAAGTAAAGTAAAAATAACATAAAAGAAAATAACTTGGCTTTCTTTACTGACGATTTACGTGGCATTACAGATGAGGAAGCCAAATATCAAGACAATACCAAGGTGGGATCTTGATCTATACAGTCTGCCATTTTCTGTCGCTGCGCTGAAAGGATTTTCAGGACGAATGACGATATCACTCATCCGTCCGTCTGCTTCGAAGTGTTAGGGCTGCTGTCCAAGCCTTTTATACTGGTTCCTCCACGTGCAGGCCCCCATGTTGGCAAATAGTCCATTTCCAAACAAGGAAAGAAGATCCCTTGCTCACTTCCAAAGCCTTAAATAATCTCGCTCCATCTTATATATCGGAATGCCTGACACGTTATATTCCAAATCGTAACCTTAGATCTTCAAATGAGTGTCTCCTTATAATTCCAAAAGCTAAACTTAAAAGAAGTGGTGAGGCGGCCTTCTGCTGTTATGCACCCAAAATCTGGAATAGCCTGCCGATAGGAATTCGCCAGGCAAATACAGTAGAGCACTTTAAAACACTGCTGAAAACACATTACTTTAACATGGCCTTTTTATAACTTCACTTTAACTTAATACTGATACTCTGTATGTTCAATTCTTCAGAATAACTATTCACAGTTGCTCCAAAATCCATACTGACCCCTACTGTCTCTTCTGTTTCTTTTTCCGGTTTCTTTGTGGTGGCGGCCTGCGCCACCACCACCTACTCAAAGCATCATCATGCACCAACATTGATGGACTGAAAGCCAGAAGTCTACGTGACCATCATCATCAGGTCCTTCGATGAAAACGCTAAATACAAAGAGGACTGTTTGATTTATGTTAGGTAGATTGCCCAGAGAGGACTGGGCGGTCTCTTGGTCTGGAACCCCTACAGATTTTATTTTTTTCTCCAGCCTTTGGAGTTTTTTTTTGTTTTTTCTGTCCACCCTGGCCATCAGACCTTACTCTTATTCTATGTTAATTAATGTTGACTTATGTTTATCTTTTATTGTGTATTCTATTTCTCTATTCATTTTGTAAAGCACTTTGAGCTACATTTTTTTTGTATGAATATGTGCTATTTAAATAAATGTTGATTGATTGATTGATTGAAAATAGCATACACCTGTCCTTAGGCTGACTACACATTCCTCAAGCTGTCTCTGTCCATCTTGTCCTTGCTTGGCTAAGCACTTCTAAATGCTGAGAGCCTCTTTTGGCCTGGCCTGTACATGTGAATGGATTTATAAAATAATTTCTTGTACAGAGCACAGTGACATTAAACTTACATTCTTATTACAGAAACTGTATGGTGAGGTTTAAAAATCAAGGGAGTGATGGATCCCTATAGTGCTAAAAAGTGTTGCCCCTGAATAAACATCCATCCATTATCCAACCCGCTATATCCCAACTATAGGGTCACAGGGGTCAGCTGGAGCCAATCCCAGCCATCATAGAGTGCAAGGCAGGAAACAAACCCCCGGCAGGGCACCAGCCCACCACAGCCCTGAATAAACAGCACAGAGTAAAAGTGAACCACAGGAAAAAATAATTTCTGACCCCTGTCTTGATGAGTTACATTTTTAACTGGCTACAAAAAACATTTTAACCTGTTTACATAAAAAAAGAAAAGAAATCATCACAGCCACACATCAAATGCAACAGTTTATAGGTTTATACTTACTAATGGTTTCCATAATACAGAAATAAGATGCATCTTAAAATGTGTTGTGTTGACACCCTTGCAAATCTTACGTAGAGGCATTCATGTATCTTGTGGTTTGCTGTCCCCATTTGTTAGAAAGCTGAAGCATTTCCAGATGCCACTCCAGCTGCCCCCTTTGTCTATAAAGTGTGCCTGAAAAAGCCTCTGATGGTACTGAAGATGCCATCTTATTAACATCTGTGAGTGGGTGGACACGGGGCTGTGATTCAGGCCATGATGGACTGGAAGTGCATTTCTAATGTATGCTGCAGAACGAGTGTTGAGGTCGTTCTAAAATGTTAAAATCGATACATTTTGACAACTCTGCTTAAATAAAGTGCTGGCTCAAAGCATTTACTGTTTCACTGTCTAGCTCACCTTCACTGTTTCTAATACTCGTCACCTTTTCCTTGACCTACTACTGAATTAGGGCACACATCTCTTAGGATATTTTTCACCTTTCCTCCAGTCTCTCCTCCCACCGCTGCCTTTTCACCTTCCTGACATCCTTTTTAACCACTGCTGTCATGTACCCTGTGCTTCTTGCTATAGACTCTAATCCTGTATTCCTTATTCGCATGTTTTTTTTTCTTTGTAACTTCCTTTTTATTTCCGGAATCTTCATTAGGATTTTCAAGCAGTCCCTGGCCCAGGCCACTGTCCCACCCTGCCTTAAGTCCTCCATCATTGTTCTGCTGCCGAAGAGATCCATCACAAATAGTCTGAATGACTTCCGCCCAGTGGCACTCACATCTGTCATTATGAAGTGCTTTGAGAAACTGCTGTGGAGTCATGTCATCGTCTTCCTGCCAGTAGACCTGGACCCATTTCAATTTGCTTATGAAAAAATAAAAGATCTCCACGGAGGACGCTGTGGTTACAGCCCTTCATGTTGCCCTGACCCACCTGGAGCAGCAGAGGAGTTACATCAGACTACTCTTTGTGGGATTCAGCTCGGCGTTTAACACCATCCTCCCACAATGACTGGTGTCCAAACTGGCAGAACTGGGACTTCCATCACTCGCCTGCAGTTAGATACTGGACTTCCTGTCTGGTTGCTCCCAGAAGGTCAGGCTGGGTCCCCACACCTCCACTGCTCTCAGCCTCAACACCGGGATGCCACAGGGTTGTGTGCTCAGCTCGCTCCTCTACACCCTCCACATATGACTGTGTCCCCACTCACCATAGCAACAAGATCATAAAGTTCACGGATGACATGATGGTGGTCGGACTCATCTCGGGCAAGGAGGGTGAGCTGGCATGCAGGGATGAGGTAGAGCAGCTGTCAGAGTGGTGCAGAGTCAATAACCTGCTCCTCAACACCACAAAAATAAAAGAGCTTGTTATTGACTTTAGAAAAAACAAAACTGACATCCAGCCACTCATCATTGGTGGGGCCTGTGTGGAGAGAGTCCAGTGTTCAGGTTTCTGGGCATTGACTTGAAGGATGAAATGACCTGGAGCGCCAACCCCAAGGAGCTGCTGAAGAAGGCGCAACAGAGGCTGCATTTTCTGAGAATCCTCAGAAAGAACCATCTCCCCAAAAATCTGCCCCTTGCCTTTTATCACTGTTCCATCGAGAGTGTGCTCACGTACGGACTGTGTGTGTGGTATGGCAGTTACACTTCCTCAGAAAGGAAAGCGCTTCACAGGGTCATCAGGACAGTGGAGAGAACAATTGGCTCTACCCTCCCTACTCTGGATCAAATCTACACCTCCCAATGCCGCAAAAAAGCACTACTGTAGACATTTCACAGGATTCATCACATCCTGGTCATTGCCTCTTCCAGCTTTTGCCATTGGGCAAGACATACAGAGCAATGGAAAAATGGACAAACCGCCTTAAAAACAGCTTTTATTCAAAAGCAACCATGGCCCTGAACTCAAATAAAACTGCTCCATATCATTCTCCCAAAGTGCAATATAGACCTTAAGTCAACCAGTGCAAATTGTATATGTGACAAGTGTAATTTATATATATTTGTAATGTACTTTTATTACTATTCCATTTCTTGTTTTTTAACTCTTATGCCTCACACTGAGCTGACAGCACCTTTAATTTTGTTGTTCCTTTGTAAAAGTGACAATGACAATAAAGCTTTATCTTATCTTATTTGTTCACTTCAGAGTTTGCTTTCATTTCTTGCTACTTCTGAAGTTTAAGATGAACTTGTCTTGCATTATGCGTCAAATACTGAAGCCAACAAAATTATTCATAATGCCACGGCCATCTTAAGTTCTCTCACACCTCCTTATCACCGTCTTTGTTTTGCAAAAATGTCAATCAGCACAAGCAGCAAGCAGCCTGCTCTTCCATCCCTGCAATGCTGCAGCTCAAGTCAAGTCAGACACAAAATTCTCAGACCTGGAAGTAAGGTGTTTGGAATTGTATTAGGGTAAATAATACATCGTTATATGGAAAACAATGATCTGTGTAAATGTAGGATGACAGGAAATGCGAGGCAAGAAATGTTGAACATGTAGTAATAATTATAGTAATAACTGACAAAAGGTTGACGGGAAGTGTATAATGTGCGAAGACCGAAGTTCATATATCAAATAAACACTTTCATAAAAAGAGTCTGAGTATGGGCAACATCAGAGAAAGGAAGAGGATTTTGAATGGCAACAAGTAGTTGTTAAGGAGGAGTTTGAGCCAACATCTGATACCAGTGAGCTGCTCAACTGTGATTTATACTGCTCAAAAAATTAAAGAAACACTTTTTAATCAGATTATAACATCAAGTCAATGAAACTTCTGGGCTATTGATCTGGTGGGGGCTGTTAATGAGTTTCAGCTGCTTTGGTGTTAATGAAATTAACAACAGGTGCACTAGAGGGGCAACAATAATAATAAATCATTACGTTTATATAGCACTTTTCTCAGTACTCAAATCGCTATCCACACAGGGAAGCGAACCCACAATCTGCCACAGTCTCCTTACTGCAAGGCAACAGCACTACCACTGCGCCACCTGTGAGGAGATGAGATGATCCCCAAAACAGGAATGGTTTAACAGGTGGAGGGAGGCCACTGACATTTTTCCCTCCTCATTTTCCTCCTAATGCACAACAATGCCGGCCTCAAGTGACGAGAGTAAGCAGGCAGTTCCTGGAGGATGAAGGAATTGATACCATTGATTGGCCCTCACGCTCACTCACCTGACCTCAATCCAATAGAACACCTCTGGGTGGGACATTATATTTCAGTCCATCCGACACCTCTGACTGTCTAGGAGCTCAGTGATGCCCTGGTCCTGATCTGGGAGGAGATCCCCAGGACACCATCATTAGGAGCATACCCCACGACTCCCCAGGTCATACAAACTACTGAGTACGATTTGGAGTTGCTGCAACAAAATTTCAGCAAAATGAACTAGCCTGCCTGCTGCATCATTTTTTCCTTTGGATTTTCTGGGTGTCTTTGAATTCAGCCCTCTGTAGGTTGATCAATTTCGTTTCCATCAAACGATGTGGCATCCTTTCATTCCTAACACATCCATATCAGCAGAGATTTCCTTTTCAGATTCAGTGGTCCTTTAAATTTTTTTGAGCTGGTTTAAAAAAACGCGTCAAGGCAGAAGGCCCTACATTGGAGTCGGTCGATCAGAATGTATGTGCTGGGAATTCTTAGAGGCTTGATGGAGAGTGGCACTCAGTCTGTCCAGGTGAAGACCGAATCTCTGGATTGTGATATGAATTGGACTGATAGGGCCTCGCGTTCAAGAAATTGTGGTGAAGGTAAAATCAAAAATGCATGTAATGCTACATGTGGTTGGCCTGAGGATGACCCTCATCCTCACCCCAATCACCACTTTAACGGAATTTGGAAATGTAGGCTTGTTTAAATTTATGAATTCTAAACTGATAAACACCCTGGTGCTCAATGACCTAACAACTCTACAAGAGTCTCACATATATGAAAAAGATGTGATTTGATCTACTATTATAAATCTAAGCTGTATATGTGTGTTTATCTGGAAGAAATGGACTTCCTTTTGGCATCTCTTCACTAAATACTTTGCTAGTTCAGTCTTTGTTAAGTGATGATGGAGTCTTGGTTGTAGCTTATTTTTTTTTATTTTGTTTTTTTGTGATTTCTTTCACTGATGTACAGTCAGCTTCATGGGTGTGTGATGCCCTGGACCAGCAGCCATGGGCACTTTCTCATTCCTGGGATATTGGTCACCATGAACAAAAGTTAGAGCAGGGTGAGTGAGGAGACAAGTGAGACTTGATGTTCAAAGAAATAGTAGTGTTTATTTAAAACAGCAAAAGTGCAAAATTGTCTCCTTGAGTGTTAAACAGCAAATGCAAATAAATAAGTAAAAAGACTCAAGGTGGAGAAGTTAGTCTCTAAGCTCTTTCTCTGTCCTCATCAGGGAATGGGAGACTAAATGATAAAGGCCGCTGAATCCCAGTCCACCACACAGATTCTTAACGGTCAATAACTTCTGTTTCTTCAGTTCCCAGGAAGCTTTGCCCTTCTACGATTGCCACTGCATCATGAACCTCCCTCCCTCTGCAAGCTCTGGTGGCCTCTTTCCTCAGTCTTCGCCGCCACATGCAGCCTCTACGCAGCACTCAGTCCTGCTCTCTGTTAAGGTTAGCCTGGCTGATGCCTCCCATCCTGTCCTCTTTCTTTGATGTAAATCTCTCCAGAGTGCTTAGATCTTCTGGTCAGTTGTCTCTTGTTGTCCCTCATACTAAGTGTAAAACCAAGGGGGACAGGGCTTTTGCAGCTGCTGCTCCTCGTCTGTGGAACTCTTTACCTCATCACATAAAGGACTCGTCTACAATTGAACTGTTTAAAACAAGATTAAAGACTCATTTCTATTCATTTGCATCCCGTGACCTTCAGTAATACTGATGGTTTCCTCATTCTGATTTTGTAACATTACTTCTATTTATTATTTATTTTATTTATGTTCATTTATTGTATTTCTATTTATGTTATTTATGTTAATTGTATGTTTTCTTTTATTCTATTATTGTAAAGCACTTTGGCCACAGCATTCCTATGTTGTTTTAAATGTGCTGTATAAATAAATTTGACATTGACAACCAGTGACTCTACTCTGTTCTTGTCAAGCATTTTTTTGTCTACTGTCAAGGACTACTTCTCTACACTAACCTGTTCCTTTTTATTACATTTACCCTGACTGCTTAATTGGTAATTACTTTATTAATCTGGCACACTAATTCACATGCACGCATCACACTGACATGATTTAAAACAACATGTTGCACTAAACCCAATAAAATCATTAAACAATCTAAACACTCCCCAGTTTTACCGCAGGGTGAGTCTAGGGGCATGGCCACCTTTGGCAGATCAGGAGCTGTTCTTCAACAGAATTTGTTTATAGACATCTTCGTAACCTTAGCTACATTTGCTGCTTCTTGGTTACTCATGGCTACAGTATGTTTGTCCTCCTCCCCAAGACCCACATACTGTATAATCAGGTGCAGTCAGTTACAGAAACTCTCAGCTCTTCCCCAAGGGTTTTTCTTTGCCTTTTCAAACCGATCAGGGTCTCGATGACATCTTGCCACACATTTGTGTACAAATAACTGTGTCTTTGTTCTTATAATGTTGGATTGCAAAGATGCGACTAGGAACGATATATTCCACTTGGCTGTTCCTGTTTTTTTTTTCCCTGGTGTGATGATCTGAAACTGGACTCACTGAAAGCTGTGGCAAAATTGTATGCCATCATGAAAAATCCCTCCATATCCTCCAGGAGGTGTACTGTTGGAGCACATTTAGCCACAGGCTCATTCCAGCATGGTGTGCTAAGAAGTACTTTTTATCTTTATGTTTTCTGCTCACTACTATCAATCAATTCACTGCTTCTTCCTGATGTAATTGTTAAGTTCAAATATCTGCACAATATATATTTATTTATTGATTGATGGATTTATGGTAGAAGTAAGAAATGAAAGAAAACTCTGAGGTGAATAAATAAAGAGTTAAAAAGGTAGAAAGAAAAAAAAACCAGGTGAATAAGGAATAGAAGATCAGTGTCTCCAGTGTGAAACAAAGGGTGTATAAAAACATGAGAGCAATGGTAGAAAATATTAGGAACACTGGAAAATAGCGAGAAAAGGTGAAAGATGACCTAAACAGATTATTTCAATATTTTGGGAGAAGGTGAAGAGTATAAAAAAAACAGCACAAAGGTGAGCTTTAATGAATATAAAAGCAGTGAAATGGAAAATGCTCCACAGTTTTCATTTTACTGAACTTTTCACATGTGAGGAAGTAAATAACCTTCCAGCAGGAACAGGGACTATTAAGGAGGTAGTGATCTTCAAATTGTAGGGAGGGAAGTGCTGCTTAGATTAAATAAGCTAAAATCTAATAAATCACCAGGAACAGATAATATTTCTCCCCAAGTGCTTAAAGAAGTTAATGAGTACATACTGTATTTAAACATTTCTACATACTGGAGAAATTCCTGAAGTCATGAGGATAGAAAATATCCTGTTGTGTATATATATATATATATATATATATATATATATATATATATATATATATATATATATATATATATATATATATATATATATATATATATATATATATATAAAATTTATTTTCATGACCATTTACAGCACTCCATCACTCCCCTTCTTGGTCAAATAGCCCTTACACAGCCTGGAGGTGTGTTTGGGGTCATTGTCCTGTTGAAAAATAAATGATCGTCCAACTAACCTGACTTCTGCACAACACAACTGCTGGTCCCAACCCCATTGATAAAGCAAGAAATTCCACTAAATAACCCTGATAAGGCACACCTGTGAAGTGAAAACCATTTCAGGTGACTACCTGTTGAAGCTCATCGAGAGAATACCAAGAGCGTGCAAAGCAGTAATCAGAGCAAAGGGTGGCTATTTTGAAGAAACTAGAATATAAAACATGTTTTCAGTTATTTCACCTTTTTTTGTTAAGTACATAACTCCACATGTGTTCATTCATAGTTTTGATGCCTTCAGTGAGAATCTATCAATATAAATGGTCATGAAAATAAAGAAAACACATTGAATGAGGAGGTGTGTCCAAACTTTTGGCCTGTACTGTATATATATATACATTATAAAAAAAAATCCTGGAAAGGAAAAGCAGGGTGATGATATGTGATCTTCTCGGAAGTTCTCGGAAGACATTTAAATGACCCGCGAGACAAAAAAGACTGGCCACGGAGCGTCTCACGGGGACCATAAACATGAGACTTGGTGCCAAGAGATTGTCCCAGGGCCGTCTCACAGGGACAAGGAACATGAGATTCTTGCAAGACACACCCTACTTATCAAATAAGAACTCAGCCAGCAAAACACTTCATGTAAAGGCACACACACATCCTGTGCTCTCAGCACATATAAAGCGCATAAGGACAATACTGAGAATAGAGACCCAAAAGCATTGGAGAGAAAAAAAGGCAGATAAGAGATTATGAAAGCAGTGGAATTCAAAAGGCTCAAACAAACGATGGCACGATACACATGCAAAGAAAGGTACAGAATATGAAAGCAGTAAAATTCGAAAGTAATGTAGCGTCCTAGCCAGGCTGAAGCCTTTTTTGTTTTAAGTGACTGTTACGTCAGGCGGAGTACAACACGGAAGACTGATAGCGAGGTATTGATTGATGCGGTTTGGGGGGGTGTAGTGAGACCCGGGGATTGTTCAAGTAAAACTTTAGTGACACTTTATTACGTCAGTCGCTACAGTCTCAAAAAAAACAGATAGTAAAGATCGCATTAGCGCAAACAAAAAGTAAATAATCATCAGAACCAGGTGTAAATAAAAAAACAGCAGGACAAATCAAGGTCAGAAATAAAAGGCAAAGAGTGGAAAACAAAGTCTTTTCACCTTCGCATCATTCAATGCACAAAACGTGGATTTACACAATAATGGACCACACGCTATGAGAATCTGTGGTGCAGCACCAGTTAAAGCAACGATTCCAAAGAAAAAAAAAAAACACTTTTAAAATTGTATATCCGATTAACGAAACACAGGGGTTGACGAGCGAAGCGAGCCTCCTAGTATATATATAAATAGTATTTAAGCTGATACCGGCAACTGTAGGATAGTAAGCTTAATATGCATCACAGGTAAATTAATGAAAGGAATTATTAGTGAAAAGATGGATACATGGTTACAACAGGTATATCTGCAAATTGTCAACATGGGTTCAGATGCAAAAAATTGTGTTTTGTTAATACATTGGAACTATATGAGGAAGTAATGAAAGAGCATGATTAGGGAGTTGCATATGAGATTACTGATCTGAACTTTCTGGAGGCTCTTGATAAGGTACCACCTGAGAGGACAGCGATCAAACTACAAGTAAAAGAAGTGGATGTAAAATTGGATAAAATACCAAGAACAAAGGCTTATGGCGAGAGCATCCTTACCAGAATTACTGCAGGCGATATTTAAAGTGCTATCCATCAGGAATCTTTGCTGGGCTCTTCTTAACCTGTTAAAATCCCCATCTCAAAGTTGTTCATGTAAGTTGCAAGAAATAGAGAAGCAATAGTAATATTTATACATAGCCAAGATTGTCATCTTTTAAGTAAATCCTGTCTTTGCATGCTGTGTGCTTTCTTTTTGTGGTCCAGTGCCATTGGGTAGCTCAGGTTCACACATTTCCAGTGATACATGAATAATTTGCCAGTCTTATTATATTTCTTAGCCCCACGTAAAAGCCACGTTGAAAATTGGGTATGTCTGGGTTTAGGCACCAAGTATGTTTGAGAGTGCAGCAGTATGAATGTTTGTTCAAACCAGGACAAGACTCGAGCTTTGAATTATTCAAGGAAAATTCCTTCTTCGACAGAAAGAAAACTCACCATCGAGGAAGTCCTAGAAAAACTGCACAACTTCTGTGATGCAGAATATGAAGATCTTGAGTCTGATTCAGAACACAGCTTCGACTCTGTTGAGAACAACGCATTTTCTGAGGGACTCGTTGCTACACTTGATTGTTAAGTAGTGTTGTTTAATTATTTTCCATTGTTGAATGTACAATAATTTTTCCAAATAGTAGAAAATCTTTCTGAAAAGGACACCTTGTGCCTAATAGTTTTTAACTTTGAAGCGGCACAACAAGCCACCTCACAGTTGAAGATGATTTGAATAATGTGCATGGATGCTGACTGCTACATGTTCTCTCCGTGTGTGCATTGATTTTCCGGGTATGCAGGTATTTATGTCAAAGATATGCTAGTTAGGTTGATTGAACACTCCTCTGTAAAGAGTGTGATTAGGTCCCGCAACGCACTTGCCCACTGTACAGTGCAGTCTTCTGTTTTGGCCCACCAGTGAAATACTGCAGC
The DNA here is from genome assembly GCF_016835505.1 of Polypterus senegalus. NCBI lineage: Eukaryota > Metazoa > Chordata > Cladistia > Polypteriformes > Polypteridae > Polypterus > Polypterus senegalus. The sequence goes on from NC_053171.1 coordinate 53,040,470, forward strand.
ACTGAATAAAGTTTGTTTTGAAAATATTTGTAAGTATACTAGTGTTTAAAAGTTTGGAATTATTCAGAAATGTTCATGTTTTTGATAGAAATTAATCCTTTTTAATCAAAGTACAATTAAATTGATTTAAAAATACAGTCAAGACATTACCAGTGTTTCTAATGGTGATTACTGTTTGAAATGACTGAACTTTAATGTTTGTTCACATCTACTTGATTGCAGAGCCTCATTTTCAGCAGCCATTCCTTTAGTGCACTAATGGCCATCTCTCTTAGCTTATCCTGAATTGGTCACGGTTAAATGCTAACTGGTTGGCAGAGTTACCTTTGTAACTGCATTAGCACCACTGTGCTACGAGGTACTGGCTTTCCTAAAGGTCAGTTCTGGGTTCAAAAATGGCCAAAATGAAACCGCATTCACAAGAAACATATCAGTCGTGTTTGTCTTTGTTTATTTTGGTTTTTTGTGTGTTTTTTTTTTTTCTTGTAGAATGAAGGGTATTCCATGCAATGGCTTGATAAGAAAATGAAGGTTTCCTTAAAAGGTGTACAGTACACTACCCTACTCAAGAGAAGAGAGCAAACTGGATCTGACCAAGAGAGAAGGAAAAGGGCAAGGTGCAAATAAATTTGAGGATTAGGACATCATAGTGTGTAGTGTGAGAAACAAAAGCCTTACAGGTCCTCATTTGACAGCTTCCTTAAATGGACGCCAAATAGCAGTGCAACATTAAAAAGATGATTCCGGGATGCCTGTCTTTGAGGCAGAGTTTGAAAGAAGAAAACAACTGATGAATGAAAAAGAAAAGGTTAAAATTAGAAAAAAAAACACATACAGTATTGTGAATATTTTTGTCCCATTGTGATCTCTTTATTTTTCTTACTCATAACACTTAATTGGTTCTGATCGCCAAGCCAATCCTCTTTAATAAAACCCCTGTGTGCGTCCAGGTGTCCGTGTGTGTGTGTCTTCTGGTGAAGTGCGCATGTGCGGGGCCACACGGCACGTGTTCAGTCACTCCCTCTGCATTCCCTGTGCAGAGAGAGAGAGAGAGAGTGACACACACAGACGCGCGAGAGACACACCCACATAGGCGCGTGAGAGAGACACACACACACACATACAGGCCTGAGAGAGACACACACACACAGGCTCATGAGAGACACACACACACACAGGCCCGTGAGAGCATTGTTGCAATGTTACTTTTCTTGGTGGTTTATTAGATTACGGATTTTTCAAATGTTCATTTTTCCCCTGTGCTTAAAACTCATTAAAAAAAGTGTTTATAGCGAGCGGGTCATAAGGCTATAGCGCAAACTCTTGCAGTGTTAGTTTTCTCTGTTGTTCAAGGTTTTCTCAGTGTTATTCAATGTTTTTACATTTAGTTTACTATTACGCTGTGCATTCTATGGTATAATTATATTTGTGCTTATAAACTAAAAAAATATATATTTACATACAGTTCATACGGTCTGGAATGGATTAATTGTATTTACATACAATTGTACAGGGGAAATTACTTCGGTTCACGACCAAATCGGTTTACAAGCAGAGTTTTGGAACGAATTATGGTCGTGAACCGAGGTTCCACTGAATTACTGTCAGACAAAATTACAGGCATTTTACAGAATTACAAACCAGTATTACTGAGAGAGAAAATTAAAGGCACACAATACAGTGACACACATTACAGCCACATACAAGGTCCCTTGCCATTTAATATAGACTGTTCATACTAATGTTTATGCACTACTGTTCTAGTGCCCGTTATTGTAACAGACTTAATGTCTAGTTTAATATAATACTGAAAAGAGTCTGAGTAATCACAATACATGATTTTTCAATGATCATTTAATTTACTGAATGAAAAAGCTCACTAATTCCTATATCATTTATGTGAAAAAGTAATCACCCACCCCTAAGGGTAAGACTTGGCTTCAGCAACGTCAATCAGAAGCTCCCGATGACAGGAATTCATTCTTTAGCGTTGCTGTGGAGAATTTTCTTCAGTACCGAGTTGTTTGAGTCAGTCACACTGGAGGGTTTTCGACTATGAACTACCCATGTAAGGTCGATCATCAGGACTTTGTCTGAACCACTCCAGAACTTTCATTTTATTTTTGTTTTTTCTTTTCTTTTCAGCTGTTAAGAGCTGTTAGACGTGGACTTGCTCTTCTGTTACAGTTTCTTGTCCTGCTACATAACCCAATTGCGTTTGAGCTATTGATTGCGGACTTTCGACTGGATATTCTCCAGTACTTTCTGGTAGAGAGTTGAATTGATGCTTTCCGCAGTTATGGCAAGTCGCCCAGGCCCACGAAGCAGCAAAGTAACCCCACACCTCCGCCATGTTTGATTGTAGGTATCATGTTCTTATTGTAGAAGCTGTGGTAGCCAGATGTGATAGGGCCCATGTCTTCCAAAACATTAAACTTTTGAGTCATCAGGCCACAGAGCATTATCCCAAGTGTTTTGGGGGTAATTCAGGTGCTTTTTGGCAAATTTTCTCTTGCAGCTCTCCCATGGATGCCATTTTTGCACAGTGTCTTTCTAATGGTGGAAGAAGGAGAAGAGACCTGCAGTTCCTTAGATGTTTGTCTGGCTTCTTTTGTGACGTTACAGATGAGTTTCCTGAGTCCTGTTACTATTCTGGCCGCTCCTGGGCTGATTGTACCACTGGAGATGATGGCTCTCATGGTGCTTTTGCTGGAGCCCCCAACATTTTAGAGATTGCTTTATAACTGTTTACTGACTGATATACTGTATTTCAGTAACTTTCTTTTTCAGATCTTCTGAATTTTCTTTGGATTGAGGCATGGTGTGCTGCTGGTGAGACTTTTTAGCCAACTTCACATTGCTGGAAAGGTTCTGTGGATGTGATATTTAGATTCAGTCGGGCTGGCAGCAAACAATCTTGGGTGGGTCTAGTATCACTTAACCTGTCACCATTTACATTTGGTTGATTGAGTGACTAGACATGTACTTTTTTATACATGGGTGAGATATAGGTGTTGGTTAACTTTTTTTCTTCCTTCAGTAAAACAAATGATCTTTTAAAAACTGCATTGTGTACAGTCGGGTTGTCATCTATATTATACAAAATTTCTCTTGAGATCAAATAATTAAATGTTATGAATAGATCGAGAGAATTTTATCTGCCCCCTCCCCCCCGGGGGAATATGGCATCACTTCAGTACACATGTACTTTGTCAGTGTGCCCGTGTCGATCAAACAGAGGAAGTTCTGCAGTCGACTTGTGACTTTACGCTGTAGGAAGATAAGTAAATGAATCAAGGTAAGTACCATTCGATGTGGCTTTTATATAAGTAACATATAAATGTGTTTTTATATAAAGACCATCACAAAAAATAATCACAAACAGGACTTTGCACCGTCACGGTACCTTGATGAGCTCTGTAAGCCCTGCTTTTTCTTTGAAGGACAGGTATGGGGCAGACTGATTGGCAGGATGACGCCCAACCTGCTGCTGCATCCAAACGGTGCCATCTTTCGCCTTTATGCCTGGTGCACCTGCCTTGTACTTATCTGTGAGTGGATGTTTCTTGTGGGTGGTCTTCTGTTCTCTTTCTCCGATGTAGAACCCTCGTCCTCATCTGAGTCCACCTCTGCTATAGCGCATCTTTATATGAAAACAAACAGCAGTGTCAGATTGGGGCGAGCGTAAATGTGACTGAGAGAATAAAACTTAATAAAAAAAATGCTAACCTTTAGGACAGCGCTTTACCGATTGGGGGTGCTGGGGTGCGAGCAGCTGTTGCTGAGGGTGCCAGAATCCATCGAGGAAGAAAAATGAAAAACATCATTTGTACAAAATCTTAATTTACCTATCCATTCCTAAATAATTAAATGGGCAGGCTATTTCATATCAGTGCAATACGCTGCTTGTTAAAATGGATGACTTCTGCTCTTATGTGCACTTAGTGCTGTGTGGGTATTATGAACTATCGTATCTGTTCAAGTTGTATTTAAATTTTAAATAGAAGTAATTTTTATTTAGTCGACAGAAATACTTTTGGTAGGAATGTAAGTTAAATTTAGTCATCATTGCATAAATTTTTTTTCACCATAGAAATTTAAAGACTAAATTCAACTTACATTCCTACCAAAGACATTTCTGTCGACTAAATAGAACCTACTTATATCCAAATAGAACTTGAAAAGATATATTTTTTTTAATCTGATTGCGCATTTTAGGTCGACTTGATGTGCACAACATCGAGCTCACCTGCTATTGAGCTGTCGCCTGCCTGCCTCAATAAATCACCCTCGCCTCGCTCTTACTGTTTTACCGTTCATTTTAATCATGGCTAGTTGCGAAAAAATTAGAAAATGGAAGGAAGATTACACTGAGTATGGCTTTACCAAAACAATTATTGATAGCGAATAAAGTATCCATTATTCATAAAGCTGCAATTGGTGATCTGTTTTTCTGCGTTAACCTCATATTTTTTCATACTTCGTCTCAAACCAAGAACGTGAGAAATCGGGATCGTCCGTCACAGGGGGTGCAAGGGTAAAATGAATTGGGAAGCGGTGCTTTACAAGTACCATACATTTACACCGGCTGTTACAGACTGGAATCAAATGTATGTTTTTATTGTATAATAGTAACAATAAGAGCAGCTCACTATTCAAAATGGAGGCATCCGGGATCAAACCGCAAACGTCTTGATTGCAAGCCATCAGTTCTTACCGCTGCGCTGCACCACCAAAACATTCATATTAAGGGCATGTCAATGTCGTACTGTAATGTGAGTTCTTTTTCTACAGTTATATTCTTGAATAAAAGTGCTCTTGTTTTGTTACAAGACAAAAGATGCTGAATGGAGAGGTGCACAGGGATTTAAGGTTGGCCGGGATTACGGGATTAAGTTTTTTCGTAAGCTTTGGTAATTCTAGTGTTAAGGATGCTCTTTGTGGTTTTGCTTGGGACATTTTTGTTTATGAAGATAAAGGTACTCATTCGACCAGCAGATGGCTGAGTTATGGTTCAGTAATGTCCTTATTGGACTTCTCGTTGCTTGGAAATGGTTAACAACTTCTACATGAGTTCAGCTCTTTTCAAAGACTTGTTGAAGTTTAAAACTGATGCATGTGGAATGATTCATACAAACCGGAAAGGTTTCCCACAAACCAGACAAAATGATGTTCCTATATGAAGAATCAGGGATGGAACACTGTCGTTTGTAAAATGGATGGATGACCGAGAAGTTATGTGTTCCACCATCCACAAAACTTGTGCTGGTGATAGGGTTTTCCGAAGAATAAAGGTCGATCAGAGTGTTTGGTGGAGGGCAAATGTAGCAATCCCAGCCACTGTCAAGTACTACACCAAAAACGTGAGAGACCCTGATTTTCCAAATTCATTGATTGGGCATTCCAACATACTGCTTAGAACTAACAAGTGGTACAAGACTATCTTCTTTCATTTTCTGGACTTTACAGTAGATAACAGAGGCTTTGGAAAACATCTTGTATCACCCCAATCCCAAAGGTATCACATCTTAGTGAGCTGAATGACTTCCGACCTGTCACCCTGACATCAAATGTGATGAAGATCATGGAGCGGCTGCTGCTTCACCACCTGAGGCCACAGGTCCGCCACGCCCTCGACCCTCTGGAGTTCGCATACCAGGAGAAGGTGGGAGCGAAGGATGCCATCATCTACATGCTATGCTATCCCTCTCCCACTTGGACAGAGGCAGTGGTGCTGTAAGAATTATGTTTCTGGACTTCTCTAGCGCCTTCAACACCATCCAACCTCTGCTCCTTAGGGACAAGCGGACAGAGATGGGAGTAGATTCATACCTGGTAGCATGGATCGTGAACTATCTTACAGACAAACCTCAGTATGTGCGTCTCAGGAACTGCAGATCTGACATTTTTGTCAGCAACACAGGAGCGCCGCAGGGGACTGTATTTTCTCTGGTCCAGTTCAGCCTATATACATCAGACTTCCAATACAACTCGGAGTCCTGCCACGTGCAAAAGTTCGCTGACGACACTGCTATTGTGGGCTGCATCAGGAGTGGACAGGAGGAGTATAGGAACCTAATCAAGGACTTTGTTAATCGGTGCGACTCAAACCACCTAAACCTGAACACCAGTAAAACCAAGGAGCTGGTGGTGGATTTTGGGAGGACCAGGCCCCTCATGGACCCCGTGATCATCAGAGGTGACTGTGTGCAGACCTATAAATACCTGGGAGTGCAGCTGGATGATAAATTGGACTGGACTGCCAATACTGATGCTCTGTGTAAGAAAGAACAAAGCCGACTATACTTTCTTAGAAGGTTAGTGTCCTTCAACATCTGCAATAAGATGCTGCAGATGTTCTATCAGACGGTTGTGGCGAGTGCTCTCTTCTACGCGGTGGTGTGCTGGGGAGGTAGCATAAAGAAGAGGGACGCCTTATGCCTGGACAAACTGGTGAGGAAGGCAGGCTCTATTGTAGGCACGGAGCTGGACTGTTTACATCTGTCGCAGAGCGACAGGCGCTAAGCAAACTCCTGTCATTCATGGAGAATTCACTGCATCCTCTGAACAGTGTCATCTCCAGACAGAGAAGCAGCTTTGTCCTGCTCCACTGACAGACTGAGGAGATCGCCCCCACACTATGTGACTCTTCAGTTCCACCCGGGGGAGTAAATGCTAACATTATTCAAAGTTATTGTCTGTTTTACCTGCATTTTCATCAATCTTTAATTTAATATTGTTTTGTATTAGTATTCTGCTGCTGGAGTATGTGAATTTCCCCTTGGGATTAATAAAGTATCAATCTATCTATCCTGAGCAAGGAGCAATCAAAGGCTAAACAGCAGCTGCTGCTTGCACAAAATATGTTCACAGGACAGCTGCGTCAAGAATTGGTGACACTTGCCAAACCCAAGCATGAAGCCCCTAAGCCATCACGCAAAGTGTATGCCGACGTTTTATGGGTTGACTGGAACTAAAGGAAGGAGATGTGTAACTGTAAAAACAACTATATATTGCTAAAAATGCAGCGTTTCTCTGTGTCTCATACCAAACAGAAATTGTTTCAAGGACTGGCATGAAAAGTGACAGTTTTGAAAAACAAAAGTTTTGGAAAAATACATGCCAGTTTTGATATACAGCAGAAAACAGTACATGCCCTCTGAAGGCTAACAAATCCAGTTATTTTGCTGGGATGTGCTCCAGCTGCCCTGTGTCCCTGCCCTGGTTAAATGGATTTGGGAGATGAATGGATGTACGGTGTAAAATGAAGGCGATATATTGCGCCCAACCTGGCACAGACTGACCCAGAGGCACGTGTAAAAGCACAAAGACTCTTATTTCTCTTCACCTGTAGGGCACGTCTTTCCTGTGAACCCCACAGGCAATTCACAGTCCCACAAGCTCTTAACTCCACACAACACAATCCTCTGGCACCACCACTCCTCCCAGACAACCTCGTCCTCTTCCTCCCAATTCTGGCTCCTGAGTAGTGGCTGCAGGTTCTTTTGTAGCCCTCCCAGAAGTGTTCCAGGTGGTAATTGACCCAATTAGGCTGCACTTCTGGGTGTGGCTGCATTCCAGCCCACAGAGGCTCGTTAAGCCATGCAGCTCCTCCGGGTGGTGGCCATGGAGCCCAACAGGTCTGAGTCCTGAAGTCTCACACCTGTGGCCCCGATGTAACCCAGGAGGGCTGCCACTAAGCGTTCCGGGGGACGTAGAGTGCATCCCATGGCTGCTCCCCCGGATCCAGTGTTGACGGGCATGGGACCCAGCCGCCCGTCACACTGCCCCTCTCTCAGATGAGCCCCGCGGGGCTCATCGGCAAGTCCCGCGAGGGCTGTTCCTCTCCAGGATAGGGAGTCGGCTCCCTTGGATCTACAGCTCCACCCTGTGGAAATATAATTAACAGGTCTGGGGGTGCTGCCCTGACGTATCTGCCACTCAGACGTCCTCTCTGGACAACACCTCCAGACGTGGTTACAGCGGCCGCAGTTGTAGCACACCCGACCCCCTCCAGCTCAACCCTTGCAGAAGCAGGCAGGAAACCCCTGCCCCTTCGCACACTCGGGTTGAGGGTCATGGCGTCTCCGCTCCTCGACAACATAGTCCTTATGTGTCTTCATGCTGACGGGCTTACGCTGCATACTGTTAGGAGAATCCCGTTTCTTTTCCTGGGTCCTTCTATTTCTCTGGGGCGCACCGACAGTCTGGGTCCCTCTATGGGAAGAAGATGGACCCCTCACTGTCTGAACCCCTTTAGACAGCTGCGAGACCGGCACCGGAAGTCAGGGCGAAGTTGTTTGGCAGCCGACATCTACCAGCTGCCTCTCCGCGCACTCCCCTGCCAGGCTAGCAGTACTAATCACCACTGCAGCCGTTGCTTCCCGCCCCCTTTCCTCTATGGCACAGGCTTCACTTACCTGTACCACTGTGTCCTGCAGGCTGGAGGATGACGCACCATGTGTGCAAAGCCACTCAGTAATGGCTCCTAACAGGGCACTGAGTTTTTTGTCCAATCCCTCCTTCGTCTCCTGCAGGACCTGAAAAACCTTAACTAAGGACTGCAGGGGCAGGAGGACAAGTTCCACCTCCCATGCAGCCCAAGACAAGTTAATTGTTTCAGTCGGCAGTGGACTCAGGCTCCCTTTGTCCCCTCCCGCTGACTGTGAGCCATCTAGGCCCTGTGGGTCCCCCACAGGCCCCTTCGGGACATCCGGAAGTGTGGGGAGAAGGTCCGTCGTCCCTGCCTGTCAAACTTCCTTGGCAGGCAACTGACACACGCCATCCTCCCCTTTACCTGCTTCAGGAAGGTGGTCATGCACCCCTTGCGGGGACACTGTGTTGGAAAGCTCGTCCGGGCTCTCCTCCCCCAGCCGATGGATCAGGCCGAAGGGAAGACACATCTCCACCTCGCTCTCTTCTGAGCCTGCTCTGCCATCACACCACAGACACACGTCCTCCGACCACCAATGGGTGCTTCGCCCCTTGGTGTCTAGGAGGTAGGCAGACACAAATGCAGAAAACCCTTCCCGTGGCCCTTCACCCTTGGGCCCGTCACCTACCTCCTGCTGTAAAAACGTGGTGACAGTTAGCGTGGCAGCGTCTGGTAGCTGACTTCTGTGTCCACCCGGCTTTTTTCTTACCCATTTAACGCAGTGTCTTTAGGAGCTCCTATGAAATAGTTGTTTTGAGAAATCTTTTAGGTGCATAGAGTTCCTTGTATAATTTTGCAATGTCAGGAGATATCAAGTCCATCCTTTGTGCAATGATGGCTGACATGTTCAAGCTCAAAACAAAATTGATTGCACTGTGGTTATCATCATCACCATTTTTTGTACTGCAGCGACTTCTGGAACTTGTCCATTCATCTTACCACTCTTAACTCTCCACTTCTGAGCTGTTCTTCAAACATTCACCTCCATATCATCTAATCATTTTTTTTATTGTCCTGTCTTCCTCTGCACCATCTTCCATCTGGTCTGCCATGAGTTCATTTCTTCTTCACAATCCTCCTGGCATTCTGCCTGAAGTAATCTTCCCCTTTTTATTTTTGCCAGTGTTTAATGTTCTCCATGTAGCTCCTCCACAGTTTTTCACTGTCTCCTCACTGTAGGCAGTTTTCCTCTCTTCCTGTTAAGAGTCCAAGCTTCAGGCGTATTTGTTAAAATAGATCCTATTACTGTTTTGATGACTATTTTGTTTTACTTATTATTTTAGATTTAAAAATATGTTGGAGTACCCTTTCCTCCACATACCTTCCTTGTCTTCATGTTCCCGTTTTTGCTTCTCAGGCATAAATAGCTCTTTCCTTTTCTGTCCAATTAGTTTTGGATCAATACTAAAATGTTGACTTTGGTAGGGATGTCAGATTTTGTACCTCAGTACCAAAAGGATACCCAAAGCAAACAAGGGATAACTACCACTGCCTCGGCTCGGCTTCTAGCTGCTTTGCCCGCTGCACCCAACCTGCACACACTTGTGGATGACGCCCCAGTTCTGCCAGGATCCATCTGAGACTCATAATTTCTTAATAGATCTTTCTTAGTCAGAGTTTGGAGTGCGTCGATGTACAAGTAATGCTTTGGAGGAGTGGGTCAGGGGGTGTTGACAAACACAATGTTCGTACCAAATTTACTGTCAAGCTGATAGAGAACCATTTTAAAAATTGTTTTTTTTTTGTTTTTTAAGGTAAATTTTCTGTACCAGTATACTACGCAATCCTGCTACACACAAGTGCAGGCCTGTCAGGTTTGCAACGGGCACAAGGCAGGAGCCGATTGTAGATGTGTTGCTAGTTGCTGCTAGAGAATCCCTTTATTCCGCTGTACTGTTAATGGAGTTAGTTGTTTCTAAGCTCATTTTAAGGCCTCTGTATGTCATTTGAGGCCATTTCTCATTTTCCTGTCAGTTACAAGGTTCTACCACTTAGTGACAGGTTGTGTCATGGACGGGATGTGCCTGGATGATAATATTAAGTTACGTTTTTATGGCTGTACATAATTTTGCTAAAATAGTTAGAAGTAAAGCTCTTACCTTGTCTGATGAGGCAGTGGGAAGGCCTCCGTATAGGTGATGGTGTTGCGTCTGTTCGGGTGGATGTTCCAGAGAGTGATAAATCGGCTGTGCACACCTTGGCATCGAAGGAATGTGGCAACTGCCGAAAAATGAAAGTGATTTTAGTGTGCCGGCACATGGACGATGCAGCTAGTGTATGAAAGGGCCCATGGCGGAAATTGTTAGCAGCTGCTTATCAGACAGAGGATCAGAGGAGAGAGATTTTTGAGCAGATGTGTGCATGACGTGCAGAGGTCCATCCTGGGTGGGGGGCACGAATAACCAACATCACAGCGTGCTCCCCAGGTGACAGACTGAAATAAAAAGTGGTGTGGGATTGGAATCGAGCCCCACAATAGTTTTAAAAGACTTGAGTTACAATAAAGAGTGGTCTTTGTCAGCCTGCTGTGTGAGAGAGCCTCCAGAGCCAGAATCCTAGCATTTAACAGAGGGATCATTTTGGTAAGCAGAAAGCAAAGTGTTAATAATTCCTTTTTTCTCCCCTCAATTACGTCTCTTGAAGGATAAAACAAGGGAGAAGGGTTTGGTTTGGTTTGGTTTTGTCTTTTCATAAATGTGTGTTTTTTTGCGAGCAGTATAAATAGTCTGCCAAGTAGGACATGCCCAAACCACCTCAACTAGCTACAGTACTGCTTCTCAGTCAGAGCAGTGACTCTACTTTGAGGTTCCCCGCTGCCTGTGCTTGTTAAAGCAGATCGTAACCTGGTTCTGCTTCAGCCTCACTACAAACCAAGAGTGAGGACGCTACCTTTAACCAGACTGCTTTGGTTAAAAAATGGACTTTTCTGGACTTTCCTATTGCACTCTGGAAACTTGTAAAACTTTGTTTTCTGTAGAGTTCCAGGTTTTTCTCTTTACAAATATATGAAAAGTTATTCTTATTTAACTAGTTTTGTAAGCCTGTGCTGTAAAAAAGCCCGGGCTCCTAGAAGCCATAGATTCTGGCATTTCCATCAATCAATCGCATCGGTTGTGCATTATTGGCTAAGCGAGTTTCTCTTTCCTCGGTGGTTTTGTTTTGCCGATGTGCTCGCCTCGCTTGTGTATTAGCGGCTAAGCGAGTTTCTCTTTTCTTGGCAGTTTCACTTTGGCGTCAGAGTCGCTTTCTTTGAGTTTCATGCTGTAGCCTTGCACTTCCGGGCCAGACAGACAGTCGCCCACATTTCCACGTGTAAATGTTTATATATAAGATTTTCTAACTGTTCTATTATTGCCTATAAATCTTTTACAGCTTTGAGTTTGTTACATAATTGACATTTAATTTTTCAAGAAACTTTCGTTACACAATATTTCTGGAATCTTGTTACACTCTAAAATTCCTTACGTTTCTGCAAGCTTTAAATCTACTAGAAGACTCGATTGCTTTATAATGCACTGTGCAACTACTACAAGAAAGTTTTTCGACAAGTGAATTGGAGCAGAATCTACAGAGCCAATCATTTGGTAGGCTTCATTTTTGAAGTCAGACCAAATGTCACCTATCATTATGTAGCGGTCAAGTGCCGCTAAGATTCACACCGTCGATGAGGCGGTGATTTATTTATTTTACTGGAGGATTACCAGGGACAACCCCAGCCTTGGAACAACACACACACACACACACACTACAGAGACAAAAAAACGAACACGCTGGGAGTTTAAACAATAAAAAGTATAATGAAATTGAATTATGTAAACGATAACAATGATACCACCCCTGATCCCTTCGGCAATATTACATTTAACATATAAACACAATAAACACACAGCAAAGTCCATGGAAACCCAAACCGGATGAAATGAGAAGTGGTGGAGTTAAGTCCAGCGATCTGTATGATGAAAGGGAATGGAAAACACAGTCCAGTAACCGGTAGTTACTGTAACTATGACGACAGAGGGATGGTTCAGGAGCGCTCCTTCTTCTGGGAAAACCAATGAATCCACACACAGTCCTCAGTAGACAGTAAACAGGTAGACAGACGATCCAGACCCCAACAAACAATACAATCCAGGGCACAATGATAAATGATGCTAAATGGCAGAATTAACGGCAAGCAGTCCAGCAGATATACATAACACGCCAAACAAACAAAACAAACACCTGCCCTCCTTTTAAACCCCTCTGGCCACCTTTGACTCCAACAGCCCCTGCAAGGACTGCTGGGAGATGCAGTTCTAGCTATTAGTAGCATTGCTACAATTAATTTGAAAATTCCTAAGGTCGTTAGTGTAAACTTTGCATTATCAACTGACTGCTTCATCTGCAAATGTACAGTATGTTACCAACTTTATGAGGAAAGAAATTCATGGTCATTGCAGATAATGTTATGCGTTATGTCAGATATTTAAATTTATAACAAATTTAAACTTCAGAGTAATTAATACTTTAATCTATTAATTTTGAAAAGTAATCAGAGTGCTTTGTAGAGGTTGCTCTTGAAAATTTTAATATCTCAGTTCATTTGTCCATTTGTACTCAAATTGATGGCATTCTAAATAAATGCTTTGAGCGTGAGGTATGAGTTAAGTCGTATCTCACTGATTGAGCCTGTCAAGGCGTGACGTACAAGATAAGTTGTATGTCAGTATACAGCCATTATAGATGCAGCGATGCAGCCAACTTGCTGCCGTGGCACAGTTATCTACTATAGTGCTGCCATCTAGTGGTGTTTTTGTTTGTTTTTTTGTTTTTTTTAATGCAACAACTTTTGGAAAATAAGGTTATAAAAAGACAGCCAGTAGTTATGTCGTTGTGAAAAAGTACAAATCTCCTGATGTTTTGTGATGACTAGATTTCTTTCTAGATGAATATTTTGATGATACAGTAATGACAATGCTCGAGATAGTGATGGCATCCAACTCGTCATGACTGTCAGCACAGCATTGTACGGACATTCTGCTGCCCACTAAGTGCAAACAGTCACCAAATGTGTTGTGTGTGATAAGCATGGACAGCACAAAGACACACGTTATATTTGCGGCACATTTGCGTCTAAGCTGGCACTCTACAAGGTGACATCCTTCAAAGATTCTCCTCCAAATGGAGACTTTTTGATCCGTTGTTGGTCAAAAAAAAAAGTAATGAACAGTTTCTTTACACTTTTGACAACTACTATTGAGAATAAAGCCATTGCTTTCTAATACATTTCTTTACATTTGTTTTTTTAAAACCAATTTTGATGGAGTTCATTACATATGATATATGCGTAGACCTCTACTGCAGCATCCTGGTAATAAATGGTCCAGCAGTCGCTGTGTTCAAATGGAGTTGCGTTCTCATGCATGTTACGTGATGGTCACAATGGAATTTTTCCCTCTAGTAACACATTGGTCAATGAAACTTTTATTTTTATGGCCTACCAAAATTCTTGAGCAGATTTAAGAGAGTTACTAAGTAAGCTGCAAAAGCAGGAGTGTCTTATATTGCTGAAGGACATTATCACATGCACCGGAAATCTTCAATGAGCCACAATACGATGATGACCGTGATAGCATCTCTCAGATTAATATCGACTCTGGGGTCTGAGAAGCTGAGCCTGACTTCAAGTGCATCAGCTGGTAGGCTTATTAGTGCCAATGGTGTGCACAGCCGAATTGAGATATTATTATTTATTTTTTTAACAATGATAATATAGTATTGAACATTACAATTGGATGTGATGCAAAGGCTGACACTTTTGCTGCAGGACCCTTGGTTAAAGTCTTCTCCTATTTTGTGACTTTGTGGTGATCTATCTATCTATCATATAGTGCCTTTCATATCTATCTATCTATCTATCTATCTATCTATCTATCTATCTATCTATCTATCTATCTATCTATCTATCTATCTATCTATTATATAGTGCCTTTCATATCTATCTATCTATCTATCTATCTATCTATCTATCTATCTATCTATTATATAGTGCCTTTCATATCTATCTATCTATCTATTATATAGTGCCTTTCATATCTATCTATCTGTCTATCTATCTATCTATCTATCTATCTATCTATCTATCTATCTATTATATAGTGCCTTTCATATCTATCTATCTATCTATCTACTATATAGTGCTTTTCATATCTATCTATCTATCTATCTATCTATCTATTATATAGTGCCTTTCATATCTATCTATCTATCTATCTATCTATCTATCTATCTATCTATCTATCTATCTATCTATCTATTATATAGTGCCTTTCATATCTATCTATCTATCTATCTATCTATCTATCTATCTGAGGTCAACTTTGGCTGATCCCTAACTTTGTTCATCCAGAATGGGCTTCATCAACTTCAATCTGTCAAAAGATCTCAAGCTTGTAGTTACTTAAATTGTAATAAGCTGATGGAACCGTTTCAGTCTGGTCTCAGAATGCTGTACAGCAGTGAAACTGCTCTGGTTTTGAGTAACTAACAATTTGCTAATGGCAGCAGACTCTGGGCAAACTAGCATATTAATTCTGTTAAACCTCAGTGCAGCGTTCTACTGTCCAGAATGGAGAACATTCTAGGTATGTCTGGCACTGCCTTCCAGTGGTTTAAGTCTGACTGTTGGGCAACATGAGGTCCAGCTCAGCACCAGTCACACAAGGAATCCTTCAAGGCAGTCTTCTGACCTCTGCTCCTCTGTATCTACATGCTTCGCCTTCACCATATTATTCACAACTTTGGACTGGGCTGTCATTTTTCTGTGGTCGACACTCTGATCTATTTCAGTGTTAAATGTGAAAGTTTATCAGGCCTCAGTGAAATTCAAACCTGTATAGAATGTAACCCTTTACAATTAAACTGCAACAAAGCAAAAGATGTGCTAATTGGCACTAAAGCTCAGCTTAAGAAAATGAGTTCCTTTTCAATCATTCTTGGTGATATCATCATCTTCTGCTAAGAATCTTGGTGTCATTTTTTATTCCTCCTTTTCTACTTTCTTACATAACTTTGCTCTGCTGTCGTCACGTTCCCGGTCATTGGTTAGTAGGATGCTGTGTGGTGGTGGTGGTTGGTATGTTCGAGCACTCGGCCTGTTGTGCACGTCCAGCGCATTTCCCTCAGTGTTTCTTTTGTGTGCATCTGCTCTTTCTGAAGGATTTGGGGGAGTATGAAGTCAGAAAGCTGGTGAGTGGCCTGTGCTTCGATGTTTAAGAGTGTCTGGCAATCGTAACTCATGAAACCCAAAGTTGGGGTCTTGCACTTAGCACAGAGTAAAGAGATCAGCTCACTTTTGAGGAAGTGT